>NC_082684.1:14564200-15176700 GCF_949987515.2 Delphinus delphis | reverse complement strand
TGTTTTAAAGAAGACTGGGTTTTATTTTCTCTCATGGAAAAGAAGCCTGGAGGTTGGGAGTACAGGGCTGCTATGACAATTCCATGGCGCCAGTGTTGTCCCAGGCTCCTTATAACTTTCTTCTCCACCATCCTTAGCACCTGGTTTTCATTTTCAAGGTCATCTCAGAGTTGCCTCATGGTCACCAAATGACCTCTGCTCTCCGGCTATCACATTATTTATTTTTTTTAAGATTTATTATTTATTTATTTATGGCTGCATCAGGTCTTAGCTGTGGTACACGGGATATTCACTGTGGTACGTGGGCTTCTCTCTAGTTGTGGCGTGCAGGTTTTCTCTCTCTAGTTGTGGCGCACAGGCTCCAGGCACGTGGGCTCCGTAGTTTGTGGCACACGAGCTCTAGCTGAGGTGTGCAAGCTCAGTAGATGTGGCTCGTGGGCTTATTTGCCCTGCGGTATGTGGGATCTTAGTTCCCTCACCAGAAATTGAACCCACATCCCCTGCATTGTAAGGCGGATTCTTTACCACTGGACCACCAGGGAAGTTCCCAGCTATCACATTAGAATTCCAGCTTTCACAGTGGCGTTTCATGTTGTAGGAAGGAGGGTGGGTAGGAGGTTCAGTAATGGTAAAAGATGTGTTAGTCCTCTTTTAAAGAGTTTTCCAGAAGCCCCACCCAATACTTCCCCTTACATCCCACTGGCATCAATCTGCAAGGGAAGCTGGGGAACGTATAACAGCTTTTCAGATGGGCACACAGCCACTCCCATTGAAATCATGGTTCTGCTGGTGAGTGGTGAAGGGTGAATGGACATTGGATGGGTAACTAGAGGTCTCTGTCAACAGTGCTGGTTTGGCTGTGTTGAGTTGGAGGTCTCTGATCTGGCCATACAGGTCTGGATCTTGGGCAAGGAGGTTGGGTCTAAGAGGTGATGTGGAATCACTCTCAAATGGTTGGAGCCAAATGTGAAGATGGAAGCTCCCTGGGAAGGGGCTTACTCTTCCCTCTGTGGACCCCAGTGTCCCACCTGGAGAGATTTGGTGCAATGACACACAGGCGGCTTCCCATTTGGGAATTCTATCTTACTATACTGCAGCATTGCAATGCCTTGCAAGCTTCCTATGGGCGTGCATCTTGTCTTAGTCATTCTGTATGCCCAGGGCCTAGCATGCATCTGACCCTAGAGTCCATGCTTAGTATGTGTTCGCTGAATGAATAAATGAGCCTTTTTAAGCTCATGCAGACCCTTGGGGATGGGAGGTCTTAGAGGACCCAGGGGAGAGAATTTTCAAATGTAGATGGTAATCTAATTTGCAGATCTAGGATCAAGAACATACCTTATCCCAATTTCTGGTCTGGAAATGACACAACACCTGCTTTGGATCCCTGACTACACTGACTACAGAACCACTTTCCCTCAGACTCATTCTACCTTTGCTTAACAGCTTGGCTAAGGATGAATATTAGGCAACTTTCTTGTGGAAAAGAGACAGAGATGCAGCATTGGCTCAGGATCAAAGGAAAATTTGGGTGGACTGACATATCATTGCCAACTATCAGCTTAGTCAAATGAGGACATTAAAAACTAACATCTCCATCTATGATCACCATAATTTTATAGAAGACAGGACATTCTAACACCAAGAGAGCAGGAGAGATGTAATCTTAGACTAAAGGATAGTCTTTTGAATGGAATAATTTGACCTTTTTGAAAAATTCCCTCCATCATTCAACTATTCTTGTCTTGCCAACCGCCAAGAACTTTGTCAGGAGCTGATGCTGGTTCACCAACCAGCCATCAGAACTGATGAACAAGGCCACCCTACACAAGTTAAGTGACGTTCGCAAAGCTGGTGGAGATGGAATCAAAACTTCGTTTCCTGCCTCACTGAGTAAGACACTCTCACAAAATAAACTGGCTGAACGTCAGTGAGTTCTCAGCTTACTAATCAGCGTATGGCAAAATATCGTGACAGAGTTTAGCTTTTGATTTTAAATAGATCCTTGTAGACCAGCAAATAAGAGCTTCCAGCTATTCCGGTGGTCTCAAGTGGGGAGAAGTTATCCTCATTCCGGGTCCAAATTTCCCTTGAATGGAGTGTGCCAAGTGAATTTACCGACCTATAAGTTCTTTTGAGAGCAGTGGGACACTGGAACCATCAAGTAGAAAAAATGGGATGAGGCTGAATTAAATAAAAATGTTTAAAGTATCCAAGTGGCAGCGACTGTCTTGGGGGTTCAGTGTAGAACAAGATCTGATGCCTACCTTCATCCAAGGAGCTCCCCTCTAGGGAAGGGAGCTGACACGTAGATGAAGAATCTTACTTTCGTGTGATGGAAGCCACCATACAGGCAGGACTTTGGTGCTATGGGGACATGGGGAGAGAATAATTTGACTTAGGTCTTAAAGGATTGACAGGGATTTTTCTGGAGGAAAGAGGTAGGGAGGGGGGAGAGCATACATTCCAGGGAGAGAGAAAGAACATGAGGAAGCCCAAGCCAGGAAAAACCTGAGGAATTTGGAGGCTGGGGTCACCGAGGGTGGCCACAGTCCACGTGGGTGGAGGGGCTCAAGATTAAGTTGGAAATTTGGGCTGGGGCTCCTTTCTAAGGGCCACCTTGTGGGATTTGGCCGTTCTGCAGGCAATGAAGCCAGGTGTGAAGATCTGAAGCAGATGATACAATCAGAAGTGACTGGGAGGGACTTCCCAGGCGGTCCAGTGGTTAGCACTCGGCGCTTCCACTGCAGGGGGCACGGATTCGATCCCTGGTGGGATAACTAAGATCCCACATGTCGTGAGGTACAACAACAACAAAAAAGGGACTGGGAAAGATGATTCTCGTGGCTCTGTGGGGAACGTGTGGTCAGGGGAGGCTCATGGTTATGGCTGACGTCCAGACGAGAAGCAACGGAGATTGACCAGGAAGGTGGTCATGAAGGTGGAGGACCAGAAAAAAGCAAAGGTGAGTTTGAGGTGCAATTGACCAAATATGGTGCTGGATTCCCTGGAGGAGCTGCCAGAGCAGAAGGGATTCAGGATGACTCGGGGGCTCTTAGAGAGGTTGGTTTGGGATGGGTAGGTTGCGTTCTTGACAGCACCTTGTAAACACTAAGGACCAATTTCATGTGCAGCGTGTTTATCTTATTATTAGGTTATGAGTTCTTAGATATATGAAACGAGTTCCATCCTCAAAGTGTAAGAATGTTAACTTAAGCGTGAGTATAACCTCCTTCTGAATTTTCTTAATTGGCACTTGAACTTTTCACTCCGAAGGGGCAAGTTATTGCCAATAAAGATGAGAAAATACCGAGTAGTTTCCCTGCCAATGGGTCAGGATGGGTTAGATGACATTTTCAGTCTGAAAGAAATGGTCTAGTAGAAAGGATTAAGCATCAAAAAGTCATGGCTTTTGTATTGTGTGACTAGAGCCCCTGATAATCAGTGTGCATGGCATGCCCCCTCTGAGCTCCGAGTGGAGTTTGCTGCCATGGTCCACCTGTGGGCAGGAGGCTGAACACAATGAACCTTCTCAGGTCTATGGGTCCATGTTCAGTGAGGAAGAGTTTCAGGGAAAGGACTAGACTGATAATCAACTGAATGCTTCATGCATCTTTCTGCACATCCTTGATCGCCCATAATGGTGGCAGAATTACTAAAATAAAGCAAGAGGATGCTGTGCCGCTTGGATTCTCCAATCTTCGCTCTTACAGCAATTTTGAGAAGGGAGTGATGATGGCTAGGTGGTGGGGAGAGAAAGCAGGGAGGGGGGCAGTGTGAGGTTGACTGCTTGCTTATAAATCGAGAACCTGAAGCATTGTGTGGAAGAGAAGGACACACCCAATTATTTTATCATAGAGCTGGTAACCAGTAGCAAGGATCAATTCAGTAAGAAATCATTCTCCCACGGGAGGGATGGCCATGTCTGCAAATGGCAAACAGGCTCTTATCTAATTCCTCACCAGCCAACAGAGGTGAGAAGAGGAGACATGAGAGGAAGAGGAAGACAAAAGCTGTATTGATCTTCGCAACAAGTATTTTTACGTCTTGAAAAGGCCACCCACTACTGAGAAGTTTGGGGAACGATATACCAGCCACCAGTGAGATACCCATTACTTGATACAGCTGCATTTTTGGAGGTGGTCATATTTGAAGGTAGGAACCAGATTTTTCGTCTTCATCCCCAGAGCCATCAGGATTGGCAAAAAGTTGCTGAAAAACACGGGTGGGTTGACTATGACTGTGAAGGAGAGAATCTATTTTAAAATTTCCTTAACCTATTTCTTCTTTAATTTCTTCTGTATCCTTTCATGTTTCGGGCAG
Organism: Delphinus delphis; assembly: GCF_949987515.2. NCBI lineage: Eukaryota > Metazoa > Chordata > Mammalia > Artiodactyla > Delphinidae > Delphinus > Delphinus delphis. The sequence continues at coordinate 15,172,377 of NC_082684.1, read as the reverse complement.
CCTTCTCAGACTACTGAAGTTCTGCGTGCTTAACTATATATGCCATGGCAGATAGTGTCAAGTATTTAAAAAGAAATAGGTGCCAGAAGTAACCAAACTCAAGTTCTGAGTTTTGTTTTAAGAAGGAAGACCATTATTTTAGATGCATTTGACTATGTTTAGAGACTCACTACCGGCTAGATATGGCAGTGCTCTAAACGGGCTTGCACAAGGAGTGAAGAAATACCACCAGCATTATGCTGAAACTTCTTGATTGTAAACAGGAGAAGACTGTCTGCAAACTTCAGATCTATAGTCTCAATGCTGTCCTTGGGCAAAATTCTGGGACGGATTATTACAAGAATGGTTTGTAAGCTCTTGGCAAGGAAGCTAACTTGAGCTCACTAAGATATAGTAAGTGAACGGACGGATGAAGATGTGGATGAATAAATTGGGGCTGCTTTTCATATGAGGGGTATGTTCCTTAAAATCTCATATTATTTAATACATGCATAAATCAAGACTAATTCCCCCCGTAGGAATAAAGTAGGATTTACATTATTTCAAGGTTTGTACATTAGGTGAAACTTTATTCTTCTCCGTTGCCTTATTTCAAATTTGCATAATTCACATTAGCATAGAGTAGGACTTTATTTCTTTTTTTATAAAGGAAGACTATGGACTTATACTTGGAGATCAAGGGTGTGCTTGACAAACTTTTGACTGGATGGAGACATGTAGGCTTCATATATCTTCATAAAGCCAGGTATACGTATAACTAGTTGAATGATTGCCCTCTAAGGGGGATGACAAGGGGGTCTCCAGAACCATGCTACATGGCTCCAGCTTTGTCCTAATCAGCAAACAAAAGACATTTTCAAATTTGTGATCCAATGATGCCTGGAGGGAAAGCAAGTTTTTCCGATGGCCCCTCATACCCCCACCCCACTGCTAATCTCAACTGGCCTTGAACAATGGACCAAATCTAAGGAGGTGACATTTAGTAGAGATAAATATAAAGTCCAGCACTTTGATCCAAAATGAACAACTGGAGAAGCACACCAACAGCTGGGACTTAGTTGTTTTAATTAATAGCAAGTTCAACGTGAATCCGCGGTGTGATACTTCTGAAAAAAAAAAGAGTTTAGCCTTTGGTTACATTAATAGAGGATCTAGAATGAAGAAAGTGATAGTTTCTCATCATCAAACTGTACTCAGTTCTGACTACAAACTGGAACATGTCCAGAAGAGAGAAAGAATAGACAGAACTTGGAATATTTATTCTGGAAAAGACTTTGGGAAGAAATTATTCAAACATATAAATGGTTGCCATGTAGAAGATGAGTTAGGTTTGCATCTTTGTGGCTTTCCAGGCTAGTCCATGGAACTTCAGCCAAACGTTTTAGGGGGTGGAATTTGTCTCAATATAAGGACAATTAGAGTGTCTGAAAAAAAGAGGGCCATCTGGGGACAGCTGACGTGTTTGGTCATCATGGCGCCATTTAATGGCTAATCAGGAGCACTGCTAGAAAAGAGACTATGAATCTCATTTCTTTCTCCTCTACTCGTGAAGAGTCAGTTACAGATGATTCAGAAAGAAGAAAATAAATGGCCAGTAAATGATGGGAAATCATGTAACTTTGCTAGTAATTAAATGAAAACTCACACAGTAATAAATTGTCAATTAAACCTCAATTTTAAAAAAACAGCAATTTAAAAAAATAGCAATTGTCTGGTAGCAAAAATTAAGGAGAAAAATAAATTCCAATGTTGGTAAGGGTGCAATGAAATTGGGGTTTTCATTCATTGCTGTTGGCACTGATGCCTTTTGGAAAGCTGGTATATAAAGTGCTGTAACATTGGTAATACTTTTGTTCCAATAGTCCAACAGGCTATCTACAAAAGACAAGTTGAAAATATGCAAATAGCCACTTGCCTGAAGATCTTCATTGTGGTATTACTTAAAATAGAAAGAAACTGTAAGCAATTTAAACAATGAAAAGGAAGGTAACAGTTGAAGGTGACAGGCCACCTACTCAATAGAGTGTTATATATCATTTACAAAGATAGTCATTTTCACTACAGCTGTAGGCAAAATGCATAGGACATGATATTAAGTGTGTATGTGTGGGGAATTGTCAGCTATGAAATTCTAGAGATGTGATGATTATAATTACATACCAAATAGATGGATATAGCAAAAGATAAGAAGGAAAATTTCCTCTTGAGTCCAGGTCTGCCACTAGACAGCTGTGTCATCTTGGGTAAATCCCTTAACTTTTTTGTGCTTCAGCTGCCAGGTCTATAAAACAGGGTGTTTGGACTCAACGGTCCCCAATGTCCCTTCCAGTTTTATGATGTGACTAGAATGGACCCATTTAATGAAGAAACTGCATCCCAGTGGGATTAAGACATCAGCCACTGTCTTGTTTTCAGACTTCCCTCATCATACAGTGCTTCATCCATATTACATTTTTAGAAATCAGTTTTGAGATGAGTAACAGATGAGAAAAAATAGAATTCCTTGATTCTTCTCAAATAAATTGCTGCATTTTGAAGGAGATTTAGCCATATGTTCTGTAAGTACTTTACTATGGAGTAACATAAAACATTAGGAAACTCTATCCCAAAATGCCCCAGAATGACTGCAACTCAAGATACCGTTGTTTGAGTATTATTTAAAGCACCGTTCTGGGTTTATTCACACGAAACAACGGGAAGAGGTGGACGTCCAATAAGCTGGTTTGTTCACTTATACTTGAGTCTTTTAAAAAAAGGTCCTTTAGGTGGTCACAAAGCACCTAGCTGATCTCCCTGTGCTATGCGGCTGCTTCACTTTGTTATAAAGCAGAAACTAACACACCATTGTAAAGCAATTATACTCCAATAAAAATGTTAAAAAAAAAAAAAGCGGTCCTTACCAAGTTCCTGAAGCCCTGGTTTTGTATCCCAACCGACGTTATAACGGTCAGAACACATTTATGTTTGTGTACTTACAAGACCATTTGATTCCTAGGGGATCTGAGAAGCAGGGTGACAGACATGAGCTTTCAGGTGATAAACAAAAGCCTCCTAGTCATGCCAGACTCCCTCTGAAATTGCCCTCATCTGTTCAGAACTTTCTAGAAGGATGGTGACTTCTTAGTTCAGAACACTTCCTTTCATCAGGCAGAGCAGGCAAGAGGCGAAGGGAAACTGGTCAGGGGCAGCAGCACCGCTCACCTTCACTCATCCCACCGGTGCAGCATCAACACGCCAAATGGCCTTTGTGGTCCCTGAGGTACTGGGGCGCGGGTGGTGGGTGGGTAGTTTCACTGCTCTGAGGATTCATACAACTTTGCAGACAGTGCTGTCTGATCTTTTCAGAAAATATTCCATTTTCAATTGTCCAGGAAGAATTTTTAAGTAGCAGAGAGAGCCCACATCTAGATTACCTAAACATTAGAGGAGAGGTTGCGTTTTACTTAAATATGCAAATGAGGCATCTATCCAGCGCATAATTACATCCTCAAGGCAGAGTCCAGAATCTTGTAGTTTTGCTCAAAGGAAACACAAAACATTAGACATACAGTTCCGCAGCGAAATGCACGGCACAGATCGCAAATGCGGAATACAAGTCACTGATGAGTGTGTTTTATTAGTACTTTTGATTTCCTCTTTCTTTGCATTTATACCAGGCTGCTTTTAATAAAATGAAGACACTGGTCATTCCTTTGCTTACTTCTTTTGGAGGAACTGGAGAGTGAGTTGAAGAGGGAGGCTGTGGCCCCATTTTGAAGAGCGCAGAGGACACAGACGGAGAGGCACGTGAATACAAGGGAAGGAAGTAAAACTGCTTGAACACACGTAGAAGCAGCTCAGAGACATGCGAGTGCTGTCCTTTCAAATCAGTCGCCTGACAATACTCTGAACTTATATTTGAGTCTTTTAAAAAACGGTCTTCACTGCAGGTTACGAACAACTACCAGATTTTTTTCCCTCTCTTCTGTGGAATGGTCAATGTCCCCCGGAGGTCAGATCAGAATTTTGGAGGTGTTATCATCTTGACAGAGTTCCCTCAGATATTCTGATAATCTAACTGGCTGTCTTGTCTTCAGACACCTTGAGAATCACTTACGACATGTTTGATTTGGGCTTTTTATGGTGGGTGGCCACACTTTATGTTTGGTATTGTCATACCCAACTTGGTCAACTACCCGATTCATCAGATTTGACCCAAATGACTTCCTGCTATTCCTCCCAATCAATTCCCCTGAAATACTGAAGATCTGTCAACCAGGAGGGAGCACCACAGCTTTGCAGGTGATTCCAACAGTGCAAATGGACATGGCTGCAACCCTGGCAAACATACTGGATCCTGGAGCGACCACTCTGAGAAGCCTTGCTGGGAATCCATTCCAGCAGGCCCACTAGAAGTGATTTTGCAGTAACACCTTGACCGCAGGAGGTACAGCCTGGGCACCTAGAAGACACCCGTGAGTATGAGGGTCCAGCAGAAGGGTATCGGTGGAGACCAGATCTACGAGGGCTGCTGCTGCCACTGTGAGATCTACAGATGGACATAGTACACTAGAACAACCATCACAAAAGGAACCAGAACTCGAAAGAACATCCTTTCTACTCCTCCAGCATGGTGACTGGTGCCCTGGGACCTATTACTTGTCCCAACCACTCCTCTCCCAACCAGCTCCTTCGTGCCTCTTAGGGCGTGTGTGTGGCCCTTGAGTGGTGATGGATTAAATCCTGGAAGGTCAGAGTCTCAGGGTTAGGAAAGTTATCCTAAGAAGCCCTCGGGACCTGGGATAGGCTGGCAGGCTCCAGCCCCATTGTATAATTTTAATATATCGCTTGACAATTTCCAAATGAAAGGCACACTCTTTCTTAACCACAAGCCCTAAGGTTCGTGGCAGGAGGCCTGCTGTCCAACAATTCTTCAGGTCAGAGTTGGAATTCACCGGGGTTCCACAGGTGAGCCCACCCTTAGGCTGTGAATCTGTGTATTTGCAAAAGATGTGTGATTTTCTACTGAAAAACAAGCATGCGTGAGGATAGGCACAGATAAGTACAGTGGAGACTCTAACACCAGACCGTAAAAAACAGAACACATACCCTAGTGCAGGTAAGAAATAGAAATGATTTTACTGCTCAGCATTTGCACGTGGAGACGCGGTGCACACAATACTACGTGGCATTTTTCTTCAATTGATGCAACTCAGTAATTTTTATTGCAACTGGAAGACAATACATCACAGAAACTTTATGGTAGGTCTGGGGAAAAGTGTTATTTACAATAAATGATGAAATAGTTTGTCTTTGGCAATATGATTACATACGAAGAATGCGAAATGCAAGTATGAATATCTCCAAAGCAACACCATCAGGTCCCTAAACTTCGGCGGACTGTGCCTGCTTCCACACCGCTCCTCTAGGTAACACAAACGCAACTGAACGTCACTGTCTCCTCTATGGTTCTCCCTTTCTAGTCATGATATTGGCAGTTTCATACAGAAAAAAATACCGAAGAAAATTGGCTTTTGAAACCTTATTACTCTAGTAAATGAATTTGGCCATCGAGGTCTATTGGCCAGAGGTCACATGACCCTAAGTATTGAGAGTAAACCTCTTGTCTTCTGATTGCTTTATCACTGTTATTTATTTATTTTTCTGTAAAACAAAAGCAGAACTCAGAAATGTTACAGAATCAGAGTATAAAAAAAATGTACAAGTGTATAATGCTTCCCAGACATACACGGATACTTGTTTCTTCCACATTGTTACCATGGCAGTATAAGTAGTGAGTGTGAATGACAGCAGGAAACTGGTTACTGAATCAGCTGTGAGCGTCGATGTCTCAACATACATACTCAAGAAATGCTGAGTGTTTAAATAACTGAAATTGTGCTAAGGGTTTCATCTAAAAAAAAGGGAGGGGTTGGGAACTCAGGCCACAGTCATGAAAGGATGAAAGACAATTTCTAGGTTTGATAGATTCACCATATCGAAGTCTTTGAGAATCCAATATGGAATATTAACTCTTTGCAAAAAGTAGGGAAGGCTATTCTCAACTTTTGCAAATGAAATACAGTGGACAACACTGTTGCATCTATTCCAAATAAATAGTCTTGATTTCAACACTAACAAAACGAACAGGAAGGGTACTTGTGAGCATGATCACAGTAAGTCAGAAGTGATCTTTCACCCAAGTCTGATTTCAAAAGTAGGACAGACAGCAAAATGCAGCACCATAGACACATTGGTTTCGGCTGTTAAAAGATGGATCGTTTTAAAAATCGGATTTTCCTTCCTTAATTTTTGGTCAGTGAAGCTAGCACTTGTTTGCTGAACTGTGGAAGAATTGCAAGGTCACACGCTATATTCATGATAAAGCAACGGAGCTGATGAGTCTGTGCTTAATTCAAGAATAACCAGTAGGGGAGAGAGAGAGAGAACAGGAATTGACCACCATCACCGGCTCTCTCTCAAAGGAAGAGGGGTTGACAGATGAATTCACAAAGGCAGGCGGGACTATACAGAACACTGAATGCCATGTGTAAATCCTCATGGGATTCCAGAAGGGGGAACACCACACAACGTATATACTTTGATTTACACATTCCGTTACAAAGAAAAGAAAAAAAAAGACACCATTACAACTTTGTAACTGTGTTAACTGCAATATAAACCAAAGTCCCGGAGTTTTGGCAGGTAACTAAAAAGAGGGTTATCACTTAGGTTATATAGCAAAAGTGTTGATGTATATTATATATAGTAGTATAAATAATAAAAAAGTATTATTTAAATTAGATCACAGTGCTGCATTATGTGCATAACAGTGTTTGATATAGTATTCGAGCTGGGACCTACGACACAAAGGATTTAACTGTCAACACTGGTTAAGTCACAATCAAGAGGGGACACGGAGTTCAAATGTGTTCTTTTGGTGGCAAAAAAAAAAAAAAAAAAATCCTGAAGATGAAAGAAAAGTACTCCTCTACAGAAACATAAAAAAGAAAAAGGCAACATCTGGGCAGCTGTGATCCACCAGAAAGAAACGAGTCCCAACCTGAATCAAGTTTAAAAGGGAAAGAGAAGTCACATTGAGTTGAATCCAATCCCATATGGAAAACCCTCCCATGTAGGTCACTTGTACATAACTCTGATTCCTTCTCCGAGAGCCCTTTGATGACAGAGGCCAAGGGCCCACACACGTGGAGTGGCGGTCACTGAAAGGAGGAACTGGTAGCGCTTGGTGCCGAGCAGTCCTGCCGCGTCCCAGGACTGAGTTGGGCGCAAAAGCCATCCGGACGGTTTTCACTCTACAGAGCCCACAGCCTGAAGCCGTCCCGGGTGAGACCAACATTCAGTGCGATGGCCTTCTCCAGTGGCCCCGTGGTATTCACAGCTATGCCTAGCAAGGGCTAGACATGCTGAAAATCAGCTCTTAGGAAAAGCCTCCCACACATCCCTTCTAAAAACTCAGCCCCAAGACTAAAACCTGCTACAGTTGTCTTGGCCAGGGTTTTCTCACACCACCATCTCGATGTGGGTTGGGTTCATTTTAGTTTCAGATAGACAGTTTTACCAAAGAACTCTTGAACGTATATATACTGCTTAGAGAGGGGGAAGGGAAGTAGGAGCTTAGGGTATATCATAAGGCTGGGAAAAATCTATGATGCAAACTTTTTCCACAGAATACTAGGTAAAGATAAAAGACAACTGTAGAAGCATAAAAATAACTGTCTACGTGTATATCATTTAAGAAAAAAGAGCTTACAATCTCCTTCTCTTAAATGTGTCCGAGGACCAACAGCAAGTAACTGTAGATGTCATGGTGCCGACGGATGTGTTCACGTTTGTTTTCCAAAAGCATCTTCAAATATTGCTATAGTTCCCCATTTTCCCCTCCCCCCTGCCCCACGTGAGTATGTGAGATACTGGAATGACACATGAAACGCCACTTCTCCCAGCAGGAGAAATGAAAGCAAAAACACCACACCCCTTGAATGGTGCTCAGGCAATTTTTGTCAGACTAATGAGTACATAGGCTAGTTTGGAAGCTAAAAGAACACCTGACGTTTGGGAAGAAATTCCAAGACTAAAGTGATTACACTTGAGCAAAATATTCTTTCACAAATAGGCTTGTGCTTAAATTCTCTACTGCTCTTGGAGGAGGGGGTGAGAGAGGGTGCCTCCTGCCCCTTGGCTTGGCAAGGACATGGACAACCTCATTCTGCAATGAATTCACTACAAACGGCCACATACACATCGATACTTTTTTTTTTTTTTCTCAACAATCAAAATACAAAGTTAAACACAATTGAGCCATTGTTTTGGTTATGCATAATGTGTATGCCTCCAAAAACAGAAGAAAAATAGAAGAAAGTACCCTCACTAAAGTTTCCCCCAGGTCTCCCAGCGGCTCCTACGGAGGGACTGAGGGAGACTCGGGAAAAATAACACTTAGAAAGCTGCCCGATGAGGTATTTATGCAAAAAGAGTGGTTCTGGAGTTAAGAACACACTTTTATAAGATACTTATCTATTTCTCAAAGAGATCAGAAAAGTAAATCACACACATTGCATTTTATTATTTTCTAAAAGAGGCCTTTGCTCCTTTAGAAAAAGGAAATGAGGGGAGACAGCCCACGGTGGGGTTTGAATTGGAAGAAATCCCCTGCCAGAAACAGTCCTGGATGTTTACCTCTGTCTTTCAGAAGGGAAGTCTGAATTTGACCTTGGGGGTGGGGTGAGGGTGGGGGACTGAGGTGGGCTCAGTCAGGTGACAACACAGAAAGTGTCGCCCAGGTTCCACAGCTGTGGATGGCTTTTGGGGTGTCAGATGTTTGGGGAGACAGAGGGAACAGAGCACTTCAAAAAGACATCCTTATTCCCATCTACACCCTGAACAAGTATGCTGGAAGTTTTCAGGTTCAGGTAATGAATCTGACCTGTGTAGGGGCGTAGATCTTTTTTTTTTTCCCCTCAGGTTCTCTCAGCAGCAACCCAGAGGAATACAATGCACCAGTTAATTTTCACCGTCCTGGCTGATGGAGCTTCTGACAGTGCCTGATGCTGGCAGATGGGCTCCACAATGGCCCACCCTGTCCTATCTTAAAAATCAAGATCACCCCAGTTCCCTCCCTCTCCCTCACCAGCATATCTTGAGCCATGGGAGTGGGCATTTTTGTTTATGTTTTAAAATTCCCTTCCATGTGGGTGGAAGATCAAATTCTTTTAGAGGGTTCTCTGGATCTCCCCAGATCATTTCTTTTAGGCAAAGATAACAGGAGTTTCTGGTCTGCGTGGCATCATCTGGTTGTCTAGATTCAGCGCTCACAATCTAGGTGGGCTTCATTCCAGGTTGGCTCGTGTGCCCAGGTGGTAGAGACGGCCAGCCCCTCCTTCCCACCATGAGATGGCGTCACGGGAAAACATCTGGGGCTGGTCCTTCCAACACCCGTGTCACTTCCTCCTTCACGTGTACCCTAACTCACACCCTCATCCAATAAGGCCCATTAGTGTGTTTCCCCTTCTCCTGGTGAATTTGCATAATTATTCACTGCCTTTTTCCTCGAAACCAAATCATGGTCATGGTTTTCTCAAGTCAGCGTCCCATAATTCTCTTGATTCTATCATACACACTCACTACTAAGTTTGCCCTCAAATTATTGCGTCATGGTAAACATGTACAGACAAAGAGAAAGGACACACTTTTCAACAGAGAATCAGAGGGGGTCGGGGCTGAAGTGCAGACAAGGCAGTGCAGAGCTCCACCATCCAGGCCCTACCAGAACATGAAGAGATTTTGTATTGCAGAGTAAGCTCCCCAACAGTCAGAATTTGTCCCTGAAGAAGGTTAAACCTTAAACACCTGCTTCAAAAAACAAAAACAAAATAATTGGAAAAAAGGGGGGGAAAAAAACAACGAAAAAAATTAAAGGAAAGGAAAATAAAAGGAAAAAAAGAAGAAAACCAAAAGAACCTCTAAGCCTAAGGGCTTAAAAATTAGAGGCATAGCCTTTTCTCTATTTTCTATATTTATATGAAAATAATTCATGCTTCATGCTAAATACATTGTTTACCTTACAAGAACTTTATTTTTGAATAAAAAAAGTTTGTGTTTTTGTGATTTTTTTTTCTTTTTTTTTTCTTTTTTCAAAGGAATTCCATGCATTGTGGATCAGAAATTTCTGCTGGCTACACTGGCTGAATGTGGAAATCATTGATTTTCGCAAAGATGAACCTTGACTGACATTAATTGCAAACTCCATTTTGAGGGCAGTATAGGAATTTGTTTTCCTTTCTTTTTTGCCATGTTTTACTTTAGTTGTCCATCAATGTGCCTTTCATCTTTTAAAAATACACCACAATACTAATGGCAGGTTCTGTAGCTTTTTGTTTTGTTTTGCTTTCACTTGGATCAAATGGTTTTGACAGACAGAAAAAGATTTGTACCATGATTTCCTTTGTTAACAGCTACTGTAATTTTTTGGAACTTGATTTTCACTTGGGCAGTTAAGAAGACATAGCTTGTTTTTTGCATCAGTTTTTTTCTTTTTCTCTCGTGTGTGTGTGTGTGTGTGTGTGTGTGTGTGTGGTGTGTCTGTGTGTGTGTGTGCACACGCGTGTGTGCAGGACCAACCTTCAGGCTTATGGCTTGTGGAACCTTCTCTTCATTTAATGTAGAACAGAATTCAGTGATTAGCAACATCACTAAAAACTGACCCAGTTTCTTCTCATGAGTCACTGACACCTGTTGAACATGAATGGTCCAGTGTCCACCCCGGAAGATGCTACTAGGCTTCACGGTTAAGAAGCACAGAGGACTGGTGACCGCCTACCCACCCCTGCATCGCACGCTTGGGGCAATGCCAAGGGTTTCCTGGCACAATTTGATGCCCAGCGCCACGAGCTTGGGTCTGCTCCTTCCTTCTCCTCAGTTGCCTTATGTGCATTCAGTCAGCGAAAGCAACTGGGTGCACATCCTGACCTTTTAAACCTAAAGGTTGGGCCTGATAGATGGTTACTCTGCACACGTGCCTTCTAAGTGCCAGATGTGTATCCCCGTGGCATTACTGTTGCCATCCCTGTGGATTCAGCCACGGGTTTCTGACAAGCTGGAGGAAGCAATGGTAATTTTGGCTTTTGCGGTTTTGTCTTCAGATAATGAAAAGCTTTTGTAAAACAGCTGAGTGTCAATATGAGTTCTATGGCTTCAATCTCCTTTAAACATAAAATTCTTAAGGGTCCAAAACAAAGGAGGGGGGCAAATTAAAAAAAAAGAAAGAAAGAAAGGAAGAAAACCAAACCAAAAAAAAAAAAGAAAAAAGAAAAAAGAATAATAAATTGCTGATATTGCCACAAATCATTAGAAATCTCCTGACATGCTGAAACCAAATGGCCGTAAGTTCAAAACAAATCAGTGACTTGTTTTTAATTTTTTGTGGTTTCCTTTTGTTCTTTCTGCCCCTTTGCCGTCCGATTGGTGATGTTATTCAAACAGGACCGAATCCCCGCCAAGTGCAGGAGTGACCCCGCCGCCTCTTTCATCTCCTCGTCATCGCTCTCGGGGGGCTTTTCCGTGCGTCTCTTTTTGAGGGGCAGCGTGTCGCTGGGGACCTTCCTTGCCTTGGCGAGGTGCTGGCGCTTCTTGTGCTGGGACGCGTAGCCGCTGTCCCCCAGAGCATCCTTGGCCTCCTTCGGGCTGCGTTTCCTGTCATCCTCCTCCGTCTCGCTGTGGCTCTCGTGGCTCTGGAAGCTGCCCTCGCTGCCCTCGCTGCCCTCCTGGCTCCCCTTGGTGGCAAACTCGTAGTGGTCGTCGGCCGAGGAGGAGGAGACGGAGTCGCTGGCGGGCGAGGTGCTCCTGGCGTTGGAGGACTTGGCACTGCTGTAGTTGTGATCCTCCTTGGGGTCTCCACTGACCACCGGGGAGCCACACGAAGGCTCGCTCTCAGTCCGCATCCGGCAGCTGGTGAGGCCATTCCTGCGGGGCGGGGGACAGCGGCGGGGAGAGGGGCGGGGAACGGGAGACAAGAGAGGACACGGATTAAACCCCTGTGACGAGACACCCAGCAGCCCACTGAGTTGCCACAGCAGACGCTTTGACATCCAATCCGGCGATGCCCCAACAGGTGGGTCCACTTTGAAGACAGGGTCCTAAATCCTGACACCTCCGTCTTCCCTGCTTATCTCCTATCACTGACATTTTCACTCAAGTTGTGCAGCTGAGACATCAAAACAACACTCTTTTGAAGTGACAGCGGTGGAAGCGCCATCTCTTCTATTAAACCATAAAAATCAAGCTGTGCTTAGTTTCACATACCCATCAACACCGCGGAGGAGACACCACCGGGCGATGCTGGCTGGGTACTTCAGAGAAAAAAGCCCGCTCTGTTCTAAAGCGGCTCTGGTAGGAGCCTTTTGTTGGAGGACTAAATCTGATGTTCAGGAAAAAGAGACACCTGCCATGTGGTGACAGCTACTCACTCCTGCGTCCCTTCCCTCATTCATTCATTCCACAAATATTCACTGCACACCTAATAGAAATGCACGGCCTTAGGGAGGGTGCCGGGGGGAGGCATCCGAGGTGGAATCAAATCCTGACTGTCACAAAAATGTGCACAGATGAACAGAGAAGCAAGTCATGGTTAGAGCACAGACGAGACAGCAATAAGCTACCATCTACTAAACTCACCACCTGCCAGGCGCCCTGCTGCGTCTGCACAGATGATTGCGTTTAACTCTATAAAGTGGTTATATTAGCATCCTTATTTTACGGATGCTGGAAGTGAGGTCTGGAGATGTCTGGTAATTTACTTAAAGCCACACAGCTAATGAGTACCAGAGCTGGGATGAGAACCAAAGTCTTAAGCTTGAGCTCTTCGTAACATCATCAGACCGACTCTCACTCTTTTCTGATTCCCCTACAACTAGGTCACCTGCTATATATTCCCATCGGGACCCGACAGCACCCATCACACCTCTGATCATGTTATTGTGTCCACATGTCTGAGCAGTGAACGGACCTCCCTTGTGCTTCCTTACTGGCAAAGTGGGTATAGTACCTGCCCCCTGCTTCACGGGGTTGTTGGGCTGAGGATGTGGGCGAACGCCTGCCGGCACCTGGACCAGCGCCTGGCATAGCGGCAAGGACGGTGATGCTTATTCCTGATTCGGCCATACACTCTGTGGAATGAGCACCAATCCTGTCTGCACGGCAGCTGTGGTTCTGATGGTGCCTGGCACACAGAAGGTGTTCATAAGAGGCAGTGATCAGAGATGAAGACACACAGGTGGGGAGGGTTACTTACAGCTGGAGGGGGCAGAGGGAGGGCACAAGGAGGTTTGTGGAAGACATGGCCTCCCTGGCCTTGGATGGGAGGGCCGGAGGTTTTGGGCAGGGAGGAGAATGTTCCACTGTACCATGTTGGCCCCATTTCCCGTAGACTCATCCACGGGTAATATATTTCTAGATCTTGGGAAGATGGGCACACTTTTTCTTCCTACACAGCCCCAACTGTAAGCACCCTACGTTCCCTCCATAGACAGCACTTCCCACCATCACTATGATCGTGTGGTGATGTCCAGTGTCGGTGGTTCCCGTTAAAGAGTTAGCACCACAAGTCATTGATCTGTCCTCAGGGGCTAGCACTGTGCCATGCACGGAGTGGACCCACAACAGATACACCGAGCAAGTGTCGGAGCAGATGGGATTGTTTGGCAGAGAGTAGGAAGTCTGGGGAGATGGCTGTGGGTCTCCACCAGCACGTCTTCCCAGACACTCCCTGAGGAAGCGGCCCCGGCAGAAAGGCTATGGGGTGGGCCCTCCAATGAGAGTCAGTCTGGAGCCCCTTCCCTTTCTCTCCTGCCACCCCTGTGGGCCTCGAGGCTCAGGGAGATCCCGTTGCAGGCCAAAGAGAAAGGAAGAGGCGAGGAGAGTCCTTGGTGTAAATGGTGTAGCAGGCATCTCCTTCCTGCTGGTGCTCCGTTAAATTTAAGCTGGTGGAACTTGAGGATACGGGGAGGGGGAAGGGTAAGCTGTGACAAAGCGAGAGAGAGGCATGGACATATATACACTACCAAACGTAAGGTAGATAGCTAGTGGGAAGCAGCCGCATAGCACAGGGAGATCAGCTCGGTGCTTTGTGACCACCTAGAGGGGTGGGATAGGGAGGGTGGGAGGGAGGGAGACGCAAGAGGGAAGAGATATGGGAACATATGTATATGTATAACTGATTCACTTTGTTATAAAGCAGAAACTAACACACCCCTGTAAAGCAATTATACTCCAATAAAGATGAAAAATTAAAAATAAATAAATTAAAAAAAAATAAAGAGCCCAATGTTCAATTTTAGATTATCTGACAAAAAAAAAAAATTTAGGCTGGTGGTGAGGAACCCCCCGCCCCCATAACATGCACCAGCAAAATTCATGAGGGCCGTTATCAAAATTCCATCCTTGCCAGATGCCTTAAGATCATCACGATAAACCGTGACAATGACAATGTGTGCATCTGTATGATAAAGTCCTAGCAGGCTCCGGAAGGATCCCAGCAGCTGTCTTGCACTCTGTGATCCCAGATCGACACCCCCTCCCCAAAGTCCTTATAGAAACAGCCTGCCTTTCAAGACAGACAGACTTTGGGGTTCACATCCCAACACTGTTTATTAGTGAGACCTTCTACAGGCCCCTCATCTGCCTTATGGGGCTATGTGACGATAAAATGAAAAGTTCCAAGCACAGAAGACGGCTCTTAGGGGTGCCTGAGAATTCTGACACGGGCCCCTCTCTTGCTGTCTGCCTGCCCAGAGCTCTCTCTGCTGCCCCAAGCAGTCCCATTTTCCTTCTAGGCCAGGTCAGCAGGCTGATGGGAATGCAGCAAAAAGTAAGAGGGAAGAGGCTCGGAGACAGAAGTTCCTCACGGGCTTGCCTGTACAGACAGCCCCTGTGCTTTGGGGTATGGTCTCTGCGATACGTTTTCTGCAGACTTCCTGTTTTTTGGCTGTGCCTTGGATGCACAAAAGTGGCCAGGGAAAGACTCCTGTGAGGTATTACCAAACATGAAACTGGGTAAATGTAATAAATTGTACAGGTAGCTATGAAGAGGTATTAAAGTGAATGAAAATGAAAGTCCCGTACAATGGTTCTCAGGATTGCTGCTGTTGCAGGTTAACTCTTGTGAAATCCCCAAATAATTAGTCTACTGAACTAACCTAAAAGGGTTCTGAATGAACCCAGCTATACTTGGATGAGTTGACCGGGCTATGGTTGGCTTTTAGAAAATCAATTCAGTTCTGAATCCTTATTTTTTTTTTAACAACATGGGCCTTATGATTCACTTCACTACCACAGTTAAGCAGAATTTGATATATCTCTGAGCACCTATGAAGAGGGAGACAGAGCGGGAGAGGAGAGGGAGAGAATTCCGGGAGCAAAAGAGTAAGAAAAAGGCAAGTGTTGCAAAAATCTAATTCTTAGTGAATCTGGGTGAAAGGTATATATGGTGTTCATTGTGCTTCTCTTTCTTTTCTTTCCACAGGTGAAACATATTTTTAAGTAAAACGTTTGGGGTGCAGGGTAGAGGAGTGGGAGAAATACACCAGAATGAAAGCAACGGTACATTTCAGTGCCTTGCTGTCATAAGAGGGAACGTTCTGAGCCTGAGAGCTTCTTTTTATCTCTTTCTCTTTCAAGGATATAAGCAAGCATAAACCATAATGGAAAAGAATATTTAAAAATATGTATATATGAGTATAACCGAATCACGTTGCTGTACAGCAGTAATTAACACAACATTGTGAATCAACTATACTTAAAAAAAAAAAAACAAGGATATAAGCAAGCATGAGAGAAGCACTCAAGACACACCAGAATCACACTGAGACCTTCTTCTTAAAGGCATCATAGAAGTGAAGGATAAGAGAGAAGCAAATCACTTCCCTAGCTCATGAATTCAAGGCTGTGCAGTGCAGGGTCTCTGGTTCCTCCTGGAAACACACTGCACGTCAACAGGGATTCCACAACCCACACCTTGCAGCGCTGGCCCCACACAACCACTTCACAGACAGACAAAGAGAATAAACTCAGGGAGCCCCGTGACTCATCCGAGGTGGCCCTGCTAGATCTCAAAGACGGCTCAGGCAGGAAACTGAAATGTCTCCATCCCCCCCAGGAAGCAAGCTTACTGTGATGAAGACAGGAAACAACTTACCATTTGACAATATTTCTGGGTGAAAACAGGTACACAGACGTAACTTCACGGAGTCAGAATTACAATATAAATACATCTCTCTCACACTCGATATTGATACAATTAGCTTTCCCTGAGATTTTAGCATGGGCTCCTGATCCATAAATTACACACAAGCTCAGCAGGAAGAGACAAGCTCCTTCAATTATTAATCACTCGATGCAAGGTTGTTCATGGTGGGACATGCTGGCTGCACTGACTTGGTGTCAGAGACCTCCTGCTGCAGGGGCTGTCATTCCGGGGAACCAACTACTTTAAAAGAAGAAACCGGGCAACCTGGACATGTTGGAAGGGGGATTTCTAACCACCTCCTTAAAAATCATTCATTAAAATGAACACTCGATACATCTGAAATGCCTGCCATTTTTCAGTTTCAGCTGAGTTTCTATGTAACAGTACTCACAACACTCATGTGAGCATAAATTAAAGCCACCTGATTCTACTAGGATGACACAGAACCGCATGTTATTCATCTCAAATAAAAACCTGGTATTCATTCTCTTGTCAAATTGGCCGGGGGGGTGGGGGTGGGTGGGCAGGAAATACTGAACATAAAAGGTGAGAAATCACATTAGTTCAGGCCGACAATGAGCAACGCTTGCAACTAACAAGTTAAGGTATAGCTTCTGATCAGACATGGCCATTTTGCTGGTTTTTTTTACGGGTTCATGATTTGTTCCATTATCGTATCATCAGTATTGATCTCATCAGTGTTGTCTCCACCTTTCACTTGTGTACCAGGGTTCTCTCTCTGGAGCTGGTGGTTTTAAACCTAGCTAGCATTGAGGGTGAAGTTGTCCTCCTTAGGGATTTACTTGAGAATACTGGTCTTTTGCCAACTGTGAAAAGAAGGTGCAATTAATGGGATTATAGAAGCAGCACTCGAAGTGCGGCGCTTCTGTCCAAAACCGACTGTAGGTAGAAAGACACAGAGGACAAGAGATGACCTGAAGCTTCCATTTCCAGCCAGTTGGCAGAGGAGATATTTAGAAGGCATTCTTCCAACTATCATACAAAAGATACTGGATAAAGGGCAGCAACATATTTCTGAGTCATTGTTGGGTTCCCTGGAAAATAAGGGTACTCTTAAAGCTCTACATCAATGCACATGTACCAAAAGAACTTCACACACACACAGACGAAAATCTAAAAAAAAACGGGACAGAATCTGAAACATGAGCAGTAGGCAACCAAGAAAGGCAGGGTTTTCGTGAAGCAAATGCCTCCTCTAGCCCTGGGACAAGAGCCCAATCTTAGGGGGAGGGAGCGGCAGGAGGATTGATTTTGGCAGCTCCCGGGTTTCTGTGGCCCCTTGAGGGGGTTAAAGTGGCCTTGGATGCATTGGTCCCCAGGCTACCAGCAGAAATTTTAAAAGCAAATGCTCTCTTGAAGAAAGCAAGCCACATTGAGGCCATCAGGATTCCTGTATATCAAGTTTAATCAAACATTCAAGTAGAAGCTCATAACCTAAAATCACCAAAAAGGCCACTAGGAACGTATGAATGTAAAAATGCCACATAAAAAGCTAGGACCCTTGAATGATGACGCCTTCAATGAGATCCTAGGGAAAAATAACTGCCCCTCACAGGCAGACAATGGGGATAAAAGCCAGCCTTGACCTCAGCTCCAGATGGAACTGGAGACAAGAAAAGCCTCCCTTGAGAATTTTTAACCACAAGCCTGAAGTCTTGCGGGTATGAGGCCAGAATTCTACTGTGTGGACCAAAAGACCTTAAGCTAAATTTAGTTTCAAGTGCCCAATTGTGCCTACTAGAAGAAAATACAAACCCTTTTTGGAAGAACATACTTTAAACCCAGGCCACAAAGAATTCCCACAGATAAGATTTTAAGGAACATATGTTCACAATTAAAAAAAAAATCATTAAACACAAAAGAAATACACCAACATAAAGAGACAACAGAAAAAACATCCTATAGAATCTGAACTGCAAAGTCTGAAAATATTGCAATAATTAGGCACAGAATGTAAACTATGTATAAAAAAATAAAAGAAGGAATTGACAAATATTAGAAAGAAAGACTGGATTATTAAAACCAAGCAGACAGGTTTTGGAATGCATCAAATAGAATTTCTAGAGCTGAAAAAAGATAATCCCTGAAATTAAAAAACTCAATGTAATTGAGTTGTAAAACAAAAAAAGTAAAAAAAAATTGGTGAATTGAAAGATGGAGCTAAAGATATGATAGAAAACGCAGCAGAGAGAGATGAAGAGATTGAAAATATGGAAGAGAGATTGGGTAATACAGCACACAGTAAGAAGATCCAATATAAATCTAACTGGAGTTCCAGGGTGAAAGGAAAAATGGGGAAGATCCAATCCCAGAATAGAAAATGGCTGAGAATTTTCTAGTTTTGATGGAAGTTACCAATCTTCAGATTCAGAAAGCCAACAAATCCCATGGAGGATAAATAAAAAGAAATGCATATCTAGATACATCATAGTCATTACAGACAATACAAAGAAAAAAAAAAGGAGTAGAAAGGAAACACATTACCTAAGGAGAAGTAGCAATTAAGATAAAACCAGTGACACAGATGAAAGTGGAACAATATTCTCAAAGTGAAAGAGAAAAAAAATAACTGTCAAACTACAATACTATTGTCTAAGAATGAAGGCAAAATAAATATGTTTTCAGACAAAAATTTAAGACTTTAATTAAAAGCAGATACTCATCTATAGGAACTTCTTAAGAATATTTTTCAGGAAAAAAAAGAAAATGATCCAAAAAGAAAGGTCTGACTTAGAAAACAAACTTATGGTTACAAAAGAGGAAAGGTGGAGGGGAGAGATAAATTAGGAGGCTGGGATTAACATATACATACTACTATATATAAAATAGATAATCAACAAGGACCTGCTATATAGCATAGGGAACTTTACTCAGTACTCTGTAATAACCTACATAGGGAAAGAATCTGAAAAACAATAGATATATGTGTATGTATAACTGAATCACCTTGCTGTACACCTGAAACTAACAACATTGTAAATCTACTATACTCCACTGTAAAATAAAAATGAAAAATAAAAACAAGAAGAAAGGTCTCAGATGCAAGAAAAAAAATGATAAGCAAAGAAAATGTATTCAGGTATTGACCAGACAATACAATAGAGTCGTCCCTTGGTGTCTGTGGGGTTTTGGTTCCAGGACCCCCACAGGTACCCAAATCTGCAAACGCTCAAGTCCCTTATATAAAATGGTATAGTATTTGCTTATAACCTACGCACATCCTCCCATACACTGTAAATCATCTCTAGATTACTGATAATGCCTAATTCAATGTAAATGCAATGTAAATAGTTGCTGGTGCACAGGGCAAACAAATTTTCAATTTTGGAACTTTCTGGAATTCTTTTTTTTCCCCGAATATTTTGATTGAATCTATGGATGCAGAATCTGTGGATACGGAGGGCTGACTATAGTAACAACTGACTTAAAAAAAACAAACAAACGAGAAACTGAAATAGAACTAAAGTCCTCGACAAATGTAGCATATCATTTGGGAGGTGAAGAGAACAGAAGTTAAAGCATTCCAGGAGCCTTGTATAGATCAGGAGGTTAAAGATACTGATTAACTCTACACATTTTAAAATATTCATGTTAAAAGTTCAAGGATCAACACTAAAAGAAGAGAAAAATATATATAATTTCTAAACCATCAGAAGAGGGGTAAAAGGAATGAGGAGTGGAAGAATCATGATCAATTTAAAACAATGTTAGAAAGGAATCTGGAAAAGGGGGGACAAACAAATGCAAACTAAGATGGTAGAAATAAATCCAAATATGTCATTTAAAATGGGCTAAAAATCTTCATTAAAAGGTAAAGATCATTAACACAGACCTTTTAAAAAGCCATATGCTGCTTATAAGAGATGAACCAAAAACATAAGGATTAAGAAAGGTTAAAAGTAAAAGGAGGAAAAACATCGTGCCATGCTGGTGTAGCTACATTAAAACCAGATAAGATAGATTTTTAAGGCAAAAATCATTATTACAGATAAAGAGAGTCATTAAACATTCATAAAGGTTCAATTCACCAGGAAGATATAACTGTTCTAAACATGGAGACCTCCAATAAGATAGCTTCAAAATACACTCCAAATTGGAAGAGCTATAAGGAGAAATGATCAAACCCACATCTCCTTCCCTCCCTCCTTCCTTCCCTCCACCAGCCCCCTCCCAAAACACACACAGACATGGTTAATAGGTAGATTTGATCTAATGGACATACATAGAACATGTGCTCATAATGGAGAAGGTATATTATTTTGAAGCACACACAAAATATTTATAAAAACTGATATACACTACTAGACCACATAGCAAGTCTCCACAAATATCAAAAAAGCAGTATCTTACAGGGCAATTCTCTGACCACAATGTATTATAATTAATAATCAATGTTGAAGAGGTAACTAAAAGCAAAAATAAGAAATAACCATCTCCTCCTAGGTTTGAAAATTTAAAGACACACTTTTAAAAACATGTATGGGTCAAAGAAGGAATCAAAATGGAAATTAGAAAATACTTTGAACCTGTAACAATAATAAAAATAAAAGATATCAAAACTTACAGATGCAACTAAGCAGTAGGTTGAAGGAAATTATAACCTTAAACTTTTATATAAAAAGAAGAAAAGTTTAAAATAAAAGTATCCAATCCAGACCAAACAACAAAAAAGAATAAGCTCAAAGAAAGAAAGGAAATTATAAAGTAGCAGAAATCAATGAAATAGAGAATAGATACAACCTTATGCCAACATATTTGAAAACAGGTGAAATGGACAAATCCCTACAGTTACCAAAATGAATTTTAAAAGAAATAAAAAATAAATTATACTATAATCATTAAAGAAATTAAATCAATAGTTAAAAATCACCCCACAGGGGCTTCCCTGGTGGTGCAGTGGTTGAGAGTCCGCCTGCCGATGCAGGGGACACGGGTTCGTGCCCCGGCCCGGGAAGATCCCACATGCCGCGGAGCGGCTGGGCCCGTGAGCCATGGCCGCTGAGCCTGCGCGTCCGGAGCCTGTGCTCCGCAACGGGAGAGGCCACGGCAGTGAGAGGCGCGCGTACCGCAAAAAAAAAAAAAAAAAAAATCACCCCACAAAGAAAACACCAGCTCCACAGTGTTTTGCAAGTAAGTTCCATCAAACATTAAGCAATAGATAATTCCAATCTTACCTAATCTCAGAGAATCTAATAGCGAATACTCTTTAATTCATTATATGAGAATAATGTAATCCTGACATGAAAACTAGATAAAAATAGCACTAGAGAAACATGGACATGGACAAATATACAAAATTCATACCTAAGATGTTAGCGTACCAACACTAGCAATATGTAAAAAATATAATGTACCATAAGCATATCAGAAATGCAGATTTTACTCAAAATTGGGAATTTATAATGTAATTCACCAAGTAAAAAACAATGAGAGGGTTGATCGACTTCCCTGGTGGCGCACTGGTTGAGAGTCCGCCTGCCGATGCAGCGGACACAGGTTCGTGCCCCGGTCTGGGAAGATCCCACATGCCGCAGAGCGGCTGGGCCCGTGAGCCATGGCCGCTGAGCCTGCGCATCTGGAACCTGTGCTCCGCAACGGGAGAGGCCACAGCAGTGACAGGCCCATGTACCGCAAAAAAACCAAAAAAACAAAAAAAACCAATGAGAGAAAAAATTTATAGTTATCTTAAATGATGTAAACATTTCGTTGATGAAATTCAACAACCATTTATGATAAAGTATCATAGCAAGCCAAAAATAGAAGGAATTTTTTTTGTTATGATAAAGTATATTTCCTAAAAAAACCTATAACATTCTATCAATTGTTCAATAACATAGCTCCCTTTAAAATAAGACACAATATAAAGATGTCTATTACCATTACTTTTACTCAGAGGTCCTAACTGCAATAGGACAGGAAAAATAAAAGATATAAGAATTAGAAAAATCCACACCATTATTTATATAAGATATAATTTTATACATAGAAGAATCTACAGATAAATTATTAAAGTTACTAAGCCGGTTTATTTTATTTAGCAAGGTTGCTGGAAAAAATCAATATACAAATAATTAACTCCACATGGATTATAGATTTAAATGAGTAGGAAAAACTTTTTAAATCTTTTAGAAAAAAACTATAGAAGACCATACGATCTTGGAACAGGGGCTTTTTAAAGACACTAGATTTCATTACAAAATGATTACTAAGCATGAAAATTAAGAGCTTCTATTCATCAAAAGACATTACTATGGACCGTGAAATGACCATCCACAAACTTAGAAAAGTTATTAGTAACACATATAGTCAATAAAGGATTAATATCCAGAATATACAAAGAACTCCTACAAAGATAAGAAAAACAGAAACAACCTGATAGAAAAATGAATAAAAATGTTGAGCAGGCAATCCATCAAAGAGCACATTCAAGCAGCCAATTAAATATATGAAGAACTGTGCAATATCTTTAGTAAGAAGGGAAATGGAAATTAAAATGCAAGGAGATCGTGTCACATATTCACTAGATTGGTTGAAATTGCAAAGTATGACAATTCCGAATGTTTGTGAAGATGAAGAGGAATGGGAAGCATCATACTCTGCTGGTAGGAGTGTAAATGGATACAAGCACTTTAGAAAACAATTTGTCATCATCTGGTAAAGCTGAGCATGTTCATACCTTACAAACCAACAATTCCCACACCTGGACATGCATCTTAAATGAAACTGGAGCCATGTATAGGAATTTCCATAGCAGCTTTGCTTGTAACAGCAAAGAACTATAAACAATTCAAATGTCTTTAAAAAAATTGTGGTATAGCCACAGAGTGGAATATTATAAAGCCATGAAAATCATCATCAGTTACAACTATATGCAGCAAACCAAATAAACTTAATAATGAATAAAAAGAGCAAGTTGGAAAGAAGACATATAGTATCATTCTAGTTATATAAAACTCAAAACCAAGCAAAACTAAATACAGTATTTACAGATATCAAAAATACTTTTAGAAACCTAGGAACAGTAAATACAAAATTTGGGATTATGGTTATCTTTCAGATAGTGGGTGCAGGGGCCTCTGATGCTTGCTCCAGCTGGGTAGCCCTTGCCAGGAAGCATATGGGTCCAACAACTCCAGGACTTCTGTCTCAGTGGTCACCCCCAGGGCGGGGGCAGGAAGGAGCATAATTTTCTCCCATGAGCTGCAAATCGTCCCCTTAAAAGACTGAGGTAAATGTGACTCCCTCTCTGTACTAGATCGCAGAACACAACAGGAGTGATCCTAAAACTCTCCTCTATGAACCGTTTTGCATTTGGCACAGTTCTGCATACCGGGAGAGCAGAGGATTTTTAGATACAATAGGAAAAGCCCCCTGGACTTTCAAACCAATGCCATTGATTTGAAACACGAGGAGCAGCTCCAGAACGCTGATCAAATTTTACACAGGGAACTTGCTGGTCATTGTTTAGATTTCTGGACCAGAAGAGACAGAAGTCAAGACAAAAAGCCGAGCTGGCAGCCGAGCAGGAACTCTTGTGCATCCTTTGTCCTCCTGGTACTGTTTTTTCCTTTTCCCTTTAACTGCTCCCTTTAGTAATATTTCCTCCTCTCCTTCCCACCACTAAGCATAACCTCATACTGAGTTTTAGAATTGCCTTCAAAGACCATGGTTTCAGAAGATAAAATCTGACAGGTACTTGGCTTTTAAAAAACAAAACAAAATACAATACAAAAGAAAGAGATCAGTGGCAAACTTTCCCTCCAGTTGTATAACTGGTCCCCACCCTATCTTAAAACTGAAGGTTGCAGGCTTCCTAAACTCCTGTGACAAACACCTTCTCCAAGGGAAAGACAAAGAGAATGACAAGGAGTAGATCTAAAGCTGATACGTAGGTTTTCCTGGTGACTCTATATGGACAGGACCTTACGTATTAATCTTTTGTATGTATAGAACCATTAATTTCTGACTTGCTTCCTGTTCCACGGGAAGTACAGTTTTCACTTGAGGTTCTTAGAGATCCAAATGAAATTAAGCAGCCTTAGGTGGTGATCAAATGGAGCTTCCTTATAATTTTACAACAGGCTATGGTTTAGACTACTGTCATGACTCCTCAAAACCATGCCTTTGCCACAAATGTGCACTGTCCTCAAGGTGGCACAGAAGCCCAAGCTAAAGCCTTTTCTGGCGGTTGGGACTGAGCTTCAGATACCCAGAAAGGGGGCCTGGGAAGGTCTGTGGAGGGCAGGTTGGATGAATCCATAAGGCTCTCCCCATTACTCATTTCATTTTTTTTCCTTTTTAAAAGTTTGTGATAAAATACACAAACAAAAAACCTTACCATCTTAACCCTTTTGAAGCATACAGTTCAGTGGCATTAAATACATTCATAACATTGTGCAGGCATCCCCAGCATTCATCTCCAGAACCCTTCATCCTGTAAAATTGTAACTCTGTCCCCATTAAACAATTTACCTCCCCATTCCCTCTCTCCATAGTTACTGGCAACTACCACTCTACGTTCTCTCTCTGTGAATCGGACTACTCTAGGTACCTCATATAAGTGGAATCATACAGTATTTGTCTTTGTGAGTGTCTTATTTCACTCAACATAAATGTCCTCAAGGTTCATCCATATTGTAGCATGTATCAGAACTTCCTTCCATCTTAAGGTTGAATATTCTATTGTGTGTATATATACCACATTTTGCTTGTTTGTTCATCTGCTGATGGAGCCTTGAGTTGCTTACACGTCTTAGCTACTGTGTGAATAATGCTGCTATGAACATGGATGTACAAATATCTCTTTGAGAACCTGCTTTCAATTCTTTTGGGTATATACCCAGGAGTGGAATTGATGGCTCATATGTCAGTTACTATTTTTAATTTTTGGAGGACTGCCATCCTGTTTTCCACAGTGGCTTCACCATTTTACAACCCTACCAACAGTGCTCAAGGGTTCCAATTTTTCCACACCCTTGGCAACTCTTGTTATTTCCTGTTTTCTTGACAGTGCCATCCTAATGGGGGTTAAGTGGTATCTCACTGTAGTTTTGATTTGCATTTCCCTAATGATTAGTGATGTTGAGCATTTTTCTATGTGCTTATTGATTACTTGTGTACCTTCTTTGGACATAAGTCTGTTCAAGTCCTTTCCCATTTATGAATAGGGTTGTTTGTTTTTCTAAGTATTTATTTATTGAACACCTGTATAATGTTTACTGTGCGCCAGGCATGTAACTGTGTGTTAATCCTAATAACTCATGAGGCAGGTGCTGGTTTTCTCTTGAGAAGCCCAGGCACACCTGGCCCAAGGTCACACAGCTGCAGGCTATGGACCCAGGAAACTTGGTTCCCAAGTTCATGCATGCAATTTCTGGGCTCTCTTGACATACGAAGGATGGCCCTTCCACCAGTTCTCTCTCAATCCTCTGGCAAGCCCTGGACATTTAATTTTTCTCTGCCACCTGAGAGGTCACTTGGGGTCAAAAAGCCTTAAGAGTTGAAAACAAGGTGGCTCAGACCCAGGAGAGTGCTACGGCCTGTACCTGGGAAGCAGCCCATAATTCTATGAATGTAAGAAGTCTTATGCTCCCATTTCCCAAGAGTTCCAGAAACAGTTCTTCTTGGACTAGAATTGTTTGTCCCATTCAGTGTATTCTCTGCAAGAAATTTCACTGGAGAAGCAGCAGAAGACACGGGCATAAAACTATGAGACGTGGGAGCAGTTATTTTGAGGAAAATGTGTCTTGAGGACTCTCTGCCCAAGCAAATTTAAAAATAAGCAGGTTTCCGATGTCTAAGGATGGGCTGATCCCTGAGGTTATTGAGTAAAAAGTCAACACTGTAAAGTCAATTATGCTATTGACAGATACTCTTACAAGGAGATTACACATCATAATTATATGCAAAGGAACCCAGCAAATACAAGCTGTGTAATGATCAGCTAATAAAAGTAACACTTCATCTATGTCAATAACAGTTTCAGAGTTAAGACAAACAAACATGGCCTTTGCCACTCAGTGGAGGAAAAAAAAATCCCTGAAAGACAAATATTTTCACTTAAGGAGAAGTTGCTTAGACTCACACAGAAAACCTGTCACACAAAGCAGGGTAGGAAACAGGTCTTCAGGGGGTGCTAATGACTTTCTGGCCCTCCTGCCAGCCCCAGCTGAACTGATGGGGACAGCAACCCCTGTAAACATGTGAACACCCCCAGGGACCCTTGGTCACTGCCACGTGGTCTGGCGGACGACGTTTGCTGTTGTTCTATTCTCTGCTGGACTGTTTTCCCCATAACCTTAGTTGAATTTAGGTTCAACTGACAAATGGCCAAATTTAAAACAATTGCAATTGCAATGAATGTGAAAAAGCAAAACAAGATCCCCCCCCTCCCCTCCAAACACTTCTTAATGGGTTTTACACAGTCTCTCCCGCAAATACCCACCTAGCTATGTTTATATTCATTTTTCCTGAAAGTGTCGCACTGCCTCCTATTTGGGCCATAAAGAGGGCAAAGGTATTATAAGCAAGGGTCCCTGATCTTCCAGAGCCTGTGACATTCCTCTCCCTAATGTCTCTTAAACTGAGGTGGAAAGTGCAGAATTGGTATTTGGATAATGGACTGCTAAGGCACAATGGTTTTCTTTATCTCTATTTATGCAAATGGAAACTTGTTTAGTTTCTGCAAACTGCGGTTGTACATTTCACTGAAATGATTCTGCTTAAACCTCCTGTGATGTTGAGGAAGGTCACTCTTCGACTATGAGTGCTTTTGTAGGGGGACAGGCGTTATGAAGCTACTGTCACTCAGCCCCAACCCCAGACTACTGTAGTGTTTCGTAAGCTGGAGCAGGCTGGGCTGGGGCAAGCCACATTTCTGCAGCACTCCTGGCTCTGCCTTCGAGAGACTGGGAAGGGGGTGGAGGAAGAGGGGACACGCTCCTTCCTGTGTGCTTCCTGTTCCTGCGTCACCCCAGCAATGCCTCTTCCCCTCTGCAGCGCCAGTTCATTCCTATAGTAGGTGCTGAATCCAGTTTGTGATTTTTCCAATACTGGAGACCCAACTTCTTCACGTTCCCTGAGAGGTACATGCCCTAGCAGGAGGAGCTTTCTCCTTAGAGATACCTCTGGTCCTGCAACGGGTCCCTCCTCTGAGCTCAGAGATTCCAGCCCAGCTCAGTGGTACCTCCTAAGAGGTCTGGATCCCAGCCCCAGCCCCTCCTCTGAGCTCTGAGGTCCAGCTTTGAGAGGCAGTCATTCCAACCTCACCCGAGGGGATGTGGCTACTTCCTACAACTGTTTCCTCCGTGATACCCTGAGTTCTCTGTTACCCTTCCAGTTGCCTGGTTAATAACTTTCTACCTGGTTAACGGTTCTTTATTTTGAAGTCTCTCTGTTCGAGTACCTAGTGTGGCTTCTGTCTCCCAACTGGATCTGACTGATGCACAGGTCTAGCCCTGAACCTGTTTTGTGGCCTTTTACCGTGGAAGGAGCCTAGGTGAGGCACTGGCTGGACTGGATGAGTAGCAACTCTTTTACCAAAAAGAAGACATCATTGTTTTGCTGTAGTGCTATGTTATCTTCTAACCAGAACATAACCAGTTAAAAAAAATTATATTTTACATAATGCTTCTAGAGGCTAATCAGTAAATTTTTGCAATAATATATGCCATGAGGGTAATAATTAAAGTTAGGAATTAAAATTAGGAGCAGCTCCTGCTGAAGGCCAGCCCGGTCTCAGGCCTCCCTTCGCTCTGCCTGGCTCTTCCCTTCTCTGAGGGAATGGCTGGAGCCACGTGGAGAGCTTCGTTCGCTTTCAAAGGCACTGAAAAGATGCTGAAGACGACAAACTGAAAGTCTGTACCCAGCATCCGCTCAGAAAAGTAGATTGTTACTCCCCGTAAGAATAGTCTACGGTCTCAAAGTCTTCTCAACCAAAAAGGCAAACTAGGAGGTTAGGCAGAAACAATTTTAAGAAAGAACGGAAAACAGAATGTCTCTCTCATAATGTGAGGTCAAGGCATGGATATATTGGCTTCATGGAAGAGGCTTACCATTTATGAATTCAATTACTGATCTCAGGATATCTAAGAAAAATATAGGAGAAGTACAAGAAAAAGAACCTTCCCATACACTTTTGGAAAGTATCACCATGTCTGGTTAATAGAAATGATAAGTGGTTTTTATCATTCTATGACTCTTCTAATTCCTACCAACTTTCCTCCTTAGCAGGTTCCAAATGCCAGCGCCTGCCCTGAAGATTAAGGACTTCCATCCTGGCAAAAGTAGTTGGTTTGCTGGGAGGATTAAAAGACACAAGTGAGTGGAGAATCTCCACATGGTTGATTCACGTCAGGGAGCTCGACCCTACGTGTCCCTCAGGGCCCAGTTAACAGACTTCCTGGGATGGTTTCCTTTGGGACATGAAACACTATGAAAGCAAAATCGCCATTAGGTGTGAACTTGATCCAAAAGTGCAGGAAAGAAGCTGGAAGGTGATGCTGTGAAGGGACGCAGCTCAGCATGGCAGGCCTTTTCTAAACAAGGAGCTGTGCAACATGCAATGAGACATCAGCCAAGTGAGTGAGACCCAGCCCCCGTCCTCAGCGAGCAAACCACAGAGGACAGAGGGACACACACACATAGGGTCACTCATCAAAGGGTCACAACCAAAGCATGGGCTTATGGGTTCCAAGAAAAGAGAAATTAATCTGATGTTGGCTCAGAGGCCTGTGCAGAAAAGCTTTGTGAAGGAATCATTTTTGTGATGGGCCATGAAGGATATGCTGCCTTGTATATGGAGTCTGAGGGAAATTGACAGAGAGGAAACTGTATGAATAAGATGGGCAAACATTGGATGTATGCGGAGAACAAATTTGGCTCAAGGAGATGGGAGGACCAGGGGGACATCAGGGTGATGTGGTGGGAGCCAAGGAGGATGCTTTTGCAGACAGCTGGAGAGGCACATTTTAGGAAATCAGTCTGGCGATGGTTGATGGATGGGCGAGGGTGGGCAGAGAAGCAGCAAGGAATAGGAGGAAGGCATTCAAACTGGTGCGTGTGAGGCTT
This sequence comes from Delphinus delphis, assembly GCF_949987515.2. Taxonomy (NCBI): domain Eukaryota; kingdom Metazoa; phylum Chordata; class Mammalia; order Artiodactyla; family Delphinidae; genus Delphinus; species Delphinus delphis. The sequence goes on along the minus strand of NC_082684.1, from coordinate 15,143,048 downwards.
CCAAGCTAGCGACAGACCCTACTCTGGGGCTGGCAGAGGAGGTGAGAAGGATGGAGGAAAGAAATTTCCCAAGGAAGAGTTCATGTGGTTTGGCAACTGACTGGAGTCTCAGAAGCAGGAGACTGATGCCACCTGGTATTTATACATCACTTACCAAAGCACTTTTCACACACGATTTTTTGCATGTGAGTTTCATCGCAACCCTTCCCAGGACTAGAGGATTTCGTGGATGAGGGAACTGAGGCCCAGAGAGGTCAGACATCCACCCAAAGTCAAAGGACTGGGAAGTGACAGGGCTAAGTCTAGAGGTCGACCAGCTAGCCTAGAATCTAATGACTAACTTGCCCACCATTTCCTTCTGTTCACCTTACCCCACCTTTTTAGCACAAAGCAACTTAGTTTCATCTGTCTTCATTTAATCTGCAAAGAGACCAGGATAATTTGATGGCCCAAGAAGGAGTAGTTGGCACTTGGATTGGGGTCCCTGGGAGCTACTGTAACTTTTTTGAACACCCGTACTATTTCTGTCTTTACTACTTGAGGCTGGTCTTCTCCATCCCCTCGAGTAGCCCCGTGGGACACACAATGTCCTTCCCACTCCTCAGGTGGGCTTTGCCCAGCAAGCTTCTCCCTTACCTCACGGCTGCTGTCATTCCAATGGGAGTGATTGGCAACGGCCGGACTCCGGGAAACAGGCCTCGGCTCAGAACCCGCGTTCCGTTTTGTATCACTCCTGGAGGAACTGAAAGAGCAAAAAGGGAAAAGACACCACACATGAATCCAACTGTGAAGATTTCTGCTCTGAGTCAGAAATTTTGGATACACCAGAGAACGAGAGAGAGAGAGAGACAGAGAGATAGAGAGAGAGAAGGGAGAAAGAGATAGTCATAGGTACATAGAGCAAGCAGAGACAGAGAAACACACACGGACACACACACACACACAGACACACACACACACACACACACACACACACACAGGGAGACAGATACAGAAAAAAATACCATGAGAGCGAGACAGAAAGAGAGAAAGATACCACACCTCAAGAAAGGGACTAGTCAGCCAAGTCAGACCAATAGCTTATTATTGATGCCTTGGTGGGGAAAAAAAAAAAAAAAAGATGAGTTTTAAAAAGTGGGCTTCAAATATTATTTTCTTGCATTTATTAAATATAATCTTTTATCTCTAGTCAGACCCTAAAACGATCTTAAGAACCTGACACCACCTGACAGCAGATGACCAAACAAAAGCATTTCCTCATGCTTTGCTGTTCATGGTCAGAATTGGGAACATCTTTCTAAGCGTCCTTAATCCATCAAGGGAAAAAGACAGCCAAGAGAACAGCAGAGCTGATGTTACAAACTACTCAGCACCTCAGCGCTCACAGCATCATCTCATCATCTCAGAATCCTCACAACCATCTCTGTTGGGAGTGAAGGGTCGTCAGTGGCGTGGATCTGGCTCCAGCCTCAGAAGCACACAGCCCGCTCTGGAGGGCCGCCTTCCTCGTTCCCAGAAGCTTCCTCTAAGCAAATCTCCTGAGAGCTCTCTCATCATCCCATGGTCTCCTATACACACTCATCCCTGGATTAATCCTGAGCCAACCTTTCACGCCAGTGACCATCAGATACTGCCCATGCTGCATATAAACTCACGGTGGCCTTACGTGAATCTGAGGCTGTGCAGAAGAGGGGAACCACAGGAAATCCCCGATATTCGATCTTTTTTGACCTCCCAAACAGCAGTTTCTTCTGGTTCAAGCTAATATTCTTACTGCACCATCAACACCCCTCCATGTGTGTGTATATGGGGTCAGGCATGCATCCTGTGTGAGCACACTGACACAGGGCTTGTACACCTGGGTTTTAATCTTAGTTCTTCTGGTAGGACTTCACGCAAGCTCACGGAATCTCTGTGTCCCTCTCTGAACGGTGTTCTCTAAGACCCCTTCCGCTGCCAGCATCCGAAAGAGTCCCCAGAGCCCTGGCTGTGTTCATGCAGCCCCTGGCACAGTCTCATCCGGGGGCAAGGTGGACAAATTGTGCTTTCTCAAACAAACACCTTACCAAAAAGACTCTAGAAAATCATACCTTCAAAAATAAAAACCACTCTGGATATCAAGTTTTTAAAGCTGACATTATTTGTGTAGAATAACTACTTTTCCCAAAATACACAGCATATACTTTTTACTCCTATCATTTTCAGGTCTCTAAGAGCACATTTACTTAAATATTCTGAACCTTTAGTCAGGTCTTTCACGTAGGATGAATGTCCACTCTGGAATATGAGATTAAGTTATAGACCGATTCCTTGGGCGTTCTGTAGCTCCTGCTAATATTTTTTTGCCATTTCTCATCCAGGTTTGTGTAAGGCCCTAGTTACTAGGCTTTACAAAAGGTGGGATGGGAGACAAAATTGAAACCAGTGCCTGAAGTCAGTACCACTAGTGCAGTCAGGGTTCCAGAATCCCCTGTCTCTCCCCATATTTAATTATGAAGGTAGTTTGAACTAGATCAGGAATTCCTACCCATCCCATACTATCAGCCTGATTTCAGATCATCTGAGGCAGGGGACTCACCAGGCATCTTAAAAGCATGAAACCTGTTATGATGTGATATTGCAGCTAATTATCATAGTTTGCCCAGTTGATGAGTTTTCTAGAACTCTAGAAGAGTGTCTAGAATTTATATTTACCTGAATTATTCCTATAAAGCTACAAGACAGTGTGGTATTGGTGTAAGTGCAGAAATATAGATCAATGGAACAAAATAGAGTCCAGAAACAGACTCATGTGTGTGGTCAACTGATTTTTTGACAAAAAATATGCAGACAACACAATGGGGGAAAAGAGAGAACAATCAGAGATCCATTTGGAAAACAATGAACCTCGGTCCTAACCTCATACCATTAGGAAAATTAATTAGAAATGGATCATAGACCTAAATGTAAGCACTAAAACTACACAACTTCTAGAAGAAAATACCAATAGCTTCTGCGGACAGACATATGTAAAAACCAGTAGAACTATGCAGTTTGTAGACAGATGCTTCAGGTTGCTTGAAAAGAGAGGTGTTTTTGGTTTGTCTCTGTTTTGGGGATCGTGGGAAAGGGTTTTTCAATTATTTTGCTGTAGGGTACTCTCCTCAAAATGGTCAGATGACCACAGGTTCAGTTTAATTCTGATAATACTATTTAATATGCCAGTCACTAGGGATCTCACCTAGAACAGCAAGCAAATCTCATAGAATGGTACCCCCCCAAAAAACTTAAATATTTAAAATTTATACCATGGTTATAATTCTCACCCGTAAAAATTATTACAGTCCCATATACAGATTGTATCAATTAATGGATTAAACTACCAACTACCTGCCAATGTATGAGACGAAGGGGACACAGGGTCCCCACAGTTAAGTGGGACAGACAGAAAACTGAAGAGGCAATGAAAATATACTATGGCGAGTGCTAGGGCAGGGGGCCTAAACGCATGAAAGATGGAGACACCGAACCCAAAAAAAAGCTATCTGGGAAGGCTTCCCGTAGGAAGTGCCGTCGAAGTTGGGATTCAAAGGCACAAACCAGGCCTAGAAGTGATAAAAATCACAATGTGCACATGAACTAAAAAGTAATTTTGATAAAGCACATAATCCTAGCAGGCATGAGATGCCTTTGGACTTCATCTCATGGATATTGGGAAAACCATTAAAGGGCTTTGAGCAAGGAAGTGGTCTGCAGCATAGTGGCTGAGAGCCAGACTCTGGTGTTTCCCATGCGTGTCCTTTACTGCCTGTGTCCCCTGACAAGCTACTTAAGTAAGAAGGAGACAAATGGTATTTATCAGAGTATTTAGAGATTTAACTGAATTAATAAAGGCATTGCTATTTTGAAAATACATGTTAGCCATCAATCCCCTCATCATCATCATCGTCATCAACATGCTCAACATTCCCAGAGCAATCCTGGGGTGGCCTGTGTTGTCTCCAGTCCAGGTAAGATGAAAGCCCGTAAGAATGCGTAAAGACAAAACCAGACCGCATTGGAAGACCTTGACCATCTTTCTGGTCACAGACTTAGCCGGAAGAGCAACCACTGCTCTCACGGTGCTTCCGTTCTCCTTGAACAAATCATGTCAGAGTCACCATTTTGGCAAAAACACCGGAACCACCTAAAATCCTGGGACAAAGACTAGGGAGCCCTGGAAAGTGAAGCGGGCGGATGAGAGTCATGGAACATGCATTCCCCTGGCCTCTAGTACGGCCATGGAATCACCTGCCAGTCAAAGGAGAAATGCAGCCCCAACTTTTTCTTTTGCCCAGAGTCCTCTGCCCAAGTGCCTAGAACCTCTAAGCACCAGGGGCACATCTGGCGTGAAAGGAAACAGAGAAAGGAAGCCAGCCCTCACTGAGCACCTACTGGAGACTGGGTTCTTTTGACCCTCTTGTCTCATTTAAGCTTCAGGGAAGAAGCCTCCTGCATGGTTACAAGTCATGGGGCCACATGGCCTCCATTCAAAGTCTTGCCCCACCGCTAGCTCTGTGGCTTTGGGCAAGTGCCTTACCCTTTCTGTGCCTCAGTTTCCCCACCTGTAAAGTAGGCATAAACATACCTCAGAGGATCATTTTGAAGATTAAACAAGACAAAGTACACAAATTGCTAGCTCAGTGGCTGGCCCATTATATAAGCTCATCATCACCGTCACCACCATGTTCATCCTTCTACCATCCCATCTCACCGCAACGGCATCTTCTTACTAATTATCTCTGAGGCATAGGACCTAACGGGGTCAGGACATGGGGAAATTCTTTCAGCCTATTATGCTTTTTGTAGCTCTCCCTAACTCTGCACTCACCCCTGAAAACATCTTCCTGGTTAATGAACTGTATTCACTTCAAAGACAATCTCACGGACGGAGCTATCCCTCAGCATTAAAAGGTTTTCCCTGAGCTATTTTCTGAACCTCGCAAGACTTCTGGTGTGCAGACTAGGCTCTTCTTCTGAATCCTGGAGCTCGTTCTCAAATGAGCTGCCACTGAACGCTGCCTCGGCCAAGCCCGGCATTTCTCAGTCCTCAGCACTGGCAGTGCGCCTCACGTGCGGCGGGCGGGTGTGCCCCTCTCTGCTCACAGGCTGCCAGGAGCCCGGCTGTGACACTTAACTGTCCTCCCATCTTTTCTCCTTTCCGTCTCCATCCCCAAGTTTCAAGAATGTGGCTTCTGAAAGATGAATCACAGCCGCTCTAAAATGTCTGAGAAAGGTATTCTGAGGTCCCTACTGCATGGCTTTTTTGACTCTGGGCTCTGGAGGAACCCGAGTCCACCACTCCTCAGTCCTTCTCCTATCAGCAGGTCGACTTCCTTTCATTTCCTTTGCATTTCCCTCAACGTATTTCAAAGCACGTAAACCCCAGTGCACCCCACCCAATGTGCTGAAATTATACCTAGGCTCCAGCTAGAGAAGAGATGTCATAAGAAACTGGACATTCAAAATCAACCTTAAACTCAGATTTGTGGCTCTCACTAAATCAACTATACTCCAACAAAAATTAAAAAAAAAAAAAAAAGCACGGGCCTCCAGCATCATCCCCTTCTATTAGATCAGTTAAATATCTGGTTCTTCACAGGGAACTCTGCCCAATACTCCGTAATAACCTAAACGGGAAAGGAATTAGAAAAAGAATAGACACATGTATATGTATAACTGAACCACTTTGCTGTACACCTGAAACTAGCACAACATTGTTAATCAACCTACTCCAATATAAAATAAAAATTTTTTAAAATGGCTTTTATAGGAGAGAAGACATACATCTGAGACTCTCAAATCCTGGGATGAGGTGTTAAGGACATCAGCACCAGGGCTCCCAGCCGATCGACCACTTTACCTTAAGTTATACGGTGACCCTAAACTTTCTTACTTTTAACCAGCAAGAAAGCAACACACACACACACACACACACACACACACACACACACACACACACACAGTCCAATCAAGCAGCACCGCTCACTGTGATCTAAATGTGATCGTCTCCAGAACCTAAAAAAAAAAGTTGAAGGCACAAGAGAAACCTTCCTGCAGCTCCGCCCCCCTCAGCTCCGCCCCATCCTGGCTTCCCCAGCTTCCCTCCTGATGCTCAGTTTCCTTGATTTTCACAGCTTGTGAAAGTAACCCCTGCGCTCCTGCTGCCGCCTTTGGAGAGCAGCCCTGGCTAAGCTACCAGAGGCCATAAGCTGAGCAGCAGGTGATTCCGATAATCCTTCCCTTTCCTAAAATTGGCCTTTCCACCTGCTTCCTTGGAAAGATGCTGGGGAGGGGGCTGAGAGAGGGGAGCCTGCTTCCTGCTTGCCCTTCTTCGCCGGTGGCTGGTGCATCCGTACACAGCCTAGTTCTGGGGAGGGGGATGCAGAACCCCGCCTCCCCCCTCCGTCCCATTTTGTTGTTTTGTTTATTACCTAGAGTTCCTCTCTGGAACATTCCAACCAGGGATCATGCAAGCCTTTGAAGATGAGTAATGGTGATCTGACTTCTCCGGACTTAATAACAATTCCTCCACTGGGGTTAAAGATGACTCACAGGGCTTGTCGAAGGGGAACTGCAAAGCAGGTATTTAAGTAGACTCTAGAAGCTGGAATTAGTCTACACAGACACTTTTTATTGGGGGGGTGGGTAGGTGGATGGACTTGACCAGAAGCATAATCCAAAGTTAAGAGATAAGGAGGAAGCAGTGTCCTGCTTGGATTTTTCTGGAAGTAGTGTTTTTCAGAGCACCTGAGACACGATGGCACACCTTGTAGAATGTTCCCCATACGGCAATCTGGGAAAGTCTGAGAAAGATCACATTACCGCTGGTGCTACCAGAGGAGACAAAATGCTGTGGCCTGAGGTTTTGATTAGATGTGCACTGCTGCCTCACAGAAAGAGAAGCATCAGAGCACAGGCAGGGGCTGAGGGGACCCACAGGGAGTCCAGCTCAAGCAACACATAGTGCAGTGAGCACCCTTGGGGCAGGATCGGGTCCCCCCAAGATAAGCGTCTTGGCTGACTGGGGTTCTTGTCAACTTCTGGAGAAGTTTCCTTTCTATGAACTAGTCAGCTCAGAGCCAGACTGAGGCCAGTCTGCACCGAGCTAGCTGTGCAGATGCTGAGCAGGGAGGATGAGTGGAAAAGACCTAAGTGGCTGCCATCTGGTGACCTGAAGTGAACTGGCTACGAAGGGCAATGACAAAGGAAAAGGCTTTCAAACCATCCAGGACAGCCTCCGACTGCTGGGAGTGCCAGTGGCAGACAGACTAGGTTGGTGGCCGGTGGCCCCCATTCAAAGAGGGGCATCACACAGCCTGGGAGGTGAAAACAAGGGGCTATAAATAGCAGCACACGAGGAAGCTCTATAAACAGAGCCCAGCCACGGAGCAACACGGGGGAGAACACAGGCAGGCTCCGTGCAGACAGGAACCCACGCTCCCCACGCGTGGCAGTGGCAGGACCCCCGAACCTGGGTGATGCACACACACATCCTCACCGGGACACGTGCACACAAACACCCCTCGGTAGGCTGCCCACACTCCAGCACTGCCTGGGCGTCTGCTGCCTTTGAACCTTTTGGTCGAGGGGTCACCTCTCACTTTTTCCAGGTTTTGCACAAAGCCAGCAGTGTAGGGCACGGTGGCTTCACCACCGTATGTATGGAATGCGTCTCCCGTCAGGAGGCGAGGTACTGCATCACTTCCCAGGACAAGAAACATCAGGCAGGGAGGGGAAGGGAGAGTGAGGCAAAGAAGAGCTAAGTGAAAAGAGAGGCCTGGCGTCGGAGACACAAACCTCGGACTGCGTTTCTCAGAAGGCTGAGGAGGGACCCCCTGGCTCCCCCAAGTGCCTGGAGCGGACGCTCAACAGACACTCACTTCCTTCCGATGGTACTGGTCCAATTTTGGGGGGCTTTACATCCGTCCCACTGAGTATGCCCTAGCTTGGCCTCAAGGGGATTTTACAAGGCTTGGGGTCAGACAGGAAGGTGAATATGAAGGTGATGTTCTATCCTCTGCCCAGTCCTTAAATTTACTTCTCTGCTGCTCCTGCCAATGCGTCTCCTTCCACGACTTTTATGGGCTTCCTTGTTCCTTCCTTCCAGGACCCTGGGACCCCCTCTTGGTGGGGGCCTTCACGAAGGCTACAGCCAGGTTTCTCACAGTGGTGAGAGTGCGGTAGGAAAGCCCTACATGACTCTACAGCTTCAAGACATGAACGCGCTTTGAAAACTCAAATTCAGCATTTCAATGTAAATAAGACTATGGATACCTTGAAAAAAATAATTATTACAGTTTGTGTTACAGTAAAGGAGAGAAGAAGTTCATTTAGCCATGAGAACATTAAAACAATTCACTTCTCAGCTAATCGGGATCAACCCTTTTCCTCTTCTATCTGTGGTCAAGAATCTAGTGATAGGGCTTCCCTGGTGGCGCAGTGGTTGGGAGTCTGCCTGCCGATGCAGGGGACACGGGTTCGTCCCCCGGTCCAGGAGGATCCCACATGCCGCGGAGCGGCTGGGCCCATGGGCCATGGCCGCTGAGCCTGCGCGTCCAGAGCCTGTGCTCCGCAATGGGAGAGGCCACAACAGTGAGAGGCCCGCGTACCGCAAAAAAAAAAAAAAAAAAAAAAAGAGAAGAATCTAGTGATAATGGATTATTATAAAGCTGCTTTTAATGACCAATCCCTTTGCCTTTCCCTGCTTAACTCCATTATTCCAGTTCATCAAGTTATTTCTTTTTTTTTCTTTTTTTTTTTTTTGCGGTATGCGGGCCTCTCACTGTTGCGGAGCATGAGCTCCAGACGCGCAGGCTCAGCGGCCATGGCTCACGGGCCCAGCCGCTCCGCGGCATGTGGGATCTTCCCGGCCCGGGGCACGAACCCGTGTCCCCTGCATCGGCAGGCGGACTCTCAACCACTGTGCCACCAGGGAAGCCCCAAGTTATTTCTTTAAACCAATGATCACTGCGGGCGGCGGCTGGGTGCAAAGGAAGGTGCCTGAACCTTACACAGCTCTGATAAAATCAGTACGCCTGCCTCATGATGAATTACGCAACTCGATTTCAGAAACCTTTTCAGACCGTAACTGAATTACAGTCTGGTCTATACTCTTCCTGCAAGAGTCATCTGAGAATGGAGGTTTTTTTTTTATTTTTTCTGATTTTGTTTTTTTCATTTCCTTTTAACTTCAAACATCATTTGAAACCCACACTACAGGTTAGCCGCTAGTGAGAGGACTGCACCGGTACACATCTGCTTACGGTGGTGTTTCCTTCTCGGAGGTGTGGGCAGCCGTTATGTCAACTGCCGGCAAGCTGAGTTTAGCAAAGAGAGAATGAGAATTCTGCACCTTCAGGATCAGGTAATGGCAGCCCGCGGCACAGGGATGAGTCTCTCCCGAGAACGCCTGGCTGCATCTCTTGGGTCCTTTAAAAAATGGACCAGGTAAGGAAGGAGCCAAGTTTCCTAAAGCTGTTGGAAGGCTGTGACGAGTAGAAGGCTAGGAGGGATGGTCTGGAACTCCGCATCAAAAGACACCTGGGTAGGGTCTGGGAACAGATGTTCTCCTGTGGGAAACCCTATCAGCTCCAGAAGCGGGGGATTCCCTTTGCTCGGGAGGCCATGCAGCGCTCAGAACGAGGCAGGTGGGCGCCAGCCCTGGTGGGCGTCGCGGCGGGGTGTGCCGCTTCACGCCGCCGTCTCCACGCCGTGAGTTTCATGCACAGGAGGCGGCGACGATGCAATTGTCCTGCCAGCGAGCTGAGCGGCCCGTGGTGGCTATCTGCTCAACAGGCTTCTGGTGGGGGGTGGAATGTGCCACAGAAACTAGCCTCAAGTTGGGAGGAGGAGGGGACAGATGTCTGCGTTTGGGTCATTTGTCATCACTTGGGAAGGAGACCTTTCTAACAATGTTGTAGCGCCAGAGGTGGGGAGAAACATCCGATGGTGGAGAGAAGAGAGTTCAAGTTAGGAAAAGAGTTGTCTCAAGCTTGACATTGCTCAAGGGCCAACAGAAGATGAAGACAGGAGCCCTGCTTACGCTAAACCAGCCCTGCCCTTCTGTCTGTGGCACCCTGGAAAGCTGGTGGGGAAGACGCAGGGCGGGGGGCACCACAGTGTTTCCATTTTAAGGCTGTTCCAAACTCCTGCATCCCCGCCTCGCCAGATTTTCCTCTCCTCTCTCTTAAATGGTAGCCTGTTATTAATGAGGTCCCCAAGGGGAGAGGAATGTCTAAAAACGGACACTGCTGAGTTCCATGACTGTCAGGCTGGCCCCCTGTAGCCTCTTCTAGCAGAAACTACAAACTCACGGGAACAATTCCTGCAGGACAAAGGGTCTCTCCTCTGGGACTCATTACAGGGTCCACTTCCCTGCCCCCAAGTCTTAAGCCCTGAAATTATATTAGAACTTTCTCATCTTGGAAACACACCTATGCATTCATTCATACATATGCGTAGCTGCATCTCTATGCGCACATGTATGTAGTCATGCACTGAGGTAGTTTAAAGTGATTCTATAAGGGAAGGTTGGCTTGAGCATTAGTTCTTCCTATGGCCTGGTATATAAAGGAGAAGGTTAAGTTCACAAACTATGGTGCTGTAGGCTATAGAAATATCTACTCACAACCTGCTTGTATCTCAGGGGGAGTATTCAAAAGCATCATGGCACTGGCAGCATCAATGTCAGGATCTGGAAAAATCAACCAATAAACAACATTATTTACAACGGGGCCGGTGTGTGTGGGTGTTTTTCCCCCTGCACGTTACAGTTTATGAATGCAACAGAGAAAAAAAATTCCAGGAACTAGAGGAGCTATCCCAAAGGTGACTTTTCTTCCCATTTGGATTTGCAAGGAAGAATGTTATTCTAGAGTGAGACTTAAGGGGCATGTTAGCAAGTTTTTCAGATAAAGCACGGCTTTTTTTTCGCAGTTTGCTAATTTCATAATTTGCACTGTATGTTCCTGATAAGTTGCTGATCTTTTCACCCGCACAGCTTTGTCCCCGGGGGTGGAGGAGAGGAGAGTGGGGTGACAATAGAAAGTTCAGCCGCCGGAATCTTTAATGAACCAGGGAAGCTCACAGCACCAAGAAAAGAAAGCACTAAATACACCTGCATCTAGTGAGATACAAACAAGATATTCGGTCATTTCCATTTGTCAGCAGAATGTAAACTGTATTTTATGAGGTTGTCGCAGCAGTGGTGGAGGCGGTGAAGGCATTAAACACACACACACATCAATATAAAGAAAAAAATTAAAGTTCTGATGTTGAGGGGACAACATTTGTTTCCACATCTATTATTGCTTTTAATATGGGACAAAAAAAAACACAACTCATCACTTCATTGCTATCAGTCTTAATAGGTTTCTGAATCCTTTCTGATCCACCGGTTGACAGATGGCAGGTTATATACAGACAGAAAAATATTATCCTTTTATAACTAAATTCATTTTCCTCTGAGAAACAGCAGCTCTGCTGCTATGGAAATGAAAGTCACCATGGCAACAGTAAACAACCCCCAAGAATGGTCACTGAATAGGCTGAAAAGAACATCTGCCCCAGCCCAGCGTCCCAGCTGCCCTGGGGTAAAATTCGCTAATAGTGCAGCGAGGCCGAGTGACAGGAGCTGCCGCTTGAGCCAGGTCCAAATAAAGGAAGTCGACATCCAAATGCCTGCCCTTGAAGATTACTACCTCCGCGTCCACTAAACCGATGACTAATGACGGGGTGCGGGGTGGCGGGGTCGCACTTGTCAGTTTTCGTATAAATTACATACCAAAAAATTCAATTTACTGCTAATGGCTCCATGGCACTTTATCTGGGGTTTTATGTTAGAAAATAACTTTTTTACCGTTTAAAAAAGTACATGTTTCATAACTTTATATGTGCAGTTTAATTCCAGGGGAGTAACGTGATACAGTATAAAGCCCTACCAGTGATTAATAATACGGTTGACTCTGGTTTCAGAAGAGTGTCTCAAAACAGAAAAAAACCCAAAAAACAAACAAAGGCAAAGGAACTTGACTCTTCAGGTCTTTTTCTATTTTGCCTGCAGGAGGTCCATTACTTACACTTCATAATGGAGTGAAATTTTATTTTAAGAAGTATATTGTAGGAGAAACAGGTAGGTTAACTTATTTGACAACTCCTGGGGTGAAACTCCTAAAACAGTCATCGATTCCCACTGATGTTAAAATATGTATATTAGTTGAATGATGAACCAAAAAACTTAAAGTTCCACTCAGTGCTCCCAGGGTTGCCACTGTCCCTGCCCTCTCATGTCCCCACCAGGACAAAGGGCTCGCAGTGTCAGGGTACTGCTGGTACCCCACAAGCCATAGGCAGCAAGGCTGAGGCCTTCCTCTCTTAGTCCCTCTCTTTGGAAAGGGCCTTTCCTTTCTCAGGAATGAGAAAACGTGCCTGTTTCCCCTCGCCAAGCAAAGGTTCTTTGCCATCTTCGAGAATGCAAGTGCTGCAGGCAACCCAGGTTTGGCCTGGCTGGACGGTCCCCACCTCCCCAGGCCACTCTCATTGGTGTTTTCCTGAGTGACCAGGAGGTTTGATGCGGGCAGAACAAGAGGAAATATAGTTAAGAAGTCTGGAGTCTTTTCCTACTTATTTTGCCAGAAAACTAAAGAAAGTAGTTCCGTACTCTTCAAAAACACATTCGACCTCAGGAGGAAGGTGTAAAGGGCCACAGATAGAAAGATGTAATGAAAGAAGGAAAAAGAAGGGAGAGAAAGAGAACTTTAAAGGGCAAGAGTATTAACATCACGTGGATTTCACCGAACCTAAGTGCGGCAGCCCCAAGGGCAACATGGGAACATCCACCCATGACCCCTACCCCCACCCCACCCAGCCAAGCCAAAGAAACATATAATCTAAGTAAAGATAGGATGCTTTAGGACAAGTCCTCCAATCCTTCCTTCCAACCAGATTTGCCATGCCTGAGGCCGCCACAGATAAGAATTCTGTTGCTACCTCGGCACTCCTGCTGGTCTCCAGGCATCTGGGGCAAATGTAACACCCAGTCTTCTCATTATTTCATGCATAATCAATTCCTAAGCCCCACTCTCCATTCTGAACGGGTCAGTTCCTGCTCATGAAGCCCCAGGAGCAGAACGGAATGGAGGGCAAGGCACGGGATTCCTCCCTCATGCTATCTTGGCAGGTGAATCGGCAAACATGAGAACTGTAAATGGTATGAGAAAACGTGATCACGAGTTTGTGCAGGTGTGTACACCCTGGCACGACAGTGCCAGCCCTTCCCTGGGGGATACAGTGAGTGTCATCCCTGGCGTACTGGTTGACGAGCCTGACAAATTTTATACCAGCGCTACCACCACCATAATCAAGGTAAAGAGGAGAGTGAAGATACAGATTTCCATCACCCCGAAGTTTCCTTGTGCCCCTTTGCTGTCATCCCTACCCTTGCTCTGGGCAACTACTGGCTCGCTTTCTGTTATTCATCCAGGCTGTGGTGTCAGCAGTTCATTCCTATTACCGTTACTGTCAAGTAGTACCCCACTGTATGGACACACTACAATTTGTTTATCCATCTACCCGTAGATGGACATTTGGGTTGATTCCAGTTTGGGAACTTACAGAAAAAGCTGCTGTGAACTTCTCTACCAGTCTTCTGAGAACAGCTTTTCATTCCCTTGGGTAACCGCTGGTAAGTGTACGTTTAACTTTACAGAGGACTGATTCTCTTTTCCAAAGAGGCTGTACCACGTATGAGTTCCAGTTGCTCCACATTTTTGTCAATCTTTTAAAACTTGAGCCTTTCTAGATGTGTCGTGGTATTTCCTGGTGGTTTTAACTTGTATTTCCCTACTGACAAACGATGTTGAACATCTTTTCATGTGCATAATGGCCACGTGTAGATCTTTTTTTGTGGAAAGACTGTTTAAGTTTGTGCCTGTTTTTTCATTGGGTTGTTAAATTTCTTACGATTGAATTGTAAGGCTTCTTTAAACATTCTAGATAGAAGTCCTTTGCAAGATATATTTTTCTGAGTCCACGGTCTGTCTGTTCAGCTTCTTAATAGTGTCTTTTAATAAGTAGAAGTCTGAAATTTTTGTGAAATCCAATCTATCGATTTCTTTTATAGCTCAATGCTTTTTGTGTCCCAACTAAGAAATCTCTGCCTACCCCAAAACTGCACAGAATTGTCTCCTGAGTGGCATCTTTTTGTCTCATTTGTTAGTGTATCAAATATAACATTATCTGGGTTCAATACTCAGATACAGATAAATGAAAATGGAAGTAATCAACCAGACCTCTTTCTTGATCCAGTAAGCTGCTTAAGCACAGATCTCCCAGAACTGTACAGATCAATGCTAGAAGGGCCAGCTTTGGCTCCAGGTGTGTTGGAGAAACACCAGACAGCCCGAAAGAAGCCTCAATCAGCCACGTTTCTATGTCAAAAAGTCTCTCGGATCCTCTACTAAACATCTGACACACCTTTACACTTGTCACACCCAGGCATCCTGTGCGTGTTTCAGTCTTCAGAGCCGAAAACCACCCATCCCTCCTCTCTAAAGAGATGCTACAATATTACTAAAATGTCTAAGATTTTTTCCCTTAAAAAAAAAATCAAGAAAGTAATGCATGCCCACTGTGAACAAAAAGTATACACTAGGGGGGCTTCCCTGGTGGCGCAGTGGTTGAGAGTCCGCCTGCCGATGCAGGGGACACGGATTCGTGCCCTGGTCTGGGAAGATCCCACATGCCGCGGAGCAGCTGGGCCCGTGAGCCATGGCCGCTGAGCCTGTGCGTCCAGAGCCTGTGCTCCGCAACGGGAGAGGCCACAACAGTGAGAGGCCCGCGTACCGCAAAAAAAAAAAAAATAATAAATAAAAAATAAATATATATATATACACTAGGTGGATATAATTTGAGAAATAAATGCCTTCCCCATAGACCCACTCCCAGATTCACATTTTATTGTACATATGTCCAGAAACTGTCTATACAAATACAGGTGTTTATATATATTCACTGAAATACCAGCACACATACGCTTACACATGCACACATATCTATTCTTTAAAAATTGGTTCATGTGGAAAATACTCTTCTGAAGATAACTTTGTCCCCCTACTTTTCACTTAATGACAGATCTTGGCACACTGTCATATTAGTATACATAAGCCGAAGTTTTTTTGTGGTGACTTTTTCATGCATAAAAACACACCACAGTGTTCGTACTGACATTCCCTCGCCTTTACACCGCAGACTCTCAGAAGGCAGACACAAAGCGTTTGTAACGGGAAACCTGCGCCCAGCACACTGCTTTCTCCCTACAAATCCTGAGCCCCTGAAGATACCGCCTTAGCACAGCAATCCCCATCTTCTCTCCCGGCCCCCCTCCCCATGAGGACCCAGCACGGCCCCCATCTCTCCCTCCTCTGCCATGCACAGCTCTTACTTCTCAACCTCTCTCTGGGGCTCACCCCCAGCTGCCACCTTGGTGACGTGTTAGTTTTCATGAGCACACTTTGGGTGTCCCTAAAAGCCTCTCAATCCCTGTGCTCAGGAGAGAGCTGGCAGTGGCCTGTGTCCTTGGGTAGCCAAGGGGCTTTCTGATGGAAGCACATCTTCCTGGTGGGATGCTTTTGACCAAGGATGCTTGTTCTGGAGCTCTTTGGCTGGAGCTGTTTTAGGGGACCGGGCAGCTGGTCTGGAGTCAGGGATGCTCTGCTTCGGAGGCATGGTTGATTCTGACAGATGAAAGGTCCAGGACCAGATTCGGGGAGGAAGAGCTGCATGTTGGCTGCGTCAAATTTTTCCCTGGGCTTAAAAAAAAGGAATTCTACCCCCAAGATGGTTCAATCCAGCTTACCAGCATAAGAAAAGAGGAAGAAGATATTTTGGCCAGGAACTCTTTCTAGGAAAGAAGATCCACCTGGCAGAAGTATCCTTTATGTTGTATCTCTGGGGAATGTCGGTGAGGCAGAGGGGGACAGGAGAACAGAGCAGCGCAACCCTCTTTATTTTTGGAGGGGGTGGGGGCGTGTTTCACAGCAGTACCGAGTTCAGCGCCCTAATACCAGAGGCCGTATCATTTACCACTCGGTTAATTCAGTAAAACATCAAGAGTGCCATCACGGATGCTTAATGACCATCCTTAAAACCCAGTGCATCTCAAATCCCATATTTAAAAAAATTCCTCCTTTCTCATGCTTCAGTAACAAATGTTACTTCTCCTCTGGCCTGGCTCCCAGCGGCCCATTTCAATTTTCATCTTTAATACAGTTGTCTTATCACATTGCCTCTTCTCTGTACTATGAGACTGAAAAACGGTCACACATCTTAAAGAGGTTTTCAAATCCTCTTTCTCCTGAAGGTATATAGACAATTATGTTATCCTACAGTGAAATAACAGGTAACAAAGTTTCCAGAACCAACGGTTCAGCTGTTTGGATTTTAAAAAAAGAAAAAAAAAAAAGATTGTGCTTCATTTTACCAAAATGTGGAGACAGTTTCTTCTGGGCACCGGGAGGAGGCTTTTCCTTTGCGAGTATCACGGGAAGAGCACAAGGCGAGGCACGAGTGTTCTTGGGTTTGAGTCTTGGGGCTGCTGCTGATCAACATGTGACTTTCACTTTGCTGGGTCTGAGCTCATTCCTTTTAAAAGGGTGATGGGTGGCTACAGACAGGGGAGGGGCTGAACTGGTTTTAAATCTCATTCCACAGAGTTCCTGGCTCCACCCACAAGGCCCCATAATGTCCCCTGACTTTTTCCTCCCTTTCCAGCTCACGGCTGCCGGAACTATGGACTCCAAGGAGTATCTACCAAATGGGGCATCTGCTCCAAGGCCTTTGGAGGCAGTTAACACTCTTAGCAAGGCTGGAAGACTATCCTAGTGTCCCTGGAGTGTGGTGGGCTGTCATTCTGGGCGTCTGCTGGGTCCATTTCAGAGCAATCCATTCGGCCTGGCATGGGTATGTTGTGGGTTCTTGGTGCGGCTTCTGTTTATATCCATGCCCCTTCCTCTAGGATCTGGGGTCATAGGGAAGTGACTGCAGAGACCATCTGTTTTAACAAACTAAGAATACAAAAGATGGCCAGAAACCCCTGGTTCAATCCTCACCGCTATAGAAAGGCTGCAAAAATGTGAGTACCAGCCTTAGCATCTCTGAGTTGACCAACCTAACAAAACAGTGATAATGAAACTTTTCCCATAGATAAAGCCTGAGAACAACCAACAATCATAGCTCTCTTAGAAATCACGGTTTCTCTATTTCTCCCTGCTCCCTTTCATATCTGAAATGTTTTACAGGATGATAAAAGGTCTTTATGTAACTGAATAAAAGAGATCCAAGAAGCATTAAAAAAAAGCCAAACAATGGATGACAAACACTCGGCCAAAAAACTACTGGACATATGGACACAGTACACATTCAATCAGATGCACACACCAAGGTGCTCATATTCTCTCTGACATTCTTCACAAGAAAGTGAGCCCTGCTACAAGGGCTCCTCCCTCTCTGCCTTTTCACTGCTGTACCCCCAGCACCTAGAACAGTGCCTGGAGCACAGGGGGTGCTAGAAAAATAGATGTTGAACATTTGAATGCACACCTCATCCAATCCAACTGTCTGATGCTCCCAGGGCATAAGCCTCTGGATGTGCAGTGGAATCCCCAGGAAACTCCAGAAAACTAAATGTCAGGCCCCATCCCAGACGACACTGAGTTTTGTAAAAATTTATCAGGGGGTTCTGATGTGCAGGAAAGGGAAAGAGCCTCCTTTAGTAGGGGATTTGAATTCCAAAGCACTTGAGGATGGCAAGTGCTCCCTAGAGATCCTTTATCATCTATAACTTTCCTAGATCTCTTTGCTTTGAAATATCTTTATCCATTTTCCTGTAATTCTGCATGAGAGTGACATCTGAAAGTATTTAATGAATCCCTGAAAATGGAGGAAAAAAATACTTGGATAACTTTTAGGGCTAAGGGAACAAGAAATAGATGAAAGCAAATACACAAGCAAGAAAAGAAATAAAAATCTCAATAAGGTGTCCACTTCCTGGGGCATTCTGAGTAGATACGCATGGTTTCATTATGCACATTCCGTAAACTCCATGAGTCAGTGGTTCTCAATCAGGGATGATTCTGCACCCCTTCCCTCGTATGGCAATGCTGTCTGCCCCTTGGACGGCAACGTCTGGAGGTGGCTTTCACTGTCATGACTGGGTGGGACGGGGAGGATGCTACTGGCACCTAGCGGCAACACTTAACCCAGGGATGCTATCCAGCATTCTACAGTGTACTGACAGTCCCCCACAACAAAGAATTATTGGATTCAGAATGGGAATAGTGCTGAGGTTGAGAAACTCTGTATTAAGCTTACATGTACATGTGCTATGGTCAGGAAAAACAGTTCTTCGAGCCAAATTATCTCAAATAGAATACATCAAAAGTAAACAAATTGACATGAAATTCACTCTGTTGTTGATGTCTCTTTTTCTCCCCTTTTTGCAAAATCCCTAGGTGTCGGTTAACAGAGATGGGATATCTACATTTGTGGCTTTGAAACCACTGAAGTAGGAGTCACACGCTTTGGCTGCTGTTGCAATCGATCAAGACATCTGCACCAGCCGCCTCTGATCTCAAAGGCAACAGAACGGGCTGGGGCGGGCCGGGGGCGGGCGGCGGTGCTGTCAGATCTACTGAGGTCATTTACCAGGAATATTTTTTCCACCTCCCTTCTGGCTGGAGGTGATTAAGATGGTATTCACCACGGCTACATATCTGCGAGGCTCTCACAGCCAGACGAGGGAAAGTGACACCAATGAGCCCGGTGGACGATCTTCACGATGGATGGGGTTTTAGGGAATAACAGCCTCACACAAAAACTGACTCCAAGTTGTGACTTTTAAAAAACTATCTTTAGGGGCTTCCCTGGTGGCGCAGTGGTTGAGAGTCCGCTTGCCAATGCAGGGGACACGGTTTCGTGCCCCGGTCCGGGAAGATCCCACATGCCGCGGAGCAGCTGGGCCCGTGAGCCATGGCCGCTGAGCCTGCGCATCCGGAGCCTGTGCTCCGCAACGGGAGAGGCCACAGCAGTGAGAGGCCCGCGTACCGCAAAAAACAAACAAACAAACAAAAACTATCTTTAGGATGAGAGTTGGAGCTAGAGAACACCAAGAGTAGTCCTGCTTCTCCAAAAGATTAAGTGAAAAAACAAACAAACAAACAAACAAAAAAAACAACCTCCAAACTTGCTACACTGAAGAAATGAATTGAGTTAAAACTAACAATTAAACAAGTTGAAACTAACAGTTGTTTGTTGTCACAAAAGAGAATCTAAATGAGGTCGGGGCGAACTACAGGATGGATAAATTCTACTTGCATTTTAGGATTATTAGGCTCCCATTCACACAGCTTCTTCCTCAGCTTAAACCCAGTGACTGGTGAGCTCTAAATGAGGGATTTACTGGCTCTGAGGGGCAGCATCATGGTCAACTCTGCAAATCAGGACCACAGTTCTACAAGCCAGCTTCCCAACCAGGGACATCCTTCTAACGCCTGTAAATGGCCCATTGATTACGCTGATTCTATTTCATGCAGAAGGGATTGGAGGGAAAGCACCTGGAAGGTTAAGTGCTGAGCTCAGGGTGCACCCTGGGCTGGGAGTCAGGTGACACGGGCTGTCACCTCTGTAAGTCTCAGACGCCCTGCTTCTAATGTGATGTTAGGGAGGCTGAGCTGCCGGCCCTCTGGGGCCTCGAACTCTCTGCGAGTCACTCACTTTTGCTGCTGCTTCCCTCCCTGCTTGAGAAGTAAAAGCAAGCTCCTTGACACTCCTCAGGCCAGACGCTTCCATCCTTCTGCTTTTCTCTGGAGAACAAGAAACACTTTAACTTTGTTGTGTTCTGAGTCGCTTAATTCAAAAGTCTCCTTTGCTTCTTCAGAGGTCTGCATTTCATTCCCTACTTTTCCAAGTCTGTGCTTCCAATGAAAGCAATGCCACCACCCTCTCCTGGCTCACTTCAGGTTCACCCCTCTCCTCTCAGCCAAGACACTGTCACACCAACACCTCACATCGGCGCTCTGAATTTTCCCCACGATGAATGTCTGCGTCTTTAATATCTTTGACGAGTTGATGGAACTCTTTCTAGCAGCTGCCTGGGAGCGAAGGGAAAGGAACCACGCGGACCAAGGTGGACAGTACAAAGGGTTCAAAATTCTAGAACTGGAGCATGTGGGCAAAGGTGACAGGAAACCCAGAACGGGTTATGACTTCTGTCCTGTGAGATGTAACCACTACTTAAGAGGCAAGGAGTTCTGGTTTGGTTCTGTTTGGCTTGTTCAACTGTTCTACAGCTGCTTGTCTGCTGGGAGTTTCTAAAAAAAACTCTTTTAAAACTTCTTGTAGGTGAATGAGAAACTACACATTCCTCGGAAGTGCCTTCCCCTTTGCGCCTCATTCAGCTGTAGATCTCTGCTTACTGCATGCTCTGACTTTTGCCTCTCTGGGGATGCTGTACATGACAACCATGAGCACGCACAGGAGACATCCGGGGATTCTGTAGAGGGGCTTCTGATGCTGGGAGGGAGGACTGAAGGGGATACATGCTGCAGCCTTTTAGACTCTGGAATTCTTTGCTTTGAAAACCTTGTGTTTGCTCCTGGCTTCTTCAACCAGGGATAGAGCAAAAGCCCACCACCCAGCTGGGACCAGGAAGACAGCCCTGGGTATGGAAAGCTTCCAGGGGCAGGAACGGGAATGGGGTGCTCCCAAAAGAGCCCTGAGAACCGGAAGGCCTGGCCACACTGATGTCTCGGAGGAAGGATGCACCAAGTCCAGAAACCAGAGGCAGAACCAGGCTGGGGATCCCTGAGACAGGAGCTAAAGGCCCAGGGGGACAACAGGAGCCCCAGAGGGCTGGACGCATAACAGGCAGAGGTGGCAGGGGAACTCCAGGGCATCTAGCTTAGCCGGTTTCCCCCTCCCCATGCTGCGAGCTCGTCTTCCCCAGCTATCACTTCTTCCCACCTACTGGAAAATCAGCTCCTGCACAGTCCCCACCCTAGAAACCACTTCCACCTCTAGGAAAGGTCACAGGATTTCTGGCAACTCCTGCACAAACTCTTCCACGGCTCCAGCCGTTCTCATGGTGGCCCGGTCCCCACCAGGCATGCAATGCTTGTTGTTGCTGACAATTGAATATTTCCATTTGCACGGCATCTCCAATTAGCTCTGTCTTAAACTGGGTAGATGTGCAAAGCCCCTTTTCCAGAAGCAGAGATTCCATCTCAGAGTGACACCGGCAGGTGTGTTAGTGAAAGTAAACATCACACAGAAGGCTGACATCAGTGTTCCAAGGCACAAAGCGACTGCTTGCCCAGCTTTCAACTGTCTTCCTCCCTAATGTTCAAGGGATGAAGAACTGGAGGAAGTTAACTCTAAACACAAGGCTGACTTTGTCTGGGAATGTATGTATTATGCTGACTCAAAAGAATTTCAAAAGGAACAGGGAACCATTGATCTTCCCAGATCTGACAGGCGACTGTCATCAGATAGGACACGTCAGAACTAAAAGTTACCCCTCAGGAATTCCCTGGTGGTTCAGTGGTTAGGACTCCGTGCTTTCACTGCCGAGGGCCTGGGTTCAATCACTGGTCGGGGAACTAAGATCCCACAAGCAGTGCGGCACGGCCAAAAAATAAAATAGAATAGAATAAAATAAAATAAAATAAATAAACCTTGCCCCGTGCTTTCCACATCAAGTCTACCATATTGAATCGCACACACCATTCCATGCAACGCGTTACCATCTGTGTGTCCCTGTGCCATAAATCAGTGGTCCCCAACCTTTTTGGCACCAGGGACGGGTTTCATGGAAGACAATTTTTCCACGGACTGGGGGATGGGGGGATGGTTCAGGAGGTAATGCGAGCGACGGGGGGCGGCACATGAAGCTTTGCTCGTTCGCTCGCCTGCCGCTTACCTCCTGCTGTGCAGCCCGGTTCCTAATAGGCACTGGTCCGTGGCCCGGGGGTTGGGGACCCCTGCCATAAACGATCATTCAGTTGAGTTGAAAAAGGGTTTTCCCATGCTGAAATCAACTTCCTTACCAGAGAGCTGCTCCTCAAGAACCTGGAAGAGGAGACCACTGCCACTCTGGACCCTAATCTCCACCATCAGGTTAACTCCACAGCTGGGCAACGGTTATGCCTTGGGAGCGATGCCCAGCATTTCCCTTTCTTTTACTTCAAGACAAGTCGGAGGGTGTTCTAAGAACCCATCTGCAGTCAGAGGATGTGGGTAGGGGCGAGGGGAACAAATTAAAAATAAAATAATTCACCTGCTACAGCCCATTGGTTATACCATCCTCAGAGAGGGATTCTCTGGGAGGCTGGAACAGAGCCTGCGGTTAAGTAGTGATGGGTGGCTGGACGAATGTGGTGGCGAAGGGCCTTCAGAGGGACACGCAGTCCCTTTGCGTCTGCACCCCAGGGGTTGAGTTCAAGTGCACATCGCAGAATTCTCTCACTTTGGTACAGTGGATTTCCAAATGAACGTTTAGGGTATTCTCTGGGGAGAGGCCTACCTATCCACCAAGGCCGGAGCACTCTCCCTTCCACCGTGCCCTGTGTCCACGGCAACTGAGGGAGGCCAGCCTGCCAGGCCCGGGTGTGTAGGAGTACTTGCCCTCTTCTGGGGGGAGGATGGAGGGCAGGAGAGCCAGCACCCAGCCCACAACCTCAAATGAGAAAACTGAGCAGACAAAGCCAACCGACAGGAAGTCAGGCAGTGGGGAGGCGGAGTGAGATTGGGAAGGGCTACCGAGTGCGGTTCAGACACTGGGATCGCAGCACGGGGCAGGCAGACAGCAGACACGCGGATGGGGACAGGGCTGGGCTGCAGGGGGCGGGACAGGTCAGTGGAGGGCAAGCAGAATCACCGCAGGCTCATGTAACCGTCTACGGTTTTCTTCTAGCTAGTCTGGAGGGCTCCGTCCATCCACAGTGCCCCAGAGCTGGGCAGCTGACCAGGAGTGGGACAGCAAAGCAGAGACTTCTGCACGCTTTCAGCTCCAAGAAAGGAAATATGTTAGTACTCTTTGGCCACCCTGTTTCCAGATGGAAAGTCATAAGAATTTACTACTAAAACCCAGTTACTTAAATCCTATTTGGGACATCTTAATAAAAGACGTGAAGGAAGCAAACAGGCTCCCTCCCTGACACACGCATACCCACACAACAATCACCGCCTGACACCATCCTGCTTCCACTGGGGAGTGGGTCCTGGGAAACCCGTCTCTTTCTCCCTTAGAGACCTGAGTTTCAGATACAAAGAGGAACCAGAACAGGGGAAGCACATTTCCCATCAAAGACCTTGAAGTCCTTATTCCTGCTTTCGTCTGTACACACCAACCTAAAGACTCCACATCGCTCTTGGGAGACTGGAGCGCGTTCTTCAACAGGACTGATGCTGAACGCTGCCCAACCATCTCCTCCACTATTTTTCCAAAGTGAATCAAGGCTGCTGATTCTCGCAACAGGATTACTGGTCACTGAGCTCTGTCTGGGCCTCAGTTTTAATGCTTCGCCTTTTATGCTTTCTGGTCTAATCCTTACCCCCAAATACATTATAAAAAAAAAGATAAAAGCACATCTGTTGCTTGGTATTTTGTGTGTGTGTAGTTCTCTGAAACATGTTTATTCAGAAACAACTTACACTATGAAATATACTGATTGAAAAATAAAAACAAAGCACTTGTTTTCCTTTATCCTACAGGGGAACTTTACCTAATGTGTCTCTCAAAGCTGGCTCCTGGGATGTCCTGCACCTTTTAGGGGTTGCAGAGAAGGTGGATACAATGAGGGGGCTATAATAATGTAATTGTCATTGATTCCATTTTCACTGCATAGTGTCTACTCAATTGCATACAAAGAGACTGGCCCCATCCATTCATTACTGAGAACAAAAAATAGCGTTAGGCTGTTAAGAAGTAATTCATTTTAGACACAACTAAATATGGAAATATATGGAAATGTAGATTCAAGATTAAGACTACAAATGAAAGTATCATGGAAATAAAAGGATTAAGTTTTCTACCCAACAAGATTTACATATAACGCTATGCTACTGGGAGAGAAATCCTGAAGGAGATACCAACCAGCTGAGAAGGCTACAGACCCTGAAAGGGTGGAAGATCCCTGCACTCTGAGAGACCATGGGTGGGGAGGGTGGGAATGATTGGCGTGGGTTTAGACTTTAGTCTAACCATGAAGCAATGAGCTGATCTTCTGGTGGGAAAATGGGAAACTGGTTCTCAAGACAACCTCCACAGAAGTTTCCAGAACAATTTTTGGGAATGTCTTCATCCCTGGAACAAGTATTTTGCCTTGAGTCTACTTTGAAGGACCTTCTTTTTTTGGATGTGCTTGAAAGAAAAAATTGAGCTCCTTACTTCCCAGCCACATAGCGTACATGAGTTAAACAACCAGCACATAAAAACACTAAGTAAATATACTGTGGAATAAAGTAGACCAAGTGCTGAGGGCAAGAGCTTGGTTAGGGAAGCATGCTTTTAAAGGAGGTGAGTTCAGGCCAGAGCTGATTTCCTTTTGCAGATGCTACGTATTCATTCCAGAACTATAAATGCTACGCCAAGAAAGGTTTTCGGCTTGTGTCTGGGGTGCACTTGTCTTAGGAAAAACCAAGAGAGAGGATGGTCATCAGACAATATGATGAACAGAGCCAGGTAGACTCTGAAGGTAAAATGGACAAAAGGTGACAGTGCGGGTGGGGTAAGGTCTGTTCCCACTGGGGCTGCGTAAGGGCAAAACCATATGGAGACGGCTTCGCAGGCCAGCCCAGCAAGCAGGTGGATCAGGTGACTTCACGACAGCAACTGCGTTCCTTCTCTTACCGTGAAAGGCACATTGCATCTTTCAAAAGGAAAAAAAAGTTACAGCAAGTATTCTATGAGCAAAACCAAACAAAGAATACTGGAAAACAGAGAAGGGAAAACCAGAGCAACTGTCTCCATGCTGGCACCTGTGGTTTTCTCTTCCCTTTCAAGATTCTTCTAGGAAGGCTTCTGGTATATTTTTCACTGAGCTGGAGCCCTCAGACCGGCCTGTGCCTCAGGTCAGTGTGGCAGCGGACCCCCAAAGCCCTGCTGCTGCCAGCTGTGCCCACCAAGGTGCTTGGTGACAGGCATTCAGCCCATCCTGCGAGGCCAGGCACGAGCTGACCCACTGCCACCAGCCTCCTGTCCCCACCAATGACTACTGCTTCAGAGAACGTGCATGTGTGTGATGGGGGCATGTCGGGTGTGGAAGGGAGAGGTAAGGACAAAACTCACACTCTAGAAATCTGGGCTTTGGCTTGACTTACGACGGAGAGAAAATGCTGAGCAGCCGAAGTGTTCCCTCCTTCTCTCCCCCACTTAGTATTTAGGTCTTACTGTTTCTATTTTTTTTTTTTTTTTGGCCGCACCTCACGGCTTGCAGGAACCTAGTTCCCTGACCAGGGATCGAACCCGGAGCCTTGGCAGTGAAAGTGCCAAGTCCTAACCACTGGACCGCCAGGGAAGTTCGACTGTTTCTCTCTAGATAAGACAAAGGATTTGTTTAAAAAAGGTGTTTCTGCTTTTTATTTAAAAAAGTACTTCACAGAGCCAATCTCACCTAAAATGGAACCCACATATTCAACACGGTATTCCCTGAATCCTGCCGACTAAGCCGATAAAAGGAAACATCAAAAAACCCAATGAAACAAAAACAAACAAAATACACGGTAGTCCCTCAAAGTTACATTTCACCCAGTCTGCTGTAATGTGTGTACAGACTGATGGAATTGACGGCAAAAATGGAATGAATGAACCCAGATACCAGTGCATCACCTTCTGGGCAATGCTCCTCTGAGATCACCAACCTGTTGTCTCCTGCCAAAGAAGGCTCCCGAGTCACTTTTAGAACTTGTCACCTGGTGTCTTCATAGCCAGGTGAGGGCTCATGGGATGCTAGCAGCAGAGGGATGACTGGTCATGTCTGAACGCACGGAGGCAAGTAGTACCTGGAACTGCCAAGTACAGCTCTGCCACTAAGCCTCCTCTGAAACTCCCACCCACGGCGGTCTCTCCCTTCCTAGACACCTAGAGCTCTCCTTACTATTTCCTGTCATCTGTCTTGGGTTATCTTCTAATCATTTCTTGTACGCTACATACCTAGGGTCTTACCAAAAAGATGCAGAGAGGGTCTTCCCAAAGCTAGTGAGCATTCATTCACCTTCTGGACAATATCTCACTTCTAACACACTTGCCTTATTTGCATTACGGGAAAAACAAGGAATTCTTTTTGCCACGGAATTCTTGGGAAGGATGCTTGCTTCCAAAGCAGAAGACAGGCTGAGGCACACAGGTAGCCAGCCCATACCTTCTGACAGTGAGCCACAACTTCAGGTGTCTGAGTAGCATGAAGCGGAACCAGGAAGAACCTGTTCTTGAAGTTCCAGCCAGGGTGTGCAAATTGCAAAGACTGTGACTCTCCTAGGTTGCTAAGACCTGATCAAGAGCTTGCAATCAAGGGTCTTCTGGTCCTCAAGAGATGGACTTTTAAGGATGTCCCATTCATTCCTAAGTAACTGATCAGTTTCTAGGCTCTGCTACTTCTAGAACCTACTACGTGACTCAACCACAAAGGCCTCCTTGGTCTTGACCTTTCCATATACTGTGATCTCACCCTGTGACACTGATTTCAAAGGCAAAAGAAACATTAGTCTTATTGGTCTCAGAGGGGCTTATATGCAAACAAGAGGTGCTTCTAAGCAGTTTATAACAACTCATCCAAAGAAGCTATACAGATTATCAAGGTGCTGAGAACTTAATTGGGTAGAGTCCGAGATCCATAACAAATAGAAGAACTACATGGTTAGAATTACCAGTGGCAACAGACTGTAGTCTCCACCATTTCCTGGGAAAAGAAACCAGGGCTTCTTAGAGAAATGGCTGACTCCTGGTCTGGAGTATACACAATGAGCTCAGAGTGCCCTGTCATATCAGAAGAAGACACTATTGAAGTCTATGGTCTTCATGTCAAAAAGACTCAGAAACCTACCTGAAGCCTCTCCCATTGGCCAAAGATGGGACAATTTGAGCTCCCATAAAGCTAATAACTACGTTAAACTGAAACACATCAAATACGCTTAAACCCCATAGTTCATAATGATATTTTTAAAAAACTGAAACTCACTGGTCGACTTTGGGAAGTGCTGTGGAACTGACTCATTCTTTGAGAGCTAATAAAAGAATCAAGTGACTGCTCCTTTCTTATAGGCAGCGTACCCAGATTAGCTAAGGGATTGATGAGGAGATGTTTCTCTTTAAAGAAATATTCAAGATTATACATGCAGAAGGCAAGATGAGAGTTTGCATCTACAAAATTTTGCAAGCCTCTGATGAATAACTTTATCTAAGCAGTGATAATCAACAGCTGCTAACAACACAGAAAAGAAACAACCAGACACAATATATTACCTGACAGAGGAATAACACCCCACTTAGAAGTCGTCCTACCGAAACAAATCAGGGTTCAGTCTGAATCTCTTCAAGCCTCCATAAGCGGTGGTTCTCTGGGGATACTTGGCAACGTCTGGAGACATTTCGATTGTTGTAACTGGTGTGTGTCTGTGTGTCTGTGTGTACTGACATCTAGTGTGTGGAGCCCAGGGACGCTGCTAAACATCCTACAATGCAAAGGATGGCCCCTCACAGCAAAGAATGATCTGGCCCCAAACATCAAGTGCCAAGGTTGAAAAACCCAGCTCTCAACTGAGCCACCCATTTATAGAAAATTCAGGGGACAAAGGAACAAGTAAAAAGACAACCCAGAATGAATCTGTAGAATCCAGACTGTGGAAGACAAACAACCCAACCTCTTAAACAACAACCGCTGCAGCAAGAAAAAGAGACAGATAATTATGGAAGGGAACCTACAGATTGAAAGAGACTTAATCGATTACAATGTATGACCTTTATTTGCTTCCTGATTTGAAAAACAAATGGTTAAATAAAAACCTACAAGCAATTGGGCAAAAGTAACACTGATAAATTACTAAGGAATTATCCTTTCCCCTGGTTTTACTGAGATATGATTGACATACAACACTGTGTAAATTTAAGGTGTACAACGTGATTTGAGATATGTATATACTGCAAAATGACAATTCAAAATAAACTTACCAAAATAAATTTAGTTAAATCCACCACTTCACACAGTTACAACTGTTTTTCCTCATGTTGAGAACTTTTAAGATCAAAGCAATTATCATTAAAAATTTTAAGGTGTATTATTGATATTGTGGTTGTGCTTTAAACGTTTCTACATTGAGACAGACATAGAAGAAGTTACATGATATCCAGGGATTTGCTCCAGAATTCCCATTACTTGGGGGTGGAAGTGGGAGAGGCACAGATGGAACAAACCCGGCCAGGATTGGATGATCACTGGGTGAAAGGTAATAGGAGTTTATTATTCTATTCTTTGCAATATATCGAAATATTCTCTAATAAAAATTTCTAATAGTTAGAAAAAAAAGGTGGCAAAATACACCAGCCCAACTGTACCAGATGTGGAATATGCTCTTAATGAACAAAAACAGGACCCACGACATGAAGCTCCAGGTGAAGCTGGATTCTGAGACGGCCATCATGGAAGACAGACTAAGGTCTAGACGCAATTGAAGCTTTAGATCCCTCTTGAACACGAGTTAAATTTGAACTTCCACTAGAATAACTGTTAAACAGTGGTTAAACCCAACACTTAAACAGCATGATAAAGCACAGCAGGCCCAATTTAGTTTTGTCTTATGGTGTATGCCTGGTTGAGGCTGGGGGGAAGAGAGAGGGGTCAGCACCCTCCTGACCCCTGTAGGCAATTAGCTTATACTTCCAAGCAGGAGGCGCTATTATCTTTAACTCAGCAGGCATAACTGTACATAATTAGAGGTCATAATTACGGTTCTCTTTTTAAAATGTGACCATAGTATCCAAATTGACCTCCCGTGGCAGCGCTGCCTACATGCTGGGAAGTACATAAAAGGAGGGTACAGGCGGCCTAGTGACGGGCAGCCAGAGTCCCCGCGCAGTTTCTGAGGTCAGGAGACCGTACTTATTCCCCATGGAACTTCGATCTGTTTGGGGTTTACGAATTACCATGTTTCACCGAGACACATTTTATTTCTTTAAATAGACACAGACGAGCCAGAGCATTCCACTGTCTTTCTGACCATGGGAAAAACGCAAAAGCAACCATGCAAATTAATATGCCAGTAATTATGTGCCTCGGCTGTCTAATTACCCATGTAATGACAAAGTTGAAA
Source organism: Delphinus delphis (assembly GCF_949987515.2). NCBI lineage: Eukaryota > Metazoa > Chordata > Mammalia > Artiodactyla > Delphinidae > Delphinus > Delphinus delphis. The sequence continues at coordinate 15,113,672 of NC_082684.1, read as the reverse complement.
AGATCAATTCTGGATCATTTTTCCACTGTAGTGTTTTGTAAAGTTGCTACAGAGACCCCACTTCACTTTAAAAATTCTGATTTATTGTTATTTTATTACACCTGATAATCGGCCCCACCTAGCCATATTTCTGGCTTATGTAGCCTGAATCATCATCGAGAACAAATCATTTTGTGGTGAAATAAAACCTACCTGGATTTTCAGATAGCCAGACTTCTCTCAGTTCTAAGCAGAGAATGACAGAATTTTTGAGCTCAAAGAGACCCTGTGAAATCACCTAGGGTCTTCAGATTTCTGGATAAAAAGCCCGAGGCAGGTCCAGAAAGAAGGGGGAGCAAATGTGACGGCAGAAAATGATGGGCTGAGGAACTCACAGGAACATTTCAGGACCAACCGGTGGTCAGCATCTTATTTAGTGGTCAAGCTAATTCCAATTCCCGCTTCCAACACAACATCTAAGCAGCTATTCTGTCTCCTATTCCTTTCCTCAGGAGCATCTGATTCTTCACCCTTTACCAGAAGCCACTAAATAACCCTGACAAATAGCTAACTTCTTACCAACAGTATTTGAAATGCTCAGTCAGTGCTTGAAAAATTGGAAAGAGAGACGCAGTAGCACCAGCTAATCTCTTGCTGACTGAAAAAAAGGGATCAAAAAATTCCCAAGTTTGATACCACTGGTTTCAAAAAGGGTAAGACAATGTCAATTCACAACATGTACAGCCAAGTGACAATTCCCGCTTGGAGGCCTGAGAAATGTACTTTTCCACCAATATATTTTTCTTGAATAGAACAGCCTGAGAGTGAATGATGGTGCTCTATATTTGTAGAAGCTCCTCTATGCAGAAAAGAAAAACTTAACTGCTATTCAGAAGTGTTCAAAACTAGAGTTTAAATAAAAGAACGATTGCCTTACTGCTTTTATAGGCATGTCACTATGAAGAAATACTACTTTACTACTATTTTCTCTTGGTGCAGTAAAAGAAGTCAAAGGAACAAGTCTAAATACATCACAACAAAGGTATTTAATTGAGACTAGTTCATTTGCATCTCAGTGTAAAATCAATGCATGATATACTAATGCAAACACATTGATAAAGTTCATCCTACCATTGCAGTGAAAAAGGGGAAATGGTTCAGTGGTAAATTCTTCAAGTTTACATTATTTATTGGAACATTTCATGTAGTTATTCGGCCCAGAAACTCCACTTCCATGCTTCACAAGGATTTTGCAAATTACGCGCCCTCGTGTCACTGTTCCAGAACTGTGGTTTGTCACAGCACCCAGTATACTGTTGTCACTCAAACATCCTATTAAAATAAAAGGCTTGGTTCCTTAGAGCTTTGCTTTACTGCCTAGTAAATCAGCATCCACCGTATTTATCCCTAAGTGCTATTTGCTGCATTAATTTACACATACAAGCGTCAAATTAAATACCATCATTTCCTATTTCAATTAAATTTTGAATCTGGACTGCACACTTCATTTAGCTATTTGTTGGCCCCGGCAGTGGGGCAGCCTCAGCACCTAGTGACTGAAAGGGTTAAAAACATGGCCTGGTTAGGTCAGCCCCTTCCTGTGGGGGTCATCAGACTGCGCATGTTTCAAAGTAAAACATTCCTTCCACACTGTAAAATCCTGGCATCTGCTGAGTAGCAAATCCAGCTCATTCCGTTTTGCTTTATTTTATTCTCAAAAGAAACTATACAGTTTGGACTACAGAACACAATTTCTACATTTCTTCCCACTCTCTAGCTGCCTATTTTCTCCATCTAAGGACTCTGCAAAAACCCAAATAGACTAGCTAATGAATCCAAAGTGGATTTAATTTTATTGATTCCATTTCACATAAAATCGCTCATTTTTCTGATTCTTTTTTTTATTTCATTACCTCTCATCTGGAATATACTGTGTCCCTCCAAACCAGCTGATGTCATTCTATATGCTTCTCTCTGCGGTTTCCAGAGCTAGAGGGAGGAGAACCCAAACTTGACGCAATTTTGGAGATTAAGCTTCCCAAGTAAATTCATTTTTATCACAATCTTCATGTTCCAAAGTGGCCAAGTCATCCTGGTCGTGTTTATTAACTAAAGGTAATAGCAAAGATCCTAATCAGAGCCTCAGTGTATGCAGCTGCACAAACTAATTCTCTCTCTGTGAATGTGAACAGATGGTTCTCAACTCCAACCACTGGATCCCATTAGTGCCCTGGGACTGAACGGCAGCACCTCGGATTCTTGATGACCACCCAAAGAAAAGCAGTTTGCAAGGAAGGAAAGAGATGCTTGCCCTGAAGACAGAGCAGGAAACCCCAGGGGGAGGGGCGAGGGTAGGTGGCCCTTCCATAGGCAGACTTATGTGGAACCTGCAGAAAGTGCATACAAACACTGGGATTCTGTGCATGTTTCTGGAGAGGGTCCATAGCTTTTATCCAGTTGTCTCAGGGATGGACTATCCAGAAAAGGGTAAGAATCATCAGCTTTACACTCGCTCATCAGAGATTTGAGTCTCACCCTGGAGTGCATCATTAGGACAGGACTAAATGCTCTCCTCTTGCTGAAAGGAAGCATTACGAGTCTTTGCTCTGGAATGATCCTGAAATATCTGCAATGCCAACAAAGATGTATTCTGTTAAGAACTGAACATTTGTGGTCCCCCCAAGATTCATATATTGAAGCCCTTACCCTCAATGTGATGGTATCTGGACATGGGGCCTTTGGGAAGGAATTAGGGTTAGATTTAGGCATGAGGGTGGCACCCTCATGATGGGATTAGTGGCCTTATAAGAATAAGAAGAGAGAGAAAAATCTCTCTCTCTCTCTCTCTCTCTCTCTCAAGAATGCAGGGAGAAGGTGGCCATCTGCAAGCCAGTAAGTAAGCTCTCACTAGACACCAAATCCTGCTGGACCTTGATCTTGGACTTTCCAGTTTCCAGACTGAGAAAATATATTTCTGTTAAAGCCACCCGATCTATGGGTTTTGTTATGGCAGCTGGAGTAGACTAAGACATGTTCCTTGGGGGGTGTTGTATTATCAGAATTCAACAATTCACAAAGACTGTGTGCAGCTGACACTGGATTGCTCAGCCTGTAGCCCATTAGCCTTCTAGCTGGAGAGGTTGGGAAGCTCAACTTCTTCATTTTTCAGAGCGAAGCTTCATCTGCTGCTCCCCATTGCTCGCGTTACTGCCTGAACCATCCCTCCCCCTCCCTCCATGGAAAAATTGTCTTCCCCGAAACCAGTCCCTGGTGCCAAAAAGGTTGGGGACCGTTGGTTTCAGGCACTATTTCTTACCCCTGTCATAAAAAGCCATTACAGATCACCCTTGTTCTCAGAGTCAGGCACCTCACTGGTACGTGTGCTTGTCCTAGAAATGAGAGCTGTGTGTACCACATTTCGCTCTTTGCTCTTGCTGTTGTCAGAGCTGGGTTTTGAATCAATTGTTGTCATTTTCGTGGCCTAGGCTCTTGAAGTACAACCCCTAGGAGTGACCCTCCCTCCCTTTCCTTCCCATACAGCTACTCTTAAAAAAATCCTACATTAGGGACTGCTGGTATTATTGCTTTTTTGTGCTTTTATGATCATAAGTCACCTCCCTTCTTTTTTTGGAGATAGGTGAGGTATAGATAACTAAAATATTTGCTTTGGGCAAGCCACTGGTCTGAGGATATGACCCTGCCGGCTGACCTAAGTGAGGAATACTGAAGAAGGATAATAAATGAGACCCTTTCCCTTTTGCTCTGGAGGAGACGGGAAGACTGCCACCCAGAGGAAACTGGACAACTAACTGTGTTTCTAGAAAGAAGCAGGCAATTACCAAAACTTGTGATGCAGCTGCTCAAGGGCACACCTAATAATTTATTAGGCCATCGCTTCCAATTTTATACTCGCTTCGACAGTATTGAAGAAGATGCTACTATCGCTGCACTTTCCTAACTTACGGGTCTTTCCTCAATGAGCTTTCTCACGGATCCTTGAAGGCTGAAAAAACTAAGCGTTTCGGGGCAACAGGCAAGCACAAAAGGATTAAAACATTCTGGAAGAATTTAGAAAATCCCTAAAGATAACAAGTCAGCGTGGATGCGCTCCCAACTCTGATGAGGTGTCTTCTCTTTATTCTGTCCCAACCAGTCTGGGTGCAGGTTACTTAGCACAAATGGCTTCTGTCTTCTTATCTGTTAACGAGGGAGTTTCCTTATCTGTGAGCTAAGGAGGTTGGACTCAATCTCTAATTTCTATCACCGGTGAAGCAGGCTCAATCCTATTTTCCCCACTGGGATGTTGAGAAAGGACAAGGTTTGTCTGCGAAAGTCTCGACCAGAGCCCAGGCCCTGTGCCTTTTCCACCCCTCGGCCGGCCCCGCTGGCTGCACTTTCCAGGCTGGACAGAAAGGGCCGCCCGTGCTGGGCTTTCTTGTTTGGTTAATCTCTTCACATCTATTTGCTCGGCTGCCCGGACAACTCAACAGCAAACAAAGGCCTGGGCTTCATGCCGCTGGCTCCAAATTGGGAACCTGCCTATTTTGTTTGCTTTGGGGCACAAGGAGGGAGCAAGCGGCAGCTTTTGTAAATCAAGCTGGTGATATTCTTCACTCAATTACGGCTGTGAAAAGATGGAGAGATGCAAAGGCCCCCTTCCAGGGCAGGCGCTTCACAATGACCCGCACCCCCTCCCCGCAGCTCCTTCCCTGGATTCGCCCCTGAAGGTGGTTCAACTCTGATGGCAACCGACCATAGTTTCTGCATTTTGTCAGACTTTTTTTTTTTCTTTCTTCTCAGCCCAGTGGGGATCAAGAAATGTGAACGCCTTCTAGCTAAGCAGAATATTTTCTTAAAAGAAAAAACACAGGCTACAACCAGCTTGGGAGTAACACGATTCCATCTTCTGATCTGTATCAGAGGGCCAGATGCTGCTTCTGACTGTTAAACTGTTTATCGGGTAAGGTGAGCCTGGCCAAGCCCTTTAAAAAAGCAAGAGAATTAAAAGAATTTGCCTTCAGATGGTTAACAAAAACGGGAGACAAGAACGTGAGGTTGAGGGTTAGTGGGGCATATGGAAAATTATTTTGCAAGGCGTCTACACCAGAGAAAAACAGGATTGGTTGGTTAATTATGTAATTAAACTGCAGTCAGCAATGGGCTGGGTCTTCTATCTTTCAAAATCCAAACCAGTTATTCAAGCTTTCATTGGGCACAGTTTAGAGATTCTATCTGGGGAAGGCACCCAATTTTTCTTGTCTGGATTAGAGTTAAAAAAAAAAAGTGCTGCTTTGCAAATCTGGCTTCCAGTCTCCAGGATAAAACAATCACAACCCCCTCCCCATTCCTCAAATACCTTTTTTTTTGCTTCATTTCTTCAGAGTTAGAAGAATAGAGGTTTGTTTTGTTTTTTTTTTTGGCAGAAAGCCAAAGTAATATCCCAGCGAGATATCTGACTTCTTCACAGAGACACATACTGTTTAATGTTTGATTTTGGTTTTCAAAAGCAGAACAATTTTCACATCACTATATAAAAGGCTTCCACTATTTAAAATGTCGGTTCTAAATTAATTTTATACTCCCGAGGCAGAATGCATCTGACCACATTGAATTCTATCCATTTAATAAGGTGAGAAAAGTTCGCGGACAAGAATTTAGTGAAAGCGACAGTAAAAACTTTCAGTTTAGAACAAGAAGTTAAAGTCAACTGTTTCTGGAAGCTTGGTTTTGTTTTTTCATAGGGCATGCCGCCAGCTGTTTACCCCTGTCAGCCCAAATGCAGAAGGGAGGTAGCTTCTGTTGCAGGACAGTAAAGAGAATTTGCTGGACCAAGAGATCTACAGTGACATCCGATACATGGGTTGGGTGGTGGTGGTGGAACAGCTGAAAAATTCGATGACTTGCCGTCTTAAAATTTTAACAGCTGGGCAGATGCTGAGGGCATAATGAAATGGGTCCCTGTATCTAAAACTCTTCATTCACCTTGAAGACAGACCAGGATCTTCTTAAGAAAGTAACCGCAGTTCCTCTTGAAAAAGTTTACTAACTTGCTGAGAGTTGCAAAGGTGAGAAGTGGGACATTTTTGACAATGAGCAAAAAGATTAGGTGGGCAGCACAATGCCTTACTGGCTGGGGCACTAGGAACAGGTCGGGCTCACATCACCAGAGGCACCTAGGCTGACACACTTCCATTGATACGAAAGTTGGTTAACAGGCATTTACATAGGACTTAGTGTGAACAGACGCACAAGCAGTTTGTAAGTGATGTGTGTTTATTGGGGGGCGGGAGGTGTTGTGTGTGGGTAGAACACTTGAGTCATAAAAGGCATTATGTCTTGATGGGGTGTAAACTTTTCATCCTACCTACTGGAAAAAAAAAAAAAACCCAAATCTTTAAAACCCCAGCATTTTACCCAAGGCAAAATAATCTATGAGATAGGTCAAGGGTGCCGGGGGGTGGGGGGGGGAATGTCTTGGCAGATAAGGCGTTTCTAACATAGTCATATTGCAAATGCATTTAGAATGCACCCAGGCCACCACCCCGCACCCCTAACCCAGTGTTCACCAGCTTGTGCCAGAACCCCAGGAACCACCTTCAACCAGGTCTTGCCGCCTCGAGCTCTCCCCTTGCTAAACCACTGTCCACATGGCACCAGTCTCAAGAACCCCTTTCCTTCTAAACCTCCGCCAGCTCTTCTCCAACCTGTAAGACATGGTCCAACCCTCCTGCCTGGTACTCAAAGCCAAGTGAATTGCCACTCTCACGGAGCAGCCCTGTCCCTCCAGCCAGCCTTGGCACTCCTCGTGGGTGTTCTTATTCATGTCGCCGCCAACCTGAGAACCCTTCCCCATCCTTTCTTCCTAGGAAAACTGTACCCACCCCTTAATGAAAATCCAACTTCTGCACATTTATTCCCTGTCATGTAGAACGGTCAGTAAGGACTTCTACCCATTTGATTTTCAATCTTCATGACCCTGCAACCAAGCTAGATGCTTCTTGGGGGCCAGGACTGTTGAAGTAGCATCTTACCATCCTTCGTATCTATCCTTCTCCAGCTTGGACCTTTTCTGTGCTGCTTTTGTTTATGAGAACACCTTCATTTATCTTTTATGAGGCTCCTGAGAAAATAAGATGTAAACGTCCTGGAAACTGCTCAGAGGGAGATCTCTAGATGCGTTCTCTTCCTTAGCCCCAGTTGCTAGTGAGAAGGGCACCCAGAAGTCTGAGTTCTGGAGCCAGACACACGTGGGTTCTAATATATCATTTCGTTGCTGTGTGACTTTGGGCAATTCACGTCACCTCTCTGAGCCTCACTTTCCTTTCCAAAGGGAACCATATACCCTAGGTTCATAGGGTGGTTGTTAAGAATTAAATGAAAAAAATATATACTAAAAAATATACTAAAATTTTTTGCTCAGTTGCTTTAGAAATCTTAGTTTCCCTCTTCTACCAATCAGTCCCAACAAATTATTGCTGGAAACAAAGCCCAGCCCTGTAAGCTCTGAAGTGACCTGTATCCCCTCCCATCTGCAGACCCCTCCCCTGCGCTGGGCCGGCAGCATCACTGTGGGTCTGGCTCACTAAGCTGGTGGCTCCCCAAGGTGCCAATGCACTCAGGCAAAATGAAGCTAACATCTGTATTCTATTTGCTAATGAGCAATCATCATTTGTACCTTTCTCCAGCCTGGGATTCAGCTGACTGGAATACTAATGCCATTAAAAATTGGAGTCTTTTTTTGAAACACACACACTCATTTAGCAAAACCCGGTTTAACCCATTGACATGTGTATGGTTCCTGGGATTCGTAAACAATATCTGGCTGGTTACGAAGCTCTGGATTCCCCTCTACCCCACCTCTCCATGCTTGAATATTTGGGTGTTTGAGTGGGGTTTGGAAGCCAGGAAACTTGAGTGGTCCTAGACTTGCCTTTTCAACTAACTCAATATATGCAATCAGACAAGTCAATAGACCTTTCTTTTTTGACTTAATTTTTAATCACACGATTAATACAAGAATATAGTTGCTTATTTTTAAAATTAGGCCACTACTAAAAAGATCACCTAATCCTATGGCCTTGCCCCTTCACTGAAGGTGACATTCCCTCGGTGTGTATCTGACCAGAGCTTTTCCTTTGCAGACAATCAGACAAGAATCTGTATCTTTCACAATATAGTGTTGCTGTCTTAGATGAATGGAGACAGACTTACACATCGCTTTGCAATGTGTTTCTTTCATTCATTCAACAGTAAGTCTTGGCCTCTCTCCATCTGGGGTACAGAGGGATGGAGCGCGTGTCTTTCATTGCTGCGTAGTTAATTTCAACATCTCCCTGGACATGGACATTTATTTAGGTTGTTTCTAATTTTTGGCTTTTATAAAGAAAGCTGCAGCAGAAACATGTGGACAGCTCTTCTAGGGAATTCGTCCTAAAGAAATTTTCTGGGCCTCACTTTCCTGTCTGCAAAACGAGAAGGTTGGACTGAACAGTCTGTTGTGACTGTACTTCCAATCAATGTTGTGTGTCATTAGAGGCAACTGTAAGAAGGCTGCGTTTCTACACACAACTCAATCCAGCCCCCAGCTAAGACTCTCCTATGCCTCTCCAAGGTCTTCCATAATCTGAACTCATTTATCCTTATTTTCTGCTTTTATCTAACACATCCAGTTGCTCCTGACCCATCTTTGTAAAGTCCTTCTCACTCCTAAGAAATTCCTGCCCTTCCTTAATACTCGACAGGCATCATTGGAGGTGCTCAGAGCTTATGACGCATGTGTGTGTGTGCATGTCTGCGTGAAGGCCAGCCCCTCGGGGAAAGGTCTCGTCTGCTTGCTCCTCACCGTGCCCCAGGAGCCAGGAGCAGCGCCCCTTACCCAGTGGGCTCTCATCAAATATCTGGTGAATGGATGACTGTTATCAATACCTCGGCCATGAGCTAGGAGTGAAGTCTGGGGCAAGTTGACTTAACCTCTCTTTGCCTTTGTTTCCTCACCTGGAAAACGCAAAATAGCACCTCCCTCCCTTACAGGGCTGCTGGGCGGATCAAACAAGTTGATACATGCAAAGCCCTAAGAACAATGCCTGGTACAGAGACACAGTCAAGTAATATTAGCTGTTATTACAGTTATCACTGTAACTTGGGTAAGTGTGATATTCCACTTGATCAATGGGATATTGTATTCGGGCCACCCCTGAAATTGTGGGGATGCAGTGCTAGGATATCTGAGCCAGATATGCCAGAGCTGTGAGTGAGACAGAAGTATGGGGTAGCGTCCCTGTCACTCATGGTACTCGTATCCTGCTTACCGTTTACTATCCTTTTCTTTACAATGATGTATAATTCCATACTGATAACAGTTTAATGAACAGAACTTTGTGTTTTATTGTGCTTTTTGCAAGCGAGGCTTTCTCATCTATGTTTCAAAGTCCCCTCCTCTTCCTTGCTTATCACCACGTTTTTCTTCTTCATTTTGCACCATTGATTCCAGTGGTTCCCCCAGGAGGTGCCCAGTTCTCTGGATGTATTTAGGGCCTTCCTTGGTTCCACTTTGGATCACAGAAGAGGCAGCACAGTTGGGAACACAGGCTCTGGGGCCAGCCCCAGCATTTACTAGCAGTGTGATCTCAGTCAAGATACTTAACCTCTCTGTGCGTCAGGTTCCTTATCTGTCAATCGGGCTGTGGTTCTAGATGAGCTGATGTGCACAAATTGTGTAGGAGAGAACCTGGCACTCGGGAGTGCTGTATCATCATCATCAGACCAAAATGATGCAACCCAAGTACCATCATCTCGAGGTCCTGCTGCGCGAGCTGTGCTTGCGGGTGGTGTAATGGAGTCTTCTGGACTGTGTACGCACACACAACTCTTTCCACACTACCTACTCCATACCTCCCTGGGTGAAGAATGTGGATTCATGGGCTGGATGATGAAGAGGATACAGCCATGATGTGGCGAAGACGACCGAACTGGACTCACTGGTTCTCTTGGCCTTGGCTCCCTTTGAAACCCACCCAGGCAACTGAACATCAGTAGTTGTATCAGAGGAATTTCCATCAATTTCATCCAATATACACTTTGAAAGATGGGACAGACACATCAGAGACTCTGCCCTGAGAACCACCAGAAAGCAAAGATTAGCTTCAGTTCAGATGCTTCTTTCAGAGGGCTGTTCACTCAGGGTCTAACAAAATATAACAATGACTGAAATGTGACCAAGGAGAGGCAATCCTGACAGCAAGGAGAACCACTGACATTTATTACAGGCGCTACAGAGAAGGTATTCAAACTCTGAAGCTTAGTGAGTTGGGCCAGTGGCTGGAAGTGAGTTCAGGGAGGCATTCATGATGTAACCTATTTTTACACCAGCAATAGGCATAAAACTCTCAAGTGAAGGCAGAAGCCTGTGTGTGTAATACAAGCCCCTGGGATGGTATCAGGGCTACTCAGCATTATCACGAAGAAAGAAAAAGACTAGCATGGATTTTACTATTTGACAACAAATACGGAGCTAACAATGATGGTTTTGTTAGAACTGTAGTTCTATTCCAGCGAAGCGTCTTATGCCAGCATTTCCTCCCTTCTCCAGGATGGTGTTCTACTGCTATGACAACCAGTAACACTTTGCACACCACAGAGCACTATATCATGTATCACCATGGCAGGAAGGAAATGCCATACTGTACTTAAAAGCCACCTTCTCTCTCTCTCTCTCTTTTAAAGTCCGTTATCACTCCCTATGCATTATTCACCGCACCACATTATATATAACCTTTGGTTACAGTCAGGTTCGTGATACATGTAGCAAAAGCCAGGAAGCCTCGCAAATCCCTTCACACTTTAAATGATAACCAAACTGTATTATTCTGGTTTTTCTTCAACATAGTTATAAAGAACTTGCTTTTACCAACTTTCTCATTGGCTCAAGAACCTTTGTCAGACTTTTACAAATGTTTTTTTCATGAAGCAAGAACTCACTTAGCCACATTGTCGGGAAATACAGCACTCTCTTTAAGACAATTTTCCAATACATGAAGCACTGCCTCTGGGTGAAATATCTTTTTTTTTTCCATTTTAACTATTTTAACAAAATTTAAGAATTATATCGTATACTTCCCTGTCTACACAATATTTTCTTGAGGACTGAGTTGTCACCATGGAAACCCATCACTGGGCACTGCTATAACACATGATGCTCTCCAGGACTGATGTCACTTGTGGAGTGGCCGGCTGGGGGGCTGGGAGCTCTGGCAGCCAAAGATGAGGCTCCACAGGCCCACATTAGCATTTAGCATTACAGGCATACTTCATTTTATTGCTCTCCGCAGATGCTGCATTCTTCACAAATTGAAGGTTTGTGGCAACCCTGCATCAAGCAAGTCTATCAGCACCGTTTTTTTCCAAAAGCATTTGCTCACTTCATGTCCCCTTGTCACAGTCTGGTAACTCTTACAATATTTCAAACTTTGTCATTATTATTATATTTGTTATGGTGATCTGCGATCTTGGATGCTACTGCTACAACTCCCTGCAGGCTCAGATGATGGTTAGCATTTCTTAGCAATAAAGTATTTTTAAATTAAAATATGTACATTGGTTTCTTTAGACACAATGCTACTGCACACTTAACAGACTACAGTATAGTGTAAACATAAATTTCATATGCACCAGGAAACCAAATGTGACTCACTTTATAGCAATATTCACTTTACTGCGGTGGTCTGGAACCAAACCCATGATACTATATATATCTCAGATACGCCTGTATATGAAGATCGTGCACAATCCCACAGAGTTTCAAGGTCTCTGGACACTCATGGAAAGACATCTGCATATATTAAAATTTAGAAAATGTAAACTCCTTTCTGGTGACAACCAGAGGGTAGGGGATATAGATCTCGGTGAGTGGACAGAAGAATCCGTAATGTTTGCCTTTAATGTAAGGGATGGAGGACAAGTGAAACTTACCTCTTTAAGTTGCGGTCTCATTTACAGAGTGACTGTAAGAAGGGGCTCACCCAGCTGTCAGGCGCATATATATCCAACTGAGTGCTGGTTGATACCCACTGCTCATTAAGAAATCCCAGCAAGCTGAGAAGGCAGCTCCTCCCTCATCACTGCCCTGCCCCTGAAATTCAGTTAGGAAGGTGATGCTCAAAATTATTTGAGAAGACCTCAAAGAACAATTAACTGTTTTTAAATGAAGTAAGCATCTTCCCTCCCTTCCTTCTTCTTCTTTTTTTTTTTCCATAAATTTATTTATTTATTTATTTTTTGGCTGAGTTGGGTCTTTGTTGCTGCGCACGGGCTTTCTCTAGTTGCAGCAAGTGGGGGCTACTCTTCGTTGCGGTGGCTTCTCTTGTTGCGGAGCACGGGCTCCAGGCGCGCGGGCTCAGCAGCTGTGGCTTGTGGGCTCTACAGCGCAGTGTCAGTAGTTGCGGCGCATGGGCTTAGTTGCTCTGCGGCATGTGTGATCTTCCCAGACCAGGGCTCGAACCCGTGTCCCCTGCATTGGCAGGTGGATTCTTAACTGCTGCGCCACCAGTGAGGCCCTTTTTCTTCTTCTTCTTCTTTTTTTTTTTTTTTAAAGATGTAGACAACTGCTGATTTTTTATAACTTGTTATCTGGGGGCAAAAAAAGTTCTGTCGACAATATCTGAACAACGGAATGTGGTCTTATTATTTCTGCAGGGTGAGAAACTATTTGGGCTCAAATTTTTAAAAATGTGCACAGGGAGCCAGATTTGGTTTGCTACGTTCAGTAATTTGAATGATCGTCATGGTTCTGACCCAGGCCCACACTCTGAATTCAACCTTTGACCACTGTGCAGATTTCTGCATGAGGAGAAAATGCAGGACTGAGGTGGGAAGGGAAGCTGCGGCGTGTGGTCCTGACGGCCAGCCTCCCTCGGGAAGAGCTCTGGACCGGGGCAGGGTACAGACCATTGACGTTGGTGCCATGGCCAGACCCTCACTGCCTCCTGGCCCACTGCGAAGGCGGCCGTGAAGACGATGGGCAGGACCTCTCGGGGACATCCAGGCACCGGCAGCTGATGGCTCCCCAAGAGTTTGGGTGGGGCTTGTCTGCCCATCTTTGGAAACCTCTTTGGGGTAAAGGAAGTGCAGACAGCCTGAGGATGGCGCGGTGCTCCCGAGCAGCTTCCGGGAGCCTCAGATTGCTCAGACTTTCTCTCTCAAAGCTGCCGGAAGGGGGCTTCCTTGGTGGCGCAGTGGTTGAGAGTCCGCCTGCCGATACCGCGGAGCGGCTGGGCCCGTGAGCCATGGCCGCTGAGCCTGCGCGTCCGGAGCCTGTGCTCCGCAAAGGGAGAGGCCACAACAGTGAGAGGCCCGCGTACCGCAAAAAAAAAAAAAAAAGCTGCCAGAAGTACATGGGAGGTCCCTCCAAGGAGCACCTGATGGGGATTTGTGGTAGTTCTTCCCCTGGACAGTCATGGATGGGAGGGGAGGCACTGCTGGTGAACAGAAGTTTCCAAAGATCCCTGATGTGCGGAAGGTTCTGGAAGGCAGAGGGGAGGGTGTCCTTCTTTTCCTTCTTGGACAATGTGAGTGAGCACTTTTTAACCCAAAGAAGATTTAGAATAAAGTACAAACATGGTTAAGAAAATGAGATCTGTCAAATTAATTATTTTTAAAAAGAAATCAATGTAGATCTAGTATTTTAAATATTTGCTACAACTAAGAGAACTGGCCCGTAAGAATAACGACCAGCCTTGAAACATCAACTTAAACTGTGGAATTAAATAACCAATTGAGACTTTGATTTTAAATCAAAATCTCACTGAAGTCACATACAGTAGAAGAAAACTTAAAAGCCCGTAGGGTGTAACATACTTCTAAGCTTAATTAGATTTATAAGAATTGCTTAAGTGCTCTGGGCGGCTTGTTTGTTGAGTCAGGCAATTGAGTACTTATACATTTAATATGTTCGATTTCCTTTACAAATGTAGTTTAAAATGTTTAAAGGAGTTTAATTAACTAAGTTTGCAAATCAGACCGAGCATTAATAAAAGGTCCCCTTAAAAGTGATTGTTAAAAATTGCTAGAATAAATAAATTGAGATCTTCTGACCACCTCTTAAAAGCCTAATGAAAGGTAAGGTTTCAAATTTTGTAACTTTAATAAAAATTAATTTTAAAAAGGAAATATCAGAGGAATCTTTTTTGCTCAAAATGCTTTGAAACTCCACCCTGCCTAAAATTATTAGGCACCTAAATTATTATCTTACCTAATTACTGTCCACCTAAAAATTTATCCTTTCCGGTTTTTCAGTCTTCAATACGAATTTGTTGGTGTACCTACTGTGTGTCAGGTATTGTGTTAGGCACAACTGGGTATGTCCCGGCTCTTACAAGCATCTGGTAGGGGAGATTAAGATATGTAAACAAAGTAGAATATGGATACAAATTGTTAGAAAACAGGTGACAAGTGACTAGTGAAGGTATAAAATAATACTGGAATTCAGAGGAAGGTATTGATGAAGGCATCATAACGGAAGTAATATTTAAACTGAATTTAGTTTGGAATTTTCCCTGAGTCTGTCATTCACATATTGATGCTTCCACTGTCCTGTGAACTTTAAAAGTCTGTTAGAATTATGTGCAGAGTAAAGGTTAATAGGATGTGAGCAAAAGTCCACAGGGTTCTCTTAAAAGGGTTTATTTTGTGACTGTTGTGACATCTTTGCTCAGCATTTTTTCTGTTTTCTCTGTGACCTTGGTTTTCTATTCCCCACCTACCTTATAGGTGAGGTTGCCAGATAACTGACCTCTGGATAAGCATCCTACTACCAGAAATAGGGTTATGACTGACCAATTTTAGACGCAGAATGAGAGCTGTTTTATTTCTAAAATTAAGTCCAAAAGGCAAGGATGCCATTCTAGTGAGAAAATAGTAAACTCCCAAATGAGAGGGTGGAGGGAGAGAGGGGAATCTAATGATCTCTGACCATCGATCCACCAGGGAGACTTTGATTTACTTGCCAGAACAACATGACTATCAGGAAAATTTAAAATTATTCTTCATTAAGTGTTATGGGTTGAATTGTGTCCACTTCCCCCATCCTCACCCACCCAATTAATTAGCGTGTTGAAGTCCTACCCAGCATCGCAGAACATAATCTTATTTGGAAACAGGGTCATCACAGATAGAATTAGTTAAGATGAGGTCATACTAGAGTAGGTTGGGCCCTTAATACGATATGACTGGTGTCCTTATAAAAAAGGGAAACATGGACGCCGACACAACAGAAGCACAGGGGAAATGCCATGTGAAAAGGGGAGTGATGCCCCCGAAGTAAAGGAAGTACCAGAAGCTAGGAGGGAGGCCTGGAGCACATCCTTCCCCAGCGCCTTCAGAGGGAGCACGGCCCTGCTGACACCCTGATCTCAGACTTCCAGCCGCAGAACCGTGTGAGCATAAGCGGCTGCTCTTTAAGCCACCCGGTTTGTGGTACTTTTGATACAGCAGCCCGAGGACACGAATACACTAAGAAAACAGAGCTAGAAGGAAGAGCAGCTCTGGGAATTTCCCATTAAGTTCTACCACAGACCAACTCACATTCAATTTTGAACTTTTTTATTAACGCTGAATTAGACTCGAAATAAACCAAGAATCATCTCAGTCAACATGCAGCTACCCCCTCAGCACCCAGGAACGAGGAGTCTGAGGTTATTTTGGGGCCTGGCTGCCTCTCATTTGTCCAAACCATGATCTTTTTGTCTCAAAAAATAGAGCAAGCGTGGCCACGATGTTGACATAGGCCGTAATACATGTTTGCTGTGGGTCTTCTCCCACACAGCCTAGAATCAGCTCTTTTCTCTCACTTAATACTCCCTTCACGGCGCTGACTCCGTCTAGATAAAATAAGACTGATCAATTTTTCCCCATTCAGTCATGTCGGGTTTCTTCCCACGGATAGGATGCGACTCCTCAGTGAACTAACGACGTGTTTGTAGGATGTCAACTGTGTCTTTTTTCAAAGATTCCAGAGCAGAGGTTCTTTTGAGTTTTCAGGAGGTGATTATGTCAGACAAAGACCAAGGAGACCCCCGGTGGGTCATGATCTTGTATAATCTCCTTCCCTTTGAGTACAGATGGAAGGTGTTACTTGCTTCTAGTGATGAAATACGGCAAAGTGATGGGTAGTCACTTCCTGGGTCACGTCACATCAGGTAGGACTGTGTCGCAGCAGACCCGAATAAGAGATTCTCTTGCTGGCCTTGAAGCAGCTGCCTGATTGTGAGAGTCTGGGAGGGGGCCACGTGGCAGAGACTATGTGGGTATCTACCCCTGCCTGAGAGCCAGCAAGAAAAGGGGACCTCCACCCTGCAACCACAAGGATCTGAATTCTGAATTCAGAATTCTTGAAGGAGGACTCAACTCCAGAAAGGACCACAGCCCTAAGACACTTGTTTGCTGCCTGGTGAGACCCTGGGCAGAGGACTTAGTTAAGTTGGGCCTGGATTCCTGACCCAGGGCAACTGTGAGATTACAAGTATGTGCTGTTTGAAGATGCTGATGTGGTGACCACGTCCTTTGAGGGTCTGATGAAAAAGAAGGCTTCTTTAATTAGAAAAGCTCAGGAAGGCACATGTTTTGAACACAATTTCAGGAATTTGTCTAGACCCCCTAAACCTCATCAATGAGCCCCAAGATGTTCTTGATCGCACGGTTATGAACCTATCTTTCTGTCTGATCAATACTATTTACTGCAAAACGCGGTAATGTCTGAGAAAATAACAAGGTCACAGTACGTAAGGATCACCTGTTAGTCTATTTCTACAGCTTAAAACGTGAATTTAAATAATCTGTGTCTCACTGTTAATCTGTAAGACAGAGCTATTCTTTTAATATCATCTTCAACTTGTTGGAGAGATAGAAAAGCACAGATTTGAAGAGAGAAGGCAATTTCTTATTTTACCAGGAAAAAAATCTTCATTCCTGCCTCTTCTAGCTTAATAATAGGAACCAAAAAACCAACCAACCAGCCAACCAGCAGACAAAAAACCTCGCAAACAAACAAACTCAGAAGCATGGCTTGCGGGAAGAAGGAAGTGTTTTTAAGTGTTTAAAAAAAGGACACTTTTTAGGAAGACAGGCTCAGTTCATTTCCCCACAGAAGAGTACTTGGAGTAGAAAGAGTATTGGAAAGAAAACAAACAGAAATTTAAAAATCTGGGTTTAAGTCTTGTTCTACTTGCTTGCGTGCTCTGTGCCTGGGAAGAAGTTACTTTATTTCTCCGAGCCTGGGTTTTCTCCACCCTAACATGGGTTGTTTTGAGAACGAGGTGAAGTAACAGTCATAACGTGCCAGGCCTTCTCATAAGCAAGCAAAACAACCACCATGGGCCTAACGGAGGGAAATCCTTCAGCTGCCCTGAAGAGGGGAGGGCAGTCCCGACCTATGATGGATGTTCAATGTTAATGATCTCATCCTCCTGCACTGATGTCTATGAGAAAAGAGGTTAAGTGTGGTTGCCCCGGGGAAAGATAAGGGGGAACTTCCCCACGACAATACTCATCTCTTGAATCCAGAGCAAAAGCAAAAACAATTCACCTCTTCAGAAGACTTTGTCAGACAAAAGAAGTAAAGAAACAAATATAACCTCAAACCAACAGAAACCCTACAGCACCAGAGCATGTATCAAGTCCTTGTGACTTTCAGCTCTGGGAATAAATAGGCTGTATTCGCTACTGACCCCTCACTAGCAGGAAATAAACTTGCAATGGCTTATCCTCAGTAGGCATGAGGTCTCCCTGGCCCACCTCTGCCAATGATGGGATGGAGGACCGTGGGCAGGGCTGGGAACAGGCAGGGGATGCAAAGGGTTGTCCCTCCGTGTGACACTCTCTGAGGTCAATGAGAGATGAAAGGAGGGACGGGTGACATTCAAAAGAGTGAACAACGGCTATACCACAGACACCAACTAAACAGACAGACATCAAGGGGAACTGAACTGGCCCTCCTGGTGCAGACAGGAGGGATCAGCTCAGGAAGGCCAAGGGCCTTGGCTTTGCGGCCTGGAGTCTAACCAAAGTAGCTATTGGCTTGATCAGCCTCTCATGCCTAGAAGTTCTGCAGGGAAAGAGAGAGTACGACACCACGATCAATGGTCTTTGGACAAAGGTAAGGCCGCTGATGCCATGAAATCACTAGGTGATCTGGGTCTGCTCAAATAGAATGCTTTTCCAGTATGGTACCTCTGCTGCCCTAGGTAACCAAGGAGGAAGGTATATCACACCACATGGTTTGCTCATATGTCTGTGTACCCCTAATCTCCCCTAAGAAACTGTGAACCTCTCCAGGGCAGGGATAATGCCCCTTGCATTTCTATATCCCAGGCATCCAACACAGTGCCAGGCACAGAGCACTCAGAAATGTCTGCTGAATGGATAACCCCTTACCCCGTTCCGTTTCTTTCTCCACTGGCTTCTCACCCACGAACTTCCTCTGTGAAACTGATTTCCAGTGCCAGCATTACTAGCTGCGTGACCTTGGGCAAGTCACTTCACCTCTCTGTGGGTCATTTCCCCCCACCATGGGGTTGAAAATAGTATCTACTTCATAGAGTATTTGGGATTAAATATATTACATACATGCCTGGCACAAAATAAGCACTATTGGAGTGTTACTTACTGTTGTTATTTTGATGACCACTTCTTTTTAATTTATTAGATGTTTTTGTTTCTCATCTGTTTCCCTCACGAGGCTCCACGAGGCAGGGATTTGTGTCTGTTTTCTTCACTGATGAATCCCAAACACCAAGAACTGTTCCAGGCCCCCAATAAATATTTATCAAATGAATAGATGAACTTAAGTTCTTAGATCGTAACGGCCACATCTTCCCCTATGTTAAATTGTATAAACATCCTTACAGTGTTCTGCCTTGTCTCTCAATGTAGATGAAAGTTCTCTACTTTTTGTTGAAAATAATAGCTTCCATTTATAAAGTACTTTCACATCTATTTTCTCATTTGAGCCTCCCAACAACCCTGTAATAAATTCCCATGGTGTCTACTGGAGTAGGACATGCCCAGCATCTCTGCAGAAGTATCAGGACTGGAGGTTGATGGTAATGACGGTAACGTCCCACCTCATCTCACCTGTGAAAGGCCATTTATTACTTGATGAGGAGGAGCAAGGCTGCCTCATATTTTTGCACTGATTTACTTTGGGGTGATTTTACTGTTGTTGTTATTCTACTGAACAAAAAAGACTACTTGTTTTTATCTGCCATCTTCCCAACGGCTATTTTACAATACATATATTTTCTTTCCAGTTAAAAAACTAGTACATGCTCATTGTAGAAAATTTGATTTAAAGAAAGAAGGGTTGGGAATTCCCTGGTGGTTCAGTGGTTAGGACTCTGCGCTTTCACTGCAGGGGGCGTGGGTTCGATCCCTGGTCGGGGAACTAAGATCCTGCATACTGTGTGGCACAGCCAAAAAAAAAAGAAAGAAGGGTATGAAGAAGAAAACTGAAACTACCCACAACCCAATTTGATGTTAGTACTTGCTTCTTAGGAAGTATCTGAAGCAAAATATTACTGTTTTGTAGAAAGATGTTAGCGTGGCTTCTTGGCCACAGTGAATTCTGGGAGTCAAGAGCAGTCAGGCCTGGGGAGGGGGTGGCAGGGAGGTGGCAGGAGCTCAGAAGCCTGAGAGGGAGGGTGGCTGAGGATGAAAAGGAGTAGAGTGGGTCCAGGTCCAAGTGGTGGGGAAGGGCAAAGGTGGGGGTCGGATCTGATCTGCTGGCAGCGTGGAAGGTGTGTCCTTCACGGTTCACGGTTCCGACGACTAGAGTCTTGTTAGAGCAGGATGTGAGCACCACTCCCTGAGGACCAAGAGCTCTTGAGAAGGTCCCAGCCAGACAGTCAGGGTGCTGGGGCCCTGGAAGGGGCAGACACAGAACCCTCACATCTGGAGTCAGACGTACGTGAAGTAATAGCATGGCTGCCCCATGTGGTACTGTTTTCTGATCCGTGTCGCCTACGTAGGGGTGCCTCTGAGCTGGGGCATGGGACAGATGTGCTTGTTCTACAATCTTCCCAGGCTGGGTAGGTGGGAGTAGGGGGACAGTGGTGTAATTGATTTCTAGGTCTGCTCAAATCAATTGGCTGGGGGTCGCGAATTACTGGCTACTAAATTTATATTTGAAATAACTGGGAGGAGGCCAAGATAGAAACAGGTGATAGCAGTCACTTCAGAGATAGGTGAGCTCAGTGTTGCAGGAAAGTGTGAACCGAAGTCTCAAGAATCCTACCTGCCCTTAGGTTGTAACATCTCCTAATTGTATCTGGGCCAGGTCTGGAAAAAGTCACAGGGGTCACTCACGGCAGCCACAAAAAGTCCCTACCGTATTGTATGTTTCCATATCTAGGCTGGCTTCTAGTTTCTGACCCGCTAGAGACATGGGCTGAGACCAGAAGGTTCGTATAAGCCAGAATCTGAAAGTCAGTTCTTTTAAACTGCTCATCTGTAGGATATGTCTGAAACTCATTTTATATTTTTCATACACAAACTGTTCACATACACATAGTTCATCCTGTATATAGTATTACTGACAACCAATAGATCCCATGTGCTTTAGTCAATAACATTACTGCCTCCGCTATTACAGGAAACTATGAACTGTTGTGATCTTCTATCCTTGTTTCAATCTTTATAAACCAGGGCAAGAAAAAACAGGACCCCAAATTATATAACCGGGAAGGATTATATAACAAAGGTCCTGATGCAACTTTAACTGTATCCGTGCCAACCAGGGCTGAAAGACCACATCTTTTCAGAAGTAACGTGAGCTGCCGAGAGTTGTGCAAACCACCTTTCAATATTGGTTTAACAAATCCCACTTGCTCACTATCAACAAAAGCCTCTGCTCTTCTAACCTTGTTTTTCCACAGCACTGGATGAAGCAACCCTATTTCAGGGTGACAGTTTGTTAAAGTGACAGCGCACCAGCACTTAGAATGCGTACACGAAGATGGAAGATGAGAGTGTCAATTTCTCTGAGAGGTTGGTCTCCAGCTCCCGGCAATGATTATGTCATAAGGGCTGCTAAAGCCACTTCTGGATTTCAAAATGGCAGGACGCTGATCACTGGTGACGGGAAGCATTTGCACGGGGAGACTTTTGAAAGCCACACGGCATTTCTTTGTTGGAGGAACCCAAGAAACAATCAAAGTAACAACAAAAAATAACAATAACAAACTCCCCTTCCTTTCAAAGTGTGCTGTCAAGCAAAATGATTCCTCCCCGTGTCTCCTTTACGTCTTCCTGATAGAAATTACATTCCAGGGCACCCAACACAAAGGACGCTCATGCAAGCAATGTGCCTTGTAAGTGACGTTCCTCGGAACCTTTAGGAGAGAGATTGATTTAAAGCTACCACGATGGCGTGTGTGCATTGCTACTGCCATAATGAATCTACCTGGCATCCTGCGCTCGAGATTTAAACCAAGCCTGGAAAGATGAGATCCATGGAAACAACATTAGTGGCTCTACTCCACCCTGCAGAGGGACAGGAAACTCAGAATGACGCTGAAAGTGCAACTTGTGGTGTTTGAGGTCATATAACAGTTGCTGATTTTATAAATTCTACCCTCTGCAACACGTGGGTCAGACGGTCAGTGAATGAACCTGTGAGCTGGAACTTCCCATCCACTTGAGGCTGGGGTGGATTTTATTTTTCAATGACACAGAGTAAAACTAAATACCCTTGGGTCTTTTATTTTAAAGATGCATAAACTTATTCTTTCAAATCCCTTTCCTGAAGGTCAACATGTTCCCCTTTTTTGCTTTTTCTTTTTTAAAGTGCCTCTTCTTTCTTCCCCCCACCAGCCCAGTAAGTAAAGAAGAGTCTAAAGGCGTAAGTTAAAATTCTGTGACCCCCAAAAAACTTTCCGAAATCAGAACCACAGACTTTAGAGTCCCGGTAGAAATCTTAGAAGTCTGGATATGAGATTTAAGATCTGAATTCAAGTCCTCACTCTGTTACTAGCAGAGTGGCTCTTGGATGGGTCACGTGATACTTCTTTCCAGGGAGGGGCAGGAGGAAGAGTTGGTGTAAATGAACTCTGAAGTCTTTTGCTCTAGAACCCTTTAATTCCCATCTACTCCAATTTTCTAATGGGAACCACGTCACAGTGCCTGCTCACTCCACCCTCTGTCACCAGCTCACTGTCCTCCACGGAGATCCCAGAGACCTCAGCCTAAAGACCAGAAAGCCGAGGAGCCCCTCTGATGATCAAATTCCCCCTGCAAAGACCACCTATTAGCCACCGATGTGACCTCAACAGGCACAACTGAACCTCCCTGACAGACTGTAGAATCCAAGTCGAATTCCACCAGTAGAGGGCCAGGTATAAACTAGGTATGTTAGTTCCTAGGGCTGCCATAACAAAGAGCCACAAACTGGGTAGCTTAAAACAACGAGGTCCAAAATCAAGGTGCTGGCAGGGCCATGTTCTCTCTGAAACTCGTAGGAGAGAACGCTTCCTTGCCTCTTCCAGTGCTGGTCACCCATCCTGGCACCCCTTGTCTTGCAGCTCCAATCTCTGCTTCCATCATCTCGTGGAGTTCTTCCCATGTGTGTCTGTGTCTAAATTTCCCTCTTCTAATAAGGACGCCAATCACAGTGGATCAGGGCCCACCCTAGTGACCTCATCTTGATTACAAGACATAAACAGATTCCATCTGCAAAGACCCTATTTCCAAATAAGGTCACATTCCCAGGTACCGAAGGGTGGGTTAGGACTTCCAACATATCTTGGGGTGGGTGGAGGGTGCAATTCAACCCCTAACGCTAGGTAGGTAAGCACACTTTGAAGTCTTAACTCAAGTGCACAAATGAATGAGGGGATGACAAAAGCCCACTTTAGGTAAAGTGGAAGGAAAAACATAAGTGGAAAGACATTACGGTTCTAACGGTCATATGGGGAAAAGATGTTTATTTTCAATGGTTGGGCAGGTGAGCGCTGGAGAGGAAAGTGCTGTTCTCTCTTCAGTCCAGCCCTACGTGCTCTGTGCTATGTTCCCTGGACGTGCCTATGCTTTCACCTCCTGGCCCACCCATTGCCAGCAGTGCCACCCTACCCCCAGCTGCTGAAATCCTCCTAACTCTGGAAGCACCAGCTCAAATTTCACCAGCAGAAAGCCAGGTTACCTGCCTCTGACCTTTGAAGGCATTTTGTCTGCTCCTTGGTGACCCCTGAACTACGGTCATTTGCACCCTCTCTGCCTACCACTCCTTGAGAGCAGGGATCATTTCTTACTCAATCACTGCACTCACAGGAGGTGCGTGCAAATATACGCTAAAGTAAACCAGCAGGAAGATAAGAGGAGAGTGGAAAATATCTGCTGTTTTGAAAACTTCACCATGGAGAGGGACCTTTGAAACCAGGGGCTGTTAGAACTCCGTGGCTTATTGATTCCCCCACTGAATCTCTGTGACCTCTGCTACCGTGCCATATTTCTTGGAAATCATAAGAAAGGCAGAAAAGTAAGCCAACCAATGAAAGCAAAGAATGGGCGCTCTTTTGATGCAGAAGAGATTCTCGCTGACCCTCTGGGAACTCATCTCCTTGACCAGTCATCATCTGTCTACAACAGAAGAAAAGTCCCCCTTGGCCTAAGTTTCAGGCCCCCCAACACACAATTATTTGGCAAATAACTGTTGATAGGCAACTGAGAGCATGCGGCAGTGCCTACAGCACCTTTTTGTAAATATCTGGTATTACCAACAGCTTGAAGAAAATGCAATTTTATTTTGTATAAATATTTATTTATTTGGTTGCAACAGGTCTTAATTGCGGCACACGAACTCTTAGTTGCGGCATGCACGTGGGATCTAGTTCCCTGACCGGGGATCAAACCCAGGCCCCCTGCATTGGGAACGTGGAGTCTTAATCACTGCACCACCAGGGAAGTCCCGGAAATGCAATTTAAGTGAATGCTGTCGGCACGACAGTGGATTGAAGTTCATCAAAAGGCTTCTATCGGTGCGTGCCAATCTGCTGGGGTAAAAGCCTGTATAGTGTCCCTGACGCTTTGATGACCCTAACAGGTCTTTCTTCTGCTGGGAAGTACAGGAGTGATACTGAAGATCTGATATGTTTACACCTTTTTGCTCAGCCTAAATCCCTTTGTTCAGCTTCTTTAGAATCAAGCAAGTCAAACCAGTAACTTGGTCGAACATTTTTATTCATCAAGACCTGAATTCAGGATTTCCTTTTCTTCCGGTAGTAAATTATACAGCTGCTTAAAAGTATACCTAAAAATTGACCATCTGAAGGGACTTCTGCTTCCAGGAAATGGAATAGACATACTTTTCCCTATTCTTTCCACCAAACACAACAAAAAATGATGGACATTAAATATAAGACAAACATAAGAAGACTCTGAAAGGTAGAGAGAAGAGAGCAGACCAACTAAGGACCGTATAAAAAAGGCAAGGTACAGACTAAATTAACAAAATATTAATAAATATAATTCAGGAATATTTAAATAGAATTATATACTGTGACTAAGTGGGGTTTATTCCAGGGATGGAAGACTGGTTCAGTATTCAAAAATCAATCAAAGTAATCTACCATGTCAACAGGCTATAGAAGAAAAATCATATGATCATATCAACTGATGTAGAAAAGGCATATGAAAAATACATCTAATCATGATAAAAATGCCCAGCACACTAGGAATAGAAGGGGTCTTACCCAACTTGTCAAGGAGCATCTGTTAAAAAACCTACAGCTAACATTATGCTTAATAAGGGAAGACTGAATGCTTTCCTCCCTATGATTGAGAACAAGGTGAAGATGCCTGCTCTCACCACTCTTATTTAACATAGTGTTCGAAGTTCTAACCAGTGAAATAAGGCAAGAAAGTGAAATAAAGGCATCGAAAGGGAAGAGATAAAACTGTCTTTATTTGCAGACTGTCTACATAGAACTTCCTACGGAATATACAAAAAACCTCCTAGAACTAAAATGTACATTCAGCAAGGTCTCAGAATATAAGATAAGCATACAAAATCAACTATAGTCCTAGATGCTAGCAATAAATGAATGGATACCAAAAATTTAAAAATAATATCATTTACAATTGTTCAAGAAAAATGAAATATTTGGGTGTAAATATAACATGTATAGGACTTATATGTTGAAAACTACAAAAATGCTCATAAAAGAAATCAAAGAAGATCTAAACAAACAGAGAGGTATACCATGTTCATGGATTAGAAGACTCAACATAGTAAAGATGTCATTTGTCCTCAAACTGATACACAGGCTTAATGCAATTCCTATCAAAACCCCAGCAAGATTCTTTTGTAGATACAGATGAGATTATATATATTATACTATAGTTTTGCAAGATGTTACCATTGGGAGAAACAGAATTTCTCTGAATTACAATTGTTTTACAGCTCCATATGAATCTACAATTATCTCACAAGGTTTGTTAAAAATAAAAACTGTTCTTTGCTGCATCTACTATGAGAATGAAGACCATTCTCAGCAATCAGACTGCAGATATTCCAGAAAATTCTGACATCACACAATTACTGTGTGAAGGGCCACACAATTACTGTGAAGGGAACCAGAAAAGCCTTTTGGAGGGGCTTCAATCATATCAATGTAGAACTCAGTTTCCTTGGAAAGAAAAGAAAGAGGCTCCAGGTTGACAAATGGCGGGGATACAGAAAGAAACTGGCCACTTTTCGACTATCTGTATCACGAACAGAACATGATCAAGGGTGTTATGTTGGGTTTCCATTACAAAATGAGGTCTCTATATGCTCATCTCCCCATCAATGTTGTTATTCAAAACAGGTTTCTTGTTGAAATCTGAAATTTCTTGGGCAAAAAATAGATGCTCCGGGTTCAGGCGAGGCCAGACATCGCTTGTTCAGTACCTCAAGCCCAGAAAGGTGAGTTAATTCTCAAAGAAAATGACATTGAAACTGCATCAAATTCAGCTGCTTTGATTCAGCAAGCCACAACAGTTGAAAACAAGAATATTAGAAAAATTTTAGATGGTATCTACATCTCTGCAGAAGGACCAGTTCGGCAGGTGATGAATAAGATTTAAGTTATCCAGCTACAGAAACAACAAGATGCCAGATGATTCCTAAGACCTCTCTGTGATATTTTAAAGAGTCACTAAAAGCCCTGTATTGATTTGGGGGAAGACAGACAAAACCAAAACACCCCAAAGGAACAAACTGTGACCACCCCTCCCCTTAATGTCTTCTTCTCATACTGAGAACTAGTGAAGTGCAAAAAACGACTAATAGAGTAGGATACCTTGATCACTCTATTCCTTTATCCCATTTATAATTCTTTGTAGCACTCACAACTGTACAACATTATATTATATTATATCACATTTGGTTATCTGTCCATCTGTCTGTCCTATTTGTCTGTCTTGCTTCCCCCAGTGAAATGGAAGCTCTGTGTGGGCAGGACCTCTGTATTGTTCACACTCTACCACATTCTATAAGTACTAAAAAAAAGTTGCTGAATGACTATGGGGAACTCAAGTCATATGCCTTTTTTTTTTTTTTTTTTTTGCGATACGCGGGCCTCCCACTGTTGCGGTCTCTAGCACAGGCTCAGCGGCCATGGCTCACGGGCCCAGCCGCTGCGCGGCATGTAGGATCTTCCCGGACCAGGGCACGAACCCGTGTCCCCTGCATCGGCAGGCGGACTCTCAACCACTGCACCACCAGGGAAGCCCCATATGCCTTTTTTAGATAGAGCATTTCCAACTGCCTAACTTCCCCCAGATCCCTTCTCCTGTAAGCACCTGCTCTTCAGCATTACCCACCAGCAGGACCATCTCTTAAATCAGTTTCACTGAACCTTTAGTCTTCCACTCCACTCTAGACCCTTCCCAAGTCCCCACCTTCTGTACTCATAGCACCAGAACAGCCCAGTCTTGGGAATCATTTCCAGGGGTCAGTTTCAATCTAGGGTGCTGGAACTTCCTGTGAGGCATGTGGCTTTAGGCAGTATCAACGGTCACTCTGTTTACCTGGTCCATACAGCAAGAACATGCCCCCTAATCCCAGACCTGTTTCTTGATTGGATCGATTGGATGTACCTCTAATTTAATTTGCACCCAGATCCTGGGGATGTCTGGAACTAATCTGATGATCTTTAAACTATTATGTTTTCCATGTATGTCTCAGCTGCCAATATCATATCGGGGGACTTTAATGTGAAATAATAACTTTAATCGCCAGTGGCTTCTAACTTCTTACCATGTTCCTCATTATTACCGTGCTGGGAACAGACAAGTGTTTGGCAGCCTAGGGGACACACAGCCATGGCCGCCAGCCAGACAGTGGCTTTAGGGGTCAGCTGGGCAGTCCTGTTACACAGAGAACTACAGAATATTTTATTTTGTCTGTTCTATTCAGAGAATATATCCCAAGCACCTAGTGTGCAGTGGGTGCTCAATAAGTGGCTGTGGAGTGAATGAATACACCAAAATCTTGGGAATCTCTAAGTTAGAGTACAGCGGCATTTCTTTTTTTTCTTTTTTTAAGAGACGGGGTCTCGCTATGTTGCCCAGGCTGGAGTGCAGTGGCTATTCACAGGCGCGATCCCACTACTGATCAGCACGGGAGTTTTGACCTGCTCCGTTTCCGACCTGGGCCGGTTCACCCCTCCTTAGGCAACCTGGTGGTCCCCCGCTCCCGGGAGGTCGCCATATTGATGCCGAACTTAGTGCGGACACCCGATCGGCATAGCGCACTACAGCCCAGAACTCCTGGGCTCAAGCGATCCTCCTGCCTCAGCCTCCCGAGTAGCTGGGACTACAGGCACGCGCCACCGCGCCCGGCTACAGCGGCATTTCTTAGCTTAAAACCTGATAATGAACATCAATAACATGGCATTTACTGAACTACATCTAGAATGTGAGTGAAACGTATCAATTTCTAAACGGTTTGGGGGGAGGGAATTATAAATTAAAATTCTTGCTATTGGAAGAGTTCTAGCTTACTACCCTTGCTGCCATGGAAATGACAAATAGACAACATAATTACAGACTGCCAGTAATTAACATACACCCAGCTAGAGCAAACATGAAAATTTAAAATGAACAATTATATACTAAAAAAGAGACTGCGAATGATCCACTGGGGGAAAAGGCAGAAATCTATGAATGAGATGGTGTTAAACAGTCAGATGTGGGCTTCCCTGGTGGTGCAGTGGTTGAGAGTCTGCCTGCCAATGCAGGGGACACGGGTTCAAGCCCTGGTCTGGGGGGATCCCACATGCCACGGAGCAACTGGGCCCGTGAGCCACAGCTACTGAGCCTGCGTGTCTGGAGCCTGTGCTCCGCAGCAAGAGAGGCCACGGCAGTGAGAGGCCCGCACACTGCGATGAAGAGTGACCCCCACTCGCCGCAACTGGAGAAGGCCCTCGCACAGAAACGAAGACCCAACACAGCCAAATAAATAAATTAATTAATTAATAAAAAAAAAAGAACAGTTAAAAAAAAAAAAGAAATAGTCATAAAAAAAAGAAAAACAGTCAGATGTAATTCATTCTACTTTCCTCCTCCCTAAGAGCTTTTCCAGCCAGGCGCAGTGACTTTTTCCTGTCAAAACAGTGGAACCAGAGCGCTGAACTGGTATCTCCAAGCAGGCAATTTTCCTAGTTGTAAATAACCAGCAGCTCTGTGGGAATCAATTAGGAGGCTCCCATTTCTTCTCGATGAGTCTTATTTCACTCTATCCATCTTCCTTCGTTAATTTCTTAAGTTGGGTTTAAGGGATGCAGAGAGAAAGATTATTTGTTTTGATCTCTCAGACTTCTTGGGGGAGGCAAGGGGAGGAGCAGAGTTTTCAGATCTTTCTCACTAAGAATTCAAGTAGAATACTTTCAAATCACTCTGCCTTTTCAAGGCCCGAAAACTGGATGGGCATTGAAACTACACGGGCATTATGTACTATGTCTAGCAACAGAGGCTTAAAGCCTGTAAGAAAATGATGGTCACAAGACAAATGAAATCAATGTAGGTGCAAATAAACTTTTATTGCAAAGACGCAGATGGTCTGCAAAAGTCACAATCTCATATAACATGGTCATCTCGTGAATCAATTGTTTAGTCTTAGCCCATGGCCCTACTGTCACTCGTTGGGTTTATGGTGATGGCAATAATAGTCCTGATCAGAACAATGACACTAATACAAGAAGCTGTCAATTACTGAAAACCTGTCATGTGCTCGATACTTTATTATGTTCTTTCTATTGCTCAGAACAGCCTGGCAACATCAGTATTATTATTCCCATATTACAGACGAGGAAACTGTGGTCCAGAGAGGTTTGCATGGCTTGCAAATTCTGGAGCCAAGAAGATTTGAACCCAGATCAATGTCTAGAGAACTAGTTGATCCCAAAGATAATCTCGTCCCACAATGCCATGTTCTCTCTTTTGTTCAACCGGCAAAAACTGGTCAAGCCCCACTATTGGGCAGGTATTCCCCCTACTAAGTCTGAGGCTTGTTGAGGAACTCGGCATGACCTCACCTCAACAACAATGGGGAGGAAGAAAGGGACCGGGTAAACGAAGTCGGCCTCCACAGCTGACGCGGGGCCTCTTCCCAGGTACCCGGGCTTCTCAGTAAACATCCATCAGATCTCTCCCCCGGCTAAAATATTCCTAATTGTAGAAATGACTGGCACTTGGATCATTACCTCTTTGGAAAATGAGGTGCAGTAGGAAAAGAAAAATTCAATGGGGGAAAAAAAAAAGAGCAGCGGGCACAAGGAGGGAACATACAGAAAAAAATATACATGGCCTTCAACCTCGCTCAATTAAGGAAATGAACCAACAAAACGCCACTTTGCAACCCTATCTGTAGAATGTCAAAGACCAGAGGATACTTTAATCCAGCCACACAGTGAAAAACTCCGGAGTCCCAAAAAAGGATAGCTCTATATGCATTGATACAGAAAGATCTTTATGGTCAGAATAATGCATATGGTATGTCCCCGTCTGCATAAATGTGCACACTTACTCAGGTGTGTAAAGGCATCGGCTATCAAACGGCACGTAAGAAACTGATCGTGCCGGTTACCTCTGGGGAGGGGGACTAGAGCTGTATTTCTTTCACAGGAGGATGACAGTTTTCACTATGTATCTTTTTGTACTTTATGATTTTTTTTTTTTTTTTACAACATATTAAAAAGAAAGGGAGAAACAAAGCGGAGTGGTGAAGAGCAGGCAGTGACTTGCCTGGGGTCTCACAGATGGTCAGTGGCTGGGCCTGGCCCCCAGAACCCTGACTGTCAGCCCAGTGCTCTTTCCATGGCAGCAGCATCTATATAGACAGTTTGATTCTCTACACCTCACTCAATACTCACCACCCACAATGATCACTCTTGGAGAAACTGCTCCAACCTCCCTGGCTCCATGATCTTGTTAGTTAGCACTGATAGATAAGCCACAGTTTTCCAATTAGCGCCGTCCCCCATATTACAGACAATGCAATCCTTTGAGCGATGAGTAGGGGATGACACTGGCTGGACCAGTCAGAACTCTATCCCTGTGACACGCTCTACTCAAAGTGATGCCCTATGGCTTGAAGTCCAACTAAAACATTTACATGGATTTTAGGTTTCTATATAGAAAGTTCATGCTGAGGTTAAGTCCTCACGATGTGCACAAATATTACTCAATATGGATTATTCCCAGCAAATTTTCCACTTCAGGCCAACGTGTAACCAGCCACTTCCCTATTAACCACCTACTGTCCTCCCTACATACCCATGAGGCATCGGCTGTCAGCTTGTAGAGATAAAGCCCAAACCTAGTACCATGGTTGGCTCTGCATTTTGGAGTCAGCCAGAACAAGTGACATGACAACAGGTGACACATTGTCCTTCCAGCCTCAGTTTCCCCATCTATAAAGTGGAGACATCAGTGGTTCTGTGGAAACAGTAACTGGAGCTACTCATACTGTTGATTCCTTTCGCCCAGCTAAGCAATAGGCAGTTGACTAGAAATTGCTTTTGGGGGTTCCCCTCAGAAACCCAAGCTCTGGAATATGCATTCAGATTCCTGCAGAAGTGTGTGGGGCATCCCTGAAGGCTGCATGAGGAGTCAGGGTCGCCGTCCTTCTCACAAAAATATACAAACACAGCCCTACTGCAGGTGTCAGGTCCATTCACACCGAGCCTCTTTCTCTGGAGCTGCGCCTTCCCTCGCCAACGGGGAGAGCCCCTGGTTGCCGTGATTCACGTCATGAGACGGCGCTCCTGGACCAGCTGACTGGACTGGGGTGGGGGGGTGTCACATGACTACAGTTGTTCCAGTCAGAATTCCCATTGCTCCTGGGAATTGGGAACTGAGACCAAAAGATGGCTGGTCCACCTGGGCTGCTCTCGTCTACAGAGGATATTTAGCTTGAAAGCTACCGATGACCACCGACCAATTCACACACAACGTTAGAGAAAACACAGAGGACGCGCAGAAAGAAGCAGCGAGGAGGTGAGCGCTGCCTGCGTTCTTGGCAGCCGTCTGGTTCCCGGTCCTGGTGCCTCCCAGCTACAAGCCTGGCCTTGGGGTCCTGAGACCCTTGGTACTGCCTCCAATAGGTCTCTATCTTTATATATATTTCTTCTTGAGCTAGCTGCTTTCTGTTACTTGCAACCAAAAGAGGCCTAAGGCATTCCTAATTCCATCTTTGCAGACCCCAATCAGCATTTCAGAACAGCCAGCAGGTGGCGCTTTCCATTCTGAGACAAAGAATTCTTACTCTAGAAGTGCTGAATTTGTGCTGTTACCTTTATTTTGCCTGATTACATTACTCAAACAGAAAGAGCTATGAAGAATAATAACAATAAAGATACCATTAAAGTAAAATATTTGACACTCATAAGATTAAAAGCTGAATACAATAATCTTCTCATAATCGTTGCAGGATATGCAGCACTTAATCAACAATTACACTGGGAAAATGCCCGAGACTTGATGCTTAAGTAGCAGGGAAAAGCAAAGGAGAAAGGCAGGAAATCACCATAAAAAGAGAAGGGAGTATTATCCAATCTAAATACTGCATGTATTAGTATAAGAGTTCTATCTTTTCCTATCAATGCTATACAAAAAAATAATAATAAAAAACAATCCAAGAATACATACCCTCAACCGAAACACTCTAGTGAAAGAGCTATTTTTAAAAACCACGCACAGTATCCACATAGTGATGGCACAGTCCATTAATCAGGGTGCTTGCGTGTGTGTGTTTTTTAATAGCTTTATTGAGGTATGATTTACACTTTCTCTATACAAGAGTTTCTTCAACCAGTCTTGCCCCCTGATGGGAGAGAGAAATGAAATGGTCCAAGCTGGAAACCAGAACCTGGTGGGGCAAGAAGCTGGGGTGAGGCCAATTCCGAAACAGGAGGAGACAAACCCTCCCTCCTAGGAGGTTTGGGGTTCACATCCCCGAAGAGTCATACAAGTGATTGTGAGGAAGTATGTATGTATTTTCACAGACAGAACATCGTTTTTAAAAGGCAAAGTACAGATGCCATGTCAAAATATCTCACGACCAAGAGGAAACCTCTGAGCCACCTTGGGAAATGAGTAGCCATTTAAGACACCCACAATCTCTTTGGGCTAAGTCAGATTTCTACAACATGGGTTTTATTTTTAACGTTCTTTTTAAAGAGCTGATTCTTCATTCAGGATGCATACAATGAAAGCAGCACAAATACCCGCACTGTACCTTAAACAGCCTCTGTTGAGGAGGGCTGGGAGTCTCACAACATATTTTAACCCAGATATAGCTTTGACAACCCCTGTATGTTCTTTCATAACCTCTAAGCATCAGCTCTGCTGTGTTATTTTATATGAATACATCCTTGATGGCCGCAGCGAGAGACAATGAGGCCATATTATGACTCCATGAACACATAATAATGCTGCCCTTTTCTTCTCTGAGAGGGTTTATTTTCCTTCTTCTACAGGTAAATGCAGTAAACCTGACATCATGGAATGCAACTGAAGTAGTAAGTGATCAATGTCAACCACAATAACAGTGCTTCAAAAAATTACCTCAACGATCCTACTTTTGCCATTTTCCATGACCTACGGAGGTGAGGGAGCGGCGCGAATGGGCTCCTGCACCTCTGAGGGAGGATCTAAACACAGCCGTGTCTGCCTTGCATCCGCCAATGGACCCATGTGAGCGCTCTCCCTGACACGCCTCAGTTCACATAAGAGCTCCCCTAAGTCCATCTCGCAGGAGAATGAAAACAGTAAAAAGCTATATGCAGCCCTGGCTACACAAGAAAATCTCTCTGCACTGATGCTATAACGGAGATGCTCAGAGAAAAAAGTTACAACAAACCAACCTGCAAAACCCAACTCATTGTCAACGAGTAGAGACATGCAGTTTATCTTCGCACCAAGTATCTAGAAATCCTATTTGTACAGAATTGAGGCAAAATCACCCTGAGAAACCAAGCAAAATGAAATCAAGTTTCAGCAAAAGCCGAAGTATTTTCTTAGGCAGAAACGTATCGTATTGGTACTCGTCTTTCCTGACCTTAAATCTGACCTTATAATACAAAGGCAACCCAAGGCAAGGTCCCCAAATAATCCAGGAGTCTTGAAATATTTTCCCTTGTCTACCCCATACCTACAAATGCCATCTACAAGTCCTTCTACGAGTCCTACCTTCAGGAAGCAAAGACACACAGGAATCTGCCTATGGCCAAATATGTTCAGAGCTCACCTACCAGTTTCATGAAAATCTCATCAAGTGTGAAGGGTATGAAAAGGCAAATTTACTAGACTTGTTTTAGGTTTGTTGTCTGATTTCCCATTAGGCTCTGGGCATATGCTAATATGTAAGCTGACATATACATACACAAAAAGAAATCTGCCCTTCAGGATATGATGTGTGTAAGCATTTCACTTCAAAGGAGACCATAGAGAAAAACACTTACCTTGTCTTCTTATAGCTACAAGAGTGAAGACGCCCCAGACTTAACTTTCTCCTTAAGATTACAGAAAAGGGAAACACACAAGAAGTTCAGATCAGGGCATGTGAAAACCCCGTTATCCTTCATACACATACAAAAATGTGTCAGAACAGCTTCCGGAGAGGGCTTTTGGCATGGATGATCAAATGTTAAAAACCAGAGGGGCCCTTCCGAATCATCTAAGTCCAACTTCCTGACTTCAGGTAGGAAGTCAGGAAGCGCTGAAGCACGTGCTTCCTAAATGAGCACATGTGTGCTCATTTCCTTTAACTCATATTAACGGAGCACCTAACGGAGCACCTACCATATGCCAAGTACTGTTCTAAATGCTGGGAATACAGCAATGAACAAAGAAGAAAGTCCCGGCCTTAAGGAGCTGATATTCTAGGGGTGTGAGGAGGAGATGGAAAATAATCAAGACTTAAATTGTCAGGTGGATGGAAGTGCTATGGGATACACAGTAGGGGTTGCTGAATGAATTTCACAGATGGGCAAACTGAAGCTTCAAAAGTTGCAAAGCTAGTCTGAATTCAAAGCAGCAGCAGAACTGGATAACCTAAGTTCTGGGCTTTTTATGTTTTTATGCAGCAAAGGAATACCAAAACGCTAATAAATACAAAGGAAAAATTAAGTGTAATGCACACACATCCTATTTTTGGAAGCACATGCAAAAGAGACGCAGGTGGGCATCGGTCACGTTCTTCCTGTTTCCGTCTTTAGGATGCTGCACTGATCTATCGACTGAGAGCTGACAATTTTCACCCTGCAGCTCGAAATATCAAAGAAGTGTTCTGGGGCATAAAATACTCCAGGGCAAGAAATGTTTTCTTGTTTGAAAGCAAGAAACAATAGTCACTACAGGTTTCTCATTTTAAAATTTTTTGGGCTTTTAGTGCTTGAAAAAGGCGCTGGAAGGAAAAAAAAGAAAGAGAGAAACAGGAGCTTGGTCTTTCTCGTCCCCGTCTCTTGAACTGGATATTTCTTGCGGTATACGTTTTTCCGCCATTTGGAGCGCCTAGCCTCAAGATTACAAATCACTTGTGAAATAAAGTAAAGAAGACTGTCTCATCCACTAGGGCCCTCTTCTGGAAAAGCAGTTCCGTGAGAAAGAAGCAATTTTCAGGGAAAAGAGACATAAGAGAATGCTTCAAAATTCACATTTCTCCCTCCTTCTCCCCCAAAAGTGGAGCTTTTCCCTGTGTGTGCTCTGTAAGTGGCCTGGTTAAACACACATGCGTGCGTGTGCGTGCACGCACGCACACACACACACACACACACAAATTCTGGAGGACCCCAGCAGGGAAAGGGGCCCCCTGAGACACATGGTAAGCAGCAAGGGGACAGAGCCCCACCTGCCCTACCCATTCCGCATGCTGCAAGCCTACAAGCGCCCTCTCTGAGAGCTCACGATCAGAGCGCAAATTCCAGCAGGCCAAGGACTTACAAATTTGATATAAAAAATGATCATTTTGGGGGTGTGGTGGCGGAGCGATGGCTAAAGGGTATGGGCTTTTTTTTGTTTTGAGGTGATAAGAATATTCTGAAATTAATGGTGGTGGCGATTGCACAACTCTGTGACTCCACTAAAACCCAGTGGATTGTACGGTATGTGAATTACACTTGAATAAAGCTGTTATCAAAAAAAAGGTCGACATTTTCATCAACCCCAAAATATCAACAGTCTTTCCCATTACATTACCCTAATGGTAAGAGGCCACCGCTGACAGCTGCTGTTCACATTTTAATTGTTTTACATCTTTAAATGAAAAGATATACTTTCCCAGGGCATGATTTCCTCCAGGCCTGGGTGTCTGCACTACAGCAGATCAGAGGCCCATGAGGAACATAGCCCAGGGCTGAGGTCCTTTACCCTGAAACGGTGGGTTTCACATATTCCTATGCTCAGTGCTCTGAAGGCCCCAGTGAAGGGCAATTAGAGAGAGTGGGGAGAATCTTGGCTTAGTCCCTATCCCTAACTCACATTGTTTGGGGAATGGAGCTGCATAGCTGAAGAAAAGAGAAGGCAGGACATGGTTGAAAAAGCTCAAATCTGGATTACTGAGAAAATCAAATTAAATGAATATTATCTCCTCTCCCTCCAATTTCAGGGTGTAGACTATAGGGAGAGACTTTATTTCCTTCCTTCCTTCCACTCGTCAAATATCCATCCACCCAACTGTCCATCCATCCATCCACCCATCCTTTATCAAGAGTCTCTGCTGCAAAAACAGAGATACAAATAAGATAACTTCTGTAAATTGAAAAGTATATATAGAACTTAAGTATGATTATTGTAATCAAACCTGAAGGATATCCTTTTTACCTCTTTGCCCTCATATCCACGCCTGGGAACT
Source organism: Delphinus delphis (assembly GCF_949987515.2). NCBI lineage: Eukaryota > Metazoa > Chordata > Mammalia > Artiodactyla > Delphinidae > Delphinus > Delphinus delphis. Next base: position 15,077,317 of record NC_082684.1, on the reverse strand, counting down.
AAGAAAACTTCGATGAGTAAAACCAAAGAAACTGGGTTATTAGTGGAGCTTTACGGAATCCAGGAGAGCTAGGAGAGGGCAGAGAAGAATTACTAGAAGATGTCAAATTAGATCGTACTTCCAGGTTCAATTAAACAGACAATTCAGTAAGTTTACACCTTAGGCTTGAATTATGTTAAGGAGAGAGAAAAAGTTGTATAGTTCAAGGCCTCTGCTAAGAGATTACGGTAAACAGCCATGTCTGACCACCTCTACTGCCAGCACCCTGGTCAAACTGCCGTCATCCTCACCTGGGTTATGACAGTAGACTCTGAACTGAATTCCACTTCCACAGACCCCGCCACTTGCCCAGCTATTCTGTCCTCCACTCTCCAGGGTGATCTTTTGTTTGTTTGTTTGTTTTACAGTTTTTTTTTAAACTTTTTATTTTATATTGGAGTATAGCCGATTAACAATGTTGTGATGGTTTCAGGTGCACAGCAAAGCGACTCAGCCGTACATATACACGTATCCATTCTCCCCCAGACTCCCTTCCGATCCAGGCTGCCACGTAACGTTGAGCAGAGTTCCCTGTGCTATACAGTAGGTCCTTGTTGGCTATCCATTTTAAATACAGCAGTGCGTACACGTCAATCCCAAACTCCCTGTTTTTTTTTAATTGGGGTATAGTTGTTTTACAATGTTGTGTTAGTTTCTGCTGTACAGAGAAGTGAATCGGCTATACGTATACATATATCCCCTCATTTTTGGATTTCCTTCCCATTTAGGTCACCACAGGGTACTGAGTAGAGTTCCCTGTGCTATAAAGTAGGTTCTCACGTGGAATCTAGAAAAATGGTTCAGATGAACCTATCTGCAAAGCAGAAATAGAGACACAGATGTAGAGAACTAACATATGGACACCAAGTGGGGAAAGGGGGGTGGGATGAACTGGGAGATTGGGATTGACATATATCCAGGGTGATCTTTACAAAAAGCGTACCAGATTAAGTCTTGCCCCTCCTCAAAACCCTCTAACAGTTTCTCATCATAATTAGAATAAAACCCCAGTCTCTATTTCATGATTTATGATGATCTGGCCTCTGCTTGCTACTCCCAATTCCTTTCCTACAACCTTCTGTCTTGTTCATACCTCTCCAGCCACATTGATATTGCCGTTCTTTCAACAAGCCATGATTGTTCCTGCCACAGGGCCTTTGCACTTGCCCTCTGCCTAAAAAGCTCTTCCCCTACATGCTGACATGACTGGTACCTTCTCATCATTTTGGTTCCTACATCAATTATTCAGAAAGGCCTTTCCTGCCTACCTTCCCTGAAATAGCACCCTAAGACCACCACTCTATCCTTGCCTTGCTTTATTCTTATTTATGGCAAGTATCCCCACCTGAGATCACACTACATATTCATTTCTCCATTTGTTTGCTTTCTGTCTTCCCACTAAAATATACATGTCACAGGGTAGAGACCTTAGTACTTATTCACTGCTGGTTTCCTGCGGGTCTAAGACTGTCACTAACATACAATAGGCATTTTATAAATGTGCAAATAGATGATTCTGATCTTAGTTCTACCCTCCACACTTCTGCATTTTAGTATTGTTTTGCTTTTCGTCAACAGAAGCAAATGATCTATAATCGGTGTCTAGAACAATTTTATAACTTCATTATTGATATTTTTCCCATCCCTATCTTCTCCCTTCCCTGATGGCTGGTTTTAATCAAAGGCAGCTTTCAGCTGATATGGGCCTAAGACCCTGAAAATGTAGCAACCATTGTATTTACAGATATGATGCCCATGGGGAAGAAAGTCAAAGCTGAAACCCTAAGCGTGTATCTGTGTATAGTGCGCTATGTGAAACTTGTGGAAAACTGCCTGCTTTTACCTGTTGGGGAACTGACTGAAGTAGGAAATCTACTCTACCCAGAGGAATAAAATTAAAACTTCCTTAACTGTAGAAATCATTTTGGTTTGAAGGAAAATGAAAAGGCAAAAACTTCAATTAAGTAAATCTCGAGAGCAAATAATCCAAGAAACTGGTGAATTTTTTAAAAAGCCATTCTAACGGTTTAAACAGCTTATTCAAGTGGTCTACTTTAAAATGCCAGGAATTCAACCTCTTGATTTAAGAGCTCTGGAATTCAAGTGCTTCAAATTGAGAAAATAATACACAAGTAAATGGTCATAATTCTTCTTTGTGCTTCCTGGCATTATATCCTCCAGATATACAGCTCTGTGCAAGAGTCATCTTCCCTAAGTGCCTCGCGTCTCTCATGGGCAAGTGGAAGCCAGGACAAACACCACCTTGCTTGAATACTGAACACCATTCCTTAGTTGAAATTATAAAGCTCTTGCCTTAAAATTACAAACAAGCGATAAAATAAATATTTCAGGGGTTCATTTAAATGAGCCTCTTGGGAGTCTGGACTCAACAGATGGGCTGTATTCTCAAAAGCTTGCCAGGGTGGAGAGGAAGGTATCTAGAAATTCCTGTGGACCCACATGGTGTATTTATAGAAGACCTGGGGCGGTCAAGGCCTCTGTTGCTGTCTTCCCTGTCACTGCTCCATCCTCCTTTCCCAAGCCCTTTCCCCTTTCATCTGACAGCATCTTCACTTAGTTGGAATCACAGACACAGAGCTCCTCAGCTGAGTAATTCTTAGAACAGCGGCTGTCAGGTAAGGAGAATTTATTTACAAGCATTGCAGCCTTTGAAATGCTAGGAGAGCCACTCAACGATGCAGACAGACAATAAATACCTTCCAGTACAGATCTATCCAAACAGATGCTGCATTCTAGGAATGAAACAATAATTTCCCAATGTTTCATGTAGACAAGAGTCATCCTGCAAGTGGGACAATTACTACACCATTCATTTGGAAAGCATTCAGCAAGCACCTACTATCCGCCAGGGACTGTGGCTGTGGAGAAAGGTCTCACGGTCCCTGAATAAGATGCTTGGGAGAAACACATGACGGTACAACACCATAGAGGCCCAGAGGTGTGCGGGACTACAGCAGGAGCTTGGATAAAATCCGACAGCTGCCGAGGAGGGGCAGACTAATTCGGAAGTCAGCCAACTATAGACAGCCCATGGGCCAAATGTGTCTGTCTCTGTATGGATGACCTACGAGCTGACGATGGCGTACATATTTTTTAATTATTGAAAAAAAATGAATATTTTGTGACATGAAGATTATATGAAATTCAAATTTCAGTGTCAGTACATAAAACTTTACAGGACACAGCCAGAGTTTAGAAGCTGTAAAACCTAACTGTGTGATCTGCAGAGTTTACAATATTTACTATCTGCTCTTTATAGGAGAAGTGAGCTGACTCCTCCAGTCCACTGGACTAATGCCACTGAGCAGGACTGAGGTGTTTTGTTTTTAAAAGATATAAATGTATAACTAACTCCAGTGTACTGTGTGATGGTTAGCAATGAGACACTTTTGAGAGAATCCACAAAGACATCTGTGAGTTACAATGTAAAACAGCCTTTGATGTCTCCTAGACCAACACTCACATTTTTCAGGTGAGGAACTGGACCCCAAGAAGCCAAGTTACTCTGCCAGGCCCATAGGGAACGGCACAGTCAAGAAAGTGTCCTTGCTGTCCCCAAACTCATATATGTCCCATCCTGCTAACTGAAAGAAAAAAACAAAAGATCTTTACCGAGAACTATCTAAAAAAATAAAATTAGGCTTTGAAAGGGCTAGATTTCTATTTTTCCTAACTAAGCGCCCCTACTTGAGAACCTCCTTAGAACGCACCACCTCCTCCTTCTCTAACCTCTGATCTTCTTCCCACTGTACTCTCCACTTCCCAGATGCTTCCTGCAGCCCCGTCACACCTGATAAAGGCACCGTCCCGAAATACGTCCTAGGCCATCCAACCTCACTCACAAAACCACCCCTTCTGCCTGGGATCCTTTTCTTAGTTGTCTGATCCATCAGGTCCCCTAATTCTAATGCTTTTGGGGTCCCCAAGCTTTCCAAGGCCTACAAAAATGAGACCTGAAAAGCAAACTCACTGCAAAAGCACCTTGTAAATTTAAAGAAAAAAAAATCACTTAAATGTCTCTAAAAATAACATTATACTAACCAGTCAAGAGCATAGTTTATATATGATGATATTTAATGTGGGAGGAGGTAGGTGTACCTTGTTAGTTTAGTAGGATAGAGGGGGCTGACTTGAGCTAAACAAACACTTAAGATGCCCTGCTGTCCTTCTCTATAAAGACCCCACCCAACTGCCATGTCCTTTATGAAATGTTTCTTCATTTTCAAGTTATTTTCTTTGTGTTCTAATAGAATGTGCTATTTTTGATCCATAAAATCATTTCTAGGCACAAATAATAGAATATACCTACAGAATACTACTGATATGCTATGAGAAGCATGAAGTCGTCTGAATATATGGTCTTTGACCTTGAAGCCTTTACAAACGAGGGGACAGAGTCATAAAACAACTCAAAGGCATAAAGCAGCTTTGTGATACACTAGCTAAGAATTCACAGGTTTGGTTGAAAATGTTGGGGAAAAGTTCTTTGGAAGTACTGTCTGTTGAACAGCAACCATTTACTGAGTATCTACTAGGCGTCATTTACATGCTTAGTCATTTGAATCGTCTCCTTTGCTCTTTGTAACAACCTAACAAAGCAGTGATCCTTATACCCACTTAGCAGATGAGGAAATGGAGGTTAAGCAACTTGACAAAGGACACTCGGCCAATAACCTGGTGAACTACAAGCCAAACCCAGGCTACAGAGCCTAGGATTACTTTTATGACATGAGCTTCTCAAACTGGGTCATGTGCTACCACCCACACTCCACCCCTGACACGTGACGGTATTTGAAAAGCCGAGATGAAAATGATACCTTTTACCTGAGCCTCATTTTATATGCAACTTTAGGGAGAGTTAAAGTAAACAAAAACACTGTTACTCGACTAAATACACAGATACAGCATGAACAGAATATAAAATTTGCAGAGGTTTTCCACTAAAGAAATGGAAAATACAGCAGTGAACGTATTGCCCCAAAGCGTGGGGAGGTTTAGGACTGTGGAAACCACCCGATTTACCTGAAGAGGGCATCTCTTTATGGAGAGACAGGCGACAGGGTCAGGCAGAGCTTGGAAGGGGGCTGTCAAGGGCACTGAGCGTCTGTGTCTTGTCTCCGCATGGGTCTTGGTGGGCCATGCCAGCGAGAAGAGCGTGCCGCAGTGCGTTGGGCACCTGGGCCGCCACAGTTCAGCTATAAATGGCTTCCTTGCTGCCCCCGCTTGTCAGTGCTCATCGAGGCATAACACGAGATGGCCCAGGCCTGGGGGGACCAAAAACGGAGGGCGCACACGTGCGTGTGCAGGCATCCTCTTGCCTTACTCTCGTAAGGGTTCATGGGCATCGTGGAAAAGGGCCTGCAGCAGGAACCTGACATTCACGCTAGGGCTTGAAGGTTCTGGAAGACTGAATCCAAGGAGCTCCCCAGGGAGCACTGCCCAGGGCTGCTACATGTTTATGCTGCCTCGGGGTGGAGAGGCGATTCCAGTTTTCATCACTGCATTAGGCCCGGTCCCTCCTGTTGGCCCTGAAATGCTGTCCGCGGGGGAGATCAAATGGTTCTTTCCCATGAAATAGACTGGGCTGCAGAAATCTCAACTGAGAGCACAGAAAAGATCAGATCTTATTTCACTCCCAGAGTCGTTTCTTAAGGTAGAAGTCTGGCTGGTGGGAGCTAATGCCTTTGGGCTGGAGCACCCAGAAACATGACAAATTACCAGAAGGGAACCGCAGTTCAACCTTGCTCCAAATGAAAGAGAATAAACAGAAACGTCTGTCAAGATCCTTCCTTATAAATCTTTTGCCTCCTCTTCCCTCTTTCCAGTTCCTCTGTTCCCTCTCATTAGCCATCATTGTGTTTTTTGAGTCCCTCACTGCCTTCTTTTTTTTTTTTTTGCAGTACGCGGGCCTCTCACTGTTGTGGAGCACAGGCTCCGGGCGCGCAGGCTCAGCAGCCATGGCCCACGGGCCCAGCCACTCCATGGCACGTGGGTTCTTCCCGGACCGGGGCACGAACCCGCATCCCCTGTGTCGGTAGGCGGACCCCCAACCACTGCACCACCAGGGAAGCCCCCTCACTGCCTTCTTGAAATCCTCTAGGATTTCCTCATTCTCCGGCCCTCATTCAAGACTCCAGCTGTATCCCTGAGGAAGTCCCTTATCCTCTCCAAGTCTCCACTCCCTCATCTGTATGTGTCCCAGAGGCTGTGCCAGACTCTGTGGCAATGGGCCACACAAAGCCCTGGGCACCAGTGCTACCCACACCAGACTCAATAATGGTCAATTTCCTTGATCCGTCAAGAGCAGCCCCAGGACCCAGCTCGTTTGGGTGGAAATCCCAGCTTTGTCACAGAAGAACTGCTTGCACCTGAGCAGCTAATTCCAATTATGAAACTTGTGCTCTGGTCTCGCCATCTGTCAGAACAGGTTATAACAGTACCTGCCTGCATGGGTTTCCATGGGGTTGAGTGAATTAAAGCCAGCGCAACGCTTAGAAGAGAGTCCACTCATAGCGAGCAGTTAGTTCCAAATGTTTTAGCGGCCGTCGCCACCAACCTATCCTACCTTTAGCAGGGCTGCGTTAATTGCCCAAACCTGGACTATTTCCCCAGTAGAACTGGGAAGCTTGCTCTCTAACCAGTGACTCAGAGGCGAGAGCCCGAGTGAAGCAGGGTGTATGGTGCTAAGAACCATGAACCCGGACATCACGGAGCACGGCCACTCAGGTCCAGCCAGCTCCTGGCCCGAGGCAGCGTGGGCCCCGTGCTGCTGTATCTCCAAGTTGTCAAGAGGAGCCAGAAATCTGAACACTGCTGGGAAAACTCCTAATTTTAAGCATTGACGATGAATTTATATGTTCAAAGTCACTCTGTCTGACAAACAAAACCCATCTGTGTGCCAGACCTGCCCTCCGCCCACCCCTCCCCGGCCCATCAGTCTGTGCCCTCCGCTGGGTGGGGTCATTGACAAATTGTGCTTCTGAACATACGTCTCTTCCTAAGGGGCCCCAGCAGAGCTTCTTGTCCTCACCTCCTCAGACCCAGAGCCCTCAAGGCCACCTTCTTTGGCCACACCCTCCCGGCTGCCGCCCAAAGTGGACCTTCTGTTGATCCCCCCCCCCCCCACACACAGTGCATTAGAGGCACTTAGCGGGGATCCGCAGGAGAGCTAAGTGCTTTAATGACACTCCTATATCGATTTAGAGTTTTTTTTATTCCTCCACTTGGATTTCCTGAACACAGTACATCTGTGCAGTGAACTGTCCTAGAGGCTAGGTTCCCAGAGGCCAGGGGCCCCTCCATCAGGTTCTCCCCCAGCATCCCACCCCCCTACCCCGCACACAGGGAGTGCGTGACGCTGTGCCACCGAATCCTTCTCCTGATGAAGGCCCAGAAGGCTAAGGGCACAGTGCGCTGTTCAGTGTCTTTGGAGAAATTCACACAGTCATGCCAACACTTCTGTCTCCACAAGCCACCTGCCCACGTTGCCACTTTCTGTTCTCCTTTCTACAAATGCACAGTTTCAAGTGATGCCCGAATCTCCAACTGTGTGGACTCAAGTCAAACCCAAGGAGCCTGAGCTCTCCATATTTATATCAGGCACAGGCTGTCTACTCAGATGAGTACTGCTGGTCTGCGTTCATTCATCTACTCATTCACTCATTCACCAAGCATCGACTCACTCCAGGTCAGACACAGCACTGAGCACGAGAAGAGCCAGAAAAATTAAGTACAAAAAGTCCTGTGGCTGGGCTTCCCTGGTGGCGCAGTGGTTGAGAGTCCACCTGCCGACGCAGGGGACGCGGGTTCGTGCCCCGGTCCGGGAAGATCCCACATACCGTGGAGCGGCTGGGCCCGTGGGCCATGGCCGCTGAGCCTGCGCGTCCGGAGCCTGTGCTCCGCAGCGGGAGAGGCCACAACAGTGAGAGGCCCGCGTACCGGAAAAAAAAAAAAAAAAAAAAATCCTATGGCAAAAGTCTATTCCTGTAAACAGAGGTTAGATGGGACCTTAGGAAATGATGCCACCCAACACTCCCATCCAGATGAGGTGCAGAGTTGAACACAAACCCTACACGTTTGGCTCTGAAGGGGTGGTACAAAGATCAAATCAGAAGTCCTTGCTCCCGGTCCAACACTCTTTTCAAAACACCTTACAGAATATTCTAAACAGAATTCGAACAGAACCACTAATAAGGCCTGGTGTCCAAACTCATATGTCAGCAAACTGGGATCTTCAGGGAAACATGACCCTCATCAAGGTCCTCAAGAATTCATCAGTGAGATTCCATCAGTGCCCTCTGCATAGTAAGCCCTCCTTACACATTCTAAAACCATATCGAGTGGTTCTCATGCTTTTTTGGGTTAATGTTCCAATGCACCTAAGGCACAAAACCCCTGTCCATGGGTGATGGAGGTTCACAAGGAGTCTGAAGGGTGTGTGTGTGTGTGTGTGTGTGTCTGAACACTTATCCAACGGGCACACCTGATATGCCTTTAATGAAAGGATTAAGTCTGGTTACCTGCCAGGCAACTAAGTAGAATTAGCTGGCACAGCCCTGCCCTTCCTGCCAGCCATCCCCACATCCTCCCGAAGGATGCCTGCTATCATTTTCAAAGGGGAGATCGAGTAGTCTTTCATGAACAACTGGCATTGAAAAAGGCTCTCCACACCACGAGTTTCAATCTCCCTCAAACTAAAATCAGTCCATCAGCAAGACAGTGCCTCCTGTGATCCAAGCCTGTTTTTGTGCTCCCCTCCTGGGGTGGGGCGGGGGGCTGCACCTGAGCAGACGGTTGATGGGCAGCTCAGCACCAAGGGAAGCAGGGGCAGGGATCAAGGATGTCTCTGCAGACCTCGCGGTCTTGCCACGTTCCTTGCAGCCAGGACAAACAGGCCGTGTGTGGGTCTATTTTGGTCACACAGCTGCACACATGGGATTTATGAAGATGTCTGGTGCTTGGCTCCCGGGAGATCTGCGCACCAAGCTGCTGCTCTATCGGCAGGAAAGAAGCTGAGCTCTGGACCGTCTGCTCACGTTTCCTCATTCCCACTGAGCAAGGTACATCCCAAGTTCTGATCCCTTACGACTCTTCCCAGGTCACGAGCCTTCTGTTTTCTCTTTCCCCAGCTCGCAAGAGGGCAAAGCTGTGCATTACTGTGTTTGGCACCCAATGGCCTCAGTGTTCTCTATCAGTCCACTGCCGGGCTGCCTCTTCTTGGTGGGATTTAGCTCTATTGATTTCTATTTCTGACTTGCTCGACACCGCCTCATTCATTATTCAGGGAAAACCTGGCGATGAGGCCACAGTTGATATCCTGCCAACAGAAGCCTGAGCAGGTGGGACCTCTGTGAATCTTCAAAGAATCAGAACCTATAAAAAGCAGTGTAGTTTAGACTCCTCGAGTTATTCATTTAAGACCTGGTCAATCTGAAAACTAGATTGTTTTCTGTGTGAGTAGCAGGTTAGGTGAGTAGGAAAACACACGGGGTTAACCACTGAGGCCAAAGGTTCGAACCCTGTATAAACCAATATAAATCAGTTATCTTCGAGCCGAGAAAAACTCCACTGTTCAGTCGGAAAATGAAGCACTCCTTGGCCACCCATACTGCAGGTATGTGCTGGGGGTAACTGGGGCAGGGGCTGGAGGTTCCCATTAATCACCATCATCAATTCCTCTGCCGACTCACGGGCACACGGACACGTAAGGATACACACCCACCCTACTGCTAGAGGCTGAGTCCCGCCATCTTCCCACAGGGTTGATGGGTGTTGATGGTGAGGGCAACACTTCCAAGGTGTTATAATAATAAGAGGCAGGGGACCAACCCATTTTGTTGTTTTGTTATTTGTTTTCTTCTTCACAGAGCACAGAAGGAAATTATATTTAAACCATAAGAAGAGAATTTCAAATTAAAGAGTGGGAAGAAGTTCCTTCCAGAAATTCAGGCTGAAACGTACTATTGAAGAAAGTAGTAAAATTATCCTCTAGAGAAATCTTTTAAGAACAGAACTAATTACCACCTGTAAGTACCAATTTGTGCGTAATCCGATTCTGGGGGAGGAGGCTAGATGAGAAAATCTCTCAAAATCCCCTCTGGGCTTCCCCATCAGGTTGAATTTTCACCACAAAAAGTTTGAAACGCTGGAGCCAATTTCCGTTTGCGGCCCTGGTGTGAGATGCTCTCTGGTCACATGTCTTCGGCCGATTTGAACCTCAGCGTTACACAAAGTGCACAGCCTGGGTACCAGTGAGAACTCTCCAAGGGGCAGGGTTTCTTCAGAACACACAGATGAAAAGACAGTGGTGTGTGCACTTGTGCCAAACTTTGGGCATCGTATCCTAATACCATGATAGAGACTCTGTCTATTTATTCTTCTAATTTGTAAAAGTAAACGAGACTTCATAAAGAATGAAATAGGAAATAACCATCTGTCCTTTGGCTGAAAATTGGAATGTCTTTGAACACACACACACACTAGAGCCATGACAAATGGGGCTTAGAGTCACATTACAAAAGCGCTGCAGGCCACAGCTTGGGATGCCAGTGAGATCCTGGCCCAGTGGCGCTCTATGGCCTTTCTGAGAGGGTGACACTGGGGTTGTGAGAGAGGCTGAGGCAGGGGACTCTTGGCCCCTAACCCCTTAGTTCAACCAGACACTTCTGATTTCATGTTTGACCTTATTTCAGCAAGGGGGTCAGGGGGAAGTGAGGGGAGGGGGAGGAGAAGGAAGAAGAAGGAAAAGAAGAAAGGAAAAGAAAAAAGAACACTTAACCACAAATGGAGTGTCAAGTTTCTGGATTCTCCTGGAATGGGCAAATTTGGAGCAGATCCCAGTTCCTCTGTTTCCTTCCTTAGTTGCTCGCCAGTGACTGGGAGATGACTACGATGCCTCTTCCTCACAGGACTACGGTGAGGTCTAGCAAGGGGGGAGCAGGTATGGCCCAAGCTCGATGCCGAGCACATAAGAGGCAAGTTTAGTAAGTGGCAGCCCCTGTGACAAAGCCAATACCACTGGAGCCCTGTTTACTGGTAAATATTTTCTAAACCTTATTATATTTTCTAATTTAAAGAATTCATATTCAATAATGATAAGTATAACTAATAATTCAAGTGATCCAATTTAAAGATATATTCAATGTGCCTTACCTTCAAACGTCTTTATTCACATTACAGTATACCTTCCCAATCTGTATCGCTTCCCTTCTAAACTCTACCTCGAAAAGGGGTGGAGAAAATGTGAAGAGAGGTCTGCCATGGGAATGCGTCCCGTTCTCCCCTCCCTGTGTCCCTTCAGCTCCTTCGCTCTCCCCTCCTTCCTCTCTAGACTTACTTCCACAGGTGAATTTGGGCCTCTCACATGATTGGTCACTAGCAACTCATCAACCCAGTATTTCTAGCTCTGGACACTTACCTCGTTTAGTTACCTTTTTCTCACTACCTAAAACAGAAGCTATCAAGTCTGTATGAACATGAGCATCGCCTGGAAGCTTTTAAAAGTACAGATTCCATGGCCCTACCCCAGCCTAAAGATGGCAACATCCCTGGGCTATCACTGAAGAACTGGCTTCTAAACGCCTCGTTGCCATTGCCCTGCCTGAAGAGATGTTACAGAAAACTGCCCGTGAAACCAGGCATAGTCTTCAGGATGCATCTTGCTACATAACTAAGGATTTCTCTCACTCTCTCTGATGATTAGTACCAGGGACTTCTGCATTCCTCTTTGGTAACAAGCTGATTTTAACCTGAACATTTAAACTATACAAGTGATTGTGTTTCTCTCGTTGCCTTGGCTACCGGGAAGCTTAGAGCCATATTCATGACTGACCGCTCTATCCTTTAAACCAATACATAGAACCTAGGATATTAATTTTATATATTAATGTTATCTCCTAACTTTACCTTGGTTATCCTACCCTTCTTTTCCCTTTATTTTGATTGTTGCATGTCCTTTAAAAAAAATTCTAGTTGCATTGCATTTTCATAAGCTATTGCAAATTCTTTTTGGAACAAGGTAGGATATGTTAGACAAATTAATTAAATATAGTCATTGACATGCAGCCCTTTTCATCACAACAGCCCTAAAGCAGATGGTAACAAGCACCAGAAGTAGAGACTAGGGCTCCGAGGAAACCTTTTGGCTTTGGGGTCACTACCCCCAACAGAAACCTTCCAATGGCCCCAGTTGTCCCAGAACACCTGCAAACATTTCTAAACTGCATATTAAATATGTTTTAAGATTATGAATGTTTTCAACAGCTATACACATTCAAAATCGGGAATCCTGATGTTCAATTCTGAACCTACTGTCTCTCAATCCCATTGAGCAGATCCACACATGGAATTTCTGGTCCTCATGGAAATGTACCAGGTTGGTCTGCAAAATTACAGGCAAGTAATAGATCCTGGAAGTCTGTGGCACTGTGTATCAGACAAGAAGAGATCATTTAGAAGACCGGAACATTATTCCAGTTGTTTAAAAACATGTAATAGTTTTTAAAAGTCCTGGATACAGCAAACAGCCTGCACCCGATGTCCCCACATCACCCTCCTTCATGCTTTCAACTGAGCTAACTACCCAAATACTACCTGTTCTCCAACGTGATCAAAAAGATTATTATCTGCCACTGAAGTGCTTTCCTGTATCGGTTAGAGACTCTGTTCTCCCGAGCACAGAGCCAGGAGCACTTCTGATGTGGCCAAGAATCCCGGGGTGGGGGGGTGCTCAGCCTGTGGGGCAGCCTGGACCAGAGCTCTGGGCTGCAGGGAAGACCTCCCCTGTGCTTGTGGTGATTGCCATGTACCGTTAAAATACAGAGGGGCTCCGGGTCCTTCTTAGCCCTAACTCTGCCCATCTGCATCAAAAGGGTGGACCAGAAAAGGTCTCCTGGCTGGCATGGTCTGGGTGCATTCCAGCTTTGCCCCGGGTCTCACGTGTATGGGCAACGAGACCTGTTTCTGTCATTCTGCTAGTTGTTATTTCTCTCACGTAACAATGTGAGGATATGGTTCATGTTTATTAAAAAGAAAAGAAGTCTCAGGTACATATATCAGGCACAAGTAGGGGATGAGATCTAAAGCTTCCCTATTCTCTAAGATTTAAGTAGCCCAGAATGCCTTAAACACTCTGCCATTTTACATTATTGCAAACATTGCTCGATCTTTGAAGATGTAAACGAACCACTAACGATAACCTAATGAACATAAACTAGCAGTTGTACAATTTATTTTATTCTTCTATATACTTTAGTTGTCTAACCAACACAACCTGATGGCAGCCAGTAGAAAGTGAATAAAAAACTACTCATGATCCCATGGCTCAAAGTAACTACAATGAAAATTTCAGTAGATGCCCCCTCAATCCTCACTTATGTATGTATCTTGGGGTCAGCCTCAGTCTGGGCCATACACAGAAGCAGTGCGCTGGATTCAAAGCCAGGGGCGTGCAATTTCTTTCTTTCTTTTTTGGCGGGGGATGGGGGGAGTAGAAAAGAAGAGCTTTATTGCTTTGCCAGGCAAACGGTGCCACAGCGGGCTCACGCCCTCAGAACTGCACATTCTGACCTGCAGGGGTAGCGAGGAGGTTTACGGTAATGGTTCAAAGAGGGCGTGGTCAGCTCGTGGACATTCTTCTGATTGGTTGGTGGGGAGGTAAGTGGGAGTCCACAGGATCAACCTTCTGGTTCTAACCAGTCTGGGGTCTACATGCCTGTGGGCAGCAGACAGTTAACTTCTCCCACCTGGTGAGGGGTTTAAGTATCTGCAAAACAGCTCAAAGTTATTGTTATGTGTATTCCTTGAGGGGGAATCAGGACCCTGGCCGGAAGGCTGAACTACTGTTTCTTTTTTGTTGTTGTTTATTGTTTGTTTGTTTTAAATTTTTATTGGGGTGGGGCGTGCAATTTCTAACTGCACCTAAGGAAACCCACCAAGCCCTCATGGTTGTAGTCGTTTCTAATTATGGAGTGCTTACTGTATGCCAGGCTTCACAGACGGAGGAACTGAGACTTGAAAAGATACAATACTGCTAGTGGGTAAAAAAGCTGGGATTCTCAACATCGCTAATTATTAGAGGAATGCAAATCAAAACTACTAGGTACTACCTCACACTGGTCAGAATGGCCATCATTAAAAAGTCTACAGATCACAAATGTTGGAGAGGATGCAGAGAAAAGAGAACCCTCCTACACTGTTGGTCGGAATGTAAATTGGTGCAGCCACTATGGAAAACAGTATGGAGGTTCCTTAAAAACTGAAAACAGAACTACCATACAATCCAGCAATCCCAATCCTGGGCATATATCCGGAGAAAACTCTTAATTCAAAAAGATACATGCACCCCTATGTTCATAGCAGCACTACTCACAATAGCCAAGACATGGAAACAACCTAAATGTCCATCAACAGATGAATGGATAAAGAAGACGTGATACCTATATACAATGGAATATTACTCAGCCATAAAAAAGAATGAAATAATGCCTTTTGGAGCAACATGGAGGGACCTAGAGATGATCATACTCTGTGAACTAAGTCAGACAGAGAAATATGATATCACTTATATGTGGAATCTAAAATATGACACAAATGAATTTATCTATGAAACAGAAACAGAGTCACAGACATGGAGAACAGACTTGTGGTTGCCAAGGGGGTGGGGTGGGGGAGGGATGGAATGGGAGCTTGGTATTAGCAGATGCAAACTATTATATATAGGATGGATAAACAACAAGGTCCTACTGTGTAGCACAGGGAGCTATATTCAATATCCTGTGATAAAGCATAATGGAAAAGAATATGAAAAAGAATGTGTGTGTGTGTGTGTGTGTGTGCGCGCGCGTGTGCATGTGTGTGTGTATAATATATATAACTGAATCACTTTGCTGTACAGCAGAAATTAACACAACATTGTAAATCAACTATACTACAATAAAATAAATTTAGAAAAAAAATAAAGAAAAGCTGGGATCCGAGGCCAGGACTGGTGCCAGTGTGATAAGGAAGAAGCATCCGTTTTATATTACTGCTTTCGATTATGCAATGCCCTTTGGGATTTCCTTCCTTCCTTTCCATACCTCTGAGCATACCAGGAAGAGAAGGGGAGTTTACTCCAATTTGCAAGGATGGCAGAAAAGGAGAGCTGGCCTGGCCTGGGGAGGGCTGCTTTTGCCACCAATCTGCCCTGTGACCCAGAGATCCTGGACTCCCTGGGCCCAGCTTACCTGTCTGCTCACCGAGGGTGTGGCCAGCTGGGTGTCTAGGAAACCTTCCAGCTCCGAAATTCCATGGCTCTGGTTGGTTCCTGCATAAGCGCACCAAGTGCAAACTGGAGGCCTGTGTGATCTGTGGCACTCCGCTGGTATCGCCAAAATAAGTCCCGAATACAAAATTACCTTGTTCCGAACAAGGAAGCAAGTACTTTTTAATTAGACAAGAGGGGAGGATGAGGACAAATTCGGACAGAAAACATATGCTAAGTCACGTAAGAGACACACGCAGACACTCCCACAACTTAATTTTGTACTGTGATGCGACCCCAAAACTAAGGGTGTGTACTTTCTTGCACTATCACTGAGATAAAAATAGCAGAACACCTGATGTAGGGTATGAATATAAGCCACACTACTGATACTTCAAAGCCTGGTATAAATGACTACAGGAGTGAAGAAAGTCCTTCAGAAATATTTATAGGCAGACGTCAGAGATACTGCGGGTTCAGTTCCAGACCACCGCAAAAAAGCTGATACCGCAATAAAGCTCAGTCACAAGAAGTTTTTGGTCTCCCAGTGCAGATAAAAGTTATGTTTACATTCTACTGTTGTCTCTTAAGTATGCAATATGTTAACTAAGAAATACTTTATTGCTAAAAAATGCTAACCATCATCTGGGCCTTCAGCAAGTCGGAGGAATAACATCAAAGATTACTGTTCACAGATCATCATAACATATATAATAATAATGACAAAGTCTGAAGTATTGCAAGAATTACCAAAACACAGAGACATGAAGTGAGCAAATGCTACTGGAAACAACTGTGTCAATAAAACTGCTTGATGCAGGGCTGCCACAGACCTTCAATTTGTAAAAAACACCGTATTTGTGAAGCACAATAAAGCAAAGTATACTTGTAACGTGCAGACTCTCGACAGTTAAACTAATCACAGTCAGAGCGTGCAGGTACTTAAGCTTTGCTGAAAAACAGAAAGCACACTGTAGTATTGCCTTAACTCTTTGGGGAAAAACAAATACAGACATATCTGAGATTCCCTCTGTCCCTGAAATAGGGGAGTATCACAGCCTTTGGCTTGGGAACACACAAGACAAAATCTAGGTCTGAGCAGTAACATAAAAATGATGCTATGGTTTATTATTATTATTATGACAACACATTCTTAGAAGATTTGAAAATTTAAGAGGCAGCAGTAGCCACTTAGACAGTATTTACAAAAGGGCCGATGTAAAGACTTAGAGTTTAATTGAAGATAACAAATGGTTCAGTGGTCTGACAGGCTTTCCTGAACACCTTAATCATTTCAACAAATGCTCCAGAGTAAGGGTCCTCTCTTCTAAGTCAGCCTTCAAGGTACAACCACAATTCTACGTGCTATCAGTTGAAAAAGATCTTGGTTATTTCCTATTCCACTGGAAGCTTACAAATCTCAGTGTAACTGGCCTGGCTTGTTTTTATTTTTCTTTTTAATTGAGATATAATAGATGTGTAACATTATATTCGTTTCGGGCGTACAATGTAATGATTTGATATTTGTATATATTGTGAGATAATCACCACAGTAAGTATAGTTAATCTCCATCACCACACAGTTACAGTTGTTTTTCTTGTGATAAGAACTTAAGATCTACTCTCTTAGCAGCTTTCAAGCATACAATGCAGTATTATTAAATAGTCGCCATGCTGTACACTACACCCCAAGGCTTTTTAATTTTATAACTGGAAGTCTGTACCTTTTGACCCTTTCACCCATTTTGCACCCCTACCACCCTGACCCTGGCCTGCTTGTTTTTAAATCTCAAAAGTTTTCAAACACGTTTTCTCCACTAGCAAAATGCTTGCTGGGAAGTTTCAAGGTTTAAATAATGATTTCTACATCAATTACTTTACCGACGTATTTATCCATCAAGACACTATGATGGAAAGAAAAACCACTTTTGTTTAGGTAAACTTTTACACTTTTACATGAGTCTCCTATGTGTTTTGGCAAAGACCTACTCAAAGTTTTTGATAAAGAGCTTTCATTTATTTTTCTAATGTCACTTATAGTCACATAGATTCATCTTAATCTACATTTAAGAACCTAACTCTCTGGTTATGAGTGTTAAAAAATAACCACCCAGTCTCGGAAAAGATGGACATTACAGTAATCTTTGCCAGCTGGCACGTTCAAAATGGAATCTAAATATTGTATTAACGATATCAATAAAAAGCAGGTTCAGTGGGCCTTAATAAAACACGCCTGAATTGTGAGAGAAATTCTCATTATTTTGTTTCACCCAGCTTTAATTTAATACATTGATTTAATAAAATCTATGACAATCTCATTTTTTGAATCATGTAAGAATTCTGAGGTTCACTACATAAGCATAAAAAATAATCTGAAGTCAAGCAGGTGTAATGAAATTTTTGTTGCCGAATCATCTTTGAAACTTTTGACTGAAGTAACATATACCCAGCAAAGTCCACATCTGTGTCCAGCTCAGTGAATTTTTACAAACAATTTTCCCTGGTAACCAGCACCCAGGTAACCAAACTGGCACCTCAGGAGCCCCCTTCTACCCCCTCCAGTCACTACCTCACACCCCAAGGAGAACCGTAACTTGATTTCTCTCTGCCCACCTTCCCTGTGAGCTCTGGCTGGGGCAACACTGAGCCCAGGTGACCACACCGTCAGGACCACAAAGCACACTGGCTTGCACGTGATTTCATTTACTTCTTGAGAGCTAGGTGGTAACCTCCTGATCTTACAGATGGAGAAACAGAAGCTCAAGGCTGAGTATCTGAGCAAGCCAAGAAGAACATATGCAAATGAACGTGCAGCTGTGTGTGTGTGTGTGTGTGTGTGTGTGTATGTGTGAGAGAGAGAGAGAGAGAAAGAGACAGAGAGCGAGCGAGCGAGAGATTGATTATGAGGGGCTGTCAGAGTCAGTATTCAAAGTCAGGTCCCTCCAATGCCAAGCTCAGTTTTGCAGTATAAAAGCTATTCTAGACGATCCCATTTTTCTCCCAGTTCATTGATTCACATGTCCAACAAATGCCATTTGTAGTTAATGTCCTTATATAGAGAAGAACTATCCCACCCCTGAGCGCCCCCCTTACCCTCAACACACACACACACACACACACACACACACACACACACACACACACACAGTATGGCGGGTTTTGACATGAATCCATTTTCTCACTCAGCATCTTATCTTCCCCTCACTATATTTTGGATTTTGAACAATTTTGAGACTCGTTAGAGGTATTTTAATTTTAAAAATTAAGTTGCAAACCAGCAAGTGAAATGGAAGAGGCTCCATCTCTGGCTCTGAACTGGATTTTCATTACCCAATTACTCTTCAAATTATACCGATTTAAGATGTGATTATTATTATTTTTCCTAAGTAGACTGGGTAATGAGAGAAATGCAAAGCATCCCAGCCTAATGGTATGTGAGGTTCTAACACCTCTCTCACCTGCCCAGTCGCCCCGCACACCTCACCTCCACCCAAGCTACTTCTGGGTCTGCCACTCTCCTCTCACCTCTTCAGCAAAGCTGCTTGCATCTTTTTCTGGCTTCAGCCCAGCGATGACCACTACGACCCAAGTCACCCTGACCACCTTCTGCTGTGATCGTGTGATATGATGGGTACCATCCTGCAGGAGCTTCCGGTGTTTATGACTGTTGGCTCTTAGTTCTTGACCCCTCCTTATACGGCTGGTTTCCAGATTTAAATTGCACCATCCAGCCCAATGCCACTATCTAGCCACTCCCTTCACCTCAGAGTCAAACCGATCTTCTACTACCTTTCTAAGAATCTCCCCACAATTCTGCCCGGAACACCTTTCTTTCACCTCCCCATCTTCTTTCCTGCAAGGAATTAGGAAAGCTACCTGAAACGGACATGGTGACTTTCCCATCTCCATCCTGGATCATTGTATCTCGCCACTGCTTTCGAAGCCACGCACGTCACATATGACTGTCTGTGCACTTGTTAATGACTTGTGCCTTTGGGGTGGGTTTCGTGACTTTGTAAGCTTGGCTAAGTGAGCGTTTCCGCCATTGATGTAATGTGACGCATCTTTGGTACTGAGGCCCGGAGCAACACTGTGATGGAGAAGGGCACAGTTAACCGTGTCAAGGAGTCCATATGGGCAGATTTAGGAGCTGCAGGGCCAAGAGCCTTGCACTGCACGAGCAGCACCCCTCAGCGAAGTGTTCCCTGACTCCTGACTTCCTCCTCCCAGAATCTGAGCCCTTCTGCAGTGGCACAAACCACCCAGGCTTCTTAGTGGTTCTGTCTCCCAGCTAGACTGCGATGTCACAGCTAGGGTAGCTGGCACATTGTAGAAAATCAAGGAATGTTCGTGAAATATATGTGTGTAATTCACTATTATGGGCTGAACTGTGTCTCCCTCCCCAAATTCTTATGTTGAAACTCTAACCCCCAATATGACTGAATTTGGATACAGAGCCTTTAAAGAGGTAATTAAGATTAAACGAGAAGTAAGGGTGAGGCTCTAAGGCAACAGGACCCTAACAGGGCCCAAATCCGATAGGACTGGTGTCCTTCTAAGACGAGGGAGAGACCAGAGGAAGCACACGTACAAAGAAGAGGCCATGTGAGGACACAGTGAGAGGGTGGCCACCTGCAAGCCACGGAGAGGGCCGGGAAAAATCAAGCCTGCCGACTCCCAGCCTCCAGAACGGTGAGAAAATGAATCTGTGTGGCAGAAGCCCCTCGGTCTGAGGTATTTTGTTGTGGCCGTCCTAGCTGATGAATACATGAACTGTCCAAGCATCTTGTATTCTGAAGTGAGGACCCTGGGGATCAACTCTGGCTGCTAAGAGAACTTCTCAGACATCCCGAGGTTGGTTGCTCAAGGTTAATCCTCAACAAAGGGAAGTTGTATCCCATCTTCTTCCTCTCCTTTATCACCAATGAGGCAAGTCTGGTTAAAGTAATGCATTCCACCGACCCCCACTTTGCCAGGAAAGGTGAATGTCATCATTGCCCAAGATCCTGGGCCTCTGCGAAATTACTTAACTTGACCGACACCACCATATGCCCTGAGACCTTGGCACCTGTACACCCGTGGATGATGGCCCTTCTCGTGCAAAGAAAGCTGGAAGAGTCTCAGAGGGGAAGATGTGCACTCAGCCTTTGACCTTCCACTGGATGGCCACGAATACTTGCATATGTGACCTAACGCTTTCTTGTCCATTGACTCGTTTTTTAAAATGGTTGTGCTGTTGTCATGGACAGTTCCTTTCCCCGTCTTTGGGAACTGACCCTGACTTGCAATCTGGAGACCCTTCCATCTCCCCATCCGTCCATGTGCTTCCAAGTGATGCTTCCACCCGCCGTGTAACCCAACCCGCGCCTCCCATTCCTCGGATTACAGTGCTGGTTCCAGGTGGTCATGTGATCCAAGCTGGTCTAATTACAGTGCTGTTCGTAACTTCTTCTGGGAACACTGGGAAAACGCTAGAGTCAAAGTTTGTAGCCCGAGAGGCTGCAGGCAGCCACTTTGTAAATTCAATCTGAGCCTCTCCGAGCCTATTCCCACCAAAGGCAATGCTGAGTTGGGGGACAGAGAGAATAGGTATTATTATTACCACGATCCTACTTTGTTTGTTTAACTCAAGTCACCATCTCCGGAAAGCTCTCCGAGCTCATCTGCTTTCAAATGACAGCCAAACCACTAAGTGGGCCTCCCAGGACAATGGGGAGGTTGGAATTTCACTGACACACAGAAATCATCAGTGATATACATTTAGCTGAATGGATGCTATTCCCTTATCGAGATTCTTTATTAGTTAGGACTCTTGGATGTACACATACACACACAGACAAAAACACCCACGTCAAGCTGGGTCAAGTAAAAGGGAGAATTTATGAGCTCATCTAATCGAACCACAGGAAGGACCGTAGTAGAGTGGTCCCTTGTCTCTGCTTCTTTGCGCTGGTGCCATTTCTTGTACACTGGTCAATTCTATTGATACGTGGAAGGCCTTGTGACGACAGCACATGCTTTAGAGCTCCCATACCCAAGAGAAGAAAGACCAGAGTAGAACTCTGGCCTGGGCTCGGTCACGTGCCTGTCTCTCAACCAATCGCCGAGGCCAGGGAGCTCCTGTAAAAAGTTGGCACCTCTCATTTGTAATATTATGTTGCAATATCATGTTGGGGGAGCGAACAGTGGGCCCCACAAGAGAAGAAAGATGCCACTGATGCCCTGATATGGCTACTGGTACCCATGCCGTCCCCGTGAGCACCCCAATTAGGGCCCACAACAGCTGCAAAAGTTTAAAAGTGAAAACTTCATGCATAATTGTTTCATTTCCCAACCATGGCAAAACTTAAAAAAGGAAGTCTCTCAGTCTGAGAACTATGGTACACACAAATGCTAAATACAGAACTGGCCTTTCTACATGTCACAGGCTTTTGGTCTCTTGTCACAATGTCCTCAGAATCTTGTCCAACGTGTAGGAAATGACTCCACAGCCAAGACACTGGGTTAGAGTAGCCCCACTGGCAGGTGTCATCAGGCACGGACCTGTGGTTCTAACACCTCCCTGCAAGGTGTATCCAATAAGCAGAATGCGGTCATCCTGAGCACGCCGCATAAAAAAAAAAAAAATCACAGCCCAAAAAGGGGCCAACCATGTGTGCTACAGTGACCATGGAGCAGGGGACAAGCTCAACGAGATCCTTTAAACGAAGTTCTAAAGTTCTTTATCACTGCAAGTATGTCTCTCCTTCTTTCTCTCCCTCTCCCTCCTCCCATCTTTGAAACGCGTCTTTGCAAATAGTTCGTATTCTGGCACCATCGAGACACTAAGAGGAAGAAACAGGAATACAGATCACAAACTATTCCAAACCATCCCCAAGGAAACTTCTTTTTCTGTGTCATATTTCTGCAAGATCTTAGTCACTCAAAAGCGTCCGTGAGAACAGCTGGTGAGGGCTCAAGTTCTCCTCCTCCTGTGCATATCTTGTAGACATTTGCCTTCATGTAGCAGGAGCTTCAGAGAGGCTGAAAACAGTCTTAAACATTCCTGAAGATATAACATCAGTTCAACTGGGCAAGGATTTTTTTTTTTTTATGTTGTTGTCTGGGGGTGGAAGGAATTGAAAACCTTAGGAAATCGCAGAAATGCTATCATAAACATAATGAATCCTATTTACTGAACACAATGATCACCAGGCCCTGTGCCAGCCCTGTACATACACGATTGTAATTCTCACAAAATCCCATGAAGCACTACTATCTGTCTTACTGGCTGGAAAGGCTCGAACAATCGGATAAGCTGCTTGAAATCACGCAGCTGGTGGACGGCAGAGGTCGGCCTTTGTACCCAAGACTGGCCAGCACCGAGATCCATACTCTTCTCTCCCAGTCACGCTGCCTCCCCTGGAGGGAAAGTAGTGGCCGTGGCAGCTACACCTGCAGCACCTACTAAGTGCCAGGGACAATACACAGATTGTCATCTAACCTTCACATATAATTATACTCATCTTGCAAGACTGGTATTTTTGCATTTTACAGCAGTTCAAAGAAGTTTACATAACTTTCCCAAAGTCAGACAGCAATTAGGCAGCAAGGCAGGGAATGGATCCAGGAAGGCCTGAATTGAAAACTGAGGTCTTTTATCCTCATACCGTCTTTTGTGGGATGGAAACACCAGAGGAAGAGGGGCAGGGGGTTGGCAGGGGAGTCACATCTACACACACACACACACACCCACACACACACACACACAGCCATACACTCCTGACCTATCACATGCACTGCAGCCAGTACTACCCAGGAGTTCTGAGCCACACCTTTTGGTCGTCAAGGGAACCAAACAAGAACACAAACTTGACCTCTTGCAGTTTACAGGTGGATGCTTTCAAGTTCACTTCTGAAACTGTAATGTGAACATTTCCCTTCGTCTACTCTAAAAAATTCTTCTTCATTGCAAGCCTCTTGGCAATTGTATTGAAATATTTCTAAACTTCCATCCACGCACGGTTAAACAGGACTTCAAGGGGGCTGACTTTTTCAATTGTATTTTAATAAGATTGAGCACTTTGATAAAAGCAGGCTCTGCAGTACAATACGATCCAAAGTTGTCTAATCTTTTTATTTTATCATCTATATGATACAATTTAATAGACAAGGAAAACATTTTTAAATGCTCCAAAAACTAAACTATAAGGAAATATTCCTGTTGCTGAGTTGTAATCTGTGTAAAACTATCTTTATCTCTCTATTTCCTAGTACAAAATTCAGATACACTCAAATAAAATATTCATTCTGTTAAGAATTACGCCCTCTCATTGCATTAATCTTTGAATGACTAATTTCAGGATTTCCCTTTCTCTTTCCTCAGCCTTTAAAATATCTTAAAGTTAGCTGTTTACAATAGTCATGTGAGGGGACAAAAGAAGAAAGGAAGCCTCTTAACTACTCAAACAAAAGAAGACAAGCATTCACTTCCATCTTTTTGTCTCGTCGTTATAAATTGCTTTTAAGCATTATAACTGGATTCTCCCCAGCCCCAGTTTGCAAAACACAGCAGACTGTCTGTCTAAACACCTAAAGTGCAAAGCTGTTTAGAAATACTGATGCCATTTTGAGCCAAAGATGAGTGTGAGTCCAGGTTTCTGATCCTGGCTCTGTGACCTTGAGCAGCACAGTTGCTCCAGGCCTTATTTTTCCCATCTGCAAAACGGGAGTAATTATACCTAAGGCATAAAGCTAACATAGGAATAGTGTAAAGAATATATACAGCCAGACACAAAAGGTCACTTACTGTCTGATTCCATTTATGTGAAACGTCCAGAACAGGCAGGTCCATAGAGACAGAAGATTAGCGGTCGTGCCCCGAAGGCCCTAGTGCCACTTTAATCATCAGAGCCCACAGGTGGCTTTTCTTCAGCCCCATCCATCCCCCCCACGCCCCCACTGGCTTCTCTGCAGAGTGGATGCTCTTGCCCAGTCCCCTCTCTCTGAAACTCTTTCCCTTCATTTCAGTGATTTCCTCCAGTTTCTGACTGAGCGGCTTCTTTGATGCCATGGTTGCTTGCTGTCAGCTGCACTCCTCTTTCTATCACAAATCTAGGTCTTCAACATGGAGCTTTCCCCTCTTCTTCATTCTATAACCCCCTGAAAATCTCATGTAGGCTCGTAACTTCCACGGTCATTTCTGGATTGACAACTTCTAAAACTCCCTCTCCGGCCCTGCCCTCCATCTCCTAAACTCCTGCCCCAGTTTCCACCTTCCTCTGGAAACAGCAGAACCAGCTTGCACCCACCCACCCGGCAGGGGCCTGGCCCAGAGGAAGCGCTCAATGCCAGGTCCCTGGTAAAGCTGGCAGTTCCTGCTGGCTTCCCTACTTCTGTCTACAGGGCCGAGTACAACACTGGATTTTCATGAAAAGGGTTTCTATGGACAATGGTACAGAGACTGGCTGAAATTAAAGTCAGATAGGAAAACACAGGCTATCTGGCTGGTGGAGAGTCCATGTCAGGCTGCAGACACTGGGAAGTTGGGGCAAATCTGGATTCCCAAGAGACAGTGAGGGGCTTCCCTGGTGGCACAGTGGTTAAGAATCTGCCCGCCAATGCAGCGGACACGGGTTCGAGCCCTGGTCTGGGAAGATCCCACATGCCGCGGAGCAACTAAGTCCGTGCATCACAACTACTGAGCCTGCGCTCTAGAGCCTGTGAGCCACAACTACTGAAGCCCACATGCCACAACTACTGAAGCCCACGCGCCTAGAGCCTGTGCTCCGCAACAAGAGAAGGCATCGTGATGAGAAGCCTGCACACCGCAATGAAGAGTAGCCCCCGCTCGCCACAACTAGAGAAAGCCCACACACAGCAACGAAGACCCAACACAGCGAAAAATAAATAAATAAATAATAATAAATTAAGGGGGGAAAAAAAACAGTGAAGGTCAGAATTCTATCAAAGGCTTCTTTTAAAATTGCATTTCCTGAGTCAGACAAAGACAAATACTGTATTACTTACATGTGAAATCTGAAAAATACAACCAGCTAGTGAATATAACAAAAAGAAGCAGACTCGGGTGTAGAGAACAAACCAATGGTTACCAGCGGGGAGAGGAAAGGCGGGAGGGGATTAAGACGTATAAACTATTAGGTACAAAATAAACTACAAGAATATACTGTATAGCACAGGGAATACAGCCAATGCTTTCTAATAACTATAAATGGAGTATAAGCTTTAAATATTGTGAAGCACTATACTGTGCACCTGTAACATATAATATTGTACAACAACTACACTTCAATAAAAAAAACGATGGGGGTAAAAATAAAATAAAACTGCATTTCCTTACAGTTTTTAAGTAACTTAAGAGCATGTTCTCAGTGACCGCACAGAACCTGAGTGATGAGAAGAACAGAGCAGCAGCCGTTTAACTTCACTCGATGGTAAACAAAAATAGGCAGGTGACTTTACTACTGTATTACATAAATATCTTTACAAATAACTCAGGGCAGAACAATAAGACAAACAGGCCAAGAGATAAGAGCTCCTCCGAAAAACCAAAGGGCTTCTGCAGGCCAAACAAAGACAGAAGGCAATTAGCACTGGGGGGAAAGTAGAGAGGTTTTTTTTTTGTTTCCTTTCTGTTATTACTGTTGCTTTTTTTTTTTTTGAAACGGGTGTGCCTGGGGGCAAGAATCAAGAGATTTATGCATTAGGCGGATGCCCTCTTTGCAAAATGGACAAAAGAGTCAGCTTGTGGAGTAGATTAGATGAAAGAAGCCAAAGAGCCCAGAGGCGGCAACCAAATGGGAAAGCAATGTAGGGGAGGGGCAGGGTAAACCGAACAAAGCCTTCAGTCTGTGTGTTGATGGACAGAAAGAAGGAAGCGCCTGGACTAGAGACCCAGGCCACGCAGACACCCTGGTTCCATCAGAAAGGAAACACTGGCGAGGCTGGCAGTGTGCGTGGACATCACGCACAGGAGGGGCTTTTGCTGGGAGACGGCTCCTTTAAGGAATTTTGGAACCTTTCACCCTGAATACACTGGCCAGGATTAACGGGCACAGAGTCAAAGGTTAACTCCACTCCTTATTAAGTGTCTGTGAGGTGCCAGGCCAGGCACTGGACTGGACAAATGTTTCCACGTTCACACCCTCCTTTAATCTCTGCCAAGATTCTGGGGAGCACAACTCGTAGCCCCATTTTACAGACAACTGAAACTGAGGCCCAAGGTCAAACAGCTGGTGCCCAAAGAGAGAGGGATTTAAAGCTGGGCTGCCGTGGTGCTGAATCCGTGCTTTTCTGCGTGGTTATCTATGCACCTGTTGGCTATGTACAACTGTACAGCAAGGGGTATAACTCAGTCTTTGTGAGCTGGGGGAACCTCACAAGGAAGCAGTCCTATTTGAAAGGAATCTGATATAAAGAGTTGAACAAGTTGTCTTTCAGATCCACGTATAAATCCAAAAGGATCCGGGCTATCCCGTCTTTTGCCCTGTTCTGAGAATCAGTAGGCCCAACAAATGGACAAGGGAAATTTTAGCAGAGAAGAGAAATAACACAGGGACACCACGTTCAGAGGATGTTAGCCCTGCTTTCCTAAGATTCATAGTTTTGTAAAATGTTATAATAACTGACTCTGGGAATTTAGCCTGTTCTCAGGGCTTTACTGATATGAATTCATTGAGCCCTATAGGAACCCCATACGGCAAGCATGTTTATTATTACCCCCACAGAGAGGGTTAAGCCAGGTGCCCACGAGGCCAAGATGGGTCCTTTCCAAGTTGTCCAAATCTGTAGTATGTTGCCTCCCTACGATCCACGAGAAAGGGTTTGTTCAAGGGTCAAGATACACCCAGGGAGCCGTCACCCTGTTTCCTCTCCGTGGGCCATCCGCTGACACTGCTGGCTGAAGGTGGCACTGCTCCCGCTGAGCTATGCCTCGAAACCATTTTGACCCACTTTACTATATTTCATTTTTTCTTTTCTTTTTTTTTTTTTGGTCGCAGCATGCAGGATCTTCCCCAACCAAGGATCAAACCTGTGTACCCTGCGGTGGAAGCACGGAGTCTTAAGCACCGGACCACCAGGAAAGTCCTCGACCCACTTTAGAGAAGTTGTTAGTATGGCTCATCAGAGCTGTAATCCACAGGAAACCCCTGCCACTCCTGAGGTCCGCTCCTTAATTCACAGGCAAGAACACGAAACCCTAGGGATGCCTGAGTTTTGCCCAAGGTCAGAGTTTACCAAGTGGCAGAGTTGGGACCACAGCCAGGTCCCCTCACTGGTAATCCAAGGCTCCTTTCCACGAAAACTCGTTTCTGATATACTGACTACTTGCTGCTGAGCCTTTCACAGCCCCAAACACAACCAAAGGGAGGTACTACATACATTTTACCAGAAAAAACCCACTGCGGAGCTGCGGGAGAGGGTAAGGCGTAAGGGTTGTGGAGAGTGGGCGGTACATAATAGGACTCCCAGGAAAGTAAGTGCATGAAGCCGGCCTAGAACTTGGGAAGCTGGCATTCCCCAAAGCAGGTCATCTACTGGGCATAATCAACTTCCTGCATGTGTCACACCAGTGGCGAGCACATCTGTGCGCTCGTGGGGGCAACGTGCATCTGACAGCAGAAGAGCTGGTTTCCTTTCCCCTGTCTGCTCTCGGGCCTGCGGCAGCTCAGTCCTGCTCTGTGCACTGAAAAGGCCTGGAAGGTCTTCTTTCCATTTCATTAGCTCATCCAGGGGGCTGTCAGGAGTGAAAAGAAATAAGCATCTGCTATGCGTGCTAGGGAATTTCTTTGAATTCCACCCCTGCATCCTATGGGAATAGAGTTAATAATAATTAGTGGCCCCATACAGGAGGGATGGAGAGGAGAAAAGTGGAGGGAGGGCCCGGAAGGCTGCCAGGGGGTTGCTAACTGGGCAGGTCTGCATGACCTGTGGTGGCATCAGGGCTTGAGCTGCTTTGCAAGAAGGGTTGGGACGTGTGGTCTGACCCCGGGACGGGCGGTCAGTGGTGGAGGGGCAGTCCCTGGGCCTCCCAGGGAGGTTCCAGCCTAATCCAGTGCCTGACACACAGAGACAAAGACTAATGAAATGCTTGCAGGTGGGGCAGTGTGGGTAGGCCCAGATGGTCAGCTGGCTCAGAGCTGTACAGGCAGCAGCTTCTCTCTGAACAGAACTCCGTGGGGAGCTTGGAGGCCTATAGAGCCTATGAAGGCCAAAGTGGGGCAGACGTGGCGGATCGGATGGGCGGCAGCTCGTAGCAACTCTTAGTAGAAGAAATGATGCGAGCAAGAGCAGCGATGCCATGTGCGGCTGGGGGATGCACCCTCCAGGGGCAGACGCTGAAGGGTCAGACCAGAGGTGAGGAATGTCTTTAATTAGGAATCACTGACTCATTAAAATAATTCATCCAAGGGTGATGTTTAAATAAAGTAACCTAATTTTAAGTTTGATGGGTGAAGGGAATATGTGTGTCTATGTGGCAGAAGGAGAGGGGGGAGTTTGGGGCCAGGGAGTTTGGAAGAAAACTTACAATAGTTTACTCTTCTTTTTTTTTTTTTTTTTTTTTTTTGCGGTACGCGGGCCTCTCACTGTTGTGGCCTCTCCCGTTGCGGAGCACAGGCTCCGGACGCGCAGGCTCAGCTGCCATGGCTCACGGGCCCAGCCGCTCTGCGGCATGTGGGATCCTTCCAGACCGGGGCACGAACCCGTGTCCCCTGCATCGGCAGGCGGACTCTCAACCACTGTGCCACCAGGGAAGCCCAGTTTACTCTTTTAATTAAGAAAATAAGAGATATTATAACCTAAGAAATTTTAAAATGTACTTCACAAGGACAGTCTACTCAATACTCTGTAATGGCCTATATGGGAAAAGAATCTACAAAAGAGTGGCTATGTGTATATGTATAACTGATTCACTTTGCTGTACACCTGAAACTTACACGACATTGTAAATCAACTATACTCTAGTAAAAATTAAAAAAAAAAAGATGGTTAAAAAAATGTATTTCACACACAGAGACTGTCACCAAGACACACAGAGACAGGCAGAGGAGACAGTTGGGGACACCTGTCAGCTGGCCACTCCTGAGGCCTCTGAATAAGCCACACTCAGCTGTTGGGCCCCATCCTGGGTCCCCTTTTAACGAAGGGTTTGTCCCCTTCTGGCAATCAGCTAGGTTACTATTGTACAAGATCTGAAGTGCTCTCTACCCACTGAAACTGCTAACATACTAAAATGTCTCTAGCAGCCTAAATGGCATTTAAAATAAAATAAATACTGTGAATTGATGAAATGACCAATTATGTTAAGTACCCATGCCTGCTGTAATCCAAACCAAATCTTACCCCATTATCCTCAAAACTGCAAGACGATTCAGCAGGCCCTCTTGCCAGTGAATCTGCAAGAACCGAAACCCAGAGGCCGCCCTCAACAGGACCCTGAGTGCTTCCGGTTAATTCTTGCAATTGGTTTTACGCTGGAAAAAAAGAACTATACTACCTCTCTGCTCAACAGCTTATAAAGCAAACAACTATTAGACAATACACATCGGTTCCCCACTGTACCAATTAGGTCATTCTGTTCCACTGATTTCAGGTTTTACCTTCCATTACTTCCTCTTTGGAAATCTCAGCTTTCTTCTGAAAAACATCTTGGAGTGCGTGATGATGTCATTATTCCAAAGTGCCCGCAAAGCCCTCATTTCTGCATCCACCCCATAGAGTCCCCATCGCTCTCTCTACCTGTGGTCCTCTCGTGCCCATGTGCTCTGGTTGTTTCCCTCCTGGCACCACTCCCATCTATTTACTTTTTAAGGCCTTGTACAAGTGTCAACTCTCCCAAGAAGTGACAGGCCCACGTTCCCTCCCTCCTGTCAAAAACAAGGCTCTGTCCTCGAAGGAATGGGGCACATCTGCTCATTTTGCTGCTTTTGGGTTCTTTTAGTCTCAACCCGTAGGGTGACTTCACAGAGCAGGTTCTCCCCGGCCCCGTGCAGTCCGGTTTCGCCAGTTCTGCTTGTGGTCAGGGCCCACGGTCGCAGCTGGGCTTTGCTGGCCGGTTGCTGGGTCCCTGTGTCACTGTGTGACCAAGCTTCACCTACTACCCTGCTTCTAGGAACTGGGTTTTTTAGGGGATCCTCCTGGCCTGCACTCCCAATCCTTGTGGCTGGAACCTATTAACAGAGCTCTTTCCTAGTCTGATTATCTAGACAAACATCCTCCTGCTCGCTTTAGACATAAAGAAAAAATGTGGACATACATTGAAAATACAAAGTATAAAGGTGAGAGTGTGAGCATAAATCAGCTACATTTTCTTCTACTTGATTCTAAACTAAACCTTCCTCTGCCATGACTGGGCAGCTCCCTTCTTTCTATGCCAGTATCTTTACTGTAAAACTTTTGTTCGTGGGCATCAGCAACTTCTTGATAAGCCAGTACTGCCCGCCAGAGGAACACAAGAATATGACACAAATGAACTTATCTATGAAACAGAAGCAGACTCACAGACATAGAGGACAGACGGTGGTTGCCAAGGGGGAGGAGGGGTGGGAGGGGGATGGAATGGGAGTTTGGGATTAGCAGAGGCAAACCATGATACATCGAATGGATATACAACAAGGTCCTATTGTATAGCACAGGGAACTGAATTCAATATCCTGTGATAAACTATAATGGAAAAGAATATAAAAAAGATATATATATATATAAAACTGAATCACTTTGCTGTACAGCAGAAACTGACACAACATTGTAAATCAACTATACATCAATAAAATAAAGTTAAAAAAATAATAATTCAGAAGAACACACACAGAGTTTAAAAAACCTTATTACAATGTAAGTGTCTCGTGAACCCTCTATACAGATACAGCAAATGCAGAAACACAACAGGAAAAAAAACATTAGCAAATCCCCACCCACACTCCAGAATTCTCACCACGATACTTCTGATTTTAACATGTACATAAAAAGTAAATGGGATGTATTGAATTGGATGTGGATTCAAGAAGCATCTGAAATCTGTAATAATTTAGTTCTCAATGCCTAGAGTAATTAGGAGAATGGTTAACCCTATGAGAAAAGAAAAAAAGTCTACCACCCATGAGACAGAATCTCATGGTGAAATCACTCAATTTCATAAACCTTACCAATTTTTCCCTCATGCTTCTGTCCTGCAGAAATAACCCAAAACTAACATGCTTAGAGCAAATCTTCCCTAATGTGGAACTTAATGAATAAAAATCCTATAAGAAAATGCTCTAGGTAAATAAAATGCCTTTTGTGAAAATAATCCAACCATGAATGATATTCATACCATTGCTACAGATCTAGAGGAAAAATAAGGATGCACATAACTTTGAAATCCACTTGCAAAAACCCAAAGGCTCCTCATAATAGGTCTCCATTTACACTTTCTGAAGGGAGAACAGAATAGACTTTTTTAAAATTATGTATTAATTTTTGAGAGTGGAGGGAGTTCCCTTTTTTTCTTAAATATTTAGGATATTTATGATGGTCATTAAAATTAGGATTAATCAGACCTACCTA
The DNA here is from genome assembly GCF_949987515.2 of Delphinus delphis. Classification (NCBI taxonomy): domain Eukaryota; kingdom Metazoa; phylum Chordata; class Mammalia; order Artiodactyla; family Delphinidae; genus Delphinus; species Delphinus delphis. The sequence continues at coordinate 15,045,471 of NC_082684.1, read as the reverse complement.
CCTAAATTTCACCCGGACCAAGCAAAGATGTAAAGGAATTCTGAAGTTCCCGATTTCACAGGCTATTAAAAAGACAACATACAATTGTATGGCCTTGAAAACAATAGCACAAATGTGATGACATCTCTCACAATTGTTTGAGCTACTCTGGAAACCTGAAGATAAATGCCTCTTTTCTTAGCTACATATATATCCTACTCCTTCACACACATGGCTGGCCCCGGGCGTGTAACTTTTAGGGAAAAGAGGCGTAACAGCTCTAAACCAACCAAGATGCACTGAAACTCCTCACCCTAAGCCCAGTACAGTTTCAAAGCTCTTGGCAAAACCAAATCCATCTGCTTTGGGCCAGTTGTGCCACTCTGACACCCAGCCAATCAAGAGAGGCTAATGAGGAAGGGAAGTCAGAAGACACTTGGGGGCCAGCCAATTCCAGCTGATCTGCAGAGCAGACATCTCCCCAAAGTACTTTCTCCAAGTAGTTAGAGTGCATCTCATTGCTATTTTTAGCTCTGTGTTCTTCTTCGACTTTGGCCATTTTTAAAGAAACTTGACAGCAAAAGTAGAGATGAAAGGCGGTTTGAATTCCTTGAGTGCATTGGACAGGAAGTCGCGCAAGGCAGCTGAGGATGGACTGGACAGCAGAAAGAATGCCCCCCTGCAAATGACGCCTGCAGGGATGAGGGAGGGCGTCTGAACTCTGAGCCTCAGAACAAACCGCAGTCACCCTTCCAGGCACACGTGGACGTCAGGGTACAGCAAGCAACAGGTGGATCTCCACGATGACCCAAGTGCCAGAACACCCCCAGCATTCCTCACAGCCCAGGCACTGGAAATCCGCGATAGGGTTTGATTTTACCAGTCCAATTGATGCTATCGTTGCATCCTAACTGCCACGTAATTCCAATTTCACCAAAGCAAGCCGACCACTTCTGGAATCTGACCAGTGACAACAGACCAAAGAAGCCGTCTTATCTCAGATTAACAGTTCATATCAACCAGGAGACGTCAGTAGGAAGAAATAAAGAGAACTGGACAAACAGAGCCATCCCACAGCAGTCACAGAGGGCCCGCTCTGCAGCAGACAGAACTCTCCCGACAGACACCAGGAGCGAAGGAGTAGTGTGGGGATGGGGGAGGGGGAGGGGGGGCTGTCAGAGACCTACCTTGTAGAAGGGCTCCATTTCTCTTGAAGAAGGTGCTGCCCGGCCAGAGGGGTGGACCTGATGTGCTGAAACAGAAGAGAAACCAGCGTGAGGGCGAGCTTGTCTACACTCACTCAGCAGCACTCAGAAAACAACGCTTCCTCCAAACACATCCTTCAAAATGGCCTCAGGACACTTTCTCAATTACGCATTATTTACACCCTCTGAAAATGTATCTTTAAAAACCGTTAGTCTTGTTTTATGATGAATGGGCTTCATATTTCAACGTGCATAACCCGTCCATGTGGGTATTCAGGTTACTGTCCTAACCCTGCTCCCTCTTGGGCACTGAAATCGTCTGCAGGTAAACAAAATGGCCACATCAGATGCTCAACATCATAGCTTATAACTTCCGCTAATTTCTTCATAATTTTATGACTTTATGAGGCAAAGAACTCCCATCCATGTCTTCTGAGATCAGCAGGTTTTTCACCACTTCCTAGTGCCACCTGCCCATTATAAATGCGAGCTTGCCTTTCCTGGCTTTTCTACCACCAAATTCTTATTATACAGATATGACCTTGATCAACTCCCTCCCTCCCGTCTTCTTGTTTCATATCCCGTTTTCAATTCCTTGGCTTAAAATGTTGCACCCCATATCCCATAAAACACTTTTCAGATATGTTACCACTCACAGTCCTGTAACAGGAGAGGCAAGAAAAGACGAAAGATTAATGTATCACAATGACACTTTACTACATTTATAGACAAGCATTTTCACTGTTTTAAGACACCCAGTGAAAAACTTTATAACCAAGCCGGTCTTGGAGTAGAAAGGAGGTGATTCTAAATCAAGGATTGGTTTAGATTAATGTTAGAAAGCACTTAGTCAAAATTGTTCCTACAGCCAGCCCAACAGGCAGCATAAATTACTTTCTCCAAGATAGAACGTGGCAAATGATACCGGTTAATGCATCATCAATCACCTTCAGCGTTAAAAAAAATTAAAAAGTTGGTCTAAATGATAAGTTTGTAAGTTTGGCAAACACGGACACACACACACAGAATAAGAAATCTGAAGGACTACCTGATGAATGTTTCTAGAGTCCATCAGGGTCTCTAGTGATGCAGGGGAACAATACTGTTAACAAGGAAAAATGCCAGTGACACATTCTGTTGACCAACGTTTCGTCCCCAGAGGTACAAAGAGCACACCAGGTATGGGGACATGTTACATGGCTGGTGAGGCGTAGAGAAGGAGGAAGAAAAGTGCTACAGCACACAAATACATCAAAATAATGTCAAACGTGTCAGAAAACGCACAGAATGAACCTTGATGTAAATGATAAAACTTTTGTTTTATTGTGGTTCGGATCCACTCTACTCAGAGTAAGTGAGGATAATGCATCTCAGCTATGGCTTTTCCTGCAGCCCTGATCCTCAGCTCCGGCTGCTGTGGCCTCTGAGTGGCCAGGAGTTGCGCAGGACAGCAGGAGATCTGGCCGGGGTCTCAGGGCTGCAGGATGATGGCAGCAAGCTGAGTTCTCTTCTGTGTGATTCCTGTCCTATTCCGATTCGAGGCTGTTAAGGCTCATAGCTGCATGAAGAATAATGTGTGTTAAAATGCTTAAGATTATCTTTTAACAACCCCAGCCAGCTCCTGAGATCTCACCATCTGATTTTTATAAGAAAGCAGGAAATAGCCAGCTGGCTGTGGCCAACGCTGAATCACCTGATTTCTAAAGATACTTAAAAACTGAGGAGTTCACAATAGAGGAGTTGGCGCTTCTGGAGAATTCGATAATTGACTATTACTGCAGGAGCCTGAATATCTAGCTTACTTCCCTCCAAATCTCCTCTTCATTCTGACCTTGATTTGCCTGAAAACTGAGTAGACGCCAGGGATGGAGTAAACGTGGGGAACGGAGGACGGGTAAATCCAGTGGTGTAGATAAGGAAAATTCTCTGTACGATAGAAATCTACTTCAAGATTTCTACAACATCCTTTGAATGTACCTAAGTCACCGATCGCTATTCCGCTCGTTCTGCTGTGCTGCCGGTGTAATCCACACTCTCACAGTGGAGACAGATCTGGAGTGGCCCACCTACCCGCTCTGATGTAGCCCCTGTTGTGACTGATGCATTCACCTGGGGGCTCGATTCCTGCCATGCTAATTGCAAAGCTTTTGAGCTCACTGGCCCCATATTCTACACTCTTCTTTGGTATGGTCCCTCCAAGTGACATCTTCTAACTGTTAGGAGATTCAAGGATTTATTAAGAGCTTGTTGAAAACTGTGCTTGGACATGGAGAGAAAAATTAGAAGCCATATTTTATGGCCTCTAGGAGCTTACTGTCATACTTAGCTAGCTCCAACCTCTTGTGACTCTATCTAAAGAGACTAGAAATGCGTGTGGAAAGGCCAACGGTTATGGCCCTAGTGGCTACAGGTTGGGGAGAGAGCAAACTGATTTTTTTCCTCCATCTGGAGATATCCCTGGCTCACCGGGCTTTAAAGCTCAAAGTTAGCTTTTAAAAAGTATATAAAATTACTTAAAAATGTATAGCAACCACAGTAATTCAGAGAAGCTAGTGGTCGAGGTCTCTGTGGGAGTATCTCAGGCCACTCTGGAAACCACTCATTTGTGTGGCAAATCAAGGAGGGGAGGGTGGGTGGTCTGTGCAGAGCAGGATGGGGGACTCGCCACACTCAAGTCACCTAAACGCCAGTGAACTTGTAAATAGTCACTGCCATGGGAAGTGGCCACTAGGGCCCCCTTCAACCTACCAGAGTGGGTTTTAATCACGTTACAATGGTGCTCACACTGCTTGAAGACAGGATACCACATTACCATGTACAGAGCACAGTGATCAACACTTTTCCGTGGGATCCTCCGATCCCATGAGAGGGCAAGGCAGAACCCACTGTCCCCATTCTTCAGGTGATGGAGGGACTTGTCCAAGTCATCACACGGCTGGTCAGTGATCAGCCCAAGACCAGCCCACTGTACCACAAAGACACACGTCAACAGCCCCGATTTCATTTCTCATCGTCCAGCTTTCTCTTCCAGTCTTTCGGCACCAAACCCTTAGCTATCCTCCTCCACGGAAGAAGGCTGTGGACGGTATTTCACTAGGAATCTCTCCAAGACAAAATCCCAGGCTAGAAAAAGCAATCAGGCTCACCAGATGCGAAAAACAGACACGTGGGCTCATATCAGCAGAAACAATATAACGCTGGTTTCACAACTGTCTCACTTCAGTAACGCTCTAACAAAATCTCATGACCTTCAGCACCAGAAGCCAAACCCACGTGTGGCAAAGGAAGTCGAGCAACAGGTTAAGAGGGCCTGGCCTGCCAGCAAAGGCAGTTTGTCAACTGGCATTTGAGAACATTGATCCAGCTGATCATTAAGACCAGAGCTGAGCCAGCAAATCCCAAGGGAAGTGCCCTACCATCCCACCAGCACCTGCCAGAGACTCAGAGCTCTGTCTCTCCCTGGGCCTCACACACTCAGCTGCAGTTCTTCCAGCTCCCAAGGGGACACTGTAGGTCAACAGGTCGTCCGGCCCTAAGGTGGCTCTTGGCATAATGATGCCATCTGTCATGCGACACCCATGAGCTGCCATCATTGTCAGAACCGGATGAACTCTAACCAAGACCCTGGGAGGTTCTGGCAAGATCCACACCTGTTTTCACCAGCCTGGACTTTCTGTGAGTCTAAGAAAAGAAAATTAGTTAAAGTACTTCTCTTCTAAGTACTTTTTAAAAAGTACTTTTTGTCTAAGAACCCGGCTGCCAAATGTGAACGGGTTGATCTGAAAGAGAGAACAGGGTACTGTAACACGGATGAACCCCAAGGACATCATGCTAAGTGAAATACACCAGTCACAAAAGGACAAATTTCAAGTTCATAGAGACAGAGTAGAAGGGGAGTTCCCAGAGGCTGGAGGGAGGGGGGAGTAGGGAGTTGTTTAGTGGGTACAGAGTTGCAGTTGTGTAAGTTGAAAAGAGTTATGGGGGTTGGTTACCCAGTAATGTGAATGTGCTTAACACTACTGAACTGTACACTTAAACGGCTAAGATGGTATATTTTATGTTATGTGCATTTTACTACCACAACAAAAAATTTTTACTGTAAAATGATAGAGGGAGAGAGAGGGAGAGAGAGGGAGAGGGAGAGAGAGAGAGAGAGAGAGAGAGAGAGAGAGAGAGAGAGAGAGAGAGAGAGAATGAATACAGGAAGGACCCCGGAAGAAGTGAATCAAAGTCTAAAGAGTTTTGGGCAGTGAAAGATCAACCTACATGCTGCGTTTCTGAAGGTCCCCTGCAGTTAGCATCTCTGCCAGAGTGGCCCAAAGTACACTAAACAACAGAAAGGGATGTGGTGAGACCAGCCTATCCTAACCTGGTCCTTACAGAGGCCAGAGCTTGCCTGGTAGTCTTCAGGCAGCTGAGCAGATCTCTGACGTATTCTTAGCACTAGAAACAATGCGAAGGCAGTCCCCTTGGATGTGTGAAATCTACCATCAGACTGTGTTTCTCCAGGAATAAAACAGTCAAAGCAGTTGTAATGAAGGGGGAAATTCCCGAAAAAATACTTGGAATTCTACTGTTAATTCTAACTGTGGATTGATCAACAGAATGTCATAGAAAAACAAATACGACCTACACCACATACTAACACAGACACGCTGGGTGAAAGATGCCAGTCTTGAAGTTTGGAATGCAGGAATCAGACGTGTGTGAGATGGTCTCAAGTTTCACAAAACACCCTTCATAATTTGAGACGCATCACTAAAGAGTCCAGCTGAAAGTTCAGAAATCTCAGGGACTTTTACAACCTTCCATACAAAACCGGACTATACTGACATTCAAAGAGATCTCAGTGGGCACCTGGCTCCATCCGAGTTGTGGTGGGGACAGCACAAGATTTGGACTCAAGGAATTTGTCTGTTGAAAACACAAGCTGAGGGCTTCCCTGGAGGCGCAGTGGTTAAGAGTCCGCCTGCCGATGCAGGGGACACGGGTTCGTGCCCCGGTCCGGGAAGATCCCACATGCCGCGGAGCAGCTGGGCCCGTGAGCCATGGCCGCTGAGCCTGCGCATCCGGAGCCTGTGGTCCTCAATGGGAGAGGCCACAACAGTGAGAGGCCCGCGTACCGCAAAAAAAAAAAAAAAAAACACAAGATGAAAACAGGTCTCAATTCCACTCCTACAAACAGGGAGCAGTTACAGCATGTAGTGCTGGAGAATTAAATGAGATGATGCATGTACAAAGGACACTCTGTGAACTGCAAATATCCCAGTGGTTGTCTTGATTACAAGAAAACTGCAGTTCAGAGAAGTTAAATGATGTGCTCGGTGCCAACACTTCCTCCTACATCCTGTGGACTCTCCCCGTTAGGCTCTTGGCTTCACTTCTGTGACAGAAGAGCTAACCACACCTTCATCTTCCTCTTCCCCTTAAGGATGCTTTGAGATCATCTCATTTGCAAACGTTCCTCCACCCGAAGTAGCAATGAACACTTTCTAAAAATCAATAGGCTGGAAGAAGCAGCTTCACGATGCCACCTACTCCAAAGAAAGCTAAAAAAAAGACAGCTCTGCCCAGAATCCTGCATAGATCCAAACTATTAAGTACGGCTGCCCACAGTGACCTTTCAGGGTCAGGCAATCAAGAGGCAGAAGAGACCAGGTGGAAACGTATCAGGACTGGCCAATTTTCAGAGGCTGACAATTACTGGGAAGGCATTACTGGAGTGATCAGACAATAACCAGCAAGGACCACAAAAGCCACAACGGAGAGTGTGGCAAGATCTCTCTGAAGGCAAAACTCGGATCCTGGTAAGAAATGGAACGGCTTTGTCACCTTCGCCAATGTTAAGACTGGAGCACTGGGAGATTGGGATTGACATATATACACTAATATGTATAAAATGGATAACTAATAAGAACCTGACGTATAAAAAAATAAAGTTAAATTTAAAATTTTTTTAAAAAGACTGGAGACTCATCCTGTCTCCAACCGGATCAACCCGCAAAGCATTCCTGTGTACCCATCACAGCCAAGGGTACGCTAGGCTGCAGCGGATGGGGGGGAACGGCTGCGAGACTCAGACAGGGCTGGCTGCTCTGGAGCAAGAGCTACTGGGCGATTTTAAACACATCAATAATGTTCCACAGAGTATGCTATGAAGTTTAGGGTTTCCCTCCTCAGACACGTTTGAGATGTGCTGCTGACCTGTGACAGGGTTTCTCAACCTTGGCACTGCTGACCTTTGGGGCTGGATCATCTTTGTGGTGGGGGCTGTCCCGTGGGTGCTAGGGTGTTCGGCAGCCTCCCTGGCCTCTACCCACTAGATCCCAGCACCAACCCTCCCCAGTTGTAACAAATAAAAATGTCTCCAGAAACTACCATGTGTCCTCTGGGAGATAAAATGGCCCCCAGCCAAGAACCATTACCCGATGGTCAGCAACCCGACTAAGCTGCCCTCACTCTTCTCTCCACTCGCCAAGTCCCAACACCCCCCCTCCCCGCTCCATACCTCGTCAGGCAAAAACGTCACCTCCTCTTTTCTAAAACCAAAGCCATTCCTCACAAGCTCACTCACCCTCCGTTATTTCTACCTGTGTCTGCACCTTCTTCTTTGCCAAAGCAACACCCCTACTGCCCTCTTTTCCTCTGGCATCTTTCCTCCTGCCATTATCCCTTGTCTCCCCTCACCTCCCCCTTCCAGGACTTCTTAGCTGACCCATCATCCAACATCACCTAGTGTCCAAATGCTCCTTTTGGCCCCCATGACCCTGCCATGCACTCACCAAGCACAGGAGCTGGGCGACAGTGCCCGACCTCCGCTCTTCTGCGTCATGGTGTCCCCGGACTGGCTGCGATCCCCTCACGTCTGGGTCATCAGAAGCCCCTAAGTCACCCCGCCATTCAGGGCTAAGGGCCTTGATGGCTCTACAGCTCCTCTCCCCTGCCCACTCTGTGCCCGCCCACATGCACGCATATGAGAGGCTTACTTTATTATTTTTTTTTTCTAATTACATAAACTATCACTTTTGACATTATCTCTTTAAAATCCTTTCCAAGTTTAGCCTCACAACACCCAGCTAGCCTGGCTCTCCTCCTCCCACTCTCCTTTCTATGAAATCTGCTAGCTCTCTGTCCAGCCTTACCCCCATAATGATGGGTATTCCTGGAGTTGTAGCCCTCTCTTCTTCTCTATTCATTCTCCTTTGTTAGGAGAGTTCATAAACTCCTGGGGAATCTGGCTTTTCCAATTCTGTATCTCGAGCTGATCTTGCCTCCAGACTCTGGAATGTATTTCTGGCTGCATCCCCCCAGGCCACATCAATTCAAATGAGGGAGCCAGTTTCCCACCTCTGTTTCCCCTGCTGGTCCCCACGGGCACTTTCCACACTGCCCTGGATTTCTCAGTGTGTCTATTGGTTCTCTAGGGCTGTCATAACAAAGTACCACAGATAAGTATCTTAAAACAATAGAAATTTCTTCTCTCCCAGTTGTGGAGGTTAGGAGTCCAAAGTCAAGGATGGTTCCTTCTAAGGGCTTTAAGTGAGAATCTGTTCTATGCCGCTCCCCTAGCTTCCGGTGGTTGCAGGCAATCCTTGGCCTTCCCTGGCTTATATATGCATCACCCTGTCTCTGCCTTCATGTTTATATGGCATTCTCCCTATGTGTGCTTTCTGTGTTCAAATTCCTCCTTTTGATATTGGCTTAGGAGTCCACCCTACTGCAGTATGACCTCATCTTCACTAACAACTGCAATGACCATATTTCCAAATGAGATCATATTCTGGAGTGCTGGGTGTTAGGACCTAACATCAATATATGAAGTTTTGGAGGGGACAACTCAGCCGAACACAGTGTCTGTGATTGTCTCCCTTTACACACGGTGCACTCACACTCCCTGACACACTGCGACATCTGAGTCTGTCTTCTCCTAAATCCCTACCACCTACGGCAATGCTTGGAACTTGGCTGGTACCTGTCAATGCTTGTTGAAAGAATACAAGTTACCAATTAATTTAACTCAGCATTCCTCAAAAAAAGAAAAGAAAATGACCCAGCTTGTGGTGATTGCCTGTAAAATGTTCAAGTTAAAAACGCTGGTGCTCATGGAACATTCTACAGGATAGATCATATCTTGGGTCACAAATCAAGCCTTGGTAAATTAAAGAAAATTGAAATCTTATCAAGTGTCTTTTCCGACCATAATGCTGTTAAGACTAGATATCAATTACAGGAAAAAATCTTTATAAGATACAAACACATGGAAGCTGAACAATACACTACTTAATAACAAAGAGATCATTGAGGCAATCAAAAAATACCTAGAAACAAATAATAATGAAAACACAACGACCCAAAACCTATGGGCTGCAGCAAAAGCAGTTGTAAGAGGGAAGTTTATAGCCATACAATCCTACCTCAAGAAACAAGAAACATCTCAAATAAACAATCTAACCTTACACCTAAAGCAATTAGAGAAAGAAGAACGAAAAAAACCCACAGTTAGTAGAAAGAAAGAAATCATAAAGATCAGAGCAGAAATAAATGAAAAAGAAATGAAGGAAACGATAGCAAAGATCAATAAAACTAAAAGCTGGTTCTTTGAGAAGATAAACAAAATTGATAAACCATTAGCCAGACTCATCAAGAAAAAAAGGGAGAAGACTCAAATCAACAGAATTAGAAATGAAAAAGGAGAAGTAACAACTGACACTGCAGAAATAGAAAGGATCATGAGAGATTACTACAAGAAACTATATGCCAATAAAATGGACAACCTGGAGAAAATCGGCAAATTCTTAGAAAAGCACAACCTTTCGAGACTGAACCAGGAAAAAATAGAAAATATAAACAGACCAATCACAAGCACTGAAATTGAGACTGTGATAAAAAATCTCCCAACAAGGGCTTCCCTGGTGGCGCAGTGGTTGAGAGTCTGCCTGCCGATGCAGGGGACACGGGTTCGTGCCCCGGTCCGGGAAGATCCCACATGCCGCGGAGCGGCTGGGCCCGTGAGTCATGGCCGCTGAGCCTGTGCGTCTGGAGCCTGTGCTCCGCAACGGGAGAGGCCACAAGAGTGAGAGGCCCGCGTACCGCAAAAAAAAAAAAAATCTTCCAACAAACAAAAAGCCCAGGACCAGATGGCTTCCCAGGCGAATTCTATCAAACATTTAGAGAAGAGCTAACACCTATGCTTCTCAAACTCTTCCAAAATATAGCAGAGGGAGAAACACTCCAAAACTCATTCTACGAGACCTCCATCACCCTGATACCAAAACCAGACAAAGATGTCACAAAGAAAGAAAACTACAGGCCAATATCACTGATGAACATAGATGCAAAAATCCTCAACAAAATACTAGCAAACAGAATCCAACAGCACATTAAAAGGATCATATACCATGATCAAGTGGGGTTTATCCCAGGAATGCAAGAATTCTTCAAATACGCAAATCACTCAATATGATACACTCTATTAACAAACTGAAGGAAAAAAACATATGATCATCTCAATAGATGCAGAAGAAGCTTTGGACAAAATTCAACACCCATTCATGATAAAAACCCTCCAGAAAGCAGGCATAGAGGGAACTTACCTCAACATAATAAAGGCCATATACGACAAACCCACAGCCAACATAGTTCTCAATGGTGAAAAACTGAAACCATTTCCACTAAGATCAGGAACAAGACAAAGTTGCCCACTCTCACCACTATTATTCAACATAGTTTTGGAAGTTTTAGCCACAGCAATCAGAGAAGAAAAAGAAATAAAAGGAATCCAAATCGGAAAAGAAGAAGTAAAGCTGTCATTGTTTGCTGATGACATGATTCTATACATAGAGAATCCTAAAGACTCTACCAGAAAACTACCACAGCTAATCAATGAATTTGGTAAAGTAGCAGGATACAAAATTAATGCACAGAAATCTCTTGCATTCCTATACACTAATGATGAAAAATCTGAAAGAGAAATTAAGGAAACACTCCCATTTACCATTGCAACAAAAAGAATAAGATACCTAGGAATAAACCTACCTAGGAGACAAAAGACCTGTATGCAGAAAACTATAAGACAGTGATGAAAGAAATTAAAGATGGTACAAACAGATGGAGAGATATACCATGTTCTTGGATTGGAAGAATCAACATTGTGAAAATTTCACAATTTGCGTGGAAACACAAAAGACCCCGAATTGCCAAAGCAATCTTGAGAAAGAAAAATGGAGCTGGAGGAATCAGGCTCCCTGACTTCAGAGTATACTACAAAGCTACAGTAATCAAGACAGTATGGTACTGGCATAAAAACACAAATCTAGATCAATGGAACAGGATAGAAAGCCCAGAGATAAACCCATGCACATATGGTCACCTTATCTTTGATAAAGGAGGCAAGAATATACAATGGAGAAAAGACAGCCTCTTCAATAAGTGGTGCTGGGAAAACTGGACAGCTACATGTAAAAGAATGAAATTAGAACACTCCCTAACACCATACACAAAAATAAACTCAAAATGGATTAAAGGCCTAAATGTAAGGCCAGACGTCATAAAACTCTTAGAGGAAAACATAGGCAGAACACTGTATGACATAAATCACAGCAAGATACATTTTGACCCACCTCTTAGAGAAATGGAAATAAAAACAAAAATAAACAAATGGGACCTAATGAAACTTCAAAGCTTTTGCACAGCAAAGGAAACCATAAAAAAGATGAGAAGACAACCCTCAGAATGGGAGAAAATATTTGCAAATGAAGCAAGTGACAAAGGGTTAACCTCCAAAATTTACAAGCAGCTCATGAAACTCAATACCAAAAAAAGAAACAACCCAATCCAAAAATGGGCAGAAGACCTAAATCGACCTTTCTCCAAAGACATACAGATTGCCAACAAACACATGAAAGAATGCTCAACATCACTAATCATTAGAGAAATACAAATCAAAACTACAATGATGTATCACCTCACACCAGTCAGAATGGTCATCATCAAAAAATCTACAAACAATAAATGCTGGAGAGGGTGTGGAGAAAAGGGAACCCTCTTGCACTGTTGGTGGGAATGTAAATTGATACAACCACTATGGAGAACAGTATGGAGGTTCCTTAAAAAAACTAAAAACAGAACTGTCATATGACCCACCAATCCCACTACTGGGCATATACCCTGAGACAACCATAATTCAAAGAGTCTTGTACCACATTGTTCATTGCAGCTCTATTTACCATAGCCAGGACATGGAAGCAACCTAAGTGTCCATCGACAGATGAATGGATAAAGAAGATGTGGCACATATATACAGTGGAATATTAGTCATACAAAGAAATGAAATTGAGTTATTTGTAGTGAGGTGGATGGACCTAGGGTCTGTCATACAGAGCGAAGTAAGTCAGAAAGAGAAAAACAAATACTGTATGCCAACAAATATATATGGAATCTTAAAAAAAAAAAGTTCTGAAGAACCTAGGGGTAGGACAGGAATAAAACGCAGACGTAGACAATGGACTTGAGGACACGGGGAGGGGGAAGGGTAAGCTGTGACAAAGTGAGAGAGTGGCATGGACATATATACACTACCAAATGTAAAATAGATAGCTAGTGGGAAGCAGCAGCATAGCACAGGGAGATCAGCTAGGTGCTTTGTGACCACCTAGAGGGGTGGGATAGGGAGGTTGGGAGGGAGACGCAAGAGGGAGGAGATATGGGGATATATGTAGATGTATAGCTGATTCACTTTGTTATAAAGCAAAACTAACACACCATTGCAAAGCAATTATACTCCAATAAAGATGTTAAAAAAAAAAATCTGGGATCTCAACCAAGGTTCTCTCCTGAACCCCCATCTGCTGTCATCCATTCCTGCCAACCCCTTCTTTCAAAAGACTCTTGCAATTTCCCTTCCTTTGTGTTTCTACTCTACTGTGTCAACTCATATGCAGATGTTCCCACTAGCATCCTAATAGGTCTGCCCATCTCCAGCCTTTCCCCCAACCCCAGTTCTCCCTGCCTAATACCTTTACAGTCTTCTCAGAGCACAGTATCTTCCTGAGCTCTCCCCTTGGTTTGCAAACTGTTCCCCAGGGAACCCCCAGGGGGTGCCTATAGTGCTGCCAGTGGTGGACGTGGGGGACGGGTGTCTAGGTGAGGTCCTGCACCAACGTCAACAAAGCATCTCATACTATGTATAAAATAGGTAACTAATGAGAACCTACCGTATAGCACAGGGAACTCTACTCAGTGCTCTGTGGTGACCTAAATGGGAAGGAAATCCAGAAGAGGGATATATGTATACGTATAGCTGATTCACTTTGCTGTACAGCAGAAATTAACACAACACTGTAAAGCAACTGTACTCCAATAAAAATTAATTTAAAAAAAAAAGCATCTCATTTTTCATGTGTCTGACGTGTTGAGTTTCCACATAATTTTTCATTTGAAGAGCTTGATGGTTATAAAAGTGGGTGAAAACCAGTAGCTTATAGGGCAGAGTTAAGTCCAATAGGTTCTCTGCCCCAAGAGGCCTTTCTATTCCTTCTCAAACGTTCCCCCTGATCCCCAACATACCACCTGAGGCAGGTCTCCAGAACACACTCGTACCCCATATATTTCTATGACCCATTCAAGCCAACTTGAAACAGGAGGGAAGGGGGCAGGGCACAACCGTTAAAAGAATGACACAGCCACTGAGGACACAACATCAACTGGTTAGAACCAACTAGGTCCAAGATGGTAGAAGGTTCGACTTCCAGTGGACCTTGGGCCTCATTATATGCTCATTGGAATCCATCAGCATATGCTAACTGACACACCCACCAGTGCCATGACAGTTCTGAGGCTAACCATAAAAGGTCAAAAAGTGGGCCGTGGCACCATTCCTGGAAATCTCCACCCCTTCTCCACAATATCCGTAGTTGGAACAATCCTCCTACTCATCAGCCTATGAAATTACCCAGCCCGGAAAAACGAACCGCCCCATATTTCGGGGCCTCTCGCCTTCTGAGACGGCCCACACTCTGTCTACGGAATGTGTTTCTCTCTAAATAAGTCCACTTCTTACCTATCACTTTATTTCTCACTGAATTCCTTCTGTGAGGGGACATAAAAGAACCTGAGCTTCATTAAGTCCTGAGACCAGGTGTGTGATCTCAATTAAAAGACACTGGGTTCAAGTGCCAATCTGGGTTGTGTGGTTTCAGATTCTGTTCCCCTCTGCTGAAATGCCCTGCTCCCATCTTCTCTTTGCCTATTCAACTCCCATCCATCCTTTATGGTTCAACGCAAATCCCGGATCTTTTTCTGGTCACTCCTACACTGGAACCTCTCCCCACTCTGAATTTGGTAATTCCTGTATAGTAAAGTCTATTTGGTAATTCCTGTACAGTACAGCTGATCGTACTATGTGATATTTCCTGATCTGATGTCTTACACCTTTAATTCACTTTCCATAGGTGTGTGTCTTACCTTTCCAAAGGGCAGAAACCCCATGTAGGCAGAGACTAAAGGTGACTCCCCTCCTAGAATTTAGCCGAGTTCACTGTACACAAAAATTGTTGCTATTATTCTACTAAGTGATGGTGTAAAGCAGCAGAAGTGCTACCTGCATATCATAAACAGAATTATTTCACACAGTAGGATTTCTAAAAAATTCTCTTAGTAGACATAATTCTCTTACAAAGGAACTAGCCTATATAGTAACATTCCTTCTTCCACTATCATCATCTCAGATAAAAACTTAAAAATCTTTAAAAATGGAAACAAAATTACAAATCTCATCTTTGATGGTAAGTAATACGTGAGGTAATTTGGATTACTCTTTTCTGTGATTTTTTGATTATGTAGGAATATATAAATAACTAGATAAGTACATGTGTATTTTTGATAATATGGAATGCATGTTTGAGTATACCAAAGAAATTCTGCCTGAAGCCTGGGCTACAATTTTAGATGCATACAGCTCATGATACATCTTATGAACAGATGCAAAGGTGTTTATCATTATCTTTGTGCTACACAGTTTCTAATTTTACATATGAAAACCAAGGCATCATTCAGCATAAAGTACATTATTTGCATGATATATTTGCATTTGTAAAACACCCACATTTACTTTTACTGCTTAATGGGCCTGGTTAAAATGGGCCACTCTATATAAATGGAGCACACTGGTTCGCAACTCAATGGTGCTGATAAGAAAACGACTCCTTTTAGATGCAAATGAACCTACTAATCACAATTAAAATGGTGGAGTTGAGGAAAGCTGAGCAGCTGTTCCAAGAGCTACAAGTCTAGGGCCAGTTTGGTTCCAGCTTAATCTCAGGAGCAGCCTGGGACTCCCCACAGGACAACTGCCCAGGGGCCAATGGGATAAACTTAGCTTTTTCAAAGGTGGTTGGGAGAGGTTAGAGGCAGCTCCCGAATCTGGGCTGACTGTGCAACTGTGGTCATCCGTCCAGTTCAAAGGACATAAGTGGTGCAGAAGGGAGGAGGATTGCATTTGTAAGACTCACAGAGGAAAGGCAAGACACAAAAAATTAAGTAACTGAGGCATCACTTTGAAACGGTGTAGTCGCTATGGAAAACAGTGTGGTGGTTCCTCAAACAATTACACATAGAATTACCACAGGATCCAGTCCACTTCTGGGACTATACTCAAAAGAACTGAAAGCAGGAACTCAAAGAGTTGCTTGTACCCCCATGTTCACAGCAGCATTATTCACAATAGGTAAAGAGCGGAAGCGACCAGAGTGTCCATCGATGCATGAATGGATAAAGAGTACCTGGTAAATACATACAATGGAATATTATTCAGTCTTAAAAGAAGAAAGAAATTCCAACACATACTATAACACAGATGAACCTTGAGGACATTATGCTAAGTGAAATAAGCCTGTCACAAAAAGACAAGTACTCCATGATTCTGCTTATATAAGGTACCTAGAGTAGTCAAATTCATGAAAGGCAGAAAGTAGAATGGTGGTTGCCAGGGTCTGTGGGGAGGAGGGAATGCGGCGTTGTCGTTCAATGGTTACAGAGTTTCAGTTTTGCAAGATGAAGTTAGTTCTGAAGATGGCTGGTGGGGACGATTGCACCACAATGTGAATGTACTTAATGCCACTGAACTGTACACTTAAAAATAGTTAAGATGATAAATTAATATTACGTGGATTTTACTATAACTAATGAGAACCTACTATATATAGCACAGGGAACTCTACTCAATGTTCTGTGGTGACCTAAATGGGAAGGAAATCCAAAGAAGAGGGTATATATGTATACATATAGCTGATTCACTTTGCTGTACAGTAGAAACTAACACAACACTGTAAAGCAATTATACTCCAATAAAAATTTAAAAAAATAAAAACAAATAGTAGCTAACTGGCTAGCTAGATAAGTAACTAAATACACTGCTATTCCCTAACGGCCAGCCAGACACTCACGTAGGGCAGGTGGAGCTTCTGCTCCAGTAATAAGAGCTGGGTTGCCCACCTTCCTTTCCCTGACTCATCCATTCATTGAATAACATGTCTTTACACCTGCTATGGGGACACAGCAATGAAGAAACTATACTGTCCTCCAAGAGGCAGGGTCATGGCTGGCTAAGCAGATAAAATAAAGAATCCGTGGTTGTTCAGAGAACGACACACAGCTCTGGATCCTACTGCCCTTGGGTCCCTCAATTACTAAGCCATGAATCTGGACGCTAGCAACTTCTGGACAACAACCCTCTTTTTGGGCAGAAACCATGGACAATTCCTCTCTTCCATGAGGCCTACCCTGATTTGATCTTTATCTGTCCCTTGTTTGAAGCCTGGCAGCCCCGCCATCAACACACAGACTTCAACACCAACTGTCCTGCCAGTTCTCCAGCTGCCTCCCCGGGGAAACTACAGACCCCCCAAAAGTGTCATCCGTCTTGCTGGGTGCTCAGCACAGGGCATGGTACCTAGTACCTGCTCGATAAACACTGACTATTATCCCAGCCCAGAGAGCAGCCCCTCAATACACCCTTAGGTGCATTCCTGGGGGGTTGAAACCTGGAGGCTTTGTCATGGAATTTCTCTATCTCGGGGTCACTGCCCATGAATACAGACACCAAGACCCTTCAAGGAGCAGCTTGGATGAGGGCGCAGGTCTGGGATGCAGTGACTTAGGGTGGCACAGGGACAGTGTGGCCCTCTGGCCATGCTGGGCTGCAGGGGCATCGAGACTGAGGAACCCCAACCCTTCTCTCCTTCGCTTGGTGGCGGTTTTGTGGCGATCTTGAACAATTGTGCAAAGAGGCTCCAGCTTAACAGGTGGAACCAGCTGGGGACCTGAAACAGTATCATGTAGCTGGAGACAAGTGATCTTTCCCCAAAATCCACTCCTTTAAGAGGATCACCTCTTGAGCGAAAATATCATTTTGTTTTGAACTCAATATCATTTTGCCTTGAAATCCTTGGGCCATCGCCCGTCACCAAGAAGCAGGAAGGGTCGGCCACACTCCTATCTTCTGTCCCAGGACTGAAGGGTTGTCCTGAGGCTGTCACAACCACGCACTGCACGATACAGATAATGTTAATAACGTTACCCATCGCCATTCCATTGCACTGATACAGCTTTCAGGGAAAAACCTCAGTAACAGAGACAAAAGTCACTATGACCTATTTATCTTTCAGGCTTGTGGAGATCAAGAGATATAAACGTTTAGTCGAAGTTTTGGACACAGTTTGATTCCCAGTACTCCCTACAATGCTGAAAACTGGTCCCAGACAAGAAAATGACCTATTTGTGGCAAAGCTGTGGTTTACTTTGACAATTCATTTCCTCCCTTTGAGAGCCAGTCCCACCCCCGGACTCCACCGAGAAGATGAGAGACATAAATGCTGATTTTGGAAAGCTGATGCTGTAGAGCTGGACATCTCCATCTACACGTTCTATCAAGGGTACCAAATCCAGGCGTTCAAATGCTGAAGTTGTACATAACAGAAGTTGTTTTCTTTCTTTCTTTCTTTTTTTAATATTTCTCCTATGGTTTACTGGATCTAGTTATGGTTGGCTTTGAAGTGACAAAAAGCAATTTTCCATTTCCAGAAAGTAATCTCTTATATCTGCCAAGGCAACAAATATTGTGATTGGCATCAGCGTCTAACCTATGCCTTTGTCCTAATACTTCCAACTGAGCATAAAGAACTGGCTCTACCTTCAAAGATGCGCCCTCCACTCCTTCCTCTCCCTGTGATCCCTCGCCACCTCCCTCACCACCTGTACCAAGCCGTGACTTGCCTGTGACTCTCTTATTCTCAAATCGTCCCATGTGGACCCGGAGCCCCACTCAGGAAAACCAGAGAAGAAATGACTGGAAAACCCAAGAGGACTGGTCCTCTTCCCACACCATGTGGGCTAGAGCTTATATAACTGACTCTTCACCTAAAACTTCACACCCATTGGATTCTTCTAGAAAACCTACAGAAACATCCACTCCTCTCCTTAAAAGACAACGAAGCAGTTAGGGAGTTTGGGATTGACATGTACACACCGCTGCTATATTTCAAATGATAACCAACAAGGACCTAGTGTACAGCACAGGGAACTCTGCTCAATATTATGTAACAACCTAAATGGGAAAAGAATTTGAAAAAGAATAGATACATGTATATGTATAACTGAGTCACTTTGCTGTACATGTGAAACTAACACAACATTGTTAATCAACTATACTCCAATATAAAATAAAAATTAAAAAAAAAAGACAAAGGAGCAAATAATGTTGCTAAACTTCCTTAACAGTATTAAAGTCAGGAGAATATAGTTTCAGAACAGTAATGTTACTTCTTGGCCACAGTTACAGAGATGGGGGTGTGAGGACTGCGCTTTACACAGTTCCATGGTACATGGTGACTGGTGGGAACATTTCTTCCTGGGTAAAAACAGTCGGTGTAGCTGTGTGAGAGGTTTTTTGTTTTGCTTTGTTTTGTTCTGGACTTCCCTCTTCTCTGACTTACCACAACTTAAGCGAAGCCTGAAGCGTATTCAGGAAACCCTTAGCTTCCTGAAAACTTTGGGAGAACTCGACTCCCATGTGTAGACCTGGTGCCTGGTCATCATGCTCTCCTGGGAGTGTCCACTGATCACACACAGCACACGCTTCACGTCCAAGGCTCACAGCATCCTCATTGGTGCCACCTGGCCTGAGAGCTCCTGAAGGACACGAGTCATGCCCCTGACTCGCTCGCAGAGCCCAGCACTGAATCTGGCCGGAAGAGGTCTTCCCACGGTGCTACCTCTGCACCTTCCACTGCCCTCCTTTCAAGGCAAAGCCCCACGGAGTCACGTGCCACCCAGTTTCAGGACCACTGTCCCAGGCTTAGCCTTTCCTGGGACAACGCTTTACATTTAGGGCACCCTTATCACACGTATGTTATAATTGCCGCCACTTCATCTCCGCAGATGTACGGACTTTCATTAGCCGTGACTCCATTGACTTTTTGTGAAATTCAGTCAATCCTGTGTTCAAAACCACTCCCTGGGCTCCCTGTGGGTTGTGTCACTCCCGATTTTCCTAGCTCTAAGCGACTGGCTCAGCCTGCTCCAGCTTCATCTCCTACCATCCCTTGTCTTGTTTTTGCTTGTTTGTGTTCATTTATTTGTATTTTTTTTGGTTTTCGCTCTGGCAACACCAAGTTGCTCATGGGCTCCCGAACACACCAGAATGCCTCTCACCTCTGTCTTTGTTCACTCAGCTGCCACGCTAGAAACACCTCTCCCTCTATTGTCCTCTTTGCAAACTCTGACGCGTTCTCGAAAATTCTGCTCTTCCGATATCTCCTTCTTGTCTTCATCCATGCCCGGAGCACATCCGGCTCTCCCATGCTGTTCTCCCCAGGTATCACCCTGTATTGTAATCTATTTGTTTATGCGGCTAGACCATGAACTCTGGGAGGATGACGGCGACTATTCTATGAGTCTAAAGTTCTCAGTAGCTGGCACAGAGCAGGTGTTCAGTAAATGTCTGCTGAAAAAAACTAGCCTGGGGGCTTCCCTGGTGGCGCCGTGGTTGAGAATCTGCCTGCTAATGCAGGGGACACGGGTTCGAGCCCTGGTCTGGGAGGATCCCACATGCCGCGGAGCAACTAGGCCCGTGAGCCACAACTACTGAGCCTGCGTGTCTGGAGCCTGTGCTCCGCAACAAGAGAGGCTGCGACAGTGAGAGGCCCGCGCATCGCGATGAAGGGTGGCCCCCGCTTGCCACAACTAGAGAAAGCCCTCGCACAGAAACGAAGACCCAACACAGCAAAAATAAATAAATTAATTAATGTCAAAAGAAAAAAAAAACAGCTAGCCCGATGAAGTCTACAGAGCTGGTATCAGGATCCTCATTTTGCAGCTAAGGACACAATTCAGAAAGGTGAGGTCACGAGGGTCCTGCAGCTAGTAAGTGACTCATGTTCTTTCCACTGTACCATGACGTTGATATAACCCAACTCTCATTTCCTGTTATCTCTGGAGTTTTGTGACCTACAGGAAATAAATGTTTACTGGATGCTCCTAAGCATCTATACATAGCCTTCTTTTCAGAATGGACACCTAGAAGGACAGTCCTATAATTCACCATTATCAGTGCATCTAGTTTAACTCAGAGCCCAGGCAGCCAAGCGCTAAATTAACATTACTCTTCTCTGCAGAGGTGATGGGGCTCTGAACAGGCACAAGACGCCTGCATAACTTTGAAGAAGAGATTTACACACCTCTTTGTCTCCCATAGAAATGGACTCAAGAGCTGCAGCAGTGCATAAATGATCCTTTCTTTCCACTGTTTATAGTTGAAAGCAGCCGTTTTCAGCTTCTTGCCGGTGATCACTCCACTAAAAATAGCTTTGATGCTGTCACATGCAAACTTAGGCAGAACCTGAAAGCATTCCCCGTTTAGTTCTGAGCAGGTTCAACTTTAAGAGAGGCAGCTGTTAACATACTCCAGCGTGTTTACATGATGCTGAAGTAGTTTGGCTCGTAGTGAAAAAAAGAAAAAAAGAAAAACACTAAAAAGGGACAGAAATGGGTTTGCAGCCTCTGGTGACAACACTGCTTTCTGCTGAACTGGAGCCCCAGGAGAACAGTGGGGTTGGCAGGGAAAATGCCCAGCTTCAAGGGGAAACTGACTGAAGCACAACTGTGGAGAAGACAGGAGAGAGACTGCTTCCTAAGATGTGAGATTCCCGACTATGCTTGAGGTAGGGGTGGGGAAGTGGCCAAGAAAATGGTACTTTTAGAGAAGAGAACTTACAAAGGAGGGGTACTTTTCTACCTTGTAGAGAACATCAAAGAGCTGTTTTTAGAAATCAAGGAAACAAAGAATGAAACATATTCAACATCTTGGCCATGCCTTGGATGCCTCATATTGGTTCACTGGGCAACCGGACCCAAACTGAAGGCAAAGCAGAGCATGGGCTTGGGAACCAGAGGAAACCTGAACTTTCATCCCAGCTCCTCCCCTTCTGGCCCAAAGGACCTGCTGTGTCTTCCCTATCTTCCACCCAGGGTACGAGGATTAAGTGAAAAAACGTACTCCGAAGAGCCTGGTGAGGTGGGCGACCCCTAACAGACAATCAACAGTGTCCTTTAGAAACATGTGACCAGAAGAAAGAGTGTCTGGGGTCAAGTCTGGAATACAGCAGTTTCATTCAAAAAAAAAAAAACAAAAAGCATCCACCAAATAAATTGTGTTTCTTTCTTCCTTCTTAATTCTAATGTCCAAAGGATGACTCACACCATATTTGCTTATGAAGTGAGAATTCATTTTCCAAGGGTTTTGTCCTAGAAAATTTGCACGGAGGCTGGCTGAGCTTCAGGGGAACAAGGGCTCTGGCTGCCACAGGACTTATCACAGGTGCTGGGTGCTCACTTGCGGGCCACTGGGAGATGGAGACCAAGGTCAAGGACGGCGAAGGCCATCCTTGAGCCAGGGTCCTCACTTGGGACGCTTATGCTGGAACTCCACATACATTTCACAACCCATAACTTAACAAAAACCTCAGATTATTTTATGGAGACCTGGAGAAAACAACGCCTCTATGACATCACCGTCCCACTCTATGAGCTTCGGTGCTGTGAGCAGACGTCTGACTCAGGCACAAGAATGAACAGGCTCCCTAAACACACCATAAATTTTAGCTGCACCTCAAGGTTATATTAGTGGAGGAATTTATCAGCTAAGTTGCATGTATTTGAACAACAGAACAGACTTTATGTACTGCTGTATCTTTAACACTCATTTCTGGGTTAACAAGACAAAAGAATTTACAGTTACTGCCAACGGCTTGCTGGCAGCTAATACCCCCGATTAGCCGTTGCCTAGCAACAGTCAAGCATGCTTCCTCCCAAATCAGGAAGAACCACTGCTAAATCTAGACTAATTACAAAATGGGACAAATATTTAAAAGCTTTATATTTATTAAGGATTTGGGGAGGGCATCCTAATAAGAATGATTTCTATTAAACAAATTTAACTAAATACAACACAAATCTGTCTTTGTTTCGTTGTCCCACGTTATGCAGATCATTTTAGGAAAACTGGATGTTTTTGCATCTTTCCTAATTTCTCCAAAGATTGTACTAAACGAAACCATGTGCTTTTTATTTATTTTTTTATACAGAAGGTTCTTATTAGCTATCTATTTTACACATTAGTGTATACATGTCAATCCCAATCTCCCAATTCATCCCAGCACCACCACCCACCCCCTTTCCCCGCTTGGTGTCCATACATTTGTTCTCTACATCTGTGTCTCACCATGTGCTTATATTTTGTAGAAGCACGTCTTTTGCTTACTACTCTAAGAATAAGGAGGAAATGAAGCACCAGAGACACCTAAGCCTTTTAAAATATACGTATCTGCAAAGAAATTAGGAGGCTACCATCACAATTCTCACAACTCTTACAGGGATATCTGGATGGAAAGCTCAGCAGCTTTCTACCTTCATTTCCTACATTTGCCTGCATTCTCGATTCCCTCTATTTCAAGAGCCACTCAGAGTTCTCTGCGTGGAGAATGAGCCCAGAGTTGTTTCAGAGTCCACCATGCTGGCCTCCCTGCCATAAAGGCTATTTTGCTGACAAAGTTCTGAGCAATCAAAGTTCTAAAGTCAAGAGACCTGGCTTCATCCCCTAGAGTGGAGGCAGGAGGATCAGGAGAGCCCAAAACACACGCACACGCATGCACGCACACACACACGCATGCACGCACACACACGCACACGCGTGAGCACCAGAGTTTGGCCCCCTTTCACATGCCAATGTAAAAGGATTTCATATGTAGGAATATTCTCCCCAAAAGACAAGACACCAACCTCAAAGGCAGTATAGGAACTGAACAGGGGTCTGCAAACTATGGGCCAAACCGTACTGCCCCAGAGGTAAGAATGGCGTTTACATTTTTAAGTGGTTGAAATAAAAAATGAAATATGAAATCCAAATTGCAGGTCCTTCACTTATGTGTATGTCTGCTTCGTGTTAATATTTAGTATTTGGCCTTTTACAATGAAAGTCTGCAGATCTCTGAAGTGGAATAAAGACCAGGGACATTTTAGTTCTTGAAAAAGAAATTGATTTTGGATTAACTTTAAACGTGACCAAAACAAAGCAAATGAGCCATTTCCCACCAAATGGCCTTGAGTCCGGGCTGCTTCGTGAAGGCACTACCAAAATTTCCAGAAAACAGTTCCTGTGGAATGCTAATTTAATTAGTATTAAATTTAATCATCGTTACTTGGAATCTTTTTGATTTCAGCTAACCAACCCTCCCTCCCCTACCACACACACAAATTCTCTTCAAAATGTTTTTCTTAGATTGTTTCTCCTGTATCTTGTTATTAGTGGAACAATCTGAGTAACTCATCAGATGGTCTATGTAAATCTACACCATTTTCTAAACAGAAATAATTTTATTATTAAAAACAAACATGAGTACTGTTTTTGGGTCTGAGGAGAATATGGAATTAATTATATTTTGTGTGTAAATAAGCCTGCCCACCAGATAGTGCTGCATCGTCCATGAACTTTGTTAGAAAGTGCTGATCCAGATTAAAACATGGATATGCTGCTTCACTCAAGTCTGAAACAGCCCAAGGACTCTTCGCTTTTGCTACCCTCTCCCTTGGGTTCTCCATTTACCAAGCCACAGTATCTCCTTGAAGCTCACTGGCAGCCTGCACTTCTGTTTATACTTTAGAGACACATGTTTTGCATCATATTACAGCCCACGGTTTTTGTACAACCGTGGTTTTCACCATCTAACCATCCTTCCAAATTCCACTATCAACCAAAGCTTAGAAAAAGTGCCATTCTTCCAAGCCTTCCAGAATCACTTACAATAAACCCTAAAGCAATCTTCCATTAATCAAAACGCAAGTATGTGCCAGATAGAAGCAACTTTTGGACACTCCGCACCTGACATAAGAAAGAGGAAAGACCTTCAAGTCTGGTCACTATTTAAGACAATGACAATTTTGGAAGAAGAGCACAAGAATAATTATCAAAATAAAAATTGTATTCATGCCCCTGATCCAGAATTAGCTCTTCTAAAATGAACTTGAATCTTCTGGAATTACCTCAGGTTGCGCTACACTGTTCTCTGCAGATGGACACAGTTGTAGGGTCACGAAGGCCCCCAGTTTTTTCTGAAAATAATCCTAGTATTTTCAGGCTGAAGTGGGTAAAATGTGTGATTGGGGACACCTGGTGAACTTGGTGGTCTGCTGGTACTTCTGGTCCACACTCTCCTCAGGAAAATGCCCTCCTCAGCACACGGAGCCAGGGTGGTCATGCTTTACATCAATGGCCATGGCTGACTGGGCCGGGGTAGAACCTGACCCAGGTTCTGGGTCTAAGGGACATCAGTTTTAGGTGACCCTTAATCTACTTGGCCTAGCTCAAAACGAGGAGCTGAGCCATTCAGAGTCCTCAGGCCTGGAATTATAAGAATAGAAGCAGAAGTACACACACATATAAGTTAAGCTTGTTAATGTGATGGAGGATATCGATTTTTGAATGTTGAACCACTGTTGCATACCTAGAATAAATCCCACTTGGCCAAGGTTTATAGTTCTTTTTATACATAGTTGGATTTTATTTGCTAATATTTTGTTAAGGATTTTTGCATCTATGTTCATGAGGGATACTTGTCTGTAATTTCCTTTTCTTGTAATATCTTCATCCATTTTTGGTATTAAGGTAATGCTGGCCTCAGAACGAGTTATGAAGTATTTCCTCTGCTTCTATCTTCTGAAAAAGACTGGCAAGAATTAGTATAATTTCTTTCTTAAATGTTTGATAGAATTCATCAGTGAACCCATCTGGGCCTGGGGCTTTCTGTTTGAGAAGGTTATTAGTTATTGATTCAACTTCTTTAATAGACCGAGGTTTATTCAGATTGTCTATTTCAGATTGTCTATTTCTTCCTGTGTGAGTTTTGGCAGATTGTATCTTTCAGGGAGTTGGTCCATTTAATCTGGGTTATAAAATTTGTGGGCAAAAAGTTGTTCATAATACTCCTTTATGATCCTTTTTAATTTCCATGGGATCTGTAGTGATGTTCCTTCTTTCATTTCTAATATTACTAATTTGCATCCTCTCTTTGTTCTTCTTAGTTAGCCTGGCTAGAGGCTTCTCAATTTCATTGATCTATTCAAAGAACCAGCTTTTGGTTTTAGTGATTTTTCTCTACCGATTTTCTGTTTTCAACTTCATTGATTTCTACGCTCATCTTTTTTCTTCCGCTTACTTTGGATTTCATCTTCTCTTCTTTTTTCTAGTTTCCTAAGGTGGAAACTTAGATTACTGATTTTAGATCTTTCTTCTTTTCTAGTATATCCTTTTGATGTTGTAAATTTCCATCTAAGCACTGCATCCCACAAATTTTGATAAGTTGTGCTTTCGTTTTCACTTAGTTCAAAATATTTTACAATTTCTCTATTCTGTTTTAAAATTTCTCTTAAGAGTTCTTCTTTGACTCGCGTTAGCCATCAGTGTGTTGTTTAATCTCCCCACAGTTTGGCATTTTCCAATTAACTATCTTGGTGAACATTCCATGTGAGTTTGAGAAGAACGTGTAACCTGGTATGGTTGGATGAATTAGTCTATGGATGTCCATTGTATCCAGTTGGTTGATGGTGCTGCTGAGTTCAACTATGTCTTCACTGATTTTCTGCCTTCTGCATCGGTCCATTTCTGAGAAAGAGGTGTTGAAGTCTCCAACTATAACAGTGGATGTATCTACTTCTCTTTGCAATTCTATTAGTTTTTGCCTCACATAGTTTGACACTCTGTTGCTAGGCACAAACACGTTAAAATTACGTCTTCTTCTAGAACTGACCCATTTATCATTATGTAATGCCCTTCTTTATCCCTGATCATTTTCTTTGCTTTGAAGTCTGCTTTGCCTGAAGTTGATATAGTTACTCCTGCTTTCTTTCCGTACATTTTCCTCCATCTGTTTACCTTTAATCTATGTGTGTCTTTATATTTAAAGTGGGTTTCTTGTAGACAACACGTCGTTGGGTCTTGTTTCTTAATTCACTCTGCCATTATCTGCCTTTTCATTGGTGCATTCACACTACTGACATTGGAAGTGACTACTGATACAGTTGGATTAATATCTAGCCTATTGGTTTGTGTTTTCTATTCACTACCCTTGGTCTTATTTTTGTCTTCCACTTTCTTCCTGCTTTTTGAGGTTTTAATGGAATGCTTTATATAATACCATTTTCTCTCTTCTTTTAGCAGATCAGTTACACTTCTTTTTTTTTTTTAACTTTTTAAGTGGTTGTCCTTTGCTCCTTATATTTAAGAGCCCAAACTAAAAGACCAGGTTTGAGGCCCTCCCTCCAATTTCACCCCTTATAAGCCCTTGCGCCTCACTAGGCCTTCTCCTCTGATAAGTGTAAGGGTTGCACTTGCATTCTCTACAGCCACTTTGGACTCACATTCTGGAAGCCCACTCCTGTGTTTTCAAAGGGCACCTAGCACCACCACTTCACATTACAGTGTACAAAACTGATTGGGAGAGGTTTTGCATAGCCCTGCACTGATAAGGAGCAGAGGGAGACCAGGTCACTGCTGTTTCCATTACATAGGCTGCCTCTGTTATTAGACTTAAAATTTTATTTTAAAAGGGTAGGGGGAATTCCATTTAAAAGTTCATGCTTAAAAAGCAAAGGAAAAGGAATTTAAGTAACACCTTCATTAACTGGGCACAGCTAACCATTTCAGTAACAGCAAAACCCAAGCAAGAGTGGGGAGAGATGCACTTTGGCCACGGGTCAGGGTGGGCTCACGGGCAATGTGCCTCCTGGGTGTGCCATCTACCCCCCTGCAGCCAGCGGATGGATGCTGGGTCCTTGGAGAGTGAGTCCCACAGTGGTGCTGAGGAACCATTTTCTGGCTTAATACTGAAATGGCAGGCTGGAAGCTCACCTCACTCATTAAAAAGACAGGAACCCCACCAAGGTCTGCCAAGAGTCACCGATGGCCCTGGCAACCCCAGGCTCTGCAGATGGTCCACAGTCACAGAATTTACCTGAAAAGGGGATTCTCTTGTCTTCGAGTCACCAGACCCAGGGCAAGCCCTGTTCTCTAAACATAGCTCCCATTCCGAGCCTGAGGTCACAAACTTTTTTTTTTTTTTAACATCTTTATTGGAGTATAATTGCTTTACAATGGTGTGCTAGTTTCTGCTGTATAACAAAGTGAATCAGCTATACGTATACATATATCCCCATATCTCCTCCCTCTTGCGTCTCCCTCCCACACTCCCTATCCCACCCCTCTAGGTGGTCACAAAGCACCGAGCTGATCTCCCTGTGCTGTGCGGATGCTTCCCACTACCTATCTGTTTTACGTTTGGTAGTGTATATATGTCCATGCCACTCTCTCACTTTGTCCCAGCTTACCCTTCCCCCTCCCGTCACGAACTTTTCTCACCGTGAAAATAAAGCGCCATGAACGTGGACGTGGTAGACACCTGCTGACATTCCCGGCCAGCCAGAATTTATTCCCTCTTCTTCCAGTAATCACTCCCCAAATTGCCTTGGGTGCCAGTCCTCCCCTAGTGCAGGGTGAGCACAAGTCAGAAACATGTACACCATCCCCTGCTACAGTTACTGGTCGTTAGGCGGATGGCAGTCAGACCTACATTTTGGAGTAGGAGATCCTTTCTTTTTTCCACTGGCCTTGACCTTCAAGGATTCATGTCAGGTTGGGCAGCCATCTGCCTCCACGAGGTGAAAGCCTGACTGAGAATGGAACCGACACAGAGAAGAAAAGCCAAAGGGTGGAAAGTGAGGAACCATGACTGTGTGACCCACGGAACAACCTCTGCCTGAAGTGAGACCTACTCTTGGACTCTATAGTCGCAGAAACCTAACAGATTTCCATTTGTTCTCAAGCCACTCCAAGTCAAATTTTCTCTCAACTGCAAATTTAGTACCAACTGATACACCGATAATTCAGATGGAGATGAAGCTCAAAGTTCCTTCTCCCACTTCCTTTAAGAAAAGGGTCTGCCATGCAAATGAAGTTTACAGACAGGGCTGAAGAGAGAAATGTGCTTTCACTAGAGAAAAGTCACTGCTGGCACTCGAGCACCACAGACACCATTATTAACTGCTAACAAGAGAGTTTCAGCTATTCTTATTTGGGGCTGAATGGCTTATAAATGTCCTGGACTTGACAACTCTTCAGGAAGCATCTAGCCGACAAAAGAAATCCTACAAGTTTCCATCTTTAAAAATGAGCTGTGTGGTAATCCAAAGAGTACAGCCCTAGCATAAGACTAGACAGAGAACTCAGTGAGAGTCTAGAAAGAGAATGAAGCGTTGGGACGAAACAAGTATACTATAAACGCAGCATTTCCAATCCCGGGGACGGGGATCTGACAGTAGTCCAAAGGCGTCAAAAATGAGCACGAGGACTTAACGAAAAACCGGGCCTTGAGAAGAATACAGCTGGCCCAAACCACGGGGAAGGGTGTCCACCTCAGCAATAAGGAGAGAAAGGAAAATCAAGGCAAAAAATCTCTACCAGCTAGATGAGCAGGTATTTGAAAGACTGACAAGACTAAGGGATGGCAGAAGAGTCAAAGTGTTGGCAGGACTATAAATTGATACAACTTGGGGAAGGGGTGGGGAGAGAAACTTGGATATACATGCATTTCTAAAATGCCTATCTCTTGGGCCCAGCAATACTGCTTCTAGGAGTTAATCAATACATACCAGAGGCTACTGATAAAAGAGCCCGGGCCCTCGTATAGAACAGACCCTTCCAAATCCCACCCACCCCTTCCTGACTGTGGAACACTAGGAAAGTTACCTACCATCATTCAATTTTAGTTCTTCATTTGTAGCACAGGGATAAGTGAGCACCTAGGCTGTTAAACGTGCATTTAGGGACTTAGCACAATCCGGGCAGAAAGAAAGCGCCACGACTGTCGCAAGCGCTGGTGGTGATGTTGTCCCATCCACAGCCTCGGAACCAGGGGTTGCCCCCCGCTCCAGCCACTATGAGGCCTACACAAATAGCTCACACCCTGCACCTCCTCCAGAACTGCCCTGGCTTAGGGCCACGAGAGGCCTTCAAGTTACAGGCTGACAGCACCCCCAGACCAAAGAGGGGCAGCTCTGCCAGGGTGACTACACTCCAATTGGGCCGAGACTAAATTTGAGAACTTCTCTGCTCAGTTCCTTACTCATCCTGTTTCCCTCACTCCTTTTCCCCTGAGAACACCTTTTTAGTAAATCGCTTTTACCCAGATCCCCCTCTTGGGCTCTGCTTCTGCAGAATTCAGCCTAGGACCCAAATGTTATGATTTTTATTTCCAGGCAAGGGGGCAAACGTATAAGTCTCACCCTGCTTACTGAGGCACGGTTAGAATATCAAGAAATGGAAAACAATTTAAATGTCCAACCACAAGTAGGTAAATCTATACAAGGGCACACACACCATGCACATAGTAAAAAAGAGTACTGCCTGTCAATATGAATTGACAAGAGAAGAGGTACATGGCAGTGCGGAGTAAAAATGCACGTTACAAAGGAGCACCGTATGAGCCCTTTATAAATATAGTTTGGGTGGGTAAAGGGATATGTTAAAAGATGTTCAACACTCATGTTCACAGCAGCATTATTCACAATAGCCAAGAGATGTCAGTAACTCAAGTGTCCATTTACAAAGGAATGGATTGACAAACTATATATACATATATTGATACATATATAATGGAATATCATACAAAAAGAAATCTTGACACATGCTACAACATGGATGAACCCCAAAGACAGTATTCTAAGTGAAATAAGTCAGACACACACAAAAAAGACACATATTGTGTGATTCTATTTATATGAGATACCTAGAGTAGTCCTATTCACAGACAGGAAGTAGAAGGTAGAATGGTGTTGCCAAGGGTCGGGGAGAGGATGAAATAGGGAGCCAATGTTTAATGGGTATAGTGTCAGTTCTGCAAGATGAAAAAGTTCTCGAGAGTCTGGTTGTACAACATGTACATACTTGCTGCCACTGAACTTTACACTTAAAAATAGTTAAGACAGGGCTTCCCTGGTGGCGCAGTGGTTGAGAGTCCGCCTGCCGATGCAGGGAACACGGGTTCGTGCCCCAGTCCGAGAAGATCCTACATGCCGCGGAGCGGCTGGGCCCGTGAGTCATGGCCGCTGAGTCTGCGCGTCCGGAGCCTCTGCTCCGCAACGAGAGAGGCCATGTCAGTGAGAGGCCCCATACCACAAAAAAAAAAAAAAAAATTAAGACAGTGAATTTTATGTTATGTGCATTTTACCACAATTAAAATTTTTTTCATAAATGTTAACAATCTGGAAATAAGGGTACTTTTATTGAGTGCTTTACACTCTTCCATTGTTTGACCATTCTACATGAGTATGTACTAAGTTCATAATCAGAAAATACAAAAAAGCTATTTTAATTCTGGAAAAAGGTAAATACACTTTGAAAAGATGGTATACGTCTACTACCCTAGGCCGGTAATCCATATAACTTAGGTTCCTAGTCTTTTAGTGTGTGTTTATTTTTAATAGTGTAGAAATTTCACTTTGGTCCCTTGTTTTGTCAGCTTCCTTTCATTTCTTATCTCACCACCACCAAAACAGCTTAAAAGCCATCAACAGTCATTGTTCTGGGGCTGTTTAAAATGTCCAGGTTAATTATGTAAAAATTACTGCAAAAAGAAAGTAAACATGCTTAAAAAAATTCCTCTTCCAGCTTTTCTTGATTTGTTTGTTCAATAAATATTTCTTAAGTGCTTAATAGACGCCTGGCAACACGCAAAGCCTTGGGGACACAGTGGTGCCCAGGATAAGCTCGGTTCCAGGCTCCCAGAGCTTAGAACGTAACTGGCGGAGGCAGACATGAGACAGACAGGTTGATAGGGCTCCACTTGTGTTTCCATGCTAGGCTATGCATTCACATGCATGCACGGGTGCGCGCACACACACACACACACACGCGCGCGCACGCAGTCACCCGTGCACACACACACACACACACACACACGCAGTCACCCAAGCAGCTTTCACAGTCAACGATACTGATGTTATTATCCAACCTAGAACCTGCACAGTCCCCACCAAGGAGGGCTCTTGACGCCCACTGACCATTAACAGTCGAATTTGCTGAACCTGAGATATTGTCATAATATCAGACTGAAAGAATGGAAAATTCATCCTTGCTCAAATTTAATTCTTCCCTGCTTGCAGCAAAAGTCATCTCCCCAGTACTCATGCCCCAGACGCCTAGTCATCTTGATTTCCCCAAATGCACTTAATAGAAGTTCTTTGATACCTGATCAGTCCCATCCCCTGTCACCTGGCCAAACAAGTATCTTTGCTGCCCAGGGCCCAGCCTCACTCTGGGACCCGAAGACCATCCATCCTTCTGCTCTCTTCCCCTACTCACTCCAGATTCTACATCCAAACACCTATCTGACCTCAAAATCATCCCTTTGATTCCTGTCTCTTGGCAATATTTCTCTAATATTTGCTGAATACAATCTTTATTTGTTTTTAGATCCACACATATATGAACAATTGATTATTGACAAAATACAAAAAAAATTAGTGCAGTAATTAATGATAGACTTCCACAAATGCTGCAGGAACAATTGAATACCCATATGCAAAAACGTAAAATTTTATCTATACTTTGCATCATGTGAATACAATCTTTAACATGAGCATAAACCTGAAAAGATACAGAACTTAAAATAAGATGATCAGAATGGGATGAAAGCAGCTGTCACGGAGGCCATCAGCCCGCCCCTCCACGTGCCCAGTAGTTCAAGTCTCCTGGCACTAAACCCAACTAACGAGTCTGGGTGTCCAGAGTCCCAGGCAGTGTCCCTCCTTCTCACAGCCCCAGACTTTCATCCATTGCTCTGCTGTCGTCACAGCACTGTGAGGGCCACAGAGGACAGCTGCTGGCATTTCCTCAAGGATGCGCAAGAACGGAAGAAGGACGCGGCCCAGGCTCGGGGCAGGCTGAGGAGACTGTGGGGGATTTAGATATTGCTGCGTCAGAACTATCTGCATGGGCTGTATTTGCTGTTAGCTTGGAGTTCCTTTTCAAGCACTGACGTCAGATTCGTGCTGATCCAGCTACACTCTCCTGGTGGGCCCTTTGGGACTGGGAGTACCCATCAATCTGTGAGCCAGATGGCTCGAGCCTTTGTAGTATGGCTGGGCATAGAGAGAATGGTGCTAAGAGGGCCCAGTGGACCAGGGAGCAGAGTATCTAATCCACTGACTGCATCCATCCCAGGAGACTGTCTGGAGGAGAAAGGCAAAGAGAGCAGACAGTAATACTGCTGAGGCAAAAACAGCAGACGATAATACTGCTGCTTTCATTTCTGGCAAGACCCCAGCTAAACACCTTGATGCAAACTGCTGCAGCTAGAGCCGACAACCACCAGACTTTCCTGTATCCACACCCGCAGATGGGCCCTGCCAATGGTTCTGCCTTGGACTCATGGTTTGCTGTGGCCAATGGGACATTAGGAAATAGGACACCAGCAGAGACTGGAAAAGTCCTTGCATAGTGGAGCAATATGTTCTCTCTAGTGGTTCGGAACCCTTCTGCCACCACGTGAATAAGCTTGGAATAGCTTCCTCAACGATGTGAGAGCCCATGGAGAGAGGCCCCCGCTGTCCCTGTCATCCTAGCTGAGGTCCAAATACACAAGAGAGCCTAGGCGACACCACCCGGAACAGAGATGATCCAGCCACACTGAGCCCAGCCCAAACTGCCAACACACAGAATGATGAGCACAGAGATGACTATTCCTGTAAGTCACTTTCACTTAGTTTGGGGTGTTTGTTACGCAGCATAAACTAAATGATACAAAGATCTCTACAACAGAACCTGTACAGCAAACCACAATCCCAAGATTGTGATGGAGCTTCAAGATGCAGCTTTACATGACTCTAGTGGATGCCTAATACAAATAAGGGAAAGTAGCAACAGCAATCTTGGTAACACCTTCTGCAGCGTGGCCTCTGGCAGTCACTCAGGGAGCTCCTAGGACAGGACTGCTCCCATGTGGCACAGCTGCCTTACACCCAACAGCAACTTACACCAACCCTTTCTACCAACTCCATGATGCAAGATTTGGTGATGGCCAGTCCAATCCTCAGACATGTGTTAGGAGGCCAGGGTCCTGGGAGATTGCACTGGTACTGACATCTATTTTCCTCTCTCCCTGTGTCCCTTCTACCACAGAGAGCCGGGAGGAAATCTAGGCACCCTGGAGAGAATCGTTCAGAAATCACCAGACAGGGATCGTATCCTCAGAAGGGCGCACACCCCGTTAAGTAGCTCAAAATGTCACTCCAGAGAAAGACGAGTTTCAGCAGGAGTTAGAGTCTCAGGGTCCCGCGGGAAGACTTTGTTTTTATGATTGTTTCTTGGAGGCACACCCAATCCTGACACTTCTCTGCCTCTCTCTGTGGGATCAGAAGTGGGGGTAAAGCATGAGTTTGGTAACTTCACTTAAACAACTTGGTGCGCCTCTTTTCCCACCTGAGCCCTTTACACAATGTGCCACTTTCATCCGTGTTCCCCTCATACTCTCAGTTTAATCCATCAGAGCATCTTATATCCCCCAAGTAACCATAAGCTTCTTGAGAGCACAAACCCCTTTCTCATTCATTCATTCATTCATTTATTCAGCAACTGATTATTAAAGAGCCACAGCCAGACAATATCAGGCAGCAGCTCCCAGCCCAGAGGAAGCAAGTCAAGAGATAATTATAAAAACCAAGCATGAGAAATAGAGTTACAGATTCAGAAAACAAACTTATGGTTACCAGGGGGTGAGGGAGAGGGAGGGACAACTTAGAAGATCGGGACTGACATAAACACACTACTATATATAAGATAGATAACTAGTGGGCTTCCCTGGTGGCGCCGTGGTTGAGAGTCCGCCTGCCGATGCAGGGGACACGGGTTCGTGCCCCGGTCCGGGAAGATCCCACATGCCGCGGAGCGGCTGGGCCTGTGAGCCATGGCCGCTGAGCCTGCGCTCCGCAACGGGAGAGGCCACAACAGTGAGAGGTCCGCGTACCGAAAAATAAAAAAAATAATAATAAAAAAAAAACTAAGCACAGCTAATAGTTACGGAACACTTTCCATCTGCCAGGCACATGTTCTAAGGTTTTTAAACGTATACTCATTTAAACCTGTACCAATCCTAGCAGGAAGGTACTGTTCTTATCCTCACATACAGGTAAGGACACTGACGCACAGACAGGGTGTGTAACTTGCCCGTGGCAGCCAGTGAGGGGCAGAGCTGACAACACAAACCTGCACACCAACCGCTTTGCTGCGCCACCTCCAGTGAAGGGCCCTGGAAGGCTGACCCGAGGCATTTGTGTTTTATTTCAATGGTGGCAGTAACTCAACCTAGGTTTTGGATGGAGGTGACACGAAGGACAGGCTGGACTGCAGATCAGAGGCAGAAAACCAGGACAGGGAAGCTGCTGCACGAAGTCCAGCAAAGAGCAGTAGCGCTAACACTGGGATGGTGGCAGGGGCTACGGGAAGGCTGGATTCGAGACACTTCAGAGGCAAAACTGACAGAATCTGGTGCTTTGAATGCAGGAGAGAATCAAAGATGATTCTGAGGTTTCTGACTATGAATACTGGGTTGAAGGGAGGGAACTGCTGAGATAGAAACAATCAAGAGGCAGAACAGGTTTAGAAGGTGTGTCAAGATACCCCAGTAAAAATAATTTACTCAGGCCAAGAAATGATTATCTCAAACTGACACTGAATGACTATCCAAACCCCAGATAACCCCCAGGTTCGGTAACTTACTAGGAGAACTCATAGGACTCAGTATATAGCATAAATGTTCATGGCTACGATTTATTTCAGCAAAAGGATACAAAGTGTATTCAGCAAAGGGAAAAGGCACATGGGGTGAAGTCTGGAAGAAACCAGGCACAAGCTTCCACGAGTTCCCTCCCAGCGGTGCCCAAGGTTTTTACTGGGGACTGTGCCCAAAGGCACCCCCTGCCTGGCTCGCGTGAAAATCCCAAATTTCTTCCATCATCACATTGTTTATACAAACAGTTAAGACACAGTGAACCACTCTCATTACCAGTTCTGGAAACCTCTCAAAATCTAAGTACCCAGACACCAGCCAAAGGCCAGCTTTACAAGCAACACTTGCTAAGAAGACGCCAGACAGGTTAGTTTTTTTCTCCACAAAAGGACAAGTATTTATGTTTTGTACAGACGATGTTTTATTTCCAACGCACAAGTGCTCGAATTTTAGACACTAGAGCAATTCTTCAGTCATGTTCAGATTATGAAACTGAAGTCAGTACTTTCCTCAGACCTGAATATAATACCAAAAGCAAATAGCAAATACAAATTCCCAGGCAGGGCTAGCAGGTTCCGAGCCTGCTTCTACTCCCCCTTGCTGTCCAGTTGGAGTGTGAGCTCGGAGATGACACTTTGCATTTCATTATTAAGGAAAGCAAACATGAGGTCTGCTGCAGAATCAAACACAATTAAAACTTTAATTAACTGAAACCCAGCTAGCCCCCGTCTTCAAATAAAAACATTTCCAGGTGGCAGGGAAAGCAGAGGATAGAGATTATTTCACTTCTAAGGGAAAGGGGCAGGTCAGATGCTCCAGTTGGGGATTTATTCAAAGCAATCATTTCTTGCCGCCTCTTGAGGGTGGACACGTATTTTACATCAATTATTACAAACCGAACACTGAAGGGCAAAATGCAATGTCCTCCAACACATCAAGTATTCGTTCAGCATATTCTAACTATTAGCAGAAAATCGACACACAGATTCAGAATAAATTTTTAACAATGGAAGTTCAAACACAAGGCGTGGTAGTTCTGTAACCAGGGTGCCGAGGTTTCCCAAACTCAGTGTTAACTCGGGTTCTGTGGTACGAAGAAAATCTCTTGAACGTTTCCTTCGGAATCACCCACAAACTTCTCCCCTCTCTGGAAATGGAAACTTCTGTGAGTGAGCTAATCCCCAACCATCATGCAAGAATCAAACCCAAGTATTATTAGCAGGGGGACAAATCCCTCCTGGGTCTCTGCTCACACCTGAAGGAACAGGAGGAAGGCCTGCTCTCCCATTGGCAAAAAGAAGCTTCCCATCAATAAAAACTTTAGGTAAGGCAGGGAGGGCTAAGATTCAGGCACCTGGGCCAACAGCCAAGCAAAACACACCTCCAGGAAGCATCAGAGGTGAAAATGACTTTCCAGCACTAAGAGAATTGCTATGACGGCTATACAGCCCACCACAATGGTAGAGAGCACATTGAGTTGACTGTAACCCAGCCCCAACCAAACGTGAGAAGTTCTATGATCTTACATGTAGGGAGCTGAGGTCAAGGGGCAAGGATCCTTCTTCTCCAGGTCCAAAACAAAGAAACTGCATGCTCACCACACTGCCCATTCACCTTCCAGACTTTGGCTTGAAGACACACTGACCAAATAAGATGTTCTTTAAAGGGAGGCTGTCTTTGTATGTTCTTAAGAGCTATGCCGTGCAATTTTCTTCATTTAGAGGACTTTTAATGAGCTTTTAAAATTTCCTTCCTTTCCTGTCGTTCTTCTTCCTTTTTTTTTTTTTTAAACAAGAAACCCAGTAAGTACAAATACAGATCAACTGATTTTTTTCAGTATCTGAAGAATGCCAGGACATCGATCTGCCACTCCAGGCCCTAAACTGGATTGTCTCGCTGCCTTAAAGAAAACCAATACCTTATTTCCTGAACAAAAGCAAGGAGTTTTTAGGCGCTATAATCTCACTGCAAAGCCTTTTACCCACTCCCTATGCTTTTGGCCCCAAAATCGCAA
This sequence comes from Delphinus delphis, assembly GCF_949987515.2. Taxonomy (NCBI): domain Eukaryota; kingdom Metazoa; phylum Chordata; class Mammalia; order Artiodactyla; family Delphinidae; genus Delphinus; species Delphinus delphis. Next base: position 15,007,891 of record NC_082684.1, on the reverse strand, counting down.
TCCTCTTTGGGTAACAGGACGGTAGCAGGTGCCAGGGCGGTACCTGCCTTTGCCTTCCCGCCCTGCTCTATGGCACTGCTCACCAGGGGCCGGGGGGGGGGGGGCAGCGTGCCAGGGTTCAGGGCCCCATAATGGCTCTGTTCTTCCAGGGCAACTGTTAATAATTAGCAGGAAGCATTCTGTCTTTAAATCTCACAGCTTGAACAGTAAGGCCTCACAGTGCCAAAGAAACCCTGAATTCTACAGAAGTGAGACTTCCTTCTGCCCATAGAATTAAATGGCCCCATTCATCCTTCAATACACAGTGGTCAAGCGCCTGCTCTGTGCGGGGTGCTCAGTCTGAAGGTGGGAGAGCGAAGGGGAGCAAGATAGACGTGGCTCCTGTCCTCACATAACTTGGAGTCGACGGACATGACTGTGAAGTATGAAAGCCGGACAGACGAAGCTCAGGCCATCTGAGGACACAGGGCCCGGGTCTGCAGGGCTGGTGGAGGGAAGGACAGAGAACACAGGGAACGACGCGGCGGCATAGGCAAAGAATGAAGGAAATTTGGTAAGGGTGCAGGAAGAGGAGTTGTAAAGCTGTCAGGAGCCATAAGCACAGAAAGCCTCTGGAAGGAACCGTCAAGGGCAAGTAGACGTTTCAGGAGGCTCACTCCGGCCACCTGGAGTGGGGAAGCTCACCAGGAAAGAGGCGAGGAGGAGACCAAGTGAGAGGCGTCGGCAGCTCTCCAGGTTAGAGAGCCATTAATTCATCCTTCCATTCAAAAATATTTATCTTGGGGCTTCCCTGGTGGCGCAGTGGTTGAGAGTCTGCCTGCCGATGCGGGGGACGCGGGCTCGTGCCCCGGTCCGGGAAGATCCCACGTGCCGCGGAGCGGCTGGGCCCGTGAGCCATGGCCACTGAGCCTGCGCGTCTGGAGCCTGTGCTCTGCAACCGGAGAGGCCGCAACAGTGAGAGGCCCGCGTACCGCAATAAAAAAAAAAATGTATCTTGTGTTATTTGGGGTTGAGCACTGTTCTAGATCTAGAGGACGTAGCAGTGAGCAAAACAAAGCCCCTGCTCTCAAGGGACATACATACAAATAAATGTATATGGTACAGGTAAGAATAAGAGCTAAGGAGAAAAATAAAGAAGGGCACGGGGAATAGAGAATGTTGGTGTGTGTGTGTGTGTGTGTGTGTGTGTGTGTGTGTGTGTGTGTGTGTGTGTGTGTGTGTGTGTGTGTGTGTGTGTGTGTGTGTGTGTGTGTGTGTGTGTGTGTCTGTGTACGCATTATTTTTTTTTTTACACGGGCCTCTCACTGCTGTGGGCTCTCCCGCCGCGGAGCACAGGCTCCGGACGCGCAGGCTCAGCGGCCATGGCTCACAGGTCCAGCCGCTCCGCAGCACGTGGGATCTTCCCGGACCGGGGCACGAACCCGCGTCCCCTGCATCGGCAGGCGGACTCTCAACCCCTGAGCCACCAGGGAAGCCCGTGTGTATGCATTATTTTTGATGGAGCAGCTAGGGAAAGCATCTTTGAGAAGGTGACATCTGAGCAAAGACCTGGAGGAGGAGAGACCAGATGCAATGACATCGACACTCAGAGGGAGGCAGCACAGGGGATGTGGGAGATGGCCTGTTCCCGGCAGGGAGCAAAGGCAGGCGCGGGGGATGGCGAATCGTGCAAAATCTGGAACCAAACCTCCAGGGGTCACACTATGGCTCCTCATTTACCAGTGCTGTGACCTCGGGTCTGTTTTAGAGACATATTTTAGGGGCACGGAATCCTGGTGTGGTGCCCCTTCTAGCTCAGTGCCTCAGCTGCCTCACAGTGCCCTCGGCAGCTCCCAAGATGCAGCTTAATACAGTTTTGCAACCTGCCACCAACATCCTATAGACAAACATCCGGTGGACAGCCATCAGCACATCATGTCTGTGAGGATTCAAGGCTGAAAAGAGGGCAGAATGAAAAGTCTCCATCAAATTCCCAACTTGGCTAATGTCAGCAATACCCAAGTAACATCCCCATTAGCCAAAGTGATCTGACCGCTGGATGTCAAAAAAATCTGCGAAGTTTTCTGTGTTTCATTTGGCTAAATCAGTCCCATTACAGAAGAGAAATTATTAATACTTTCAGAGAGGTGGGGGACATTTCTCTCATTTCATGTAGAAAAAGTTATTTATGCTTTTGAAATATTTATCAGTAGCCAGAGTGCTGGAAGCATTAAGATAACCACAACCTGAATGTACTGATTCGGTTTGAAACATCCAGAAAGTGAGAGAGAGAGAGACAGAGACAGAGAGAAATGCATATGTACATACCCACATCTTTACCAGTTTAAGGCAAAGTAGTAGGAAAAATAAAGCTATAGTAGGATGAGTGGGAAGATAAAAAGAGAGTTACCTTTTGGGGAGAGAACCTGGGAACATAGAGATTAAGAAGGTTTATGAGGAGGAATAAGCAAAACAGCATTGAACCCTGAGTTAAAAGCTACATAACTTGTTCCTTTGATCTCTCAACCACAGGATGCAGAGACCCACACGCTTGGGTCCCCTGGAGACTGCATTAGGGTGTATGAGTAGCCGAGAAGGCAAAGGTGACGGTGAGAACCCTCCAGCTCCAAGGGTCCAGCCTCCCTAGTACTACAGCTGCGTGGAAGTCCATGCAGAACACTGAGCAGCTCAGAGGCTAGCCCTGTGCTTCTTAAATCCAAACGTGCACGTGAACCACCTGTGCTGATTCTGATCTCGTAGGTCTGGGGTCATGTCTGAGAGTCTGCATTTCTCACAAGCTCCCAGGGAACGGACAGACCACGAGTCCTTAAGCCCCAGCAAGGCCCTAGAGCTGCACCGTCCAATGCGCTAGTTACTCGCCATGGGACGGGTTTACATTCAAATTCAAATGAAGTGAAATGAAAAATTCAGCTCCTCGGTCAAACTGGCCACATCTCCAGTGCTCGACAGCCACCTGTGGCTAGTGACTGTGCCTGGGACGGCATGGATACAGAACATTTCCATCATCACAGAAAGTTCCATTGGACACTGCTGCTCCCACCTAGAATGAGTCCTTCCTGTACTCATGCTTTAGCCTCGAACTCTGCACCATATCAAAGATTCCCTAAGGAACCGAGGCTATTGTGGCCCTTTCTCCCACCTGCCCCATTTCATGCAAGAGGAAGAGGTAAAGCGTTCAGTACAGAGGAGGATGGAGAACACACCACTAGAAGATAACGGAATTTAAATGGATACATTTATTTAATATCTCAGTAAGGAGGACATCACCCGCTCCCTCGTTTATCACCCACCACCCACTCTGGATGGCAGGTGTCACTGGCCCAGCTTTACAGATCAATGAACAGACAACAGGAGAGGTTATACGACTTGCCCCATGTCAAGAGCTAGTGGCAGGTGGCTTTGTGCTTAGGTGTGTGTGACTCCCAAGCTCATGCTCTGTCCTCAGGGGCTGTGTTGGTTACACTGGGCGTTACCTGTGCCTCTTGGGGACCAGGCCTAGCCCCTGCCCTGCCAAGTTAGGCATTGGAGCTGCAGCCCTTGAAGACAGGTGTGGTCGTATCTCCCAACGCTGGAGAGCAGCCCCAACCAAGATGCTATTCATGGAGACTCAGAGACAGTCACAGAGACCCTTTAATCCAGGAAACACGTTAATCAATGATAAAAGGCAAAACCAGTTAGTATTTATCTCATGCATCCTCACTCAACAACTATTTACCACACAGCTACCAGGTACCAGGAACTGTGTGGACCCTGGAGGTAAAGAATGAATAGAACTATAGGTCCCTGCCCTCCTGGAATGGACATCTTCTTTTATACACGCTCTTGAAAGAAAAGGCCTCTCTTAACCTTTACATATTCTATACCTAACTTCACTTCTCTAGATACTTTAAAAAAATATTAAAGAATGAGGAATGAGGGCTTCCCTGGTGGCGCAGTGGTTGGGAGTCCGCCTGCCGATGCAGGGGACACGGGGTCGTGCCCCGGTCCAGGAGGATCCCACATGCCGCAGAGCGGCTGGGCACGTGAGCCATGGCCGCTGAGCCTGCGTGTCCAGAGCCTGTGCTCCGCAACGGGAGAGGCCACAGCAGTGAGAGGCCCGCATACCACAAAACAAACAAACAAAAAAAGAATGAGGAATGAATAAAACACATACATATTTCTAATCTCAAGAGTTGCAGAGCCTTTTAACTTTGCTCCACCTGCCGCCCTGAGGAGGACCATGAGTAAATCAAAACTTCTCTTTGGCTACCTGAACACTCGGCTCATTTCACCATCCATAGCTCTCTCCAGCGGCAGGAAAATTCACCCAGAGTGGCGCGTACAATCACAGACTCACTGGACTTTAGTCAAAAGTAATGAATTTTGTGATAGAAAATTGATCTCTCTTGTTCACACAATACAGGCTCTGTCGAGAGAGCAAACAAATAGGGCTGTAAAAATTAATTGAAAAGAAAGGGTCTAATTAAATTTTTATATTAGTGTACATAATGGCCAGAAATAGTAAACACTGCTTTAAAAAAAAAAAAAAAAGAACCAGAGCTGTAAAACAGCTAAGAGCTCTACGGCTCTTCAGATAACAGCAACCACTGATCACTCTTCAGGGCGTACACACAGCTTCATCTTATTTTCTAACCCCCAGTAAATGGCATAAAGTAGAAAGACTAGAGAACTGTGAAATATTTAAGCACTTACCATTTGGTCCAATTCTACAACTATTTATTGAGTGCCCCCCAGTGCCTGACACCGAGATCCATCCATTCCCTCCGCTGATGTTTACTGGTGTCTAACGCACACACATCCGCGCACAGCCCGACCTGGGCTGTAGGGTCCTTCTAGGGGGTTAAATACAATCATGGCTCTGGGAGAGGATTACGATCTTTTAAGAGAAACGGCACATGCACACACAGGACCACACTATAAGGCAGTATGTGCCAAATATCAGCCAGGTGATTCGGGAAATTTATCCTGACATGCAGTGAGAGTTCAAAATTTGGTTTCTTGGAGAAGGTGAGATTTACCTGCAAGACTACACCTGAAAGGGCAATAAGTACGCAGAGCTGTCTTGGAGAAAGAGAAGGATGCCCCGAATATTTCTCTCCCGTTACATATGCCTAGAGATCTCATTCCCGACTGGGCGTCCCTTGCTGGGAGCTTGGCTATGGACACCTTTGAGGTGACCGACCCTGGAATGCTGGGGATGGAGCTTATAGGATCCAGAAGTGACAGGTGTGGAGACAAGGTTTAAACTGGACAGGAAATTCACCTACAGCTTCAGGTGCAGAAGGAGTGGGTCACCTGAATCGAATAAGTTTATAAAATTCCACAGGTGAGCAGAAAGATACTGGTAAAAGGCATCCCCGCCCCCAGAAAGCCCCGTCGAAAGAAGCCCTCTGAAATGGATGGGTCTGTTTAGAGATAGCATCTTGCTTTACGGAGCTTCAGGGCAAGCTTTCAGACTTCTGGTTTACCCCTTCTGTGGGACCTCTAAGTGCTGCAAGGCCTCCGACCCCAGCAGAGTTGTGCAAGTCTCCCCACCAGGCACAAGTGAGCCGGGAACCCACTGTAACAACATAAAATAGGGCCTCCTCACAAAGGCTGGCTGATCACGAGGTTTCTAGCTCTGAAACCTATTATCATAGTATCTAATAATTCTAATACAATTACTATTAAAATAAGCATAGGCTGCTGGAGTCAGAGATGATCCAGCCCGTACACATCATCTTACACAGCCAGGAAGTGCGATCCAGAAAAAGAGAGTGACCTGGGAAAGGGAGCACGGCTAATCAGGACCAGTGTCAACATTAAAAAAAAAGCCAGGTTTTCAGACTCCCAGAACAGTGCTCTCCCAGACTGCATGCTAGTACCTTCCAAAATAATCACCACCACAATCAGTTCTTCAGACTTAGGCAGGAAGATTAAACCGCAGCACTTCGTACAGGTGATAGAAAGCAGTTCTCGTGATACATCAGATTTATTATAAGTCCACCTTTCAAACTAGAGTGTGATAGGAAACCAGCTTAGTCATCAAAGTGTCTCAAGTGACTTGAACAAAGCATGGCACGCGGGGGCTCCAGCAACAATGGATGACTGAATAGTGAAACGTTCCAGCTTATCCAGCCTAGGGGAGGAAACGAATGCTTTGCTTTATGGAAGATGGAACCTGGGAACCCACTGGGGGCTCTGGAACAGGTAATGAAACCATGAAGAATTCCATGGTCCCAGACAACACCCCCAATGAGGTGAGTTCAGCAGACGAACTGGCCACATCATGGCTATTTGATAAGATGAAGAGCAGGTATCCTCCACTTAGACGTGGAGGGAGAAAGACACAGGAGAGGAAGTAAATAACTTGCTCATATCATTCAGCCACGTGACTGGCATAGGCACGGAGACCTGGACTGAAATCATAACCAAATACCCATCACAGAACAAGCCCATGACATGGGTAATGGTTTCACCTCACAGCAGTGCTAGGTATTAATTTCTCACAGTTGATGACACTTTACACACACGTTAAAAATTGGAGTTTTATACAAATGAGGCAGGGCTCAAACAAAAAAACCCCAAGCCATTTCCCATTATTTCCAGAATAACAACTGATGAAGTCCTCAATGCCTAAAACTCTGAACATGGCAGAATCCTGGCTGCCAGTGGTCCTGAGCCAGGGGCGATTTTGCCCCCCAGGGGACACAGGACAATGTCTAGAGACATTTTTGATCATCAGGAGTTTGGGGTGGGGGGGGCGGCCGGTGCTACTAGCTGCTCTTGGCAACCGGTGGGTAGAGGGCAGGGATGCTGCAAACCATCCTACAGTGCACAGGACAGCCTCTCACAACAAAGAATTCTCGGGTCCCAAACATCAACGGTGCCAAGGTAGAGAAACCCTGGGTTTGATTTCAAATCACAAGGTTACGCTGAGTTTTGAGGTAAATATCATGATGTATTCCCCTAATTCAGGGAGATTCTACCAGCCTCACTCGTGGTGAATTTCAGGTAACATAAGGATAAACTATTTCTGAAGTACTTCCTGAGCTCCCAGTAAACCGAGTTAAATACGTTCACTGATTAAGTTCAGAGGCATTTTCTCTCAGTTTCCTTTATCGTGGATGCTGACTTAAGGGCCGCAGAGATTCCGATGGGGTCGCTGCAAGCACAGGCCAGCTGTTTGTCAATATCTGTGGAGGAACAGGAAGCAAAAGGGTGCCTGCAGGACAGAGAGAAATCTCCCAAGTCCTCAAGCAGAGCCAATCAGTGACTGCCATCTGCTGCAACTTTTATGGGCAGAAGTTGCCTTGCATTGGGAGTTGCAAAAACCTTCTTGGCTCCAAGGAAGAAGCACACATCCACTTTCTGCTATCTGGCCGCCCCTGGTCTCACTTCTGGTTCACCGTGCTTCTTCTGATTCTCATACCCAAACATGTGAAGCATGAGCGAAGAATGGAGACAGTGGGAATCACTATCAGCAGCCTGTGGGTAGTAGCATTTCACTTAAATGGCTGTTTGCGGCGAGCCTGGCGGTCTTGTAAAGGAAGAGGGAAGAGGAAAGGAGAACAGGGTATTTGTCAATGGGTCAGGGCTAAAGGTCAACGGAGGAGAGGGGTGAAACCAAGAGAAAAACCATGATACATGTTTCTCCTTGGCCTTCCAAAAGAAAATTGTGGGTTTATCCAAATGTCGCGTTGGAAAATCAGAGCTATTAGACGGAAAAGGTCATCTGCTGAGCAGGACCCACTGCTGTAAAATGCATCACCTGCGAAAATGCTAGCCGTCATCACCTGCCAGGGAGTCTAGAATCAAGGCCACATGTGGCCATACTCTGCTCCAGGGATTCCTAAGCGCAGGAAGCCTGCCTAGGTGGCCTCAGAAACCTCAGTGCCTGGGCCTGCACAGGGGAAGGGCCAAAGGAAGGAACAGGTGTTAGAGTGTGAAATGAGGTCTGCTTAAAACAAGTGTTATGCTGCCTTTGTTATTATTATTATTACTATTATGATTTTGTGGTTGGATTCTTTTAAATTATTATCGTGATAAAATATACATAACATAAAATTTGCCATATTCACCATTTTTAAGTGTACAGTTCAGTGCACTGAGTACATTCACACAGTTGTGCAACCGTCACCACTATCTACTTCCAGAAGTTTGTCCTCATTCCAAACAGCAACTCTGTACCCAGAGTGGTTTAATATCACTACCTCCTGGCTGCCCCTCATCTCAACCCCGGGTAACCTCCAATCTCCTTTCTGTCTCTATTAAGTTTAAGTGGAATCATACAACACTTGTCCTTTCGTGTCTGACTTGTCTCTCTTACCATAATGTCCTCAAGGCTCACCCATGTTGTAGCACATATCAGAATATCGTTCCTTTTAAAGGCTGAATAATATTCCACTGTACATATAAGCCTTGTTTTGTTTATCCATTTGCCTTTGACAGACATTTGGGTTGTTTCCACCAGGGCTGCTTTTTATTTGTTTTCTGTTTTTTGAATTTTTTCGCTGCGCCGCGCAGCACGTGGGATCTCAGTTCCCCAACCAGGGATCAAACCAGCTCCCCCTGCATTGGAAGCGTGGAGTCTTAACCACTGAACCACCAGGGAAGTCCAGGGCTGCTTTTTAAACAGGATGATTTATGGATTTGGTAGAGCGCTGGTGTCGCTGAAAGAGGATGAAGAGTAGACTCAGGTTCTGTCTGCCACTAACTCCCCACGTGATCTTGAGATCCACTCAAACCCTTGAGTCTCAGGGTTTTCACTTATAAAACTGAGGAACTGAAATGGACCAGTGATCTCCAAAATATTTTTGGCCATCATCTACAGTAAGGAATAGAGTTTTCATTATGACTGAGTTTACACAAACCCACATATATAACTGAAACAAAAGTTTCACAAAATAACATTTACCCTCCTATGTGCAACCCACTCTGGCATTTTCTATTCTATTATTTTTCACTAAAAGAAAAGAATGGTTGTAAGCCCTACATTGATTTCACAACCCATTAGCGAGTGGCAACTCATGCTTTGAAAACACCCTTATTTTAGATTACTTTTTCCCAAATTGGTGTTCCTTGGAACATGTCGGTAAGTGTGCCCCCCCCAAAAAAGTATCTGTTTAATAAAGTGCGGGAAAAGATCTGCATTAGCTCACTACAAAGTTATCATGAGCTGCATTTCCCAAATTTATTGGCCATGGAAAACTCCACACATATTCGATAGGAAAGTCCTAACATCTCTGGAAACTGTTCACTGTAGTACCCGTCTGGGGAAACTAAACTGGGTGGTTTTAGGTTCTTTTCTGCCCCACTTTCTATGACATGGGACAGTAATTCTCAGCATGATTTTCCTGGTGCACGCTATAGAGGGAGACAAGCACCCTTCACAGTAATGCTATACCTGACTCCCAGAGTCATGCCCTTCATCTATTCACATAAACGTCTGAAAGAAAATAATAGACTTTATTTTTTAGAGAAGTTTTATGTTCACAGCAAAAAGTTCCCCCAACACACACAGCCCACTGCACCATCAAGAGCCTATATAATTTTTTAAAATTCCCTCTAGTGATTCTGACACCCCACCTCGTTCCCTTAATGCTGATCTAGAGACTTCGTTAAAACTACATCTTCCAGGACTAACTGCAAAACAGCTCAATGGTCTAGCACATTAATATCAATTGGTTCTCTCAAATTTAGTATCATTCCTACACCTTTTTATATTACTGAAAATGTCCTTACTTGTTGCATTTTGCCACCCAAGTAGTCCACTCAACTTGGCGCATAGAAGCCAAAGTGACCAGGAGAGCTTTATCATTTTCAGCAATCTAAGTCTTGCCTTAGCAACTATACACTTTCACAGCACTATTTTGATAGTTATTTACAGTTTAATTTGTATACATGTGGGTCAACCAGAATTAGCCAGGTATTTTCGGAAGAATCTTCACTTGCTTATTCTGTACCGAAATAAAGTTAATTCTGTGTCTTTCATCCATTTTATGATTTCAATATCAAATAAAGGATGCTAATTACATTTATTCATTTGATTTCACAAATATTTACTGGGTTCACACATATTGGAGGTTCGGGTCAATAATTAGTTTTTTTAAAAGAATGTTTACAAAATATATTGCTTTAACAACCATGACCAAAAAAACTTAACCCCAAAAGGCAGTTAGCTCTTGTCAGTTCTCCCTACAAACACATTTTTTTTAAATTACACATAAAAAATGATTAGAAAGATGGCTGTGTGGCCATTTATTCCCAAAGATGACAGAGTATTTAAGCAAGCTTAGAGGAAAAAACAAAACCTTAATGATCTCTGAGAATGGAATTCATCGGCAAGGCAAGTCCTTTTTTTTTAAATTTTAATTTGTTTCTACTGAAATTGAACATATGGCAGACACTGATTTTCTTTTCTTTTCTTTTTTTTCTCTTTTTCTTGGCCACGCCGCACGTCACTTGGGATCTTAGTTCCCTGACCAGGGATCGAACCCAGGCCCTTGGCAGTGAGAGCGTGGAGTGCTAACCACTGGACCGCCAGGGAACTCCCCAAAGCAAGACCTTTAATATGGAGAATGTTGAATTTCTTTATTCTTATTAAACAGTCAGTATAAATAATCTCCCAAATCATAAAACTCAAGCCACAAGTTTGAGCAAATATTGCATGATTCTCCCCCACCTCACATCTACATTTGCTTTTCTATTTTGTCTAAAACAGAAGCGATCCTTACACAAGCATGGAGTGTGCACGCACACACACACACCCCCCATGGCCCTGACTCACTTCCCTCTCTGTTTCCCTCTGCGGTGCCCTCCTCCATCCACACGAGTCAGGCCCCTCTCAGCTGCCTCTCCACCCCGCTCCCCACCAAGCCCCAGGGATCTCCCTCCAACTGTCTTTGTTCCCTCCTCGCAAGCTGTTTCAGACCTTCATCTCCAAAGATGTGATCTACTGCAGGGGCCTCTGAACTGCTCTCACCTCCATCTGTCCCACCCTCATTACGCTACAGAACTGAAAATGCCTTTTAAAAAGGAATGTGCCAGGGCTTCCCTGGTGGTTCAGTGGTTAAGAATCCACCTGCCAATGCAGGGGACATGGGTTCGAGCCCTGGTCCGGGAAGATCCCACGGGCCACGGAGCAACTAAGCCCATGCATTACTACTACTGAGCCTGCGCTCTAGACCCCACGAGCCACAACTACTGAGCCCACGTGCCACAACTGCTGAAGCCCGCGCACCTAGAGCCTGTGCTCTGCAACAAGAGAAGCCACTGCAATGAGAAGCCTGCGCACCGCAATGGAGAGTAGCCCCCGCTCACTGCAACTAGAGAAAGCCTGCGAGCAGCAACAAAGACCCAACGCAGCCATAAATAAATTAATTAATTAAAAATAAAAACTGATGTGCCAGTCTTCCTTTCCCAGGCTCACCCCTCCAACTATCAGATACTGGAGAATATTTCCATAGAAGGAAGCGACCACAAGGTGCCAAGTTAAGGTAGGAAGAGCTGAGTCTCTGGAGTCACAATAGGGAGAGACTGCTGGCTCAAGTCCCAGCTCAGTCGTTCACGAGTGACCTGGGTGACCTGCCATTGGCAGGCACAGGACTGCCTCTCTTAGCCTCAGTTCTCTAAAATGTAAAACAGTGATCAAATCAATCTCATCAGATTCTTATAAGAGTTAAGACAGATTACATACATGATGTCTGTTAATACCAAGTCTGGTACATAGTAGATGCTCAATAAATGCTTGGTTTTCTGCCTTGATTTAGGGTTCAATGCAGGAGGAACTAATTAAATTTTAAATTCTTTATATAGGCATACTTCATTTTATTGTGCTTCACGTGATTGCATGCCCAGATAATTGCATTTTTTTACAGATTGAAGGTTTGTGGCAACCCTGAATTGAGCAAATCTATCAGTGCCATTTTTCCAAAAGCATTTGCTCACTTTGTGTCTCTGTGTCACATTTTGGTAATTCTCACAGTATTTCAAACTTTCTCATTATTATTATATTTGTTATGTGATCTGTAATCAATGATCTTTGATGTTCACACATACTATGACTCACTGAAGACTCAGATGATAGTATTTTTTTTATCAGTAAAGAACTTTTAAGTTAAGGTATATACATTGTTTTTAGACATAATGCTATTGCACGCTTCCTAGACAACAGCAGAGTATAAATATAACTTTTATATGCACCGGAAACCAAGAAATTCCTATGACTCACTTTATTGCAATATTCCCTTTATTGCAGTGGTCTGGAACCAAACCCACAATATCTCCAAGCTCTGCCTGTAATCCTATAGTGCTAAAGAGCTCACATCCACTACACAGTTTTTTCATAGACGTTTGGAATATCGGGTGGAAAGAGATTTTTGTTTGACTCTGCATCAAAGAGTTGTATTAGAGAAATTCACGGTGGTTCTCCTATAACTTCGACTTCAACACCAGTGATGACAGAATATTCCGCATCTAAGAGGGGAGGGTAAGAGGGGGTTAGAAAGAGGGAACTTCAAAGGGCTTAAATAATAAAATTCCATTGGAGTTACCATACGCCCCACCTGCCTTTCTCAAGAGCAGCCCATTACAGAGCTTGAAGGAGGCACTGCTCAAGTGAGGGGGTCCTCAGAGTCAGGCCACGATGTATGGCCAGAACACCTCCTGCAGAATCCAGGGCCTGTGGTATCACCTATTTGTGAGTTCTGAACCCAGATTTTCAAGTACAAAGAATCAAGATCATCTTTTAGCAGGGAGGGAGGGATAACATTTGGGTGACTTTCTTCTTGAGGGATGAAAGGGAAACAGTGAGATTTCCTGGGAGAAAGAAGCAAGATCTGGAGCAGGGGGGAGACGGGCTTTGTTCTCATCAAAGAAGAAAAGAATGTAGGGGGAAAAACTAATGAGTTACTGCCAAGAGATTTAAACACGGATTATGTATCTGGTAGAGAATGCACAAAATTGAGTGTTTTGGCCGGCCTGCGGTGAAAACTTTTCCCATTATGATTAAGGAAGGGGGAGCCCAAGTGCCTTACCTTTCAAGTGCTCTGTTCTGCAGTTAAGTGTTCAGAGGAAGTTTCCTTTCAGCAAGGAGCAGAGGGAGGCTTCTTTTCAAAGGAATAATGAATGAGACAAAGCGAGAGCAATTCCTGGCTAGCGCCACCTTACATGCATTTGAATTTTCTATGGCAGCTGCAAAATGTTTAGTCCTCTGACAACATTTGGTGCCTTGAAGTCAACAGCCTGGAATGTATAACCTTTCCATCGCAGAGTCACCTGATGGGTCTCTGAGGCTTCAAGAATGACCCGGTCCAAAGAGTCAGGCTTTGTGATACCCAGAGGTACACCAGGGCCTTGGCAGACAGATGGGGAAGGAGATGGAAGGTCAGAGACACCAACACTACAAACCCGCTCAATTATCGTCAGAGGGAAAGGATACAGAGTGAGCTGCCCCCCCCCACCCATATGTCCCTTGCCTCACGACAGTAAAGGGAGGGAGGGCATTACAATTATTCTGGGGCATCCCTGAGCAACCAGAAGAATATGTTTTGCACTATTCTCATAATCCGCACTCTGCTATCTAAGGGAAACCATTGATAAATATCTATTGAATAACACCTGTAGGCAGGGTTAAAGCACAGGGAAAGAGAACTCTAAAAGAATCCTGGTTTTCACAGATCTTAAATCTAGTGGAAACTACGGAAGATAATATATAAAAAGATGCCTTACAGTGCAAACCAATATTTAGGGGCCAAATTGGTATGCAGCATGTGTAAAAACAAGACTGTACAACTACCAAAAGAGAGTCTTGTGAAGGTGAAGAAGGAGAAATTGAAATGCGTTGATTTTCCATGGGCACAGATGCACTCGATACAGTCCTTTACTTAATTTAATACCCATGGCACCCCTTTGAGACAGGTATTCTTTTTTTTCTTCTTTGTTTTTGGCCTCCACGCAGTATTCGGGACCTTAGTTTCTTAGTTCCCCAACCAGGGATCGAACCCGCGCCCCCTGCAGTGGAAGCTCAGAGTCTTATCCACTGGACCGCCAGGGAAGTCCTAAGCTAGGTATTCTTATGCCACAACAGGAATGACAAAATGCAACCTGGCCAAGATCACACAGATAGGGAGTGGCCCAGGCAAGGTTCTAACCCGCATCTTTCTGAGAGGTACTGGGATTTGCTCTAGGCCTGGTTTGATGGTGGTCAGCCTGCAGGAGCTGGGAGGGAGCCTGGGGATGGTCAAGTGGGGTTCTCAGGCTGTGCTCCCTGATGTGCCTTGTTGCACACGAGGAGCTGAGGCCCAGGGACGCAGAAGGACCTGCACGAGGGCACCAAAGCTCATCAGAGACAAGTCGCCTTGTGTGACTTCTGGTCTACCACAGGGCAGGATTCTGACAGGTGGGGAGGGTCGGGGATGCCAGCACCCCACTCTGAGACCATAAGATCTTTAGCTCTTCTTCGTTTTTCTGCTTTCTTACTGTTCTTCCAGACTTGCCTCTTCCTCCTGAGGACGTCACAGCTACTGCACCCGTCCATCCGCCTGCAGGACCAGCTAGGGTCCACTCCCTAGCAAGTGCGGGCAGACATGAGGCCAGGCAGGGGGCTGTGGGCCTGAGGAACTCACCAAAGCCCGTCAGAACACCCATTCCAGTGGCTTTCTGCTGGAAAGTTTAAAAGGGGGGGAATCTCTCTATGTTCCTCAATTTCTCTACAAGCAAAAAACGAAATGGGGAGGGAAGGAGGGAGTCAATTTCTAGGTCAAAGGAATCCTAGGATACTAAACTCTGCTCTCTTTATCATTAAACAAAATCCTTTCACTGAAAGTCCCACAATTGCAGAGGGAAAGGAAGAGGGAGAAGAGAAGAAAGAGGAAGAGGAAAAGGAAGAGGGGGAGAGGGAGGGGTGGAGGAAGAGGAGAAAAGGGGAGGGGGAGGGGAGGGTGGAGGAAGAGGAGGAAAGGGGAGGGGTACGGGTGGTAGAAGAGGGTGAGTAGGAAGAGAAAGCCACTAAACTCCTTCTACTTGTTTCCTCTGAATGTTTTTTTTTCCACTCACTTTTATTCTTCCCAAGCTATATGGGGGTGGGTGGTGGTGTGTGTTTGCGGGGGTGGGGGGTTGGGGGGCGGGGTACTAGTGTGTTAGAGAGATATGGGTGGCTAACAGACTTTGACCAAAAGCTTCCATTTAAAATAGATAAACACACCGTATACATGTCTCTACTTGGACTACTGCGATTAAGCAACTCAATCTAAGAAGATAAGGATTAAGAAATGTGTCTAAAGGGTTTATGGATGCTGTCTCCAGATGAATGAAAAATCAGCAAGAGTTAGCAATTAATGTGGAATTAACGTGTGACGCTTCTCACACTCTTCCTGCACCTTTCACATACACAGCAGAGTCTCAAAGATGGTTTGACAAATAACGCGATGTGGCCCTTACGTAAGAAAAAACAAAAGGTTAAGAATGTGACCAGAGACCGGCCCAAAACATGTGATACCACAGAATAAAGACAGGGGTTTGGCTCTTCCACAGAGATTTATACAAAGGGTGGGTGTTGCTCTCGTTAATTCAGTGGATAAACAATAGGAGGAAGGTCTGGATGATTTGATGGACAGCTTTTGGAAATGATCTTCTGCTTGGCAAAACACCGCAGTGATAATTTTCTTCACACGGAAGGAAATGCAAAGAAGTGTCACTAAAACAAGAGAGGTAATTATAGGGCAGGAATCAAAATACTGGGTGACACAGAATGAAGAGTAACTAAATTAGTACCATCATGGCCTTGAAATCTGGACTTAACAATTTCAAGAGAAGAATCTGACCTCTCATTTCTGAGTAACAAAGCCGTATCTTCCCTGTGTTTTGTTTCCAACCTACACTGTGGGCTTGGAGAACTACAAACACTGCGCTACCAAGTGATATTCCATTACTCTCCTGTGCTGGCAGCTCAACAGACTTAGAAACAGAACATTGCAAGAGCTGGAAGGGATGACCTTGCAATTCTCCCAGCAATAATTAAATCTCTTCAAGGGACCCTGACAGCTGGTCATCTCAACTTGACTAGCATCCCAAGAGTAGCTGGTTCACACACTACCCAAACACTTACCCACCCAAACAGTTACCCAGCCAAACAGTTACCCATCCACCCAAACACTTACCCACCTAAACAGTTACCCACTCACCCAAAAAGTTACCCACCCAAACAGTTACCCATCCACCCAAACAGTTACCCATCCACCCAAACACCCACCCAAACACTTACCCGTCCACCCAAACACTTACCCATCCACCCAAACACTTACCCACCCAGTTATCCACCACCCACCCAAAAAAGAGTTACCCATCCACCCAACACTTACCCACCCAAACACTTACCCATCCACCCAAACACTTACCCATCCACCCAAACACTTAACCACCCAAAGTTACCCATCCACCCAAACACTTACCCACCCAAACACTTACCAATCCACCCAAACACTTACCCATCCACCCAAACACTTACCCACCCAAACAGTTACCCATCCACCCAAACACTTACCCACCCAAACAGTTACCCATCCACCCAAACACTTACCCACCCAGTTACCCACCCACCCAAAAAGTTACCCACCCAAACAGTTACCCATCCACCCAAACAGTTACCCATCCACCCAAACACCCACCCAAACACTTACCCGTCCACCCAAACACTTACCCATCCACCCAAACACTTACCCACCCAGTTATCCACCACCCACCCAAAAAAGAGTTACCCATCCACCCAACACTTACCCACCCAAACACTTACCCATCCACCCAAACACTTACCCATCCACCCAAACACTTAACCACCCAAAGTTACCCATCCACCCAAACACTTACCCACCCAAACACTTACCAATCCACCCAAACACTTACCCATCCACCCAAACACTTACCCACCCAAACACTTACCAATCCACCCAAACACTTACCCACCCAAACACTTACCCATCCACCCAAACACTTACCCACCCAGTTACCCACCCACCCAAAAAGTTACCCACCCAAACAGCTACCCATCCACCCAACACTTACCCACCCAAACACTTACCCATTCACCCAAACACTTGCCCACCCAGTTACCCACCCACCCAAAAAGTTACCCACCCAAACAGTTACCCATCCACCCAACACTTACCCACCCAAACACTTACCCATCCACCCAAACACTTAACCACCCAAAGTTACCCATCCACCCAAACACTTACGCACCCAAACACCTACCCATCCACCCAAACACTTACCCACCCAAACACTTACCCACCCAAACAGTTACCCATCCACCCATACACTTACCCACCCAAACACTTACCCATCCACCCAAACACTTACCCACCCAAATAGTTACCCATCAACCCAAACATTTACCCATCCAAACACTTACCCACCCAAACAGTTACCCATCCACCCAGTTACCCAGCCAAACAGTTACCATCCACCCATACACTTACCCACCCAAACACTTACCTATCCACCCAAATACTTACCCACCCAAACAGTAACCCATCCACCCAAATACTTACCCACCCAGTTACCCATCCACCCAAACACTTACCCATCCAAACAGTTACCCATCCACCCAAATACTTACCCACCCAAACAGTTACCCATCCACCCAAACACTTACCCATCCAAACAGTTACCCATCCACCCAAATACTTACCCACCCAAACAGTTACCCATCCACCCAAACACTTACCCACCCAAACAGTTACCCATCCACCCAAACACTTACCCACCCAAACACTTACCCATCCACCCAAACATTTACCCACCCAAACAGTTACCCACCCAAACAGTTACCCAGATCCTGGTATGTGTCTGGCATTGTTAGATGCTGTTCTGTTGGAGAGATCTTTTTTAAGTGAGCCCAAATCTTTCCTTCTATAACTTCAACCCACTGGACCCAAAACCCTCCTAGCAGAAGTTGAATACGGCTGGCATGCTGATCTTCTGAAAGTATTTTCTCCAGATCACACATTTCCAGCTCTTCCACCAGCTTCACTGCTTTTCTCATTATCTTAAAGTCCCCCTCCCACCTGGTCAGAAACATCGCAGTGAGGTCTGGTCTACAATGAAAGTGGGAATTACTGGTCATCATATCACTTGTTCAAATACTCACCTTTTATTAATATAACCTGAAACTACTTAACAGTACGCTTTTGACCAACATTAATTCACAGCTGACGCACTTATAGTACACGAATTCTCCCCACCCCCATTCTTCCTTCCTCAAATCTTTTGTGAATGATGGGTTCTACTGTCTAATCTAATTATATCAGGCCTCTACTTCTTAATCCCCCTCCTTTTCAGTCTATAAAATCCAGGAGTGTTTAGTGTAACCAGAAGTTGGAGAAAGAGGAGTCTTACAAATGGCAGTGGTTGCTTTTAATTTTCTATTGTGATGAAACATTTGCCGATTTTTAGATAACTAATGAGAACCTACTATATAGGGAACTGTACTCAATGCTCTGTGGTGCCCTAAATCCAAAAAAGAGGGGAGATATATATGTGGCTGATTCACTCTGCTGTACAGTAGAAACTAACACAACATTGTAAAGCAGCTATACTCCAATAAAAAAATTTTTTTAATTTGCCAATTTTACCCTCCTGCAAAACAGAGTGTGCAGTCTGTTGTCTCATGTTGTACATCACTGATTCCATGCGTTTTTGACAGCTCTTTCATATTTCTAACATGGAGATCAATTTCTCCCCCTCCGAGAAGGTGAGGGGGTTGACAAACATGCAGAATGCAGGTCGGCCCCTAAGATGCTCTGACCAGGAATCTGCCAGGTCCTCTGCTGGCTATTTGGAGATGCAAATAAACAGGAAGCAAATCGGTAAAGACCCCAGACTCCTGCTGAGTCCATCAACACTTCAACTTTCTAACCAGGAATCAGGGACACAGAACCCCTTTGTCATCCATTATCTCAGTAGTTAGATCAACAGAAATTTACCAGTAGCAGATTTAAAGAGATCCTAACACTTCTGCTGACAGAATACCAACCAGGGACTGAGGGCACCCCAAGAGTTCAGAGGATGAAAAAGAACTCAGCTTGGCTCTCTCTTGGCCATGAGTTTCACTCCGCACCTGAGTAAAATAGATAGCTGCTGAAACATTCAACTTTCAAAGTGAGTGTGAAAACAGGATGAAATTGGATGACTGGGCACTATATTCATACGATACACCTAGTACATAAGAGCTCAAAGATAACAGAGACTATTTTCCATTTAAATAAAATAAGGGAGGATGAAATGTACAATGGACAGCATACTGCAGGTAAAATGCTGAGATTAAAAATATTCCGGGACAAACTCAGAAAATAGAATGGAAGTCAATAGACAATATGATTTGATATGCAAAGAAAATCATGGCTAACTAATGGATTTTTAAAGCTCACACTGTAAATGAGCATTGTTTTTTATATATAAGTGAACCCCTAAATTTGTAAGCCTTTTCTATGTCTCCTCCAATTTTTTAACAAAACAAAGTTTGTACTTCAAATTACTATGATTAGAAAATCTTGTCATTCAATCCCATATTCATTTTACCACATTAATTTAGCACATCCTTCAATATATTTAGCACAATGAAGCTTCACACTGATTTTAAAAGATTTTTAAAATTTAAAAGAATATTGTCCTTTAAAAAATTAAGCATAATGTTGCAGTTTAACGCATATGCTTTCAACATAGCTAATACCTCACCCTTTTTAATTACACTTACACAAGTAAGTGTATTGTATATGAGGAGCTTTTAAAAAACTATTCATGGTTTCCATCAAATATGTCACTTACAAGTAAATATAAGGTGTGTAATGTGTAATAATGATGTAACTAATCTAAATCCTCACACTCATTCTTTATACTTGACTGAATTAAAAGTTGCGATGACACAACAATCTAACAAACCCCTTTAATACAAGTTAAAACTGATTTTATTTGGGCTTTGCAGTTCTTCTGCCAACAATTAAATGCATACCACTTTGAATAACTGGAATGAAAGATGTCTTATAAGTTAAAAAATTATTGGATGTTATCCAAGCAATGAATAAGCTATTCCTTGCTGTGTATAAATTCAGCATTTTAGTGGGGGAATTAACATGGTTATGTTAACAAGCTTAACATTGTTAGGATTTTCTAATCTTTTAATTGTCTAAAAGGATGAGTTCCCTAAACACCCCACCTTCCCTACCTCCTCCCAACGCAATCCCCCATCTGCCATCATCAGGTCTCTCCTTCGGCCAGTGCTTACTTACCTGGTGAGGAATCCCTGATGATTTCCTTAATTCAAACATATACTGACCACTCTGTACAATTTCTATATCCTTAGCAGTATAGTTCTGCTATGTAGGCATTTTTAAAAATTATAAAGAATAAGCTCAAAGCACATGAATAGGGCAGCAGGCAGGATAAAAATAAAACCTTTTGGTGAGTCAGCACTAAAATCAGCCATTTTCATTAAGACCCTCAATATCTGAAAGGCCAAAACCTTTGGAGAGGTCATTAACGTATCTTTTGCGGCTCATTAAACTGCTCTGAAGAAGCAAAAAGAAACATAAGGAGCTAAATGATAAGCTTAAATGTTCGGAATTCTCTTTAAAAAAAAAAAAAAAAGGTGAGAGCGACAGAAACTTTCTTGAAATGTTTTGACTCTGTAAACTTTAAAGTCATCCAAAAAATAAATCTTCAGACCTAGATCAGCAAATAAAAGTCTTATGGATTTTTCTAACTTTGTACATGTTAGGCTACAATACTGTATATAAAATATAAAATACATTGTCATTATTTTTAAAGATATTTAAGCAAAAAGTGAAAGGTGCATTGGGCAACAGAAGTCCCCTCAATCAGGGTTTATGTTCCTCCAAAGCCCAACCATGGCTGCCCCATCACATAGACCAGAGGCATATAAGATGCTGAGATTTCTTTGGAGGTACCAAGGAAGCATAAAACTATAGTGGCTCTGGCTCCCAAATTAGGTATATTTTACTAAATTTCCCTTCTCTGAAAAAATGATCATCCAAGAAACTCTCTATAACCCATCCTGTTTGATTCATCATAAAACCTGTTCCCGCCTATGGTGACAGATGATTGAAACTTTTTTTCTGTC
Source organism: Delphinus delphis (assembly GCF_949987515.2). Taxonomy (NCBI): domain Eukaryota; kingdom Metazoa; phylum Chordata; class Mammalia; order Artiodactyla; family Delphinidae; genus Delphinus; species Delphinus delphis. The sequence continues at coordinate 14,986,776 of NC_082684.1, read as the reverse complement.
AACTGATTTTGGATTGGTGCCTATCCCAGAGAGGATGCTACATAAGACCCTATACATAACTTTTGAAAACAATCTGTTGTCATAAACATTGTTTTGGGGTACCCACTATTTAAGGGGTGTGAATTGAGTATTGTCAAGTTTAAGGGCCCCCACTATACAGTATCAAAATCATAAAAGTCAAGGTCACCCACTGGGGAGCTGTTTATTTTACCATCAGACACGGAGAAAGATTAGAAAAGGGAAAATTCCTAATAAGTTGGAGGGAGTGTAGATTGGAACAGAGTCTAAAATTGGAAGGCAAATTGGCAATATCTATATCAAAAGCACTAAAATGTGCATATCCATTAATGAGAAATCCCACGTCCACGAAAGAGGGGCATAGGCAACAAAACCATTAAACCAGATAATAGGACTTTTCTGAAGACGTATGGGCAAGAAACCCAACTACACCATCCTCCCTCCTCCTTCCAGACCTAGAGTCTGAAAGTCACACTGGCAAAAGCTGGGAACAAAAAGAAGTTGATCTGGCACGGGCAGCTTGACCTCGGGGACCCTACCAAGCACAGTTGAGCATCATTTCACAGAAATAGAGTTCCAAGAACTGTAAGAGCCAACTTACAGCCAAGCCCCTTGTACGGCTCAGCAGATCCTAGGGAGAATGAGGTAAAAGCAAGAGCTCTTCAGTTGTCTCGTAACATGATAGAGACAGACTCCAAATGGGTCGGGCAAACTGCTCAGCGATGCAGTGATTTTCACTTTCCATTACAACAAAAGGGACATGGTTATTTTAAATTGATAAACTCAACTAGTCTGCGCATCGGGGACTGCTTTTTCTTGAACAGAAAAGTTACAGAGACAGTGCAGAGAGTTCTCACAGACGCTACACTCAGTTTGTCCAAGATTAACATCTTAGGTTACTATGGTACATTTGTCACAACTAAGGAACCAACAATGATACGTTGCTATTAACTGCACACTTTATTCTTATTTCACTAGTTTTTCCCTAATGTCTTCTTTCTGTTCCAGGAACCTATCCAAGAGATCCCATTACCCATTTAGTCACCATGTCTCACCATGTCTTCGTAGCCTCTGGTCTGTAACAGTTTCTCAGACTTTCTTTGTTTTTGATGACCTGACAGCTTTGAAGACAATTAGTCAGGTATTTTTAAGAATGCCCCCCCCCACCCCCGCCGCACCACCTTGGGGACAAAACCTTGCCTAATGTTTTTCTCTGATTACAGAGAAGTTAGGGATTTGGGGGAGGAGGACAACAAAGGTGAAGTGATAATTTCTTGACATCGTTATCACGGGTACATCTTGTCAACTTCACATCACAGATGCTGTTAGCTTTGACCACCTGGCCAAGGTAGTGTTTGCCAGGTTTTCCACCATAAACTTCCTTTTCCACCCCCTTTCCACACTCTGCTTTTTGGAAGTAAGTCATTAAGTGCAGCCACTCAAGGGGTGGGGAGTTAAACACCCACTCCTTGAATGGATGAATATCTACATAAATTATTTAGAATTCTTCCGTACGGGAAATTTGTCTCTACTCTCATTTATTTATTTGAGCATTTATTTATATCAGTATGGATTCACAGACAGGTATTTTATATTTGGGGTTATATCCCAATGCTATGTTATTTATTTATTGTTCATATTGTCCCAGCTTTGGCCACGGGGAGCAAATTCAGGTTGGCTCTGGTAGGCTTTTTACATCCTTGTTTTCTGAACACTTCCTTACTTTCTGCTTCTCCATATTTTTATTAGTGAAATGCCTTACTTAAGAAAAGGGTTGTGATGGGATGAATTTTGTGTTCCCCCTCCAACATACAAAAAAAAATTCACATTAAAGTCCTGGTTACCAGTACCTCAGAATGTGATGTTATTTGGGAATAGAGTCATTGGAGATGTAATTAGTTAAGATTAGATCATACTGGGCTTCCCACGTGGCACAGTGGTTGAGAGTCCGCCTGCTGATGCAGGGGACGCGGGTTCGTGCCCCAGTCCGGGAAGATCCCACATGCCGCGGAGCGGCTGGTCCCGTGAGCCATGGCCTCTGAACCTGTGCGTCCGGAGCCTGTGCTCCACAACGGGAGAGGCCACAACAGTGAGAGGCCCGCGTACCACAGAAAAAAAAAAAGATTAGATCATACTGAATAGGGTAGTCCCCTAATCCAGTATAACCGATGTCCTTCTAAAAAAGGGAAATTTGGACACGGCACACAGGAAGAAAAAAGTGCATCACACAGTGAAGATGAAGACAGAGATCACAGTGATGTTTCTAACAAATATTCAAAAGGGTATGCTGGAAAACAGAGGCACAAGCTCCGTGCGGCAGTACTGAGCATCATATTTGGACGTGAACACGGTTTCGGGGTCAGTGTTTTCAGATGCTTCATTTTCCCTGCAGAGTTTCCAGCCACCTGCAGCTTGGTTCAGAGCGCTACTTGCCAAGCACACCTGCAAGTGCTAGCAATAACCACCCATCTAGTATAATCACCATCTTCAGCATGCTAAGTACCAGCTCTGTGAAATCCAAGCGCTTCCCAGGTGCCCCTCACAGCAATCCTGCGGGGCAGACAGGTGATTCCCTGCATCACAGAGGACCCAGCCAGATCGTGTCAGGTCATCATTTGTGGTCCCTGTTTAATGACTCGCTTTGTCCCACTTCCACCTTCCCTAAGTCACGTCCACAAGTGGCCCGATGGCTTAGAACGGAACTGACTACGTCACTGTCAGCTATACGAATATTATACAATCATCCAGCATTTAGGACCCTTAGTACAATTTTACACACTACAGGATACTAAGCTTTCAGATGACGGAACTATAGTCCCCGGGAAAGAGAAAGTGACTTGTTCTTAGAGTTAAGACATGGAAGAGGCAGGCTGAAATCTGGTCTGTCTTCTCACTCCACATCCAGTAATCTTTATGGAGGTGAAATCTAAGCTCCCGCATGCGTAGAGGCAGAAACTTTTTTTTTCCCCTCAGTCAACTGGGAGAAGAGGAACTGGATGTGACATACTGGGATCTGAAGTTTTCGTTTGGAAATTATTTTCATTACAAAAGTTCCAGTTCATCTGCATTTTTATTCCTATATTAAAAAATCAAATGAAGTCATTAGGCTTAGGCCAGCTCACAAAGCCCGTCGCCTGAGCGTGCATCCCTCTGGCAACCTCTAGAGCTCCACTCTAATCCTTCAAATTATTAAATAATTACTGTGTTTCCCTTGGGGTCGCGTTTGGCAACAAAATACTGGCCTAAATGAACCAGTGATGTGACCCAGTGAATAACACTTATGTTCTTAACTTTTTAGAAGCAAAAGGATACGAAATACTTCCGAGGTACAAACTGGGAGGAAAGTGAAGGGTTTTCTGTGGGGTGTGGAGGGTGAGGGGAGCAGGATGACAAAGGAACATGAGAATCTGGGAATTATTCCAATAATGAGGGTCATCCCCTCCCCCATCAACCCTGCACATCAGTAAGTCTCCACTCCAAACCCAGTTTTCTCCCATTTCAGGAGTGGTTACGGCCACAAGGAGAAAACCAAGCATATGGCTCTGCCCTTCTGGACATTTCTACAATGCTGGCTGGGCTGCTTTGGAAAATCCCATGTTATCTCCTACAGCTATATGACCTCAAGTTGTCATTTCCAATAAAGTATGCTTCCACTGATTTTTATGAACATAGACAAAAGCTGCTACAACCTTTTTTGCCCCCAAATCTTTCAAGCCAACTGTAGTTGCTATGTAGGGTTATTTGTTTCTAAGGCAACAGCCCATATCTAAGTACTAATGGCCTGTCCTTTTGCCAGGCAACAAACAGCCTTGTGATGCAACTGCACCTGTCTCGGCTACGTGTTACTATGGAGATGCTGCAGTTGCTATGGCTACCATCACGCTAATCGCCTAGCGAAGGCAGACATACAGCAGTCTTCTCAGAGAGCCCAGCTGTTCCTCCCCGTCTCTTGCTGAAGACTGATTGTCTAAGGCCTGTGATGGAATGCTTCTCAACTGAGATGTACAAGAACTTCATTAATGCTGTTTCAGAGGATCACTTTGTGCTCCCTTCTGCAGAACAAACACCAGACTAGGGAAAGAATCTGCAATGACACAGACTGTGAAACTACCGACATCTATGAATTCACGCCTTTCCTCACTGACGTAAACTTGTAGTCCAAGGATCATTCTCTTAACTGACGGGTAACAATAGAAACATCTCTATACATTAAAGAAAAAAAAACTTTTTTTTGTAGAGTTGAGGGATAGATTTCAAACCCAAACACTATGCAAGAGAAAATCAATTTTAAAAATTGGTTCTGTTTTATAGGGCTATTTTTTCAGCCTAAATACTAAAACTAGTAACCTATTTTTTTTTGAGTGACAGGTTGCATATCCTCCCCTCCAATTCTATCTCTGTAAAAATGGCACCCGTGACCTCACTGTCTCAAAACAAATGGGCATGTGAGGGGCAATCCTAGTCTGTACTGTTCTTTGCTGTTTTCCTTGAAGAGGCAAACACCAAGTAACCACAACGAAACGATCACTCTGGAGCACCGTCTACATGGAGACGGGAAGCGGCAACAACTCTGTGCATCCTTCAGTGAAACACCTGCAGACACTCTGGCTTGGAGGATGGGAAGTTGGAATCGCTTACCCGACGCGCTCCTGGACTCTCATCCCTGCAAACGGCCACACTCTGAGATGTTAAAGCTGACAACTTCCCTTTGTAAATGTTTCTACCCAGGAAGACATTATTCCACCCACCACGAAGCCTTCTGGAAGGAGACACATTCGTCCCAAGCAGCAGAAGCGGTAAGGTTTGCCGAAAAAACAATTGGATATGCCTCCAAGAATACTTAACTTCTTTCTCATTTATCTACAGTTATTTTTCAAATCATAGAGCCTATTAAATTAGTTTCAGTGCCTGTCTCTGCCAAAATTATGCAACTTCAGTAGACAACAAACAAACCAACCCCAAAACAAAAAAGGTCTGAATGGCTTACCTTTGATATGCCTGAGGAGAGGCGGGAGGTGTATTGAACACATTCGAGTGTGGGTGATAAGGTGTCTTTTTCAAAGCCTGAATTAGATTTTGTCTATACTCTGGGTCTATGCACCACAATGACCCTTTCCCGATACTCTGCAAAGAACAATAAAATACAAAAGTGATTAATATAGAGACAGTACCTACTGTGCAGTAAGTAGATGTATAACTCTCATCATAGTTACTTATTTTGAAAAGCCTCTCACTTCTTTGTTAACTGTCTGCCAGCCTTAACTACTGTACTATTGTCCTCTGACAACAGAACACCAGGCAATGCGCTTCTGTGTATACACATTAAGTTTAACAAAATGAATATGTTATTTCCAGGTGATGTTGCTACAATAATATTGTAATTTTCATATCCTACTGACCAAAACCCTCAGTTCCCTTATGATTTTTCAGTGTCAACTTTGAAAAACATATGTATCCCCTTTAAAAAGTGAGTTTTAAATTTGTCAGGTATCAAGGGTTGAGAGAAAAAGAGGGCAGGGACACCCTCAAAACTCTGTCTCTGCTTTAAAAATTCGAGGGTTATGTTTTCAAACCCTATTATACCGGTGCCACTTTACAAAAACAGAAAAGTAATCCACTTGTTTTTTCCTGCTTAACAAAAGAATGACATTATTTAAGCTTCCAATGGAATTCTGTAATGACCTTCCCAAAGAAACAAAAGAACTCAGGCAGCAGTGGTAAACCTTAGCCAGAATCCAGTACTTATTTTTTGATATCCTCCATTCTGGATTTTGCTCCAGACCTGAATCTTCAGAAGTCAGAAACTTTTAAAATACAAATTTTAACAAACTGGTTCCATGGAAAGAGGGAGACTTGCTCGGAGGCCCACTTTCAGTTGGACGCTTTCGTTCTGGGCACGCAGCATTTTATAAAACACATGCAAGATCTGCCTCTGAGGCCCGCTGGATCTGGCGGCAGGCTGATAGGATAGGCAGTCACTGTTCTGACTGCTCGCTTTCAAGTGACCGAATGTACCCAAGCTGCTTGATAAGGTCATTTGTAAACATTTACTGATTTGGAGAGAAAAGAAGTCAAATTATATAAACCCACACCCACCCCATGCTTCCAGCCAACGACTCTCTAATTTTCACAACTATCATACTACAGATAGATTTAGAAAGCAAACAAGAAAATCGTTTAACTATTATGCAGGGGGCAAAGTCCAAGAAAATCCCCTAGAAGGAGAACTAAAAATAAATTATTCCTAAAATCTTTAAAGTTTTAAAAATTTGTATTTCAGTCATCAGCTTACCAGATAGTTTACTTACAAACTTATTCACAGAACCCCTTAAAATTCTTTACTATCAACACCACCAGTGCACTCAGCACAGGGAACTGCTCGAAGCCAAGATCCGGGGCTAGAGCCTCTGCTCCCCCTCCCCCACTGCTCCCCCCACCCGCCCCGCAAGTGCAGGCCTGACCCCAAACACAGTCCCAGTCAGGCCAACCTGCCTGGGCTAAACACCAAAGCTCCCAGTTTAACCACCCGGATGTTTAAAGAAATGAAACATTTCAATTTTAGAAAACTCAGCACCCTTACGTGGTCTTTCCTTCCACGCGTACATTTTCAAGCCCAGAAGGGGGACTAATGACACTTTCCGGGTAAAGCAGGCAGGCCACCAAGGATCAGCCCTGGACCTTCCATTCTGTCCTTTGGAGAAAAGCTGTGCGGCACACTTTTTAGAAGAAAGCAAAAGCCAAGATGCTGAGAGGCGTGGAGGAAGACCAGTGACTACCAGATCTGGATAACGTAAAGCAAACCACAAAAGCCAGTCACCTCCTGGGCAGCAGGGGTCCTGGCCTGAGTCCATCAAAGGCTCCCTGTGGAGCCCTGTGCCAGTGGGACTCCCTTTCCAATCCCCTTGAAGACAAGGCTCCCAACTAGCTAGTTGGAGGGCCAGGGCCCAGGTGCAACCCACACGTTTCTGCAATGAGATCACCCTGGTTCTGGGAACCACACGGGGCTTCTGTTTTCATCAAGGTGGCTTTCAGGGTAGGGCCGTTTAATCTTACAGGGAATAAAAATATGACAAACAAATGAAGGGAAATAACAATAAGCCGAGAAGGCGGTTTCTCCTAATCCTTAGCACCTTGTTTATTATACTACGCTACTATTTACCAGAAGAAAAAGGGGGAAACCCCGCAGGATTGGGGTGAGGGGACGATCGCAAGCTAAGTGATCCAGGTACAAGAGGCAGGCCGAGCTACAGTAAGAACGGGAGTTCTAAAGCCAGACAGATGTTTCCTCTGTGGCCTGGGGCAAATCAGGGTCCCCTAGAAAGTCCAGGCTTCCTCAGTGGCAAAATAAAGACCCCCTTAGAGACAGGTGTGCGGTCCAGCATGACAGGAAACACCTAGAACAGTGGAGAACGTACAGGCATTGGATAAATGGCGGAGGGCGGAGGGGACCACGAACAGGTCCTTTTGGACAGAAGAAAGAAGGCAAAGCTGGCTGCACCATGCTTTCCACATCCGATTCTCCCATCATGAAAGAATCACCAAATTCCAACAGAGGCAGTGGGTAGGGTCCCCGGCAAGCAGACCTTCCACGTGAGGACTAAGTATTAATCTCCTGGAGCGCCACTGGCCCCGGCTCAGCAAGTGTGCTCTGGAGAGCTTTGCTACTCTCTAAGACGCCCCACTTTATTTCCACCCCCCCCCCATCACCCTTCTACGAACCCCTCACTCCATGTTACTTCTCCCTTGCTCAGGAAGCCAATTCTGACTTCCCTACTAGAAGTTTTCTTTTGCTCGGGTCTTCGCACAGTGATCACCAAGCTAAGGTTTAATTCCACACTTGGTCAGCACACATTCCCAGTATCTTCACTGCAGGCAATGTGCCTGAGCTTGGGATCATCACGGTTCCTACCTTGATCAGTTCTGCATTTTATGGTGAGCGTGGTCTGGAACTGTGATAGATTTTCACAGACCAAACACTAATTTCAGTATCTCACACTCAGAATTTCCAGAGAGAAAAAAAATAAGCCAAAAGGGCATCTTCAGGACACACCTATGGGGACACTGGAGATCCCTCAAATCCCTCCAATGATTTTCCAGTGGAGAGCTCCAGGCAGAGCTTGGAAGGAGCATGAAAGAGGCTGGCGCCGCATCTTATTTGCAAGCATTCTCGTTGGTTTCATGTAACAGTTCAGAATAGTAAGAAGGTTGACTTGAAAACTTTTAAAATGGAACTATGCAGAGCAGAGAATGCTCAAGTTTATTCGGCCAGGAAAAATTACATTTAATGCCCATAACAGGGGAGAAAAGGGTGTAATTTGATTAGAGTTGTGTAATAGGTTTGAGGGTCAGAGCTTTTAGAATTATCTGCATCTCATCTAAAGAATATGGATTTCTTTTGTTGAACCATAATAACTGTGAGGCTCGTGCACCATCAAATGTTAGGGAATTCAAGATAATAAGGGAAGAAAGATTTCTATTCACAGACACATTTTCATCTTTGAAAAATAGTTATATATATTTATATAGGTAATATATTTTTATAAAATATACAAATATACATATTTTCTATATTTATAAATATATAATATATTTATAAATATGTTTTTATATATTTTATATATATAAATATATATATATTTAAGACAAAAACATGTCTGTGAAGGAAGGGAGAGGTGAAGGAAGATCTTTCTCACATGAGCACGGGTGTGTGCGCACACACACACACACAGAGTTTGAGAAAACTAATATGAAAAGGAAAGAGGAGTAAAAACATACAGATGAAGCCAAGTTGTTGTTGTTTTAATTAAAAAGCACCTGGGGAATAACAGACAATTCCTTGTTAGCAATAAAAATATCAGTATATAGCAGGAAAAAAAGACCAGGAGAACCTATATTACAGAAAGAACTGATTAGTGAGAAGGGTTTTAAAAAAAGAGAGAGAGAAGAATAGCAACTAAATTAAATCTTAAATCTAACTTCTAAGGATAACTTGTTTTTCCCTGAGAGGTCTGGATCCAGGGGCATCCCTGGCAGGCCATGAATTTCTCCCTGTTCCCGGAACTCTGCAGACCCGCATGGTAGCACTAGTCAGTCTGCCGAACATCGGGCCTTCACTGCAGGTCTCTTCGCTAGGTTGTCTCTGAGGATAAACCGTATTTTAAAACATTGTTTACCAAATGTGGCCCATGATACATTAATGGGGCACGCAGTCAATGTAATGGGTCACAACCAGCACTGCCTTCATGGAAAGGACTAGAACCAAACAGAACAGCTTAGAAAGCATCTGTACTAAAGTAATATTTTGTGAAATGTGTGTGTGAGTACACCTGCGTGTTGGTGTACAGTGGATCACAAAGTAACATACACTTCTTACTGGGGATCTGGGTCCAAAACGGGTAGTAAACACCCTTCTAGAGCAATGGTTTCCATTTTCTTCCTTCTCGTCACTTCTGAAGGATAAAGCCCTTTCCCAGCTGTAACGGAGGACTCCCTCGATGTGACCCCCAATTCACAGGGGAGGGACCATGCTTGGGGATGGGGGTTAATGAGGCAGGACCCATGGCAAAATGGAGCAGGGAGCTGGATACGTGTTTCTGGTGACTCTGAAACAATGCCCCCCACTTTTTTTTTAACTCTTTATTTTGTACTGGAGTATAATGATTAACAATGCTGCGTTAGTTTCAGGTGTACAGCAAAGTGATTCAGTGATACATATACATGTATCTATTCTTTTGCAAATTCTTTTCCCATTTAGGTTGTTACATAATATTGAGCAGAGTTCCCTGTGCCGTACACTAGGTCCTTGCTGGTTATCCATTTTAAATATAGCAGCGGTGTGTACACGTCAATTCCAAACAATCCCTTTTGATGCTTCTGATATGCCATTTCCACGGATGTTTCCAACACCACCCACCCTCTTCCGTTCCCTCACCCATACGGTACCCACTGTATGCCAGGCACCATGGGGGTACATTAGTGAATACAGAACAATACAATAAGGCAACTGCTCTCTTGAAGCTTGGATTCTGGAGGGGGAAGAAGACGGTAAGTAAGTCAAGAAACAAATAAGCAAGATTATGACAGACTGTACCGTCTGCTGTGAAGGAAATAAAGAGAGTTGTGAGTTGGAAGACAGGAACTTGCTGCTGTGTGAAACATAAAAGGGTTGGGAGTGGAAGAGGACCTGCCGGGATCTATGATGAGCTGATGCCACAGCCCAGGCCCGACGTGCCCAGGTGGCAGCAGTGACGTAGAAGAGAGGGCAGCTTCGGGATGTAATCTGCAGAAGCAATGGGACCTGGCGATGGATTAGAAGTGGCAGGTAAAGAAAAGAGAAGAATAATGGTTTGATTTGAGTAACTAGGTCAAAGTTTGGGAGGCAGGGGGAAATCCAGTGCTCAGGTGAACATACAACCTTTGAGTCTTTGTATTAAGAGCTACTGATTAAGGTACTTGAAGGAACTTGCTGGACATATGCCACTCCCTTCCCTCTGCTGTCCCCTCAATGACCCCAAACTTTATAGCAAAAGCTTACGAACACAGAAAGGTAGGTCTGAGGTGGTCTGGCTTTAGAGGTTTAACATTAACTGATTCTTCTACAGCAGGCACTGGTAAACATTTTCTTAAAGGATCAGAGTAACTGTTTTAGTCTTTGTGGGGATTTCCCGGGTGGTCCAGTGGTTAGGAGTTGGCACTTCCACAGCAGGGGGCACGGGTTCAGCTCCTGGTCGGGGAACTAAGATCCCACGAGCCACACGACGCAGCCAAAAAAAAAAAACTTTTAGTCTCTGTAGGCCACACGGTCCGTTGCAACTATTCACCTCTGCCGTTGCAGAACAAAAGCAACCACGGATGTAAATGAACAGACATGGCTGTGCTTCCACAGTATTTTATTTACAAAAACACAGGCCACTGTTGGCTGGTCCCTCTCTACAGCTTCTGCACTTGAACCCAGGGTTCAGACTCAAAGCTCCTGTAGTTTGGGAACCTAAAACCAGGTAAGGGGAGTCTTCAGGCGCTAAGAGAGTTGGGCTGGGTCCTGTGGAACTGGGGAGAGAATGCCAATGATGATCTAAGTCAAGTGCTCCAAGGCAGGAAAGGGGCCCATCTGCAGGGATGCGGGAGGGAAGAGGTACGGACGCGCACTGGAGTCAGTATGCCCATCAGTGATGAGTACACGTATTAGTATTTGTTGAGCTGCACCTAACACCACTGCTTCTGAAAGTCAACGTGTATGTCCAGTTCACTTTCCCTCTCTGGGTCTCAAGTTTCTCATCTATAAATTAGGTGGTCAGACTAAATCATCCCACGGGCTCCTAACTCTATGCTTTGAGAATGTGTTACTACAGATTACTTAGTACACACGTACCTTCAATTCCCCATCTCCTTCCTAGCTTCCCAACACTGCCATTTTTCTGTTCTGGGCACTTTGGGCAAGTTACTTAACTCCTCTGAACTTCAACTTCCTCATCTATAAAATGGGAGTGATATAATAATACCTGATTCACAGGACCGTTGCAAGGATTAAATGAGATAGTCCTATGCGTGGCACGTAATAAAAGCTCCACGAACACTGCTCCCCTGATCATGATGGTAAAATATTAAATAGCCCGCTTTCCTTGACGTCAAGCTCCAAAACACGCAGGCCCTGCCCTGTGAGGGGGAGTACTTGCCGAATTGTGAAATAATGCGAATTTCGTCTTAAAAAAAAAAACAACACACATGGCTATTTGTTTTCCACTGTCTGATGGTACTTTCCTTGGTCCGAAGGAAGCATTTTATATCAGACGTACTACGGTAGAAATGAAAGGATCAAAACAGAACAAAGCAGAGACGTGGGCACTGGAGTGATGCCAGGAGGCATACGAGGCTCTGAGGATGCTCCTTGCTTTGAGTCGCTTCCTTGTGCAACGAGGCCCCTGCGTGCCAGGACCCTGTGGCAACCCAGTACTTCCCAAGGGAGGTCCCTACCCTTCAGACCTTAAACCTGCCACCTCCTGAGTGGAGAGGCCCTACCCTCCACGCTGCCCTGCTACAGGGTGGGGAGACAGCTGACTTAGGGAATAACGCTGTCGTGCCTCATTTTGAAGAAGGCCACTTAACAACACCTGTAACCACGACGCAAGGCAAGGTCCGTTTTTTAGGGTGCAGAACCTCCAGAGGAAGACAAACAATACACAACTATAAAGGACAGCACAAGCTGGCCGATGCAGTGTAGGTCGGCAGAGGAGGGAAAGGATGAGTCCTGCGGGGCACAAAGGTGCTGAAACCTCGCACTTGTACACATACACACACACAAGGACACAACACACACACACACACACACACACACACATATTCTGTCAGGCCAGCTCCTCCTGTGGACCCACCCAACGCCCACGCCCCCTCCAGCTACCCCCCTACCCCAGGCTGCCCCCGCTAGAAACTGCAGCCCCTTGGAGACTGTGTTCTCCCGATCCCTCCTCTTACTTTCCCATCAAAGCCCCAGGACAGAGTCTGGCTTTCTGAGGTTCAGGCTCCCTGGGACTGTCAACAGTGAGAGGCAAACACTCCTCACTGACTCTGACCAGTGAGGGGGCAAGAGGCAATGCCAGGGCTTCCCAGGGAGAATTCCAGAATGCAACCACGCGCATGGCTCCCAAGCAACAAAGGGATCCGCCTGTGTGGATCTTGTCTACACCACTACCCTACTGTGGTGTTACCGGGAATAAACCTCTTGTCAGCTCTGACTGCCAGTTTCTTCACCTACGTACTAGACGTAAAACAGGCTTCTCCCAGTCTTGTTGGGCTTAAAGGTGATAACATATAAAATGCGCCTAACACCATACCCAGCGTGAAAAAGACACTTAATTTAATTCTACTTCCTGTCAAAGGACGTCACAGGAGAAGTTGGGTGAAACTGGAAAGAGCAAATAAAACAAAGAAAAGTTATTCTAACAAGTGCCAGTAACGTCATACCACAACAAGATGCTTAGCAAGTAAGTGATTCCTAAAGGCCCTTTTTGTCCTAAAATTCTATAATTTATAATCTAAAAACATCAAGGGGGATTTTTAAAATTTTAAACTGTTAAGAAAAGGATCTGGGGAATTCCCTCGCGGTCCAGTGGTTAGGAATCCACGCTTCCAGTGCAGGGGGCATGGGTTCGATCCCTGGTCAGGGAACTAAGATCCCGCAAGTGGGTACAGCCAAAAAAAAAGGAAGTAAAAAAAAGAAAAGGATCTGAAAAATTAGCCAAATACATGAAACAGAGGAGGAGAGAAGGAAAAAGAACAAAACTGATCACAAAGAATTTTTTTCTAGATACATCATAACAAAATAGACAACTACACCAGAAGAAAGATATTTTTAAAAAGAAATCACATCAGACAGTTGGATTTCCCAAACTGTTTGCAGTGTTTTAAATGTCCCACTTTGCTTTCTAAATAGTTTTTTTGTTTGTTTGTTTTCCAAAAGCAGAAGGAGGAATGGAAAAGAGATATTACATACCTGGTCCAGACAGGAATCCCTCTCTCAAGACCCTGGCCTGGTGGGCCTCAGTCTAGCTTCATTCCGGGGAGCGGCCCTGCAGGCGGGGAGGGCAGCCCCGGCACCTGGAGGACCAGCCCAGCTTGTGGGCATCGGGAGCTGGACACAGAGCCCCTGAGATTCACAGCCTCTGACTATTTCGAACTCACTAACATTGCATCTTCTGAATATCAGATACACAACTCTCCTCCAGTCCCGCGATCATCTTGCTATCACTTTACAGATGTATTCTAAAAGCTAGGAAGGTGGAAATCAAGATGAACATGTCACTTGTACGATATTCAGACACGTGAGCTCTATAATGAGGCTTTCCCACAAGCGTGCTTCAGCTGTCTCTGAAAGCCTCCCTCCCTTCACCAAGCATCCACGGAGAAGGGGACGAGGGAATGCAGGTGGCACAGGTGGGGAAGGAACTTTTTAGGCATGAGGAAAATGCTTCACCTCTAGTGGAGAAGCTGGACAGATTGTGTGTGTGTTTAATCGGTGCAGGAAAAGTCAATCATTTCCTTGCATTAACACCTAAATAAAACCAAAATGGCCCCAAGATCTGCCTAAAACCAAATTGATCTCTAGGACAAACCTGGCAGGTGAAGCTGGGTCGGGGTGGGAATGGCAGAAGGACACCAGTTGACTGAAGTTTACAACCAATGGCTCTTGCTCTACAGGAATCTCTCCTCTATCACTCACTATGACGCTGACTTCCACCGCTCATCCCTCTAATTTCCACCGGGGGTTAGGAGAGGCCAAAGGGAGGGAAACCGTGAAGCACATCAGCTCATGGCGGCTGGCAAAGCTGGCAAGTGTTTGTTTGGGTTGAAATGAGTTATTTTTGGTACTCTCTAGACTACTGTTTTCCAACTACCAAAGGCAGTCAAGAGCTAGTGCACTAGCAACAATCAATAATAAAATGATCACCAAAACACCTAAAAGACATTTACTTAAAAATACTGTCAAACTCTATGCTGGTAAGTTCTAATAAAGAAAAGGGAACACACACACACACACACACACAGGCAGGCACGCACACACGCACTCTGATACTCCAAGTCAGCAAGTCAAAGAATTGGCTTTTTTTTTTTTTTTTTTCCTGTACGCGGGCCTCTCACTGTTGCGGCCTCTCCCGTTGCGGAGCACAGGCTCTGGACGCGCAGGCTCAGCGGCCATGGCTCACGGGCCCAGCTCTCCGCGGCATGTGGGATCCCCCGGGACCTGGGCACGAACCCGTGTCCCCTGCATCGGCAGGCGGACTCTCAACCACTGCGCCACCAGGGAAGCCCAAGAATTGGCATCTTTAAAATCACTGCTTTTATCCAACTAAATCTTGGGATTCTCCCAATTAGTTTCACCAATCTGTCCTTTGGGGCCCTTTAGCAAGTAAGAGTTAACTATTCTTCCCTTTCTGAAACCTCACAGTATTAGCTTAGGCAGGCTGAGAAGAAATACAGACACAGAGAAGTTTACAAAAACTTCATACACTCTCAAAACACACAGGAAATATAAAAAGCTGGTGGTTTTATATACTTGCAAAACCAGCCGTGCTACACCACTTCAAAGAGTGAAATTACTACTCAAATGAAATCGAGATATCGTGGCATCAAACAGTCCTCCCTCCCTCTCTCTCACAACCACATACACAGAGGATATACGGATAGATAAATAAATTCTACATGACCACGTAACTGCTAATAACTTTATTACAGAAACAAAGATGAGCAAATTTACAAGGTTTTATTTGTCACCGATATAAAACAGGTTATATATAAATATATAAAACAGGACGGTACGTGATAAAGTTGTTTGGAATGTGGATATATTCCGTTTTAAAATTTATAAATAACAGTTGTTTGCATCACATCTACAACCTTAAAGTTAAAACTGCATAAGCAAATTGCAAAGAGGCTACATGGGAGAATAAAAGACATATATTAACTTGCCTTTTTCAGGCCTTTTTTTCCCCCGATTTAAAAAGCAAACTGACTTAAAGCTCGTGGATAGGAGGGGAGGTAAAACTCACCATTCAGAACACTGACAGAAGTAAGAACTCAGTTATTTTAAAAGTTCAAGACCCAGGAAAGGATTTTTAATAAACACACTATGGAGAGGTGAGAAGATGACAGCCAGCTCCAACTCTGGACCGAACTTACACTCCTTCTGGTACCTCTACTTTTTAAAAAGTGATTCAAACGTGGCAAATGAGAATTACCACAGTAACGTTTTATGGAGGGTGACAAAGGCCCACGTGGGTCTGACAGAGACACCCGTGGTTGGATTACAACTGGCCCACCAGTGCCACTTTATCTTCTGGTTGTCCATAGTTACTCATCTATTTTTAAATGTTCCAATATGATCTTATCTAATTGGCACATATAATTTGATCACCTTATTTCCATAACTAAGAGTTGTTAAATGTGCCTGGCCAGGTAAGAGTTACAGTTACAGGCTGTGTGTCTACTGGGCTGGAGCTTAATGATCACGGCCTTTTATTTTTTTTAAATAATCATAAAGACGCTCTCAGTAGAACACGCACGCTGGGTTGGTAGTTTGGTTGGTTTGGTTGGCTGGTTGGTTTTTTAAAGAGTAGACCACTGGCCATGGGACCAACGAGTCACCCACTCTCCCTGATGGTCCGTCCCCATGGGGTCTTGGCTGGCAGTTCCTAGGCTGGGAATCCAGCTTCTCGCCACAGTATTTTGCTATAAGCAACTCGGCCCGCTTTGAAGGAGAAATTATCTTTACAGTGCCTCTAAATTCTAGCACAAGCACCCCAACAGCAAAGGAGACACTTTCAACAAATGGTATCTGAGCACAGCCTGGGCCCCTGATGTTGTAGCGTCCCCTACGAGGATAAATCTGAGACCATCCCTGACCCAGGTGGGGGAAGCAATAATGATCAAAGGACCCTGTAAGATTCCTTTGATATTACTGTGGGTGCTAGTCAGACAGAATCCACGGGGCCCTGGGAGCAGAGGGAGTGGCCGAATTTGTTGCGGGACAGGGAGAGGGTGCCCAGGACAATTGCAGGTAAGAGGTGGCTGGTCCAGGACGCCAAAGGAACACACGCCTGACAGAGCGCTAGGCAGAGAGGGGAGGGGAGATAGAGTCAGAGGATGATCTGATCCTGCGATTAATGATGAAGAAACATATAAGTGAACAGAGTCCCCCAGAAAGACTCGCTGACCTGGACCCTAGGAACCACATGAAAACCTTGGTGAGGTCTGAGCTTCCTGGTGTCTAAACGTCCTCTCTTGGCCTCACACTGAGTCTCCCTGAGGCCCATTTCTGAGTACGACTGACCCTTGAACAATGCAGGGTTGGGGGGACACGGACCCCCAGGCCCCCATGCACAGTCAAAAATCTTTGTATAACTCTTGACTCCCCCAAAACTCAACTACTAAGAGCCTACTGTTGATAGAAGCCTTACCAATAACATACACAATTAACATGTGTTTTGTATGTTTCTTAATTTTTTTCGATATCCCTAGGCTACACAGTTCGCCTGCAAGTTTTTTCAAATGGTCACAAATGTCCAAAATGTTTTCCAATATATTTACTGAAAAAAACCTGCACAAAAGTAGACCCGAGCAGTTCAAACCCCTGTTGTTCAAGGGTCAACTGTATTTAAAAAGCAAATTACAACCTTAACCTCATCATCATCAACCTTAACCTCATCATCATATCATCCTCACAAACTGTGTTCCTGGGAGGTCCCGCAAAAGGGCAGATACCTCAGTATCTGCATGTCTCTCCCACAAACTGCTGATTTTGGTGATAATGTGATATGTGTCACCCGGAAAGGCCAGTGTCAAAACTGAGCACTGGGCACTATGGGGATTCACCTGCGCCATAAGCACAGTGACCTAGAAGATTCGTACAGGGCCACAGAGGCAACCTGGGACAGCACACCTGCGTCTGGATGCTTCTCAGCTCACCTGAGAACTCACTGCAACGCAAGGGGCAGAACACAGAGAACAGCCCTCTAGAGAGTCAACCAGAAGCTCATGAGGGTACCTAATAACTGACAATTACACAAGGCGACCTGATAGCCAAGCACAGGACCTTCGGAGAAAGTCTGCCAAGGGTTCTGAGTTACCTGATTACAACGCCTGGGCGGGGGTGGGTATCTCTGGCTTGCTACACAGCGCATTTCATCTCACGGTGTAAAAGTCCTCTCTGACCACCGTTTCCTCAGTCCCGAACTGGATCTCGGGAAGGACTCCTGCGGCCGGCATCTGATCCCCCCCACAGGGGAGGGGAGAAACAGGGACGCTAGGTGCGTTGCCCAGGGATACCCGGGGATTCCTACCAACCGCACTCAGACCATGCCACAATGACTAATTAAGGTTTCCCAAAACAGCCAGCCCTTGATTATCCATGGAAATTTTATACACAAGAAATTTTAACTCACTCAGGATCTTGCAGAGTCACTTGGCCTAAATGTCAGTCCAACTCGGAACTCAAGCTACACACACGTGAGTAGCGGCGGTAGTAACGGCAATGACCATGAACGCTGACCAAGAACTGACCATGTGCCAGGCACCAAGCTAGCATTTCATGTGCATTATTTCGTTCAATTCGCCCAACAAACCTAGAAGGTGGGTAGTGGGATGGCCCTACCGATAAGGAAGTTAAGGTTCAAACAAGTTAACTAACTTGCCTCAGTTTGACTCAGGAACCCGTGCGTGTCACCACCAAAGTAAGAGTCCCGTGACCAACATCAGTAGGTAGGTAACCAGATGCAAGAAAACCTATCACACATTTCCGAGTCAAATCACGAATAATTTGGGGATGATCTACTGTACGAAGTGATGTACATCCTTAAATGGGAGTGTGCATACAAATACCTTCTGATACACACACACTCATTCACACACACATTTTCTTTAATCGTTCACGTCAGATGAAAAACAGTGAAAAAGTTACTATTGTTATTACGATGACTTTATATTTGCATTGCTGGCACGTGACCCTCTGCAGACAAAACATCACCTTTCTGTTTGTAAAGCAAATTTCGAAGGGCAAGCAAATATCTCAGGTGGCCCTAAACAACTCGATGAAGGAATCTGAGAAGATTCAGGTTGTTTATAGCCAAGAAAAACAGGCTCCGAAAAGACAGGGGCTTCCCTAGATCCTAACCAGCAAGAAGCAGAGCCAGCCACAGTCTTCTGAGCTGCCCCCATCTTTCCAGCAAATCATGTTGCTTCCATGAGAAAATCCAGCCTCCTGGAAGTGTTTTCAAATCTTCAGCATTCAGAGGGTTCCAACAATCCACAGAAAGGGTTGTACCAAGATAAACAGAATCCCACAAACTGGGGCAACTTGTGTACGTTTGTCCCAATGTTTTTTACATCCTCTCCCCTCCAGGTGGGACCCCACGTCTCTGAATTCACCCGGCAGCAAGGAGATTCTTAAAATCATGTGCTACTTTAAAGAAATTCTCAAAGGGAATTAGGAGAGAAAGGGCTTTGGTTTGATGGACATGTTCTAAAATGGGTGAGAAAGAGCTGAACTCCAACATCCTTCCGCTGGAGTCATCTACACTGGATTTGTTTGGCAACATAAACACAGCCTTAAATTACACTCAACTTCTGGGGAAAGGTCTCCACGGCCTGTGGGGTCCACACACCACAGGGAGGATGTGATTTACATTTCTGATAAGTTATGTCCTTATAAGTACATAATGAGTACTTATAAGTGCATCTATAAGGCACTGGTATCAATCTTTTAAGACAACAGAAAGAAAAGTTGTACTTCGGGTGCTCCAAAGATGCAGCTGTTCCCCAAAACAAAAACAACAAAAGACAGCATCTATTCCGGCAGCACTTCCTTCCCCCACGTGGCAGCCCTGAGGACAACGTACAGCTTGCAGGATCTTTTTTTTTAACATCTTTATTAGAGTAGAATTGCTTTACAATGGTGTGTTAGTTTCTGCTTTACAACAAAGTGAATCAGTTATACATATACATATGTTCCCATATCTCTTCCCTCTTGCGTCTCCCTCCCTCCCACCCTCCCCATCCCACCCCTCCAGGTGGTCACAAAGCAGGAGCTGATCTCCCTGTGCTCTCGAATGGAATGGAAAGCATGCTCTGGGCATTTAAGCTGTGGTGAACCTGTGCGGTGGGTCCCGGGAGTCCCAGCTCAGAGAGACTCTCCATATACACAAGAAGAGCTTGTGGGGATGCGTCCTGCTCACAAGGCCAGCTCTGTCTTCCGCATTCCCAAAGGTAGCCCTGGAGAAAGGGAAGCTCTCCTTTGGGAGAGATCTCTCCGGATTTTGTACCATCCTCCAGTGATGGGAAAGTAAGTATCAAACACTCGAAAATGAAGACTATTACAACTTAGCTGAAAGGAGCTGGGGGTCCTGTTTAGTGTGGTTTGCTCTTGTTGTTGTTTTATTTTTGGCCACGCCCCTGGCATGCAGGATCTTAGTTCCCCAACTAGGGATCGAACCCACACCCCCTGCAGTGGAAGTGCAGAGTCTTTGGACCGCCAGGTAAGTCCCTGTTTAGGTATTTTAAATTAAGGAAAGATCTTTAGATATTTTTTACAAACCTCCCATTGTGATCCACCCGACCACCAGGAGCCCCATTCCTCTCCGGCCTCTGCCAGGGCTAAGCACACACGTGCACTAGATATTCAGGGCACGTGAGGACCAACGCAACGGTTCTTAGCACCCCCCCCCCGCCCCATTCTATATCTTACAAGTGTGCTGGATAGACTCCCTCCGCTCCGCAGGACACTATACCCTCCTCTGCTCTGCTCACAACCCTCGGAGGCTGACACCTGTAGACACATGGACAGTCTCCCGGGCCCACTGACCTCCGGTCTGCGTCCTCCAATGGGAGGTACCGGTGAGAGAAGTTAGGGTGGGAGGAGAATGAGGGCAGGGTATTTATTCTCCTGGCTCTCCTAGAAGTGAGCTGCATCCCGCGGCCAAAGGCCCTGCCCCTACTGAGGGTCCACAACCTCAGCTACTTTCTCCCCCGGGTTCCAGCTCTTGCTCCCTTCCTTCGCCACTGGACCCAGAGGTGAGGAAAGTTCCCCGGTGCAGCCAGCCATCCCCCCTCCTCCGGGGGTAGTGCACCACCCTTGCTGGTTTCTTCTATCCCTGCCCACTGCTGCCAACTAGTCTTTTATTAAACACTCCTTGGTTACTTCGGCTTGAGCGTGCCATCTGTCTCCTGCCACGGCAGTGACTGGCAAAAATAAAAACCAAACTGATCACCCTAGCATTTCACTCTTGGAATCTACGTGCCACAATATGTGCATGTTAATCCCCTTGCAATTTCTGCAAGGCAGAGAGGATCGCTATCAGGCAGGGGGAAAAAATGCCACCAATACTTCCATCATAATTTACTCTATTGTGTACCTTGAAAGAGCAGAATTCATCTTCTTAAAAAGTGAAGTAAGCTTTCAAACATGAAAACTCAATTACAGGATTAGAAAAGTATGTTGTTCCTAAAAATATTCTCTGTAGAATTCCTTTATAAGTGCATCATCAATGATTTCGACTATGTTTCAGAGTCACTTTAACCATGCGTAAAAATTGCAAATAGGACAGCATTTGTCGGGAAGTTCCAGTTTTAGAACAGCAGATTGAAACTGCATCTTATCTAAAACGTTTTATAGAGTAGATAATAGCTCTATGGTATGAATTCAATGATTATAACAACAATAACATAAAATCAAAATTTCTAAGAATTTAAGACCTAACAGTCAACCTCACCCTGAAGACCCCTGGTGTTCTATACTAGGTCAGGGTGACCTAGGAAATCAAAACATAAACCAAAGTTTCAAATCTAAAAACTATGAGCTGTTTTGGGATGGGGTTGGGTTGGATGGGGATATCTAACAAACCTACTAAAGGAAAAAAAAAACAACCATTGATAACGTAACAACTGACATTCTTTAATCACTGAGAAATGGTTCAAATCCAGTGCCGGTATCTACAATGTTAAAAACTAAACTAAAAAGGGCTTTTAAGAAATTACATGTAAACCAGGTGTTAGCAATGTATTTTTTGTAAAAACACTGAAAGTCTGTCTCAACCGGGACTCTGTAAGGAACAAGCCCATACAACTTCATCTAAAACCAAATAGTTAAGTGAAGGCTTATCATGGTTCTTCCACAGACCTGGGTTCCAATAGTGGGGTGCTGGTTATTTTCCAAGGGTTGAACCTGTTGCTACAGATCCCAGAGTCACAGCAGGTTAGAAATTTTGCAACAGGTATTAAGGGAGGGAGCATGTAAACATCTTTTCTTGGGAAATCATGATGAAATCCAGACGCCACAGCCTTAGCCCTCTCCTTATATCTGTCCTACAAAGCACACGGCAAAGTTACGATCTTACATTTATTTGTGAGGCTATGTGATCAATGCCTATCTCCCCTCACTAATATGTAAACTCTCTGAAGGTAGGGTCTATTTCCATTTCTACTCAAGACCCAGTGCCAACACAGACACAAGTGCTCAACAGATTCTCCAATCATTTAAACCACACCTCCCACAGGAGGATTGGGAAAAAATAAGTTTGAGACTTCACTAAATATACTTTTTCATAGAATTCTAATGTTGGAACTAAGAAATACTTTACTATTCAAAATAGAAATTCAATCAAAAGGAGAACAATGCAAATTAAAATGGTAAGATATGATAATATGCCCATGGGAATTGCTAAAATTAAGAACACTGACAATACTAAATGCGGTCAGGATGTGAAGCTACTGAAATACTCACAAATTGTTGGGCAGAATGTAAACCAGCACAACTGCGTTGGAAAACAGTTTAGCATTTTCTTATAAAATTAAACATACAGGGCCCTCCCTGGTGGCGCAATGGTTGAGAGTCCGCCTGCCGATGCAGGGGACATAGGTTCGTGCCCCGGTCCGGGAAGATCCCACATGCCGCAGAGCAGCTGGGCCCGTGAGCCATGGCCGCTGAGCCTGCGCGTCCGGAGCCTATGCTCCGCCACGGGAGAGGCCACAACAGTGAGAGGCCTGCGTACCGCAAAAAAAAAAAAATTAAACATACATTTACATGGGACCCAGCAAACCCAGTCCTAGATATTTACCCAACTGAAATGAATGCACCTATCCACACACAGACTTGTACAAGAATGTTAAGAGCAGCTTTATTCATCACTCCTAAAAACTGCAAACAATCCCAAATCCATCAGCTGGTGACTAGACAAACAAATTCTGTATCTCCATAAAATGGAATACTACTCAGCAATAAAAAGGAGTGTATTATTGATACACACAACATTTGTGATTCTCAAAAACATGCTGAGTAAGAGAAGCCAGAAATAAAATATACAATTTATGATTTCATTAATATGAAATTCTAGAAAAAGTAAAACTAATCTACTGAAAAAGAAAGTACAACAGTGGTTGCCCAAGGGTCTGGGTGAGGGAGAGGAGATCGACTCAAAGGAGAAGGAAGCATTTCATGCTGATGAAAAGGTTCTGGTCTCCACTGTAACACCTGCTTACACAGGCGCATATATATTAGTCAAAATACTTTCAATGGGTGCATTTTATTATGAATTTATTAAATTTTGCCTCAGTAAAGTTGATTAAAAAAAAGAGCAAACCATAATTTTAAAATAAAATTTAAAAAGCAAACGAAATAACCTAACTAGAGGATCAAGTGGGCAATATAACCTGACAAGGAAAAGAGTTCGTTCACATGACTTTTGAATTCAATACTGGCTGTGCATTCTAGTGGAATGTATATTAAGGACAAAATGAACTACAAAGAAATACTATGTTTCCATCAGAATCACATTATTAATAGTAACAGACAATATGATGTTGAAACTATTTTATATATCTCGTAGAGTTCAGCAAAAAGTGCATGTGTTAACAGTATTAACAGTAGTGTTAGAAGCCAAGCAAAGAGCTATGAATACAAAATCAAAGACTTAAACCCACTAATGTTTAAAGTGATTTGGAAACAGCAATAAACGCGTGATTCTATTTTGCCTTAGTTCTGTCCACTGAAAGTAATGACACCGCAGCCACAGTGAACACCCCTAGCATACAGATTCGGTTTCTAAATACCATTTTCCACTAAATGGAATCGGAGCTTTTTTGGAGAAATGGATGATCCCATGCCTGGAAATGGAAAGTATAAGATGAGCCTAAGGCATTTCCGTGCAAGAAAGCAAGGTAGTATTCAAAGACTAAGAGGCTTGTTCAAAAGACAGAAAAAAGCAGCCTGAAAGGCCCTACTGGCCAAGTTTGGGATAATTTGAGCATCAAAACAACATCTGTTGCTTCGCTTGCAAATATTTTCTCCCATTCTGAGGGTTGTCTTTTTGTCTTGTTTGTGGTTTACTTGGCTGTGCAAAAGCTTTGAAGTTTCATTAGGTCCCGTTTCTTTAGTTTTGTTCTTATACCCATTACTCTAGGAGGTGGGTCAAAAATGATCTTGCTGTGATTTACGTCATAGAGTAGATTAATCTCCAAAATATACAAGCAGCTCATGCAGATCAATATCAAAAAAACCATGAACAACCCAATCCAAAAGTGGGTGGAAGACCTAAATAGACATTTCTCCAAAGAAGACATACAGATGGCCAACAAACATATGAAAAGATGCTCAACATTGTTAATCATTAGAGAAATGCAAATCAAAACCACAATGAGGTATCACCTCACACCGGTGAGAATGGCCATCATCAAAAAATCTAGACACAATAAATGCTGGGGAGGGTGTGGAGAAAAGGGAACCCTCCTGCACTGTTGGGAATGTAAATTGATACAGCCACTGTGGAGAACAGTATGGAGGTTCCTCAAAAAACTAAAAATAGAACTACCATACGACCCAGCAATCCCACTACTGGGTATATACCCTGAGAAAACCATAATTCAAAAAGAGTCATGTACCACAATGTTCATTGCGGCTCTATTTACAATAGCCAGGACATGGAAACAACCTAAATGTCCATCGACAGACATATGGATAAAGAAGATGTGGCGCATATATACAATGGAATATTACTCAGCCATAAAAAGGAACGAAACCAAGTTATTTGTAGTGAGGTGGATGGACCTAGAGTCTGTCATACAGAGTGAAGTACGTCAGAAGGAGAAAAACAAATACCGTATGCTAATGCATATGTATGGAATCTAGAAAAATGGTACTGATGAACCTAGTGGTAGGGCAGGAATAAAGATGCAGACCTTGAGAACGGACCTGAGGACACAGCCGGGGAAGGGGAGGCTGGGACGCAGTGAGAGAGTAGCACTGACATATATACACTACCAAACGTAAAACAGATAGCTAGTGGGAAGCAGCTGCATAGCACAGGGAGATCAGCTCAGTGTTTTGTGATCACCTAGAGGAGTGGGATAGGGAGGGTGGGAAGGAGGCTCAAGAGGGAGGGAATATGGGGATATATGTATGCATATAGCTGATCCACTTTGCTGTACAGCAGAAACTAACACAACATTGTAAAGCAATTATACTCCAATAAAGATGTATAAAAAATCTGCAATTGATTATAAAGCATTGATTTAAATAAAAACCTATGAGGCCACAGCAGTATTCACAGAGAGAAATTTATTTTGCTACCATTAGAGGTGACTATTACACCAATCCCTTTTTCTACACATCGGTCATTACAGTTCCTTTTTGGAACTTTAATGCCAACTAATGACAGAATTAGAAAAATCACCATTTTGCAACTCCCCAGTGAAAGAATTCAATCAAGCATCATCAATGGATACACACACAGTGCCAAATTGTCTCCCCATCGAGTACGGGCTAATCGCAAAGCGAAAAACACAGATAGTGTTGTGGTTGCCCAGGAGAACATCTTTATTCCTAAGAGATTCATGCTGATGTTTTGATGCTACAACTTTCTTCTAACTGGGTCATATAATCTATACGTAAAGATGAAGCAAATACAACAGGTTAACAATTACGGATTCTAGGTAGTAGGGTAATGGGTCACTGTAGTATTTTTGCAGAGGTGTAAATCTCATCACGATCTGTAAAGTCTGGTCCCAGACAGAACCTCTACATCTACAGGCACACCAAACATCTCCGTAAGCGAGCGGCACTGAATTGTGACCCTAACCCCACAAATTCACATGTTGATGTCCAAACCCCTAGTATCTCAGAATGTGACTGTATTTGGAGACAGGGTCTTTCAAGAGGCAGTTAAGCTAAAATGGGGTCATCAGGGTGGGCGCTAATCCAACGTACGATTGGTATCCTTATAAGAGGAGGAAATTTGGACACAGACACGCACAGAAGGATGACCATGTGAAGACCCAGGGAGAAGGCGGCCATCTACAAGCCAAGAAGAGAGGCCTCAGAGGAAACCAACCCTGCCGACACCTTGACTTCAGACTTCTAGTCTCCAGAGTTGTGAGGAAATACATTTCTGTTGTTCAAGCCCCCCAGTCCGTGGTACTTATTGTGGCACATCTGGCAAACTAATAGGAAAGATGTCCAGGAGAAGGAGGAAGCCTATGCCTCTAATTCAAATGGAGGAACAGTTCTTGCCACCGTGTGCACATTAGCCATTCACTGATATAGAAAATCAAGAGCTCCCAGGATACTGCGCGCGCGCGCGCGCGTGTGTGTGTCTGTGTGTGTGTAGGGGGGTGGGAGTTGAGACGGCTATCCAGGATGACTTCGTGTCTGCTGCATCAGCTGGGGAACACCCAGACACCCTGGAATCACAAGTTCTTGCACACTCACTGGACTCCTCTCAGAGCCAGACATGTCTGGGGAGGTCCCCACAGCCGGGTTGTATCCCAGGAGAGACGCTTAAAACGCACATACCTATCTGCTGTAAGTGATCAGATGTGGAATTTTCATCACTGAGCAGAAGTGTTTCAAATATATTAAAATCATTTCTCCTTGAAATAAAACAAACATTCTCATGTTTATCAGCACAGTCCTTCTTTATTAAAAAGAGGAAACATTTAAAATATGTACTTTTTATTACACAGTTTTTACCTTTTCAGAAACAAACAAAAAAGCAAGTAAAAACTGGTAAGAAAGACGTAAGAAAATAGTGTCTCATCAAATTTTTTTCCGCAAATTATTCAAATCCTGCTCAGGTTATGAGGATAGAGGGTCAGTTCTAGAATCTCGGGATGTGAGAGCTGGAAAGAGTCTCAGAGATCTGGTTGGCCCTCCTCATTTGCCATTTAAGGGACCCAAACTCTGATGGGCAAAACACACCGCTGGCGGCCTGGCCCCAGTCTCCTGGTTGCAGCCACGCAGTCTTCTCTCAACCAGACCTTCACTCTGGGACCCTCCTTGGCCGTGGTGAGAGCCCTGAGTCCTCCCCCGCAGACAGCGGTGAGGATAGGAAGATTTTGCTGGAACCGTAGCCCATGGCAACGGTTCAACCTCAGCCCTACTGGCATTAGGGGCAGGGTAATTCTTTGTTGTGGGGCCGTCCTGTGTGTTACAGGAAGTTCAGCAACATCTCTGGTCTCTACCCACTAGGTGTCAGCAGGACTCCTCCCCCAAGTTGTGACAACCAGTCTCCAGATATTGCCAAGCGGCCCCTGAGGGGACAAAACCACCTCCATTAAGAGCTGTTGCTCCAGAGCATAATAAACTACTAAGTTCCTGAGTTCCGGCAGGAAGAGGACTCCCTGAACCCAGAACGCAGGACAGCGCCTTCTCCCACATCACGGACCTCCCCACTGCGGGTGGCTGAGGCCCTCTCTTCCCAGCCTCATTCCTGTTAAGGTCCTATTTACCTGGGACACCGAAGGACTTCAGTCAAGCTTCACCTTCTTCTCCACGTTAACACCAAAACGCAGTCAGCTTTCCCAAGAAGAACATCTCAGAATGAGCTCTGCACTGACAGCGCTGCACCCCCAGTCCTTGCCCCTGCCCTTCCTGATGTGCCCAGAGCGCGGGCCCCTCGAACCACGTCCCTTAACAGCGCTACCCACAGGCAGGGCTGCTTCTCACTCAGCGCCATGGCCATGACCTCACGGGCCCCACAGACCACGAGCAGTCCTGGGAATCACCTTCAGAATCACTTGTGAAGATGCTCAGCTATGTGGACCAGAGGCAAAACCAGCCCTGAGATGCCTAAAGCTCTGCATGTAACTCTGAAATCAAGCTCAGCAACGGCAGGGGAAAAGCCCTGTTCTCAGAAAATCGTCACAAAGACACCAGCAAGGTAATTAACTGAACTGTCATCTGCAAATATTACTGATAAATACCAATAATAATCCTCCACTGTAGACTATTTACTCCCAGTATTCCTGAAGCGACTAAGAGGATTATGCCTCGGACCAAGGCCTCAACCTACAAAACCACACGGATTATAGGTTTGCTCTTAATTTTATAAAGCCTTCCCACAACATCTGGTGGCATGACCATAACAGCCCAACTAATCCTGCACGCCCCGACACCCCAGCCCTGGAGAGCATGCTGCCAAGTCTACGCGGCCCCAGCACACACAGTCCGGGAGGGGCTTCGCGACGTTTGCCTAAATGAAGGTAAAGCTGGCCCCAGGCCCTTGGCTTGACCCTCTCAACTCTCTCCAAAGCTTCACCTGGCCCGCCCACTGCCCACACATTGGCTGTCTACCGGCCACCCACTCCAGATGACCCTTGGGTGCCCAGAGTCTGCCATGGCCAGACCACGACCCATCAGCTTCCCCACGGCCCCCCAAAATCCACCATCTCCTCCTTGATGCCTGTCACGGTGCCCGATGTCACCACCCTCTCCTCTAAGCAGCTGTAAGCCTCGACTCTCACTCCGCTTCCATGTCTGCCCACCCCGCTGCCCCCAGCTGTCATCACAGCCTCACACTCTACCTCCAGGAGAGTTAGGTCTGGCATCACCCACCCCTTTCCTACAGCTACCAACCTAGTCAACTGCTCACTGCCCCAGCCAAACCCCTGGCCCCTAACCCACCACGCTGCTCCCTCCTGCCAGGTGTAACTGCTCCAATCACCACTATTCCCCATGGCCAAGCCTTTGACAGCTCCCAGTGTAGACAGAAAACATCCCACCTTCCAGGCCTCACAGCCTGCACCTTCCTAGCTTCCTGACCTTCTCCTGTGCCATCCCCTTCCCTGTTCCCTCATCCCCCTTTTCCACCAGCTCCCTCTCCAAACTCATCTGTGTCCATTCCAAGTTTGCTCAAGCTACATTCCTACCCCTCCCACAGATGCCCTGTGAGGTGGGTTGGGAGGACATGGGTGTCAGAGTCAGACAGACCCCACCTCAGATTCTGCTCTGCTGCTTACCCGCTGTGTGACCCGTAACAGGCTACCTCGTTGTTCTTTG
This sequence comes from Delphinus delphis, assembly GCF_949987515.2. Taxonomy (NCBI): domain Eukaryota; kingdom Metazoa; phylum Chordata; class Mammalia; order Artiodactyla; family Delphinidae; genus Delphinus; species Delphinus delphis. The sequence goes on along the minus strand of NC_082684.1, from coordinate 14,957,951 downwards.
GAGCCTCGGTTTCCTCATCTATAAAATGGGACAACAATTCCCCACTTCGTGGCCTGCTGAGATCATTAAATAACAGAACATTTGATAAAGAAAGGGTAGCATCTGAGGCAAGGTAAACGTGGACAAGAGCTTACAGGTCACACCGAACAAGACAGGTAAAAGACAATGAAATGCACCCCCATCTAATGGGAGGGTGTCCTGCTGGGTCCCGAGCTGGGGGGGTGGGAGGCAGGCCCAGTGCAACACTGTTCCCCTAAAACCCAAGTGCTCAGAATGCTTGAGTCGTTTTGTGTTTTGCACATGGTTGCTTTTTCGTTTTTGGCTGGAGCCAGTACCATCTGTGAATTACACTGCAGAGGCCAGGTTTTCGATAATTTGAATAAGACCTCAGGGAGCCTGAACTAAACATATGTCCCACAAAAATATAAATTAATTTGTATGTTTTCATCTATTAATTGGGAAAAGGGGCTTTTTATCAATGTCTAGATTTTTAGGAACAGTCAGAGAAAGGTCTGGTTCTTTCCATCACACACACCACCTGGCAAGAAGACATCTTCCAACAGGTCAGCCTTCTCTAGACAGACATGAGGATGGCATAGCAGCATTAGAGAGAGCAAACACAATGGATGGTTTTTAAATAAAAGTACCAGGAAGCTCACTTCATTTTGCTTAAATGAAGGTAAAGCTGGCCCCATGCCCTTGGCTTGACCCTCTCAACTCTCTCCAGAGCTTCACCTGGCCCACCCACTGCCCACACATTGGCTGTCTACCGGCCATCCTCTCCAGATGACCCTTGGGTGCCTGGAGTCTGCTATGGCCCAGCCAGGACCCATCAGCTTCCCCACGGCCCCCCAAATCCACCGTCTCCTCCTTGATGAGACAAGTGTGAGTGTGCTGGTCTCCTAGAGATGTCATAATAAGTTACCACAAACTTGGTGAATTAAAACAAAAGAAATATTAAGTCACAGGCCCGAAGTCTGAATCCAAGAAGCTGACAGAACCACACTCCCCTGAAGACTCCAGGGAATAACATCCTTCCTGGCCTCCTCCCAGGCCTGGTGGCTCCCAGCCATCCTCAGCATTCCTTGGCTTGTAGCCGCATCCCTCCAATCTTTACCTTCCTTATCACTCAGCACTCTTCCCCGTGTGTCCGTGTCCTCTCTTCTTACAGGGACACGAGTCACTGGATTTAGGGTCCACTCAAATCCAGTACGACCGCATCTTAACTACTTACACCTGCAAAAGACTTATTTCCAAATGAGATCACATTCTGAGCTTCCAGGTGGACATGAATTTGGGGGGGATACTCCAACCCATTACAGTGATGATCGAGGAAAATCAAGGAATTTTCTAGAATCATTAGGGCAAAAAAGAACTTCAAATATAACCATGGATGTTAAATACGTTTCTTCTCTGATACCAACCCCAGTGGACTGGCGGTGGCTTCCAGGAGCGACTCTCAGAGACGGCGCCTGAGCCTGCATCTGCACACAGGTGAGAGCTGCGGCCGATGAGGGCTGCCCACCCTGGGCATGGAACGCGGGGCTGGAGATGGACTCCACACCTCTGCACTCCCTGGCCTGATGCAACATGCTCACTTTGCAGGTGCAGAAGCCAAGCCTGTGAAATGTCCAAGTTGCACCTCCACTTGGTAGAAGCATCAGGACTAGAACCCAGGTCACCTGACAACCACCACTTCCAACAGCTTCAATGAGACGGACAACTTTCCTGTGTCACAGACAAACTACCTACTACAGGCAGACACTAAAAATCAGCCAATGGTTTTCACTGCCAGAATTGGTTTTGTCCACTTAGAAAATTTTCTAACCTAGATCAGTAAACTTCTTTCCTTCAGCACTGGCCACACACCTACCACAGTACTAGGAATGAGTCCTAGGAAAACCTGGGCTAGTTGTAAGAGACAACATAATGCAACATGGAGGGGCAGAGATAAAGATATGCCCACAGTATTATGGTTCCACTGAGGAGAGGGAGTCAGCCTGGCCTAGGCAGAGAGCATCATGGAAGACTTCTTGGAGGAGGTGACCCCTGTCAAAGACTAAAGGCTAAACAGGAGTTATCCAGGGGCAGATAAGGATAAGGCCATAACAGCATGAGCAAAAATCGAGATCACTTCTTGAACTATAGCTAGGGTTGCTAACATGTTGTAAATTATGTGGTTTTATATTCCTTGGAGAAAGAGCCCCACAATGTATTCTTTCTACAAACTGGCACCTGAGGATTATGACTCTCTCCTGAATTGTCATCTTACCAGCGAAGCAGAATTACATAACCTGCTGAGTTTCCATTTTTGCCTTGGCTGTCAGGGTACTCAACTGAAATAAATATATCAGCTTAAGGATTTGGAATATGTGCTTTTCCCCCCTCTCTCTACAGGGTTTGTCTATTTTTGATTTTCACTTTCACAGCCTTATTGTAACACGTCTTCTATGTCTTACAGTAATCTTTATTACAAGGAAGTGGGGTATAAATAATAATCGTGCTGATAAGGTACATATGCCATTGTCTATGAACATGACCCTGGAAATCTAAAAGCTAGAAGAACTTCATCACCTCGAACCTAAGTTAGATTCCACACGGCTAACTTTTTTCAGAGGCCCAAACCCATCGAGTTCTGAGAGGAAACGGGCTAATTAATTATGAACAAAGCCATCTGGGTCCTGAGGAGAGTGAAGCAAATTTCTCTTTGAATCACAAAGGCTGAGGCAGGGGAAAGGAAAAAAAAAAGAGCTGTTTAATGTTCTCTCTGGTCTCTTAAATTTAACTCACACAAGAGAGGTAGAAGAAAGCAAAGGAGAAAAAGAACAAGACAAGAACTACTTATATTACCAACGTGTAAAGACACCTCCATAAGGGCCATCCTCACACTCACTCACTTCCCACTCACTGAGAGAATAAAAAACTGAAGGTTGAGACAAAGGTTTAATATCCATCCATCTACTGAAGACGTGATCCTCCTTTACTTTCTTCAGCTCTGCACCTGAACACCAAATGCCCTCACTGACAGCAAACAGCTCAGGAGATGCACACTGGAGAATGGGGGAGGGTGGAAAATTCCACTCTTTGCCCAGATGTAGGCGATCTAACAGTCTGGAGAAAATTAGCCAACCGAAAATTATTTTTTAATTGCTTCCTGTGCACATAGCACTTGCTAAGTGCCACTGGAGAGGAAACATAAGGCATCGCCCCTGACACCAAGGAACTCATCATCTGGACTCAGAGACCCATGGCCTCCCATCAGGGTCATGTGGGGTCACTGGCACACACTGCACAACTCTGGGAGGTGCCACTGCACAAAGGCTACAACGTGAAGTTGCTGTTCTAAACCTGGCACTGCTGGGCTATAGGAACCTCAGCAAGTTACATAACCAATCTCCTGAGGTGGTTATGAGAATTGAGAGAGATTAGACATGGAAGGTTAAATGAGAAAGTGTCTGACACATAATAAGTGCTCAATTAACATCAACTAGACAAATCGTTATCTAATTAGAGAGAAAGTCAACTGTATTAGTCTGCTTGGGGCTGCCTTCACAAAATACCACTGCCTGGAAGGCTTAAACAACAGGAATTTATTTCTCACAGTTCTGCAGGCTCTAAGTCCAAGATCAAGGTGCTGCCTGATTCAGTTCCTGGTAAGGACTCTCTTCCTGGCTTAACAGACGGCCACTATGCACTGTGTCTTCACATGGCCTTTCCCTGGTGTGTGAGCATGGAGAGAGCGCTTGCTCTCTCTTCCTCTTCTTATAAAGCCACCAATCCTATCAGATGAGGACTGCAGCCTTATGACCTCATTTAACCTTAATTACCTCCTAAAAGCTCCAGAGTCACATTGGGGATATGAATTTAGGGAGGATACAATTCAGTCCACAGCACCAGCATAGGAGAAATGACCATCAGTATAATATTTATTGAGTACCTAGTACATTCCAGGAGTTGTACCGTCATTATATCACTTGTTCTTTAAGCAACCATGTAAGAAAGGCATTATTCTTCTCCTCATCACAGATGAGGACACGAAACTCATTAACAGTAATTAACTTGCTGAAGGACACACATCTGGCAGATGGCAAAACAAAGATTCATACCCAGGTCTCTCTGATTCCAAGCTCCTAAAAAATCATCTGCACTGCTCCTTATTTCATTAGATAGCAAACTTTGTTATAAAGTTTATTATAAGCCGCACAGACTTTAAGTGCCAAGGGCCAGAGAGTGTAATAAGATCAGGGGTAGATCCCATTAAGGACATAGGCTTTAAACTGAGTTCTTAGGAAAGAGCTTGGCTGGGCTGTACAGAAGGGAGAAAGAAAAGGAAGTCCAGGGAAAGACAACACAAGTAGTGGACCATGCACGGTGCGCTCTGTAGAGCAGGCAGGGGGCCCACCTGTCCCCAGCGGGGACAGAGAAGCAGAGAAGCAACAAGATGAAGACAGCTAAATGGGTGAAGACTCAGAAGGGGCTATAAAGTCAGGGAGGAGATGAGAACTCACTTCCATGGGTGGCAGCAACCAACGAAGACACCTGAGCAGAGGACACAGTGGTGACAGTATTCAAACTACAGGGGACAGAGCTGGGAGATGGGAAAGGCTGTACCTGCCACTCAGGGATAAAGGGGGTGGGGCCACAAGCAAGGTGTCCTCCAGAGGCCCAAGGAGAGGAGGAATCAAAGACAACAGCGGGCCTAGCACCAAGGGGACCAGGAGAATGGGGGTGCCAGTTACTCGTTCAGCAGAACTTCTGGAGTCCCCTGTGTAAGGCGCTGGTGCTCCACTTGGAGAAGGAGAGAGATGGTGAACAAGTAACATGTAAGAGTTTAAATACACCTGTGGCAAAGTGCTCCCTAGAGGAAAAGTCCTCATGGAGCCCAGTGGGAGGGCTTAAGCAGGACCTCTAGGAAGAGGTGTCATGAAAGCTAGAACCTGATAGTTAAGAAGGTGTCAGGTTGGGGGAAGAGCACAAAAATTTAAAAATGAGATGCCCAAGAGGCTGACAGCAAAGCCTTTGATGGGGGAAGACATGGTGAGACAGAACGGATCCCAGACATCAGGGAACACAGCTCTGCCGGTGGCCGGCTCACCAGTGCTAACAGAGTACCGGTCCCGGATTGCTCTGTGATGCCAGGTGGCATCCACAAAGGGATCCCGGAGAAATCGGAGGATCCAAAGTCAGGTGATTCAGAAAGAGAAAGTCCTGGGAAACTGCGCATCTGAAGCACTGGGGAAGGAACTAGGACGACTCGGGAAACACCGTAATATGTCTTGCCATTAAGAAAGGAAACACTTGGGCTTCCCTGGTGGCGCAGTGGTTGAGAGTCCGCCTGCCGATGCAGGGGACACGGGTTCATGTCCCGGTTCGGGAGGCTCCCACATGCCGCGGAGCGGCTGGGCCCGTGAGCCATGGCCGCTGAGGCTGCGCGTCCGGAGCCTGTGCTCCGCAACGGGAGAGGCCACAGCGGTGAGAGGCCCGCGAACCGCAAAAAAAAAAAAAGAAAGGAAACATTCATCCTGCGAGGCTCCAGTGGGCAGTTGCAGCTCGAGGGACAGCTTACAGGAGCTCTGTTTGGGTTTTCAGGGCAATCCTTTTCGTCCCATCTGGGATGCTTTCCCGAAATGGGTTCGAAAGTAAAACACAGGAAAGTCAACACTTCTCTGTTACCGCGCCCACCTCACCAGCATAAAAGCGTGTTCCTTCTCAGAGTGCTTAAAACAAAACCAAGAAAAGAACAATTATGAAGTCCCTAAATACGCCCAACCTTTCAGACTCGCAGCATTTCACACACACTGTAATTTTCTCCTTTCCCTTCCCAGCCGAGGACTCCCACAGTTCCCCAATCAAGACCCAAGATTCACGCCCAAGGATTTCCAGCTCCTTCTCAATGGGTGTGTTTAAGAGAATTACGCTCTTCATAACTCTTATTATTAAATTTTTTAATTTTTAATTTTTATACACTGGCAAAGTACACAAGCAATCCAAATGATTGCATAAAAAAACTGTTGTGAAGAAAAGGATGGAAAGCTGTTGAAACTGACCATGTGTTGGCTGGCGGGGGTGGTAGGATGGCTAGAGGCATTTGCTTGTTGACGATGTACAGGAAGCCAAATTCGGTGCACAAAGGGCGGTCTGGAGGTGTCGATGCATGATATTAGTAAGCCCACCATGGAGGTAGCACAGAAATGATCCAGCTGGTCATGGCCACAGAGAGGACACTGCCCTTTGGCCCACCACCAAAGAGGGATGGATAAGGAATAAGAAGGGTCTTTCCAACCACCCAATTTTATAAAATTATGGCTTTTTTTTTCTGTTTTGTAAACCATAAAAATTCTGCACTGGGAATGTTTTCAGCCATATGTTTCAATAGCACTACACATATATATATATATATGGTATATGTTTGAAAAGTAAGGAAAACTGTTACTTTAAGAAAATGATAAAGCCCTGAAATCCACTAATATATTTTTCAATCAGGAGACTATGTTCAGGGATTTTCTCTAAGCTGCTTTTTTTTTTTTTTTAAAAAAAGAGGAACTCCCAACCCACAGAGCAGACAATTTGCTTTTTCTTCCAACTGACAAGCAGTATCATTCTGTATTAGATACTAGAGAATTCTTCTTATTGAATGTGCTTTTATTCGGGGGCGGGGGGAAGCCTAGTAGGAATAAAATACAAGGTATTGAAGAAAATAAAAACAGCACAAGGATGCACCAAAGTAACTGAATCCACACGTATGACCCAAATCTCAGGCAACCCTTCTGAAGTCCTTGCTGTTCCCTGGTGATGCCATGAGAGGGGCTGTTACTTCCGTCCTCACATATGGGAGGGGAGACCCTCTCAGGAGTCCAGATCTTCTCAAGAGCTCCTGCCCTTAGCACTTAGGAGGTGGTATCTCCAGAAAGTTCTCTTTCCAGATGTTAAGCTTAAGAGTGGGTCTAGCCCACACAAGCCAGAGATGAAGAGGACTGGCATCTGTACAGGGAACTCTGTTTACTTACTTATGTCTGGTCTCCTGGGACCAGTTAAGGCCAGCGAAAACTTTAGGAAAGAGAATCACCTTGAACCCAAGGAGCAGCCCGACTGCCCATGGCCAGTCCCAGACCGACCTCAGCTCTCGAGGACGGCCAGCGAGTCCTCCTTCTGGCAAAGCAGCCTGGGTTCAAGGGCACAACTGTTGCTCAGAAACAAAATGTTGTTGCACTGTGCAAACTGAAGACACTCGACAAAAGTGCCTTCGGATGCTTAGTAGAACTGAGGTCATGCACACACTGAGTCATCGGGAACAAAGTAGCCAATACATTAATAATTCTAAGGGGATGCAGTCAGGCCCTCCGTACCAAGAACCCATCTGACGTGACCATTTGGGGTTGTGCAAACTGAGTCTCGTGATTTCATGTCTCAGTCAAAAGGATTTTTCTGCTGACCAACACGGTACTCCAAACAAGAGTCGCTCCTTCCGACTTCAAGGTTTAGACAGATCCTAAGAAATGTCAGGCAGGTACGGCACCTAGTTAAACCAATTCAAGACGATTGCCAGGCAGCAAGGACCATCCTGTGGGTTCAATGCATCTAAGACCCTGCCATGGGCACAGGGGCACGTGAGTGGGCCCCGGAGACAGACGCCCGGTGCAGGAGACGGCCCAGGACGGGGCGGGGAGCACAGGAGGGCTTGGGGGAGGACTGAGCCAGGCCCACAAACACCTCAAAGTAGGCAGAGATGAGCCTGCAAAGTCTCTGCTCTAACAAGGTACCTTCTGAAGAGGATGAGATGAGTGACATGAGTTGAAAACAGGCTGACATCTTTAAGGTTTTCACGTGTAAAGTTAAAAAGTTAAGCCCACTTCCTGCTCCATCACCCCATACCACCTCCACCTACTAGAAACACCGAGAAAAGCCTTTCAGAAAATGCTTCCATTCAGAGAAAAGAGGGGAGGTGACAGAAAGGAGGAAAAACAAAAGAGAAGCACATGGGCACTCATTACAATCCATTACTGATAAAGAAGAGAAAGTTCAAGTGCACGACCAACAAGCAACGGTCCCAGAAGAACGAATCCCAGCAGTTTGTGTCCCAGGCTGTCCTCTGGCAGTCTGTGGAGCAAATATGCCCGGAACCCTGTAAATTCCCCCCACTTGGTCGTCAAGACCCGTGGTCTCCTCATTCACCATCCAAACCCGAAGAGGAAAACAAACGGTTTGTCTCCTAACTTGGCTTCTTTTTCTGTAATGTGAATGAGGTCAGCTTTCGAATGTCCTCAAATAGGCAGTGTTAGGAGTGGGAGAAGCTCTAAGCTCTGGAGATGTGGGGTCCGGGTCGGAATCCATCACCAGTCCCCGCTGTGGGTCTGCAAGCACCTCTCCAACCTCAGTTCCCTCCTCTGTGAAAGGACACAGTCCCGCTGTATGATTCTTAATTATGTTTGGCTAGGGTTTACGCTTAACATCATTAGTGTAAGCAGAAACTCACTGCTATTTCTTTTTGCTGCTGTGTTAGTTTCCCATGGCTGCTGCAAAAAGGTGCCACGAACTGAGTCCCTTAAAAATAACAGAAATTTATTCTCTTGTAGTTCTGGCTTGAAGTCCAAAATCCAGGCATCAGCAGGGTTGGTTCTTTCTGGAAGTTCTGAAAGAAGATGTGGTCCATGCCTCTCTCCTAACTCCTGGTGTTGCCGGCAATCCTTGAGTTTCCTGACTTGTAGACACATCACTCCAACCTCTGCCTCTGTCTTCACCCGGCATCCTTCCCTGTGTGTGTATCTCTCCTCTTCTCATACGGACACCAGTTATACGGGATTAAGGCCCACCCTAATCCTGTCTGTCCTCGTCTTAACTTGATTCCATCTGCAAAGACCCTATTTCCAAATAAGGTCACACTCACAGGTACTGAGGGTTAGGGATTCAACACGTCTTTCGAGGGGGACACAATTCAACGCATAATGCTTGCTTAGACAGGCAAATGAAGGCCACCATGAGACGTCCAAAAATGACACCGTGTGAATAAGCTGCCATTTCTGAATAGATGATCTGAAAACCTTCACGGCCGTCTCCGAATGGCCGTCGATCAGCCATGGCCAGGCGACAGCCACAAGCAGGGCTCCTCACCAGACCCCATACCTCAGCACCGGGGCAAACAGATGGCTCAGACTGTGTACACCAAACACTCTGCACGGGGCAAAAAAAAAAAAAAGACCAACTGGGAGTACATTTCAGAAAACTCAACCGCTGCTAAGAAAATAACCATCTGGCCATAAATTACGCCTGCACAGGCAGCAGGCTTGTCCAGAGGGAGGCAGGACAGACGCAGTGAGGGTGACAGAGGGGCAAAAGTGAAGCGAGAGCCCAGAGGTGTGGCTTGTCCAGAGCAGGAAGTTGGGGAGAAAAGATGGGGATGAGCACAAGTGCCTGTCACCGCCTCCGACATCACTGGGAGTTTATGAAATGATTTTTCTTTCCCCCCCGATACGCGGGCCTCTCACTGTTGTGGCCTCTCCCGCTGCGGAGCACAGGCTCCGGACGTGCAGGCTCAGCGGCCATGGCTCACGGGCCCAGCCGCTCCGCGGCATGTGGGATCTTCCCGGACCGGGGCACGAACCCGTGTCCCCTGCATCGGCAGGCGGACTCTCAACCACTGCGCCACCAGGGAAGCCCCCCAATACAGTTTTGATTTCGGCACGAGAAAGGGCTTGCAGATTACACACATCCCAGGTCTGCTGTTCCCACATGGGAAGGGTCTTCCACAGAGCTAGCACCGTGAGGGCAGGGCTTCTTCCCAACACTTCCTCAAGCCCTTTGGAAATCACATTTATGCACAGCACTGCTGTGTAAGCTGCCACATCCGGCTCCTGTGCTTTGGGCAGAAGTGTTCTTTCTAGGCACACCGAGTTGACACTGGTGATCTGACACAGATCAGAACCTGTGACTGGGGGTCACATCCTGTATGTGTAACAAAAGCATGGAGGAGGGAGGATAAACAGTCCCCCAGCGCAAGTGGTTTGGGAACCACGGATCTAGGCCACCTCGGCTTACAGATGAATGACAACACACTGAATAAACACAGTGGGACCACAAGAGAAGGATTACTGAATCGCATGGAGAAATCTCAGGTTCAGAGAGATGAAGGCACACGCCTAGGTCACAGAGCTGGTCAGCTGACCCAGTTAGCTCTAGAACCCAGAGACCCTAAACATCTAGCTCAGTGCTCTGTGCACCATGCAAGCTTTCTACTAACCCTCTCTGTTCAACAGTTACCCGTTCATCAACACATATAAAAGCCAAGCCGCAGGCACCCCTCTGCTCTCCCACAGCACCTTGTATGGAGGTCACACACCAAGCTGGGCATGAATTTCTTTATATGCTCATCTCCCCCACAAGACTGGAATCATCCTTGTTTTCCTGATGCCTAGCGCAAAGCCTGTTTGTAAGCACGAAATGCCCACTTGCTGAATGAATGAATGAGTTATCAGAAAGTTTCAGGCACCAATACAGGGGTGGTAATGTATTAATATTATTTCAGAGAAACAACTCCCTCAATATAAACTGATCTCTAAGGAAGAAGGAAAAACTTTTCAAATACGTTAAAGGACCAGAGATAATAATTGTAGAGCTAATCAAGACAAATACTTAAGTGGATCCTCCAACTCTCCTCTGATTCCATTTGTCCCTGCTTCTGGGCATTCTGCATTCTCTACGCATAACATACGTATCAACAAACAGGTCCTATGCTCACCAGGAAAGATCTGGGTGGATTTCATCGATGGCTATAATACTAATGAGCAGGTAACTCAAAATAGTGCCTGTAAGACTTATCCAAAGACTAAAATTCAAGGACATTTTGAGTAATTCATGAAACAAAAATGTGACAGGCTTGAGCATATTTTCAAAGGTCACAAACAAATGATTTTTTTTATAAAAAAAATTTACTACATTCAGTAACTCAAAATAAGACACATGAAGGAAAATAAATCCCATGTAAATGGCACAAGTTTGTGTCCATTTCCAATTAATCAGAGTCTTGAGGAAGGAGTGAAGCAAGGAGATGGTGCAGAGGAAAGAGCAGCCGACCTGGACTCTGCGCCCAGATACATGAGTTTCTAGCAAGTCACTTGCACTGTTTGGACCTCAGATTCTTCTACAAACCCCCACCATCTTCTAGAATCCCAGTAAAGAGATCCCTATCAAAGAATTTAGGGAACGGAAAGAACAAAGAAAATCTGCTGTGCTTTAACAAAAGTGACAGACTCTTGGGTGTCATCCACAATTCAGCGATTTCCCAGGGCAGGGGTCAATTCTCCCGTATCGCCTGAACCCCCTCTTTAGCTACCAACTGTCAAACACTCCTTGGTCAGCACATTTGGTGCTAAGACTCTTTCCCTTTTGTTAATTCTTGACAAAAGGGTGGCGGCTCTTGGCCACTGAAGGTAGACAGAGGCCGTTATCTGGGCAAGCCCACAGTCTTACAGTGGACTGAAAAAAATAATTGGAAGCAGTGTTCTTCCTAATTAAAGAAAGCTACTCATACAGGGTATACAAACCTTATTAACAGTAAATATTCGAGTGTTCAAAAAACCTAAACCTCAATTTATCTTAAAACACTTGAATTGGTGGCTTATGGCTCGTCCATTCTCTTATAAGGTATTTCAGGAATACCTACCATCGGGGCTTCCCTGGTGGCGCAGTGGTTGAGAGTCCGCCTGCCGATGCAGGGGACACGGGTTCGTGCCCCGGTCCTGGAGTATCCCACATGCCGCGCAGCGGCTGGGCCCGTGAGCCATGGCCGCTGAACCTGCGCGTACGGAGCCTATGCTCCACAACAGGAGAGGCCCCAACAGTGAGAGGCCCGCGTACCGCAAAAAAAAAAAAAAAAAAAGAGAGAAGAACTAGACAAAATATTTTGAAATGAAAAAAAAAAAAAAAAAAAGGATTACCCACCATATACCAGGCACTCCCTTATTCCAGCGGGTGCAAAAGTAGATTCCATGTGATCCCTGCCTTCAGCCTCAGTGTGGGGAAAGGAGTGAAGCGAGAACACCACAGGGACAGATACTAAGGGGATGATTACACTGCAAAATAAGTGCTGAAAAATAATGGGCAAAGTGGGGAACAAAAACTAAAATGGGCAGGGATGGCTTGGAGAAGGTTTAGAGGGGTGCAGGTCACTGGGTCTTCCAAGGTGAGAATGCAGCGTCCAGAAGAGAAAAGAGGAGGAACAATCCAGGCAGAGGGAACAGTGTACGCAAGTCAAAGTCTCGAAGTCGGCATTAGAGCACAGGGCCTTCTGCAGGAACAGAGCCCAGAGATTCAGCAGAAGGACTGGAGTATCAGAATAATGACAGAAGAGGAGGATGAAACGGGAAGACAGCTTCCTTTAAATGATGAGGGGAAAAAAGGAAGAGGAAGGAGCATAGATTAAAAAGAGATTGAAGAGATTTGGAGAGATACAGGTATCCCCTGCTTTTCCAAAGTTTGCTTTATGCCACTTCCCTTTTACAAAAGACCTATTTTAGTACTTGTTTCACTAACAGAAAGAAATCCAAAGCTCTTTGCTTTTACAAGAAAAGGCAAAAAGCGAAAAGAGCGTTCATTTTTTTGCAGCAAATACCCCAGCAGCAAGGGGTGGGGGCGCCCACCAAGCTCCTTCCCCAGGAACCACACTCAGCATCTCAGCATCAAACCGCTAGAGCTCTGAACTGTGTCTGTGTCTGTGCTTTACCCTAATTTACTTTGTGCATCCGTTAGCAAGATGCGTCCTACGAAAGGTTTCATAGGAATGCTCTATTTTCAGACAGTGGGGGGAAACCCTGTACGTCAACCAAATGTCACATGTGGACCTTCTTTGGACTCTAATTTGAAAAAACCACTGCTAATTTTTTTTTTTTTAAACAGGCGATCAGATAAATTCTAAAACAGACTGGATTTTAGACATAGTAAAGAATCATGGTTAATTTGGTTTAGGAGTGATAATGGTTTCGTGGTACGGGGCGGGTGTCTGTGTGTGTTTGAGAGTTCTTACGTATTAGAGATACATTCTGAAATATCTGTAGATACAACAATACACTGCCTGGGATTTGCTTTAAATAATGGGGGGGTGGGGGGGCGTGAGAAGGGTCAGGGAGAGGTCGGATGAAACAAGATAGGTCACATGTTAATGACACATACGGTTTGTGGACTCCCATGACGGTTACATGGTACACTGAAGTCCATTATACTACAGTATTAACATCTTCCAGAATACAAAGTATAAGGAAGGCAGACTTTATAAGCCCAGCTGAAGAGTTTGATCTTGGTCCTCTAAGCGCTGCTTCTGAAAATTTCAGTGTAAAAAAGAAGCATTTGGGGAGTGTGCTTAAATGCAGATGCCCAGGCGGCACCACCAGAAGTCTGGGCTAAGGCTCAGGAATCTGCATTTCTAATAAACACTCTAGATCATTCTAGGTTGGTGGTCAGAGCCACACTCTGAGATCAACCACTCCAGGTAACAGGAGCCACTATAGGGCTGTGAATTAAATAAGCCCTCTGGCAGCCCTGTTTCGACGGACTTGAGGGGACACAGTAAAGTACCACCCAGCAAACAACGAAGATCAGCAGTTGTAGGGTTAGAGAGGAAGGGACGGCCAGAGAGACTTGAAGGAGGCAGAATCAGGAGACGTTTGTAACTGACTGGGTACGGAGTTGAAAAAGAGGGAAGCATCAGGGATGACCCCAGAGTGTCCGCAAGGACCCCGTCTTATACCTCTGGGTCCCCCACAGCATCTAGCGCAATGCCCTCCACATTCCAAGGGCTCAAGGTAGTTGAATGAACTAAGGAATGAAAGAAATCACCTATTGGACCCTGTTTCCCATAGAACTAAAGGGTTAATATTACTGTGTTTACCTACAATGCCAAAGGGGAAAAGATGTTACCGCCTGAAACCAGAAGAGGGAAAGATCCACCCGGACACCAAAAAATGATTAAATCCACAGGGCAGTGCCGAGCGGGCGGGTCGCTCGTTTCATTCCTCTATAAACTCTAGGAATTCCAGAATGGTCAGGTCATTCCTAGGAACTGGTGGCACCAACAAATAAAAGCAAGGATCAGTGAAAACAGAATTCATTAAATAAAAATAAGAGCAAAACACTTAAAATGAACAATAAGTTGCAGAGTGTTTGTTGTTTATAAATCTGGCCCAAGTTAGTTAAATCTACTGAAAATCAGTCAGAGCTGGCCATGGTCTTTTTCTCCATAAATCTCTGGGCAGCAGGAAGTTCTGCAGCAGAGGACAGGGCTGGGGCCAAAACCTTGAAGACATAAGCAAGAATCACTTGCCTCCAGCTTTGCATCTTTGTATATGCCCTGGGTTTGCTCAGAAATGTCTAAGGGCTCTCCCCCGCTTTAGGAGCAAAGTCCAGACTCCTTGGCGTGGCACTCAAGACCCCCAAAGTCCAGCTCAACTGACCTTTCCAAATCTATTTCCCTCTCTATCCCACAGGAGTCCTCTGCTTCAGGCAAAAGCAAAAGCCCCAGATCTTGGTTCAACACCTGCCTGGGTCACTTCACTGGCAAACCAATGAATTTCTTTGAGCCTCAGTTTCCCCACTTATAAATAGAACATAGTATCTACTTTTACAGTTGTTGGAAAGCTACAAGATCATGGATGCAAATGCCTCACACAATTACAAACAGCCCCCAAACAGACCTGTGAAAATGTCAGTTCCCGGTTTCAGATCCAGTCTTCCCCAAATGCATTCCCACCCCCATGTCCAACCTAACCCTAATGACTCCAGTGACCTCCTATCTCCCTGTTACCAGCCCCAGTCCTGGCCACCCAGCTAATGAAATTCCATCTCCTCTCTGGGATTTCTCCCATGGCTCTGCTAACCCTCAGGGATCATTTTCTCCTTTGGATTCCCAAACCATGTAATTCTGGCCATTGGACAATCAATCCCTTGGCAATTAGCAAATGATACTTTCCTGGTCTCTTTTTATCTTTGCCCAGTCTACTCCACCAGAGTTTCATAATCTCTTTGTATCTCCAGTCCCCGGCATGAAGTAATTATATTTTTTCCCCCATTTTGAACATCTCAATGTGATGACAGGGGCTGGTAGACAATGGTTATTATTATTAGCAAGAACCATTACCCAATCTCTTGTTCTTGAAAATCAGGACAACTTGTGTTGGATAGATGACATTTACTCCTGTCTGGAACAGGGGGCTAGAGTTCATCATTTTTGGTAATCAATCAACCCTGTGATTACAGGCAATTTGAGGGCAGCTGGCAGGAAAAAGTAGCCACCAAAGAAAAACTTTGCTAGTTTGAGAACCACCAGCCCCAAATCTACGGAAATGAAACGCAAGAAAGATGAAGTCATCACAGAGACCATTAATGAAGGGAGGCACAAGACAGTCCCCGAATTCTTGGTGTGAAAATCTCCATTATCTGTTGGAGAGACGCTGAGGGGACACAAAGGGAAGTGGAAATCACAAAATACTTCAGAGTTATTTATTATTTTTCTTTGCATTATTAAAATGTTTCCAAAGACCAAAGGCTTTCCAGACAAGTTTTTGTTGCAGGCATGTTTCAAGCCCAAGCCCAGTCCCCACCCCAGATGAAGCGATGGTCCCAGCAGCTGCCTTGATCCAGGGGACCCTGCCCATGTTGTGACCAGGGCTGAACATCTGATTCAGGGAGGACAAGTCTGTGACTCTGAAACGATGACAAGGACACTGCACAGCGACGACGGGCACTGGGGCCATCACATCGCAAGGGTTGGTGTCAACACGCCACCTCATCAAGCCAGTGGTGTGAGGAAGCGGAAATCAAGAGCCACACGGGGGAAGCCAGGCTACTAAGAGGAGACTGGAACGGATCCCCAGAGAATGGCAGGATGAGCATCCGTGTGGCCACAGAGGGACAGAGGGAGCAGTTCCAATCGCCATGGACCCCAGATGTGCTTTACCGCTTGTCACCACTGGTCCATGGGACTATTACGTCCTTGGGAGGACTACTCTTCTACTTAAGGCAACTTGAGGGACTCTGTTTGCCTTGCAACCAAATGCACCCTGCCGAGGACATTCTCCTTAAATGAAACTAAATAAATTCCACCAGGAGATCCCTCTTAGAATCTATTTCAACTGACAGCAACTACTTTTGCCTGATTTATTACCTGGGTAAGCCCTTCCTCCTGGAAGCGGGAGGGGCAGCGATCTCTTTTAAAGCAGGACTGATTTTACACTAGCAGGGCCAGCGTGTGCAGTCCTACAAATACAGCGCCCTACACGATACATCGAAACTAGTTTGGTCAGCTTATCCATTCCCGGAAAGCAGGGGAGCCACCACATCAGCAACTCCGTTGCTAAGGCAACTGCTTACTTACCATATCAAATGCAAACTCGTTGCTATGGAGACACATATACAAGAAAAATTCCTCTCTCCAGCCAGAGACCAGATGGCAGGGAACTCGCCAAAGCCATGGGTTAGGGGGCTCTACTAAATGGGATGTTTAGCGGAGTGCATTTTTCTCATCATATCAGAGATGCCACTGGCCCTGAACACGTTTAGAAGTTATACCCTCGTTACAAGGAGCAAAAGTTGTTCTCTTCTGCCTACAAAACTACAGGCAGTAACTACCATAACTACAAATAAGTTATTTTTGAAATAATTCGGAGTTTCTCCCTCTAAATATAAACCGCTTTTGTTTTTATTCGCCATGTTGAATATACCCCAAAATGAATTTTCTTGTCAAACACTAATGGAAATATAATTTCCTACAGAACTAAAATAGAGGTTTGATTTCAGCTCCTCTCTGATGGAGAGGTAATCCAGAAATCCTCTTTAGTTTCCACCAAATAAACGCTAATGCGTCCCAGATTCATAACTCTACTCCGACTTCTCTAGTGAGCTTGAAACTCACATACCAAACTTCCAACTTGATAGCCCCACCTAGATGTTCAAAAGTCATCTCAAATTTAACATGGCCAAAATAGTATTTTTTGCTCTAACCCCCATCTCACTTCCCAACCCATGTTTGCACATACACCTTCATCTGCAAATCCCAATCCTGGTCTAAGCCAGCATCATTTCCATCATCTCTAACCTGTACCACAGGAACAAGCCCCAAACAGATGTTCCCCCTCCAGCCCCTTTAAACACCTCATTCTCCCCTCACGGACGTACTTCCTACAGGCCTTCTTTCTGGTGCTTGTACATTTCAAGCCACTGCCACCTCAGGGCCTTTGCACATGCTGTTCTCTCTGTCCCAAGTTTTTGCTCGGCTGCATCCCTCTTGCCATTCAAGGCGTGGCCCAGTCAGCTCCTCCAGGAAGCCTGCCTCTCTCCTCCCCACCCCTCTCTGGTACATTATCCCATTTTACTGTCTTCACTGCATGTATCATCATCTGATACAGTACCTATGTGTCCATGTATGGATCTACTGTTTACACGTTTAACACGTGCCTCCCTGTCACCCTCCCTGTCCCCACCCCATGGATGGTCCAGGAGAAATGTGAGGGACCATCACAGGTCACCACTGTGTCCCCAGCACCCAGAACAGTGCCTGGCCCTCCACAAACACATGGCACAGATGAACCACCGCTGAAAATACTTCTACGATGAAGGAGAAGTACTTCTACATCTTTTTGTGAGGAGTCTATTTTTTACTTTGCAAAGTAAGGCTTCCGTAGGGTCTCAGAACTGTGGCTGCGAATGCAGGTTCTCACTTTACATGACTGCATCTAGGGAAGATTCTAGAAGGAACTCAGCATTCCGTGAAGTATTCCGGGAGTACTTAGCGTGACTCGGCACCCCAGCTCTGTGCCACACTGCCTGTCCTCTGGTGCCACGAGACTGGATTTTCTTCTCCTTCCACGACAGCCATGATTGGAGTCAGCGCTCACCTGACTTGGCCTTTTCTTCTAAAAACAAAGTACGTATGTACAAGTGTTCTGCTAGCTGACTGTTTTCTATCTAATGACATCAGTTAAATCATTTATGGGTCCTGTCCCTCAAGGATGACAGTCATCGCTTTCTATGAGGCCCTTCACAGAGCTCCAATAAGTGGAAGGCAACACTGACCTTGACCTCACTGGGCCCAGAGGGGACCCCGCACAAACCCTGTGGGGACAAAAGGAGGAAAAGGAAGGGTAATTGGAGAACCTGTTCCCCTGAGCAGCAGCACAGTCCCTCTGCCAGTATTTACCGGTCTCCTGCTGTGTTCACAAGCAAAGGTACTCAAACAGCACGCGTGCACACACACAGACACAGACACACACACGTAAATCAAAGGCTTCATTCTCTTCTTGGAACTGTCAGTAACCTCGCACAGCAAAGCATCAAGTTATTATTAAAAGAACTACTTTACGTTCCTCCCTATCTTCAACCATATATTTCCCTTGCTTTTCTTCTTATCACACCTGCCACAGACTACATCTTCACCTCTATCAAGCTATTGCTTTTGAAGATATTAAATGCAATTTAACCAGAATATCTGGAAGCAAAATGCTGATTAACTGGAATATTTGAAAAACGGGTCATCATCTCTGCTTTAAGTTACAAGAGCAATTTAAATTTCCCCCTTTAGCATCCTAGCTCCCCACCAATTCTTCATACTCATTTACATAACCTCTCCGACCACCCATTTCTCTCTTTGCTTTTCTCTGATACTGTTCCAACACATCCCTTGGGTCCAGCAACATGCATCTCCTAGGCCGCCTAGACTTCTGTGACAGAAAATCTCAGGCTTGCTTAGTAAGAGAACCAGCATTTTATTTGCGATTGCAATGGGCTCAGCTAAAAGACTACATTCCCCAGCCTTCTTTGCTGCCAAGAGGGGTCATGTGGCCAGGTGCTAGCCAATAAGATGAAAGCAGAGTGCGGGGTGGGGGGTGGGGCCTGTTTCTGGAAAAGTTCCCTAAAATTGGTAACTCAATGGAACCCCTTTTTGTCCTTCCCTGCATACCCCTTTGTGCTTCCTAAAATGAGAACAAGCTAGCAGATGCCATCTTGGACCATAAGAAGACTTTGAGAATGGAAACCAGCAGTGTATTAAGCACAGTAGAGCAGAAAGATAAACGGAATGTTGATCTCTGTCCAATACCTCAAGACTTACTTTATGTGACAAAGCAATGCACTTCTAGCTTAATTCACTGTTATTTGGAGTTTCTATTTATAATAGAAACAGTCAAACCTCATCCTAACTACTCTATTCTTGGAGGTCTCATGTTCATTCATGCTTTGTTAACAATTTATTCAAGTGCCCCCCGCCCCGCCCCCCCTAAGGAATATTCAAAACTTGTCCGTTACTGTCTTTTATGTCAGCTCCAAGTGCCCCTCGTTGGGGAGGGGAAGCCTCCTTGACTGACCTCAATGACACCAATCACTTACTGATCTGGTACACTTCTCATACCTGTGACGGTTTACTCTTCTTTATTTATATTTTTATAATGTCTCCTATTTCACTGGAATGTAAACTCCTAAAAGCCAAGAACCAAATCTCGTTTTCAATTTTAACCTTTGATATCACCAAACAATTCTACTGAATAAAGTAACTAATAAGCAGAAGGTGCTCGAAGCCCCTTAAATTATAGGCAATGAGATACTGATGTCCTAGTAACAGGGAGGCATTCCACAGGAGCGGCGGG
This sequence comes from Delphinus delphis, assembly GCF_949987515.2. Taxonomy (NCBI): domain Eukaryota; kingdom Metazoa; phylum Chordata; class Mammalia; order Artiodactyla; family Delphinidae; genus Delphinus; species Delphinus delphis. The sequence continues at coordinate 14,938,332 of NC_082684.1, read as the reverse complement.
ATGCAATTCCTACCGTCTGAAAACTTTAAGCCAGTGTTGAAGCAAATGTAGCCAAGATAAATTCTTACAGGGCTGGCTGGATGTATTCATTGAGAGAAGCCGCAAAAAAGTTAAAAGCGACAAGGGTGGAGAACAAGAATTAAACACTTTAAGGGGTCCACGAATCCCAAATCTGCAAACAAAAGACCAGGCTAATAAACACAGTATCATCGAAACGAACATTACATTAGCTTTTAAATATATCATCATCTGTTTCAAGTGCAAAAATGTCCACTGGGAAGGAGACAGAATTTTCTAAAAAATCTACAATCTGCCATCATATTGCTAAAGCTTAAGAGCATTAAGATGGCCAAGGGCTCCATGAGAGGATACCGATTAGTCCCAACAACCCATCGCTATTTGTGAAAGAAGCGGAACACATGACTTTCAAATAGGAGATCGGTGTGCCAACTTCCTATATTATTTAGCACAGAGAATTATCCTGCAGCTAAAGTGATTTCAAAGGGAAATCCTAGAGCCTCTTCAGCTCAACAGGGGAGGTTCTGAGAATAATTTCTTGCTGGTTGCATATCCAGCCAGTACGTCAATGAAGAAGCATCTCATAGACCTACCTAGGGACTACCAAGCCCTACTTTGCAAAATGATACTGGACAGATACATTAATGGGGCCCTGTGATCCCCAAGAACCAAGCTTTCCAGAACACGTGTATAGACCCTCATCAAGGTCAACAGCAGGGGAGTCACTGTGAGGACTAGAAAAGCAGGGTATCCTTGAAATGGAAGGGCCAGAAAAGCAATGATGTGAGAAACCAGAAACAGATAAGTAAAAGGGGGAGAGAGAGCTGAAAGAAGGGCTTCTGCTGGTGAATTCCGTTAGCCAGAAGGAATTTCTGCAGGTGGGGCTCACTGGACCACGAAGTCTTTCTAGGCCATGGCCACATACATTCAATCTTGCACCCTTTTAGCACTTCGTATAGTTAAGTATAGTACGTACTGAGCACAACAGGTGCTTTAAAAAGTTTGTCGAATGAATGAATGAGCAATGAACAGCTGGCAAGAGCAAGACAACAGAAATGTCCCCCCAGCCAAAGCATCTATGCCTGGAAGAATCAAGACAGAGCAGTGCCTGGAACAAATGGGCAAGATCGGCGGGGCAGCGTGGCCGAAGGCAGTACATAGATTTTTTGGCCTCACTGAGGATGCTGGTATGAAGTGCTTCCTATTCCAGGGCCTGTGACATGGGGGTATGTTTATTTCAGGGCCCCCAGAGACGGCCTGAAAGGCTGGTAATGTCTCAGCCTTCCAAGGCTACACAGCCTATAGCATAGACAATGGAAAGCAGCCTGCCAGGGAGTGGGCGCTGGTGAGAAAGAGGCTGTGTTCCTACTGCTGTCCAGGGCAGCGCCAGCGCAGGGATAGACGGGACCGTCACTTGCCCCAGAGGCCACGGAAGAATCTTATACACTTCATCTCATTTTTGCATGTCCTACCATCGAACATTACCCTGATTTTTAGTAATTTACTCATCAGGACAGAACTGCACAGTTTTTCAAAGAGCATCATTTATCCCCACCCCCCAAAACATAATAACAGTAGTAGCTACAGGCTTTCTTCTTCCTAAAATGACCATCACAGGAATGGGGGCCATTTCACGGGAAAGGGAAATGCTGTGGTCGCACCCCCAAGAGGAGGGAATGAGAGCAACTGTGATATGGGGGTGTTGCCATATAAGAGGTGCTCCATTTTCAAAACTGCCTTTGAAAAAGAATTTCATCCACCAGGATGGAAAAGCGAACACCAAGGGGGCTGGGAATTAGAGGGAGAACTTGTATAAACAGTGTCTAGGCAGGGAGAAGGGGCTTTGAACTTGGGCCAGACCTCAGTGGAGGGGACCTGGGAGGCAGGGGGCCTGGGAAGAGCCTGGAAACAGGGAGCTGGAGGGCCATGATAGGCTTCGTGCAAACGCCGACACCCTTCCAGCTGCTTGACAAGGACAGAGCTTGGCCCCGTCCTGACAGCACAAAAATATTCTCTATATTTACCCTTCTCTATCCTGTACCTGCAGAGTAAATTCTGAGTTTATCTGGGTTATTTTAATTCCCCTATAACTCATGATCATAGGCTACTTTGGGGAAGCACATAGAGATCATCTACAGCAGCGTCTACACTGAGAACGTGTGCTCAGGCACCAGAGTTAACTTCAGCACATGCCCTTTAGGTTTGTAGGGAATTCAGGTGAATTCCTATTGTGCTACTTACGAGCTGCGTGACCTCCAGCAAGTTGCTTAACCACTCTGAGCTTAACTCATCATCTATTTTAAGAATGAAACTAGGGCCTACCTCACAGGGTTGTAGTGAGAAAGAAATGATATATTGGGAAAGCACAAAGAAAGTGTTCCACAGTAAGTCCACTATTGTTATTATAATACACCAGTGGGTCTGCACCTTTCCAGGGTCAGAGGTCCCATTAAGAACCTAAAAACTGAGCAAACAAAATCTTGAGATCCTCTGGGAAAATGCATAGTCACGTGACATGTTGTCAATAATTTCAGGCTGTTTGCAAAGCCTCTCACATTCACAGAGCCCAAATTAAGAAGCTTCGGGTAACAATAAACTCTTGCTTCTATAGCTGAGAAAACTGAGGCCCAAGACAGCCATGTATCTCCGGCATCAGAACTAGAACCAGGTATCTTGGCTTCCAATCCAGGCCTCTTTCAACCAAGACAAGCTGCTTATATTTACAAGCTAAAACTGTACTTAAAGCACTCAGCCCTGGATATAATAAACATATTTCTGTACACTGTTTCCTTTATAAACCCTGTTATGACAACAATGTGTTTTGTTAAAGTGTCAAGCGGGGAAGTAAAGAAAAAGCAGAGAAACAGCAAACACACACCCCTGAGCCATTATAATCCAGTTTATAAAAAAATAAAAAGTACACTTTACTTCTCATTTACAAATACTCGGAGAGGTTAGTACATGCTAATCTTACGGTTCCAACTGAGAACTGTATTTAGGAAATAACAAAACTTAATCCCAGACTTTGGACCTCAATCTTGATTGATGTGGGCAAAGGGCATCCACAGATGAAACCGTAAGATGAAAGGCTTACGGGGACTTTGCAGAGGAGGAAGCAGCCGACTCTACGTGAACCCACAACACGAGCGCAGCGTCCCCAGGAGTGGGTCAACCAGCCTTCCTGATGTGAGGAGGCACGAGACTCGTCTATAAAGTATTCCTGAGGGAAAACAGCCGGAATGGGATCTAGCCTTTTAGCACTTACTTCCATTTCACAGAATATATGCACGAGGGGACAGAGGAACAAGCTTCACGAAACCCCAATGAAGCAGACGTATTACGTGGAGGGGTCTATTGGACAAGGAAGGGGCAGGGGTCTGCCGTGGACGGAAACAGGCTGAAGAAACAAAGCCAAATGCAATGTGTAAACAATGTTTGGATCCTTATTCAAACAAACATTTTGTAAGCCATCCAGGATATCTGAACACAGATCTGCCTTTAGGTGATACCAAAGAACTGTTCACTTTATCAGAGGTAACACTGGCATTGTGGTTATGGAAACCGTTCTTACGCACACTAAAATATGTTGGGATAAAATGACATGAGGGCTAGGATTTGCTTCAAAATACTTAAGCAACAGCCAAAAAAAAAGAAAAAATGAACAAAGGAAGAGAGGCAAGCCCTTGTTAACTACTAAATCTGGTGTGGGCAGTGATGGTGGTTATACAGAGTCACTGTACTACTGTATGCAGTCACTACCATACAGTGACTGATTCTCTCCACCGTATATGCTTGAAATTTTCCATGATTGGAATAAAAACAAAAACAAAACAAACAAACAAAAAAAACGCTATCTCTCAAAGTCCTATTAGAGATAAAACAGGAAGAAAAAAAAAAAAAAAAACCTCTCTTCTCACCTAACTTACCCATTCATGAGAATATGTCCTTGACGAAATCTCAGCACTGGAAAGAACCCAAAAGGGGATCTAGTTCAGGGATTCCCAAATCTGGCTGTAAGTCAGAAATACCTATGAAGCTTATGAGAATTTCAGTTTTCCCCAGCCCACCTCAAACCCGCTGAATGAGAGTCTCCAGGAAGGGGCCGAGAAGCGGCGGTGGTGTGTAAGTGCCGCAGGTGATTCCGGTGCCACCCAGGTTGCTCCCTCTCTAGCACCCCACCAAGCAGCCGTGCAGCAGGGGACTGTCCCGAGCCCCCAGGGACAAGGATCACACCACATTCTGCATTCTCATGCTTATGCCACGCTTAAAACCGTGTCCCACACTTTTAAAAAGAAAACAAAAAGCGGAATGGCTAACTCTGCAAACACAGCTCGCAAGGCTTCCATCCTCCCCTTCCCCTGGCATCTTTCTCACCAACATTTGCGCACATTTAGTCACTGTGTTGCAGCAGAACCTCAGCATGGGAGCTACAGCCAAGTAAAATCCTCTGGGAAAACATGAGCTTACCTGAGAGCCCGAGGAGCTTCCCCTGGGCAGAGTGTGAGGGAAATGCCTTTGCCTTACTCAGCTGGCCACCGGAGAAAACCACAAATGAAAGGGGTCGAGACCAGTGCCTGAGGGTACCCGGGAGTCTGCCCCTCTCAGGGCAGCCAGCAGCTGGCCCCAAGGTTATCCGAGGAAAGAGGAGTAAAATGGGGAGTTCACACACCTTGCTTTGTTCTCACAGCATCACAAACCCCGGGAACAAACTCCCAGCCACACAAGTGACTGGCATCTGATCAGAAACATGTTAATACAGGTCGGTACGCCCAGGAAGCCAGAACTCAACATTTCACAAGATAAACAAACTCGAGCCCTTAAAACCATTCCCTTTCTACAGGCGCTATCTGCAGAATGACAACCATCATCCCAGGAAAACACGACTCCCAGAGCGGGGCAGGGGGGTGCAAGGGGGTGACGGCGCTCCTGCCAGAGTGTTATCCAACGCCCGCCTGTCACTCCCCAGGCTGATGAATAATACTCCCGAGTCTCTCTGCATACTTTGGAGCTGGTCTTGTTTAACATTTCAGAGTGTGCATTTGCTAAATTACTATTATGTGCCCCGGCGTGATGACAAACACGCCGACCCAGGCATGTGGTAACTTGCAGAATCATTTCACACCAACTTAAAGCCCTGATCATTGCTTCATCAGGGACGTGCTGCTCTGGCGGACCTGACAGCCCTTTCTTCTCTACCTTCTAACCCTGGAATTGCTTCCCAAGATTTTCCCTTTCTTGAGCACCCACCCATATGGAAGTTTTTAAGACCACAGACTTGGTTCTTTACAGGGGAGAGATGAATTTTCTCTAAGTTCAAGGAATGATCTTAAAACACTCAGCAGAGCCAAGTCCGGAGGTCGGTCTTAGGATGCCCATGCTCGGATGCGGAGGGGAGGAGAGCAAGTGATGGACACCTGGGGACAGCAGCAGTGCCCCGCGATTGTTACAGTTACATAAAAATAAGGACGTAACTGGGAAGGCAGGGCCCAGAGCACTCAGGAGTGTTCACACTTGCACGCTGGATCCAGGCACCACCTGCACCCACGATCAGCGGCAAAGCTCCGCAGTTTCCACATCTTTCCTCTTCCTGGGCAACACCCCCCTCAAACCCTGCATGCCCACACTCCATCTTTTTTTTTTTTTTTTTTTTTTTTGCGGTATGTGGGCCTCTCACCGCTGCGACCTCTCCCGCCGCGGAGTACAGGCTCCGGACGCGCAGGCCCAGCAGCCATGGCTCACAGGCCCAGCCGCTCCGCGGCATGTGGGATCCTCCTGGACCAGGGCACGAACCCACGTCCCCCGCATCGGCAAGCGGACTCCCAACCACTGCGCCACCAGGGAAGCCCCCACACTCCATCTTAACATAAACTCTGGGTGAACAGCATCTGCAGACAAACGTGTCCAGTGGCAGCAAGGAAAACTAGGGCTTCACCACTGCCACAGTCGTAGTCTTCCAGGCCAAGGACAAGTAGAATCTTCTCAGGCTCAAGATTCAACTGGAAGCACATACCTGTTCCTGGAAAGAAAGAAATGAAAGGCCCCAACCCTGCACAGCTGCTGAGCCCACTCCAGAGGGGTCCTGAGACCGAACCTGAACTTTAAAAAGGTTGGAAAGCAGACCGCCAGCTCCACACCACAGCACCACTAACACGGAAACCAAAACCGTGAGAACAGGGCAACACGAAAACTTTGTGGCGAGTACGTTTTCTGGCAAGTTATTTTAACTGTTGCTACGTTACTTTTCAGAACCCCAAGCTAGGTCACAATTTTGATTTCCAGCTCTAACCGTCAATCCTATTTCTACCGTACCTATTGTGTTCCTTACAAGAAAAATAAAGCAAATTATTAAAACTGTCTTTCTTTAGCGAACCACGAAGCTGGAGCTTTAAAGGCTTTAAAGTCAAAATTCCACCTTCTGAAAGTCAGTCTTACCCTCAGCCCACCTTCCACACTCAGAGGGAGTTTCAAAGTTGCCAAACACTTTGTAGACACCCGATTTCAAGAGAGTCACCTGGGCAATTCGTGTCTTTGGTCTTGGAGTATAGAAGGATGCTCAAATCACCCCCCGCAATGTCCACCACTGTCCATTTATTCCAGAATCCCGGACCAGCTGCCTTTCTCCAAGTTAATATTCAGAACGAAAATAGATGCCATTTTTTTCTAGCCCTCAGTGGCAACTTTCCTCAAATATACAAACACACACACACACACACAGAGACATATATATATGTATGTATGTATGTATACACACACACCTCATGGTTCATGGCTGCCATCAAAATACAGACTTTTGTTTGGTGTCCAAAACCAAAGGGGGACCCACCCACCGACTCTGAAGGACAATGATACTCAGAGCCAATCAAGTCTGTAAACCACCGTTTTGTAACCATGTTCCCCAGTGGGAAACCCTCAATCTGGCTTTAGAAACCCCAAACACAGGAAAAGGAAGTTCTTGACAATTATCTAAATGAATGAAATGAGATCGAATTACCCGCGTTTCTGTGCTACTTCCCTGTGGTGAATTTACATTCCTGAACATTTTTTATTAATGGAGAGACAGGTTTAATTTCAAAAAGAAAAACGTGAGTTCCAGACCCAGAGGCTTACCTGACTCCTCTCTTTGTCCACTTTCTTAAAACACTTATTCAAGGACAAATTATGTCTCACTGAGTTTTTCCACCCAGTAGGTGCGTTTGCAAAATACGGAAAATGTTCCAAGATCCAGTTGTAGATATCCTTTACCGGCAGGCGCTTGGTTGGAGAGTCCTCGATGGCCATAAATATGAGGCAGCTGAAGGAGTAGGGGGGCTTGCAGTTGGGGTTCTGCCTGGCATCGTAGGGCATGTCGGAGTGGGCAGGGGATGGGGGCGTGTCATCGTCCAGGTCCTGGACGGGGCTGACGCTCCGCAGGACAGAGTCCCCGAAGCTCTTCAGCAGGTTCTTGCTCTCGTGCAGCCAGTTCAGGTTGGTCAGCTCTTCATCTTCCATGGCCCCCTCTTCTAATCGGATGTCAGGCAGAGAAAAGTCGAGGTCATCGTCTTCCTGAAGGGCCTTGGAGAAACCGCTGCCCCGGTAACACTGACTCAGCCCACTGGAGACACTAATTCCTGAGCTTTCTGGCTTCTTACTGGGAGGCATGACTGGACCCATTTACGTGAAGGCTCCTGGGAAACACACGACAGAGAGAAGACGAGGCGGTGAAACCCAAAACAGAGAGGCAGCCATGCCCCCCCTAATGATTATGCCCCCCTCCCACCCCTGCCACCTCTGGGGACCCCCTACCACTTAGGAACATCCCCTCACAGCTCCCACACTGAGTGACATTAACCCACATTCCACCACACAGAGATGCCCGATTAACAGTAGTAAATTCGGTCTACCACGCACATAGCACAATGACCTGTTAGCCCTTAGGTACAAGACAGGAAATGTTCACAGCACCTTCAACGTGCACATGCCAAGAAGAGAATGGGAGGGGGAGGGGTGGATTGGGAGTTTGGGATTAGCAGATGCAAACTATGATATATAGAATGGATACGCCTACTGTATAGCACAGGGAACTATATTCAATATCCTATGATAAACCGCAATAGAAAAGAATACAAAAAAGAATATATATACACGTATAAAATCACTTTGCTGTACACCAGAAACTAACACAACATTGTAAATCAACTATACTTCAATTAAAAAAAAAAAAAAAAACAATGGGAAATTCCACAATACCTTCTTCCTGATCTATGAAGACTCTCACTGTGACCCTGGAAAAATCAGTTATTGCCTGCTGCCTCAGTTTACCTATTATACATGAATATGTACAAATTCTTTCAAGCTGCACAATAACCACAAAATAAGTGCAACCACAGCCCATGTCACTTTGGGTGACAGGTCTCACTGTTTATCTTTCTCAAGAAAAAAAAGGGACATACCTATAAGTTTAAGGCCAGTTGGTTCAGATTAAATTCAGCTCTTTCCATACAAAGACCGCTGCAACTGCCTAGGAATCAAAACTATGGCTATGATGAGCATAAATTTGGTAATGTTTTATTTGATTTTTTTTTTCCTTCTTTCTCCACAAGTCATAACCTAAAACTGAAACTTTAACATTTGGCAAGTCTAAAGAGCGATGTCAAGGAATTCTGTGGATTCAAACTGGAGGGGGAAGTACATTTAATTTCTCTGGGACACTACAAACTGAACAAAAAAGTGAGTAACGTCAGACACCACACAAATACATGGGAATGTGAAGATAAGCCATTAACTGAAGTTAAAGTCGGTGAAAAAATTCAGGAGAGCAACCACGAGCTTCAAGACAGGAAGGCAAATCCAACAAAAACTGCTACAGAATTCTACTCTACCCCTCCCCCATTGTTATCAATGACCTAGAACAGGGAGTAAAATATCTGATGAGGAAAGACAATGGGGGAGGTGACAAGTCCACAAAAAGAATGACCCCGACAGATACAAGGCACATTCACCCCTGAAGCACTCAATGTGAGACGGAAAGAACAGTAAGATAATGAAAGAGGTCTCCCACTCTCCGTCTACAGTGCTCAGACAATGCGCTTGGTGTCTGTTTTATCCTCCACCCCACCCCTGAGTAAGATCAAGCAGTCTATCTAGAAAAAAGAATGAACACATCAAGAGCAAAGACATGATCATTCTAAGGCTCAAAATGCCCACTGATAACATGCCTAAAATAACTGCCACTTCAGCTAGGGAAGCTCTAGAATGAGATTCTAGAAAGCATAATGTGGGGCACTAAACAGCTAGTCAAAGGTGCCTGAGAACGGTAGCAGGCCCCCTCCCCAGAAGTGGACAAACAGAACCTACAGACCGAAGGCCTGAGGGGGAGCTCTCTGGAGCTGCTTGTAGATGTCCACCGCTAAGGACGGAAAACATCCACAGAGACCAAAGTCCCATGGAAGCAGGGCAGTTCAGATACCTACCTCGGGTTCATCCACAGGGAATATTTTTTCATCAAAAAAGGAGGCTAACCTGAGTAGTACAGGACACATTTTAAAGAATAATCTAGTATCTTAAATTTGGGGGTAAGACAGAGACCAGCCTGATTCTTTTACCTTCTTTACGAACAAATCAAAATTAGGCTTGTCTCTCTCAAAGTTTCGACGTACCCCCATCAAAAAACCTAATTTTCTGATAACCAGGAATATCCACATGGTCGAGTACAAAAGAGAACAACGACCCAGCCACTGAAGTCAACTTTAGCTCCAGAGGAAAGTTTTATGTCTCCTGAGCTTCCAAACAGGAAAATTATATCATGGCTGACAGTAAAGTAATTTAATTGCACTGTTGCTATGACAACATGCTGCTCTCTTTCTTTTTAATTTGCTTATTTGTCAGTAGCTTCCCAAAGGAACCAACACTCTATTCTCCACGTTTTCTTTTGTTTTAAACAAACATTGCCAGCTATATGGTTTTATTAGAAGAACAGCACTGTCAAGAAAAGAGGGTTACCGGGGCCCAGCACCCTTGGATCATTTGTCTGCTTTGTGTTTCTGTGCCCCCCATGTTCTCCAACTGTTAACTACATCCCTAGAAACCCCGCATTTTATAGCAACGGTATCAAGAGCTGCTGATCACTACAGTTCCATTTTAAAAAACAGTTCCCAGAAACCACAGCTGAGGAGTTTTCCATTATTATACTCTAACTACATAATTCACCAAATCTTTCTTTCCTCCTATTTTAGAGGGGGGAAAAAAAAAGAATCCGGATCATGTGAGTCTGCAGTTAAGCAAACATTTTTAATCTGCTGCCAATAAGGTTGCTCCACCGGATCCGCAAATAGTTATTCACTAGTGACCTCCTTAACAATTTTTCGGTTTGCTATTGGTTACGTTCCCCACACGCACACCCTCTTCTTGTTTTTTTATGACTTGCTGTGTTTTCTTATCTTTTTTTCCTTTTTAACGGAGAAAACGCAGCAGGAAAGCTAGTTTCTTGCCCACTACCAGAGGGCTCCAAATAACTGACAAAGACATTACTGGCCCAGCTCTGAACAGATGCTCAATGTGAACTTTAAAAAGTTGAGAAATCCTCTCCAAGCCGAGCAGGGCAGTTGCGAGTTTGGTGGGGGGGGGGGGGGGGGAGGGCAACCCCCCCCCCTGCGCGCGCGCACGCACGCACGCGCTCCACTCCAGTCTACTGTACTTGTCAAAAACATTTCAAGGGGACCTGCGGGAGCGGCGATTGGCTGCGTCCCGCGTCAATCAGCGGCGTTGCCAGGCAACGGGGAAACTGCTCTTCTGCCCGTATACAGGGCAATTGGGAGCTCGCATACCTTCACTGCCGGTCAGATGTCATAAACCTTTTATTGGCCGCACCGCGGCGAGCCTTAAAAACACATCAATAAAAGCCCGCCGTCCCCCAACTTCTCCAGGACCCAAGGAGGGTTTCAAAGAGGGCCGGGGTGAGGAGGAGTCAAGCCTCGAGAGTCTCCGGAGACTCTCTCTGCCGGTGCCAAGCCTGCACAGTTTGGGGAGGGGGGGGGGGGGAAATCTTTGTTAGGAGGCTGTCTGTCGTCTTGGGGTCTCCCCTTGATCGGCACCCCCTGCCCCGGCCCGAAACGGCGGGGATCCAGTCCTTCGCGGACAATACTAACTCTGTTCCTTTAGGGCGGCTTTTCGGAAATCGAGGCACCGGGAAACAGCCCGCACGTCGGGGCAGGAAACTCTTCGGACTGGGCAACTTCCCCGCTCGGGGGCTCCCGTCTCCCCGCCCGGCCAGGCCCCCCAATCCCGGGCCCTCTCCCCCAGGAACTGCGGAGTCCCCGGTCAGCCGAGAGCGGCGAGGTCGCCTCCTGGACGGCCTCGAACAACTGCCCCCGCCCCGAGTCACCCAAATCCCATTCGGGCGCTGGCGGGAGCGGGGAGCAAACTCACCTGGCCGGAGCGGGTCGCGGGGACGCGGGGGCGCCGCTGCCCTTCAGCGGGAGCCGACAAACTTTCGCAGGCGCCCAGCGGGCATAGCTTGGTGGCCCGGCTAAGGACGCGCGGACGCGGCGCGGCGAGCCCGGGGCGGCGGGCGGCAGGGGCGCGGGGGTCGCGGCGCGGCATGGGACCTGCGGCGTCCGCCGGGCGCGCCGCGCGTCCTCCCGCCGGCCCCGCCGCTCTCCCCGCCCCGTCCCGCCTCCCGCTCGCCTCCGCCGCGGCGCGTCGGGCCGGGGCGCGCCGAGCGGCGAGAAATTGTTTCCACTGCAAACAAAAAAAGGCGACACATGACCAGGCAGGAGGAGGGGAAGCGCGGGGAGGGAGGGGAGCGGAGGGGAGGGACGGAGCGGAGGGGGCGGAGGGAGCGGGAGAGAGGGAAAACGTGGGCCGGGCCGCCAGCGGCCTGGGGCGCGGGGCGCGGACCCGCCGGGGCGGCCCTTGCTGGAGCTCCCCACGCCACGATCGGCCCTGCTACCCGCGCCCGGGCGCTCCCGAGGCGCAGCCGGAGCCGAGACCCGGCTGGGCCGCGCGGACTCGCTTCCCGCGGACTCGCGGAGCGGGGGTGGCCGGCGCGGGCTCTGCGACCCCGGGCAGCCGCGACCGCGATCGGCGGGTCTGGTGGGGCGGGCGGCGCGCGGCCTGTCCCTTCCCCGGGCTCTGGCCACGCGGGCCGGCGGGCACCGCGCCTCTGGCAACGTGTCCCCGGAACGCTCCTACCCATCCGCATGCCTTACATGGCTCGAAAGTAAAAATAAAAAGAATTACGATGCGGGCGAGGCTTGCGAGGGGGAGAAGAGATTCCACTTCTCCCCAACTACGGCGTCCTGGCGGGACTCCCGGGGGCCATCCCCAGCCCTCCTCCAGCTGCCACCTCGTGCCCCGGGAGGAAAGGCACAAAGGCACCGCAGCCTCCCGCCCCGGTGGCTGCTCCTCTCGTCTGTCCGCAGGCGCGTGTCTGCCGGGGGAGGGAGGGTGGCCATTACAGATTACAGAGCAAGAGGCCCGTCCTGAAGGCCAAACCGTGGGGCCTCCAGTGGGTTGTGCTCAACGCCCCAGCCGACCTCTAAGCCTCCAGCGAAAACAAGCCTCATGTCTTTCATATTTAGAGCTTCCACGAACCCCACCGACAACTCGCAGGGCCACCACTCCAAGTCTTCAGGCGCCTGCAAAGATGGGCCACCCGCTGCTGAAGCCACACCAAGAGAGGATGAAAGGAGAGTCCAACGGGACACCCTGGTGGTGACATAAATAAAAATACGATTTTACACCACGCCCAGGTAACCAAATCAGCAGGTTCCTGCGCAGAAGAGAAGCCCAGGTCATTCTGCCGGCCACCACCTGAGCCAGAGGACAGGCCCTTTTGAGCTCTCTGAAAACCGCAGGAAAACCAGTGGGAAGGCCCGGAGTGATCTCCGTCAGAAAGCCCTCCAGGTTGCAGTACCTTGTAACCTAGCCAAAGGCGGAGAAAAATCCCACTGGGTTTCTGAGTTTTTTAATTTCCAAAAATAAGGAAACCCCAATCAATCTGAGAGTTGTTCCACTTCACAAAGCTCCAAGATGGTGGGTGGTAAGTTTTCATCAGGGCACTCACCACAGGCCTTATTACTTACCAGTGCCAAGGCAAATCCCACCCACCTGGGAGATGATTCAGAGGTGAAGGCCCAGGGGCAGCCTGAGGTCATCCAGCCCCACCCCTTAAATTACTGAACACTTGACCTACCCCAAGTCACTAAGCAAAAAGCGTGAAGCAAGAGGGACAAACGAGATATATCTGAAGTCCTGAGTCGAAGTTTCTAAAGGTCAGAGGTGGTAACAAAGCCAGGACAGGAGCTCAGTCTATTGCAGATACCTCCATCTGCCTATCAGTTGAGGCTGGTGAACCTCTCATCAAAGGAACCAAGGCCAGAGACCTTTGCTGCCTTGGGGAGGAAGAAATAGTCCTCTTCCGTCCTCCCCTTCAACTGCCAGGTCCCAAGCCTCCGCACCCGACCACACTCACACACCGAGTTACGTTCACCCCTTGTCCTTTCCTTCTTCCTCAGAGCTCAAAAGGACGCGATGTAAGCGCGTGGTTATTGTACAAGGACTCTGTCTAAAGCAGCCATCCTACGTGAACAGAAACTTAAAGACACAGCAAGCTTAGGGCCAGGAGCAGCCCCTGAGCAGAGGGTGGAGTAAGGTGAGGTAAGCTGCCTTTCATGAGCTCACCTCTCTTCCCCTCTGCGGCTTTTGGTTTCTTCCATTCTCAAACATATTTCTGAATTTCTCTCTCCCGTTACCAATGCAGCAAGAGTTGTGAGAAGGTATCGTCATCCTTAAGAGGAAGTGGTGGACCAGCCCTGCCTGATGTGGAGAGCGGGGTACACGTGGTTGCCTGTCTGTCTGAAATGGGGAATACAGACCTTTGCTAAAAGCCAAAAGAAGGCTTAGAGTGGTCTTTCCACCTTATAATTCCATAGACTCCTATCTCTGGGACCTGCTGCCTGACAAACGGGGGCAAAAGCCAAATTCGCTTAGGAACAGCCTCGTTCTCAATTCCCCTCTTGAACTTGCAGGAAGGACCCTTGTGCCTTAGAGCCGGAGAAGCCTCAAAGAAACAAGTGGAACTGTTTAAATCATTGTTTTACAAACACGTTTGACAGCAGAATCCCAGGTGTGCTCTAGAACTCACTTTGGGCAACACCTACTTCCTGATTGGGGACTTGATGGGACCGTTCCACGGCCCTATCTGGGCCTGGGCTGAGAGTACTTGTATCTGCGACCGGGAGAACCCAGATTCTAGCCCAGTCAGTCCGCAATCAGCCTGGGACCCCAGGTTCCTCCTCTGTGGAGAGGACTGGCCCTCGCCGTGGTGTTTTGCGCTTTCTTCTCCAACATGCCCTGGAACGGGAGAGAGGGCTGCAGGTGAGAAGACCTGAGGGATTTTCAAAGACGAGGAGGAATCTGAGGCAGGCCTGGAAAGACGGGCTTCTGAACAGGATCCTTCAAGTTGACTCCAGGGAAAAGGATACCCAAGTGGGAACTTGGGTCAAGCCTGGGACAGGAAGCACAGCTGGACTGCGTGGAACTGGGGCATCATTAGGTGGTTTTCCTCTCCATTCACCTCTTTCCCTCTGAGACCAAGTTGTCTTTCCTACCTCCCTCTATATGTCTGTCCACTCTCCTCCCTGAAGGCCGGCTTCCTCTACTCATGTATCACCACACATGGCTGCCAGCGGCAAGTGCAAAGGACCTTCTGATTGCCAGCACCCACCACCTTCAGACTGCCTCAGCCTTCCGCTACATAGTTCAGATTCCCAGGGAAATAAACTGATCGGCTTGGCCTAATTCAGGTAACTCTTCCCTTCTCCCCTCCTAACAGCAGGAGGCATAGTAGAACCATCTGGTACAACAGGACTGGGGAGGGGAAGGGAGGTGACTTTGGAAGGAGAATAATAAACATAGGTCCATAGAAACGGGGAAGGGACATTCTAGACCTGAGCTTCCCAACTGGGGATACCTGGGAAGCCACACCTAATAGATCAGAATCTCCTAGGACAGGTCCCAGGCATATGCACTTTGAGAAAGTGCCACGGCACAAACTGCTTTTCCAGGCAGGAGCCGTGAATGGCGCATACAGATTTATCAACTATGACTTGACTGTATTAGAAGATGCATTCAGGACTTCCCTGGTGGCGCAGTGGTTAAGAACCTGCCTGCCAATGCAGGGGACACAGGTTCGAGCCCTGGTCCGGGAGGATCCCACATGCCGTGGAGCAACTGAGCCCATGTGCCACAACTACTGAGCCTGCGCTCTAGAGCCCACGAGGCACAACTGTTGAGCCCGTGCACCACAACTACTGACGCCCGTGTGCCTAGAGCACATACTCCACAGAGAGAAGCCACCACAATGAGAAGCCTGCGCACTGCAACGAAGAGTAGTAGCCCCGGCTTGCCATAACTAGAGAAAGCCCGTGCGCGCAGCAACGAAGACCCAAGGCAGCCAAAAATAAATTAAAAAAAAAAAAAAAAAAGAAGATGCATTCATTCCTTGAACAAATATATTGAGTGCCCACCAAGTACATGACGTTATTAGGTTCCAGGGATACAAAGTTTTTGTTCCTTATGGAGCATGCATATTAGTGGATAAGCGAGGAAACATCCTATCACAAAACTCCCTGAATGCTAAGGTAAGCAGTTTATGTACAGTAATCAGAGGGGAAGAGGAACTCATTGAGTATTTTTGGATCCAGAAGTTGCTCTATCAGAAATATGCTTTAAAAAAAAGAATAGCTTGCCTCTAGTAGATAAATAAGTCCTAGAGCCCTAATACACAGTACAGTGATTACACACAACAAAACTGTATTATAAGCATTAAACTTGCTAAGTGACTAGATCTTAATTATTCCCAATACTAGAAGAAATGATAATTATGTGACACAATAGAGGTATTAGCTAATGCTATAGTGGCGATAATATTTCAGTATGATGTATCAAACCAGTATGCTGTACACCTTAAAGTCACACAGTGTTATATGTCAAATATATCTCAATTTTAAAAAAGAAGAATGGGATCATGGACCCAAGATGAGTTTTGGGAGCGGAAAGAAGGAAATGGAAGACCAAAAGTAGACAGAACCAATCAGAAAGCACTGCAGTAATCCATACAGAAACAAAGATTATCTTTTTTAACATTTTTTAATACGAAAAAATGTTAAAATAGTAAAATAGTGTTTCCCTCTGTGGGGTTGAGTTATGGGGTAATTTTTTTGCCTGCTTCTTTCATACTTGTCTATATTTTCCAAATTTTCTACAATGAGTACCCAACACATTTATAATGTTTGAATAATAAAAGGGGGGTTCCATTAGAGCAGTGGTTCTCAAACCTGAATGTGCATCAGAATTACCTGTAGGGCTTACGTAAACTCAGCTTGCTGGCCCCCACCCCCAGAGTGTCTGATTCAGTAGGTCTGAGCTGGGGCCTGAGAATTTGCGTCTCTAAGAAGCTCCTAGGTGATGCTGTTGCTGGTCCAGGGACCACGTTTTGGGACCCACTGAATTAGAAAGTAGTCAGTGAGACTGGAAAAAATGAATGCATGAGAGTCTTCACAGGAAGAACCAAGAGAATCTATCCAATGACTGAATATGAGAAGACAAGAGATTATGTTCAAAGATAACTCCTTAATTGTGGGTTGACTAAGTGTCTTTGAGATAACATGTGAGAATGCTGTCCATCGTAGTAAAATAGTTCCTCACTTCCTTCCCTCCTTTGCAGAAGGAAGAGACACCCAGGACCACAGCTGGAAGACCCTCCATCTCTTGGTGAGTTTCAAAGGCTCGTTCAAGCATCCTTTGGGCTTTCCGGTTATCCCCTCTTGGGGTTTTCCTCTTGTGCGTCCTTGGTGTTTACCTGACAGGTTCTGAAGGGTGGTGCCTGGGAAAAGGCTTATTAGAATTTCTCCAGCAGGGATTAGAGCCAGGAGGCTTATATGAAGAGGGAAGGAGGGCTGTGGAGTAAGGGAAAGTACAGCTGAACCCGTGGAGGGACATTCATTAGCTCAGGTGCCCTAGCCAAAGCCGAGCCTATCAAGTCACCTGCTGGAAGCAAAATGGAAAATATAGAACCTGTCAGCTCCTCTTCGAGCATAAACAGAAGTGTGAGCTGATGATCCAGAAGTCAAAAAGTACTTATTAAGCATCTAGCTATACCACGCCCAGTACTGTGTGCAGGGCACTGGGAAGGAACTGGGAGAAATAAAAATGTGGCACTTGCCCTCAAGGATGGGGAAGATTCAGTGAGCATTTAGGAAGCAACCACAATTAAACACACACAGAGCCTAATACCAAGACCAGAGCTGATATAGCTTAGTGGCCTGGGACTACGTTCGTATTCTCACTTCACCACATACTAACTGGGTAACCTTAATCAAGGTACTTAACTTCTTTCTCTCTACCTAGTTTCCTCATCTTTTTTTGTTTTAAATAAATTTATTTATTTGTTTGTTTTTGGCTGCATTGGGTCACGGGCTTTCTCTAGTTGTGGCGAGCGGAGGCTACTCTTTGTTGTGGTGCGCGGGCTTCTCATTGCAGTGGCTTTTCTTGTTGCTTTGCACGGGCTCTGGGCGCGTGGGCTTAAGTACTTGTGGCTCGCAGGCTCTAGAGCGCAGGCTCAGTAGTTGTGGCGCACGGGCTTAGTTGCTCCACGGCATGTGGGATCTTCCCGGACCAGGGCTCGAACCCGTGTCCCCTGCATTGGCAGGCGGATTCTCAGCCACTGCGCCACCAGGGAAAACCCTAGTTTCCTCATCTTAAAAAAAAAGGGGGAAAGATGGAGGATACAGCAAGACCCACTTCGTAGGGTGGTGATAAAGATTAAATGAATGAATATCCGTAAAACACATGTAACAGTGCCCTGGCACTTAGAGCTATTTTTGTTAAGTAAATAAATCATAAGGAAAATAATGACATATTTGACTACAAAACAATTTAAACTTTGTATGTAAGACCAGAGGTCATAAATCAAGTTCAAAGACAAAAAAAAAATACAAGGAAGTATTTGTCATACATATGAAAAAGGGTTAATATTTTAAATCTATAACTCTTACAACTCAATGAGAAAATTATCACCCTAATGAGAAATGGGGCAGATTCACAAAAGGAGAAACACAAATGGCAATATACCCATGAAAAGATGCTCAACCTCAGTAAAAAAAAAAAAAAAAAAAGCAACAAAATCCCAGAAATGCCAACTCAAGCAATTGTGATATCTCATTTCATCCATCAGATTGGCACAGACTTAAAAAGAATAACCACACCAATATTGGTGTGGGTATCGGAGGAACGTGACTTGGTATAACTATTTAAGAGGGCAGTCTGGTGAACTGAATTAAAACTTAAGCGAGCATGGTCATTGACTCTATAAATTTCCAGCTTCTAGGAGTTTATCCTAAGGAGATGCCAAAGCAAGACAGTAAACTTCCCCACCAGACTGCCTACCCCCATGAGATAATAAGCCCCGTAAAACCAGGATCCATACCTGTTTTATTCAGCAATGTACACAGCAAAGTTACTCCAGTGTCTGACACACACAGAAGACACTCAGTATGTAGAGTGAAGGCACTGAAATATGCAACAACGTTTTCAGGTGGATGTTTATTAAATTATATGGGCCACAGTTACCCATGTTCCCTTTGTTCCCTTCTACTTGCATTTTCCAGTCGTTTTAAGTGAAGCTTTCCCTTTTCTGAATCACTTTCACATTCTCATATACTGTATGTGTGAAACAATTTGCAAACATTTCATAAAGTAAGAGTTTGGGGGAAAATAGATATGTTGGCAAAACTTCTCACCACATTGAAGCATTTTGTGATCTTTTCAATCAGAAGGGACAAAATGATCCCTTTCTGAAAAGGCTGGTGCTCCAAGCAAACAAGAGAATTGCTAAGTATAACAAACGTTATACCCTGCATAATGGGGTCTATTGTCTGCTTGTGGGAAAGCTTTCAATTTATTGGTTTTGAGTATCAAACGTTTTCTACAAACTCTTAGGTAGGTTCAAAGATGAGGGAAAATACTCTTGAATTAAGAATTTGTGGGGAAGGGGGAACATTTACTCTCCATTTCCAGATGGATCTTCTATGAAAACTTATGCTTCTAAGGGACCAAATGTGGTTGCATCTTTTTGGTTGTTGCGTTTTTCAATCTGCCAGAAAAATCTGTGCCCAGCTGAGGCACACCCTGCATGGCCAGAACTACTCCTGCTTCTCCCGCCCTTCCAGGGATACTCCCTGCAGTCAAAAGCTTGTCCTAAAGGAGGCTGCCCCTCTGAGTACTTGGATTCCATTTATCTGCAGTCAATTCTTATCATTCAGTCAAGCACTGAATTAGCAAATATTGAACCTCTGCTCCTAGAGGAAATCTAGGGTTAGGTTCCTGCGAGCCACCGGTCACAACAATTTCATTAACTGATCAATACATTACCTTATTTTCTCCGATTCCATTTAAAGATACCTGATGTAATATATATTGCTGATTCATTAACACTGAACTCACGGCCACCAGCACTAGAACTCATGTCTGAACAAAGCTTATCGAACACAGGAAAAGCTTGTCTTTTCTCCACACGGCAATCACAGTCTTCTGGCACTTAGGAACACAAGATAGCCCTTCAGCACTTGTGATTGGGTGCCATTTTAAACAGCAAAATCGCCAACAAAAAGCACACCAAAAAAGTGACACTAAAGAGACATTTAAAAGGACGCTTGTTTACAGTATGAAAGCTGAAACAAAAAGGCGGAGAGTTGCTTTGTCTCAGCTGGGAATGTGTGTGTTGGATTACATATATATATATATATTTTTTTTTTTTTTTTTTTTTTGCGGTACGCGGGCCTCTCACTGTTCTGGTCTCTCCCGTTGCGGAGCACAGGCTCCGGACGCGCAGGCTCAGCGGCCATGGCTCACGGGCCCAGCCGCTCCGCGGCATGTGGGATCTTCCCAGACCGGGGCACGAACCCGCGTCCCCTGCATCGGCAGGCGGACTCTCAACCACCACGCCACCAGGGAAGCCCCTGGATTACTCATATTTGTTGCCACTCTGCACATGTCCACGAATGACCATGAAAGCACCACAAGTATTGATTTTATGATTACAAATAAATTTTAGCAAGTAAGAGAATTTGCAAATATGGAACCCGTGAAGAATGAAATCGATTGTATTTAATTGGCCACTTATTCAGTGCCAGTGAGTGTTCTAAGACTTTGCAAATATTCACTGTTTCAGCCTCACATTAACCACGTGAGGCAGATAATGTTATTATGGCCATTTTATTAAATGAGGAGCCTGAGGCACAGAGAGGTTTAGCCACCTGCCCAAGGTGGCTAAGGTCCACCTGCCCAAGGTCACACAGCTGGTAAGTGATGGGGCTGGGATTTGAACCCACACAGTTTGGCTCCAGAGTTTAGAGCCCTGTTCCTACCAAGGGAAGCGTCAGATCAATCCAGAGCATTTGGTTTTGTCTTAAAGAACCTCTTAGAGGTCGAGGATGTAAAGGCCGGAAGCGGTGAGGTTCAAGAAAGGAAAAACTGACCAGGAGGTAGAAGGAAAAAAGGGACTTTTAAGCTGAATGAAAAGGGACTACTTTCAAAAAGACAAAGTTCAGCTTCTATTTCATAATCAACATGGTATGGTGTACCTTTGTAATAAAAAACAAATCAACTAGCTACTGAGTGTCAAACAGACTAAGTGCCTTGAGAGGCAAGGACCCCGTCTTACACTTCTCTTCTGCTCGTAGCATGTGGAATTAGTGGTAATCAAAAAAATCAATCACTTAACGGGAAAAAAAAATGCTCTTTTTTTATTCCTCTCTCAAACTGGTATCTAATAACTACGGATCAGTGAAAGAGTAGCATCATCAACCTTTTCCTCCTCCAACGTTTTTAAGAGCATTTATTGTTTTCCTCTCTTCAGCAAGTACACCAAGTACCACAGTCTCATGGGTTTCGGTGACTATGTCTGCCAAAGTCTTAACCATGCCAAGAAATAACTTCTCTCATTTTACTTTTTCGGAGGGATGTGAAAGAAAACAATCAATTCTTCTCCTGAAGATCTGTCTTTTTAAAACAAAGTAAAAGCTCCGAATCTGGTGAACTCTCTGGAGAGATTACATAGATTAAAAATATTATCAACTTATTTCCCTGCTGTACAAAGCCCTTTTACGAAGATAAGCAAGTTACTCAATTTATTACGACAGCCAAACCTGAAGTCTCTGCTCCTCTACTGGGCAGTGCAATTCACCCAACACGTTCAGTTTTTAAACCCTGCCTCCTTCCAAAAATAGCATCTCTTGTACCTTCAATATTGTGATTCAGATGCAAGCAAAACGTGCCCATAAAGTGTGAGGCATGAGTGCCTGTGAGTGATCCATCGCTAAGGGGTGGAGGCTGGGAAGGAAGTGGCTAACTGGATTGCTGTCTTTCGGTGGGTGCGATCAACAGCACCTCATTTCTCTGCACTCAAAGCCATGTGACTCTGGCTCCAAAGATTTGGACCCTAAACAACCAGGCGTTTCTTCTCGAGAGGAATACTGAGCATCTTTCCTCCTTGCCTCGGGGCCAGCTGTCTGACAATATGGATCCCAGAAGGGGGTGCTGCCCACACTGGCGATGGCAGCCATTAGTGCCTGTTGCTCATAGCTAATGTCAAAGAGGCCTCAGCACGGGGCGGCAGGCGGTTGGCTGGGACTCCCCGGGCAAGCATCCATGCACCAGGAGCGCCAGCAGAGGCGACCCGAAGGCCAAGGTGGGCATGCCACAGAGTCCTGGACTTCCAGATGGAGTCCAGTCCCAGAGAGTGGACGTCAGAGCTCTCCGGAGGCTGCCCAGGCCAAGTTCAAAGGGAGGGATGAGCGTCATGACGTCCGTTCCAAAGCAATCCCACCTGCTACTGGCATGCCCAGGCTCATCTCCCCCTCATACCAGCCCCCAAGGCAAGTCTCCAAGGGCGCAGTAAGGAGGCAGCCGCAACCATTTGCTTTCTCTTAATAATCTGAACTGGGAAGACGTAGAGATGGGGAAGAAGTAATGGCCATTCCCAGTGACGGGGACCCTCCAGCTGGCTGGGCTCCTGCAAGGTCGTCTTGTCGATCTCTTTGTAGGAAAAACGTGGTTCTCTTTGGCCTTGGGAATCTGGCCAGGCAGCTTTGCTGGGATAAGTTTCTTCATCCACAGACACCCGCACCACACGGATGTTGAGGGCTGTAACTAACGCACACCTACTCCCAGATAGCCGGCCCCCTCTAAACTCCAGTGACATCTCCTCGCCTGAAACGCCTGCCACCATGCGACAGCCCGGTTCAGCCGCTCAACAAGGACCCCCTAGCTTGCTACTGTTGAAGAACCTGAATATCAAACCATGCACCAAGGGAATCCTACACAGGAGTTGCTAGAAAGAAAAGCTCACTCCATCTACTTCATTCTTGCTGGCAGACGCAACATTTTTAACCCCCGAAAAACTCATTTAAACTTGGGGTGCAAGAGGCATCTGAAATGTGAGAGTCCCTGGGCCGGCACAGGAAGAGAAGGAGGTTTCAAGGAAACACAAAAGCAACGCAGACCTAATGGGTGAGCAGGCTGCCTGACAACAAGGCGGCCAACTGCCAAACTCTCATTGTGCGCGGCGGCTGAACAGAAGGCTCGAGTAATGACAACCACAAAACTCATTTCAAGTCTGAAAAGGTGACTAATGAGCTCATTCATGCTGCCTATAAATTATTCACTACAACACTGATCCCACTCAGGACCAACAGTAAAGTAAACTTTAAACACAGACACCTCCGGCCTCCGAAGTAGAACGAGTTAGGTCTGTAAAACTTTTCACAATGAGGGAGACTTGTCTCTCCCTCCGTCCATTGTCACATTCATTCTTCTGTTTACGTTTTTTTTACTGCCTTTAATCAAGTTTAAGCAGACACAGCTGTTAGACATTTATTTCTCTGTTGAGTTTTTTCCATTAGTTATTACCAGCAATCATGATGCTCTAAAAATAGCAGCAAATTATATTCTCTCGAAATTGAAGGCTGACCTTAAAATGAAGCCCAGGTCTTCGGAAATAATATTCATATGCACATGTTGGGTGAGTGACAGCCCTGCACAAAGGCGAAACAAAAGTGCATTTTCCACTCTTTGAGAGGTTTGCAACTCGCTTCCAAATTTCCTTAGGTTCTAGTGGAAACCGGTTGCTTTAACATCTAACAAGACAGAACCTGCTTCCAATGGTCATGTTTTGGTTGAGATTGTCATGAAAACTCACCATCTTAACAGAATAAAAGGGGAAATGTCTCATTTAGGCTGTTCAGCACAGATAAACCCACCCGCAGGTTTGTTGGAAACCCACCACATTGCTGCAGACTGCTTTCAGTTTCCTGTTTAATATTAAATAAAGAATTTTAGCTCTTCTGTTTTTACAAACTGTGCTGTTTGCAACTACTGTCACCACTGAAAGCATTATGACTGTGGAGTAGTCCTATGTTTTTCAAACCTTTTTTAAATCTTAGTATCTATTTCCAAGACATAGTAAGAGTTAAAAGAGTTAAAAATAGTCTTCAAATAAGTACTTACATTAGTTCTTGGTCAGATCGCTGAACATTATGTATTTTTAAACTGCTTTGAATACTTTGAACAGGAGCCACAGAAAAGCCACAGAAAACACTCACAGTCAAATACCGCCAGATGGAGGTTCTGAATAACCAAAAGTGAAAGCAGAAAGGTCTGAGGCCGAGTCGTGCCCTGTACACACCTCAAGATTACAGGAAAAAATGAATGATTCCCCGGTCTTGGGCAGGGGAACCTTGCATATAACATATGAGAAATAACACATGGGAGGCCAATTCAGACCAGGGCTTGAACTTCAACGTGAGACCAGGCCAAGCTCTGTCTCCATTTAAGGAAAATCTTTCACATTGTTTTCAGTTTCTTGCACATGAACTAAAGACTTGTCCAGCCATTTCTGTTGTCTGAAATGCAAAGCAAGTTTTTCTTTTAAAAGAAAGAGGAGTCCTGCAATATTTATAGCAAAGTACTTTGCCACCTACCGACAGCAATCTGGTGGTTCTTCTCGTGTTTGCATGTTTTTTACCCAAGTTTCTGTATCGAGTAAGAAGCCATTCTTTCGGTCCTCTGTGCAAAAGAGTTCTTGCAGATTTGTTGCTGTTGTTGTTTGAATCAAACATGTAAAAACCCAATTCCATCCAAAGAAATTGAGACGTCTAAAATGGCATCCCGTTGAAGTCTCAGCTTCTCTACCACTCTTCAGAGACTGACTAGATTTCTGTCACCTCTCTGTGGAAGGGTGGGGACAAAATATTGCTTTGAAACCGAGCCACAGGGGGCTCTTCCCTAGTAACATGTCTGACAGGCAGAGTTCGCCTCTTCCTTCATTGGTGGGAAACCTGGCTTGTCCACAGACCACCCTAACACCGCCTTACTCCTAACTGTCCTGAGGAGGACCAAAGGGAATGTCAGTTTTGCCTGGGAATGTTCAAGGCACCTAAATAACAAAAGCCAAAACAATGAACACCAAGTACCCAATTACTGCAATCCAAAAAATCAGACAGCAGACAAAACAACAAAAGCTCTCCAATGTTTCCTACATGCCAGGCACCATGCCAAGAGCTTTACCTGCGTTATTTATTTTCTCCTTCCACTATCCTTCCCAGGTAGGGGCCGTTGTCCCCTTTTACAGATGAGGACACCGAGGCTTAAAGAAGTTAAGTTATGGGAGTTCCCTGGTGGCCTAGTGGTTAGGATTCCAGGCTTTCACTGCCATGACCGGGGTTCAATCTCTGGTCGGGGAACTGAGATCCCGCAAGCTGCGTGGCGTGGCGAAAATAAAATAAAATAAAAGTTGTTTGCTGGTGGTCAATAATCGGCACTAAGAGGTGAAATGAGAAGTTAAGACCCCAAGTCTCTTCGGCCTGCAGAGCCCATCCTCTTGAGCACCGCACTCTCCGATCTATTTATACTATCCAAGATCTCATTTCCAAGATCACAGAGTGTAACTTGCTTGCAGTCTACGTCTTGGGCTTCTTCGTCGGAGGTTTATGGGTTTCTCTGATTTGGTTCTTGCGTAGCATTCTTCAAATGGACCACTAAACATACACGCCCTTCCTGCTTCTGCAGGCTCAGCTGCTTGTGCTCCCATAGACATGGACATCATTCAGTGAATGACAAACATCTACAAAAGGCCGTAAGACCCAGGGTAAGGGCCACACACCAGCACTGAGCTCCTGCCTGAATTATAAAACACAAAGATTTTTGGAATAACAACAACAAAAAAACCTCATGACAGTTGACAACTCCAGAGGCCGGGCCTGAAACTCCAAGCCTGTCCCTACCTCCCATCTGGACATGGACCCGCAGAAGGAACAAGCAGCTATGAAGGTGCCCATGAGGCAACTCATAAAACAATCTACTCTGTCTCCAGTCCTCATTGTTCCCTCCCCCCAATCCAACAAATGACCCACCACCACAGGGATAAAGATCTTATGGTTTCACTCCAGGCTAATGCTTCCAAGGCACAGACATCTGACCAGCAACCATTTTCGAATTATTTCTCTTTCACTTTGCACACAAAGTTAGGTGGTAATTGTCTGCCGGTTTAGAAACACCACCGACCACCACACCAGAACGAATTTCCAAAAGCTATATTGCAGGGAATTAGATTAAGGCACAGATCAACCTTTGCCAACTCTATACATATGTTCAAAAAGCCAACCACAATAAAAATATACTGACTGTACTACTAATCAGATTAACTCTTCCCCGTAGATCCTGGACGGGAGGGTAAAACTCTCCGACTGAGGCAGCCCTGGGCCCTACAGGTCTTCAGAGTCTACACACAGCTCTGTACACTGGGAACGGAGGAAACAGGCCCCCATAGCTCACCGCCATCTCCAGCACCCATGCCACCCTCACATCCACGGCACTCCCAACTGGATTTTGGTACCAAGGCCCAGGAGTTCATTCCCTCAGAAACCACCCTCAGATGCTTCCTTGAAAGCTTTTCTGGTGCCACTACTGGGATCTCATGTCCAGACTGGCCGAAGGCTCCATAAAAAGTGGATGAAGTAGAAAGCTGAGGTCTGTGGTTTCATTCTTGAGAAACCCTCAACTAACCACAGGGATCTGATTCCACTGCCATTTAGAGTCATTCTCTGGCTTCTGGCAACACCAGCTCCCTCTGAATCCAGATTAAACCTCTCTCGGCTTCTTTGTGATACCAGCTTCCTAGCAGAGCCTCCAATGGTTATGGTAAGAAAAATAAGCCGGGCCCAGACCTTCCCGGATCTCCTGTGAACGAACATCCAAGTTACGTTTGCTGTGAACAAAATTATGCTTTGCTGCGAACAAAATATGCTTTACTAAGTCAAAGCAGGCTTTCTATGCTGTTTTCCGGGGATCCTCCCTCACATCCTCCACTGCTCATTTTTCTAGATCAAAATCTGCAACTCATGGGTAGGAGGAAAGTTACTAAGGCTGACTGCCCTGACTTATCGAAACAGAGCTATTTGTTTCCTAATTACATTCTTAGCTCTACAGCACTGGCCAAAAAAAGGTTTGTTCATTCATTACGAGAACCAATTAGTAAAAATAAAATCATAAAGCTTACCCTTAGGAAGGACTTCACTCATGGATTCGGACAAGCCCCCAATTTAATGGGACAACTGAGGCCCGGAGAAGTGAAGTGACTTAGGGTCACATGTCAGAACGCACACTGGTAGTTTCCTTTCCAGTGTCTGTTCTTCTCTCCCTTCTCAACAGCACCCAATTCCCCAGCCTGGTGGTTTGGGCAGGATTGATCCCATCATCAGCTCCAGGGGCAGTGGACTGGTGTAGAAGAACAGGCAGGTCCAGCCAGGACTCAGTGGATGGGCCAACACATTTCCTGTCTTGTTCGGACACTGAGTTGGATTTTCTGTTATTTGTAACCCGAAGCCTCCCAACACATCCCCCATGCAGAGCTAGTGGCAGATACCACTTCTTGACTCCCTGTCCACGGATGTTTCTGCCGGAGTAAAGTCTTTAACATTACAAAATAGAGAAAACTAATCTAAAAAAATAAATACAAATGAGGGACTTCCCTGGTGGTCCAGTGGTTAAGACTCTGCACTTCTGATGTAGAGCACGTGGGTTCGATCCCTGGTCAGAGAACTAAGATTCCACATGCTGCGGAGGGCAGCCAAAAAAAAAAAAAAAATACAAATGAACTTATTTACAAAACAGAAATAGACCCACAGGCAAAACAAACCCCAAACATAGTTACCAAAGTGGAAAGGAAGGGAGGGAAGGGATAAATTAGGAGTTCGGGATTAATATATACACACTACTATATATAAAGTAGATAACCAACAAGGACCTACTGTATAGCACAGGAAACTATACTCAATATACTTATACCTTATAGGTAATAACCTATAAGGGAAAAGAATCTGAAAAAGAATATATATACGTGTGTATGTTTATGAATATATATGTATAACTGAGTCACTGTGCTGTACATCTGAAACTAACACAACATTGTAAATCAACTATGCGTCAATAAAAAAAAAATAGAGAAAACAGCATTTTGACAAATTTAGTGACTGGACTTGATAGGAATAAAAAGATTTGGGAGAAAAATGAAATTAAACATTATCGATGAGCACTTTAAAAGTATGGCTGAATGTATAAATTTGGCCATATTAATAGAGCATTACTGATGAAGGGAGAATTCATGAATGGAGATTAACTGGAAAGAATTCATGGCTAGAGGGAAGGCCAGCTCCACCTAGAATTTGATACAAACCATGACTCCCAATCAGGTCTCAAGAGTTTGACCCTAAGCTGAGCCCATACCAACCTCCCTGAGGGACAATATCTGAACTTTATATCCCCAGGTGCCCAGTTCCAGATCGGGTGCTGACAGGAAGGTGATGATGGTCATAGTGAAACGGAGCAGGACCCTGTGGTCCTCACCCACCATGTCCTCTGCCTGCATTTTGTCTGTGGAAAAACTTCAGCCAAAGAATAAGTTTAATCAGAGAAGTGAGAAAATGCAGAAACAAAGGAAAACAGTCAGAGGAGACCAAATAATAATAGTTTAGTCATTAAGCATAGTCAGGACCTTTAGTTCCTCCTTAAGGGCTATAGATAATATTCTGAGCCGTATCCCGTGAGCTGTCATATAGATACTGAGATCCCCACCAGGTGGAAGAAGTTACCTACATGATGAGCAGGCTGTAGCCATGACATCAGCTGCCACAAGTCTGAGAACCGGCCTCAAAGAAATGGGAACAAACCGACCCTGGAACAGAAGATTAACTGTAGCTAAAACAATCAAGATGACGCTGGTCAGACCACAGATGACCAATTTCAAGATGACGGTCAGAGCTGACTGTGCTGTTTCTGCACGTAGCCCCTTCCCTCCGTCTATAAAAGTTCTTGCCCCCTGATTGTCAGGGAGGGGGACTTGGCCTTTGGACAGGCGTCGGCCCTCCCCCTCCCCACTCCCGCCCCCAGCCCCCCGGTTGCAGGCATCCAAAGTAAAGCAAACTCTCCTTTCCACCAACTTGGCCTCTTTATTGGCTTTCGAGCGGCGAGTAGCCGGACCCCACTTTCAGTTACAATAGTGGCTTAGTTTATTGTGTAGTCACTACATGAAGACACTGAGCTGTGTGTTGCCACTCTGTCATCGAAGGCTCCCAACGATCAACGTGAGGTAGATTGATCAAAGTAGACAGTCAACAAATGATACTGAATGAACGACTTGCACAAATGTAACTAAATTAAGATTCTATTTAGTGTCAATGAGAATTCATTTTTAGTAAATCTAAAACTATAAAATTAAAAAGATGAGTGTCAGTAAATATAATAAAATATGATCTAGTTAACATTTATTGAGTACTCACAGGAAAATTTACCATGAAATACTGAAGCTTAAACCTCAACACTCCTCACTCACACAGGCCCCTTCCGCGACCCAGGTAAGGACTCCAGAAATGTGTCTAATAGGCATCTTTTATATTTAAGATCAGACACTGCATACAAAAATTTTAAATGCTCTGAAACCTTACAGCTCACACATTGAAAGAAACTTGAAAGAGCTTTCCGCAAGTTTGACAATAATCCTAAAAATTTATCTGACGTTACCGACAACCAGTTGTAAAGCTAAAAAACTTTTTTTCTAAACTATCAACTGTAAAAAACAAATCCCAACCAACCGTGCTATAGGAACGGGTGAATTATCTTGCTATTCTCTAGAGAGAAAACGGCATTCCAAAATCATTATCATAGGAAGAAATGATCAAAGAGTACAGAGCCCAAAAGCTGTAGGAAGAAAAGTAACATAGACACATGTTAAACAGCTGATCAATAATAATATTATGTTATTTTGATTTCATGATGTTTAGGATGTCAGCTTTTTAATCATACACTTTTTTGTGTTTTCTTTTATCATTTGAAATAAATGCTTACTTATACCTGGTTCCATATTTGTAATTTTACATTCTTTTCTTAAAGAGTTCCCTCCTACCCAAAACTGAATAGGCTTCAGGCCACACACAGCCCGCATCTTCCCCATGTGCACCTACTGTGTGCCAGGCTCATCGCTTCTCATGGACTCTCTCCTCTGTCGGCCAACAGCTCTTTGAGGAAGGTATGATTATCTTTACAAGAGACCTGGGCTTCAAGCTGGTTAAAATGACCTGCCACAGGTTACTCAGCTAAGGGGTGGCAGAGCCGGGAGTGAACCCAGCAGTCTGATCCAGCAGGCTCCGAGCCAGGGCGCCATCCGCACTCACCAGGTCTGCTTCTTGGCCTGCCCGCCCCCACTAAGGCGAGAAAGTTGAGGGCCACCCCCTCCTCTGATCGAGGTGTGCCTTCCTGGCCTCTGGCTGCTGCAGCAGCTTCCCAGTAGAGCTTGGGGAAAAGGGAGCACCTCAAACCCATGCAGCAGAGAGAGCCCTGTTTCAGTTCCCTGCAGAGCTGTGGGTTCAAGCCTTGTTAATGAGCAACAGGGGGACTCTGCAGCGGGTCACCTTTCAGCTACACCCTCTTGGTCCGTGACCAGCCCTTTCCTTTGATGTTATTTGTGGCTCAGGTGATGGTGATTAAGCTGCAGCAAAACAGATAGGGCGAGAGTAGGTCCAGGTGTCCAAGCCTGGTTGAGGTCTGAATACTGAAGGATGACCGATTTAGGAAGGGGACGGGGGAGAGGACTGGACACTGGTCCAGCTGCGGAAAAGGCAGCCCTGAATGAAGTGTGAGGGCACAGCTGAAGCTCCAGCTCTCCTTCCACTCCAACCAGGCCCCCTGCCCAGGGTCTCCGCCCAGCCTGGGCCATCCCTTCCCCTCAGTTCAAAACAGCAACTGCGCCCTCCAGTCCCTCCTCTGAGGCCTCTTCCCCAACTACCCGAAGCCTCTGCACACAGGACTGGACCTGCCATTTCTTGGTACCACTCCTTTAATGTTAAAAATGATGACATTGCAAGGCGGTGTGTGATTACCTTCTCCAAGGAGTGAGCTGGGAAGCCAGGAGGAGCCCATGGAACCTGTGCAAGTAGGCTAGACCTTTGATTTTGCCCTTAACCTAGTGTCACTGCTCATTTCCAGGGCTCTCAGTCACCCTCCGGGTCTCAGCTCTGTCCTACACACCCCACCAGCTTGAACAGAAAAAACTTTCCTGTGCTAGATGGGATATAGATATACGAAGTCCCAAAGGGAGAGACCACCCAGTCCCCAGTCTGCAGTGTGGGCTGCGTTAACATATCTAAAGAACTAAGTGTCCTCCTGAAAGGGAGGGAGGGGTGGGAGTTGGGTGGGAGGGTCAGGGTACTGGAGGCTCTTACAGATTCCACAAAGGTGGACTTTTTCTAAGACCAGCCCGGTGCACTGGGCAGCATTAACCCTGGCCTTGAGGTTGGGGCCTCAGCAACAATGGCATCTAGCTACACAGGGGGCTGTGAGCAATTGATTTTGCAGTCGCACTCATTCAAATCATTGAAATCATCCAAGCCTTCCCTTCCTGATTCCCAAGCTCACCAGACCACTTCTAGGCAGTGATATTTCTCACTTCAAATTAACGCACAGGTGTTCTGATTTGCCACACCTGTCCCGTGAGCTTAGTGAACAGGTGCACCCTTGGGAAACAGGTTTGCAGCTTGGGCTGAAGTCGCTTCATGGAGGTGAGGGCACACAGCTGGAGCTCTCCTTCACCTCACCCAACACTGCTGTCAGCCATCACCACCCACCATCATTATGTCTGAGAAGCCAAGTAGACAGAGTCCTGCCCAGCAGACAGTAAACATTAGAAATCTTTGCTGAGCAAGGGATGCAATGAGGGATTGATCGATCTGTTCTAGGAAACGATGGATCCATTAGAAGGAATACACTCGTACTTTTTACTGCCACGACATCCATTTAAAAGACAGGCGACAGGAGGGGCAAGCACATAGGCTAGTCAAGCTTGCCGGCATGGCCAAGTCATTTGACCTCCTGGTACCTTACTACCTTCACCTGTAAAATGGGGGTATAATACTTCCCTCACAGGGCTGCAAGGAGGATCAAATAAAGGGACATTTGTAAAGCACCTATGGGGATGCATGGCACAGGGTAAATGCTATACAAGTGTTTACTATTATTATGTAAAATATAAAGAGAATTATAATAGAATGAGAGTTAAGAGCCAACTTTAAGAATCATTTGCTCATTATTTGCATTAACTGTGCCTAACACCGGTACATTTTCTCCCAAGCAGAATGATTAAACCTTTTCTTCTTTTCTCTCTTTATAGTTGAAGGTATCAATAAACCATTGAAATTCTTTCCTGGAATTAATTAGGATTTCTCGAAGTTTTCTACAACTCCCCGAAGATTTGCTGAAAAACTTTTCTAATCTTGGTCCTAGATCCCGTGCTGTCTCTGCTGAAAGAAAAATAGCACTCCCTCTCTTAACAGCAGAACCGGAATAAACTTTCCTGACCTTAATGACAAAATTCTCCAATCCCAGCCCAGTGTGCAGGACACTGTCCTTGGAGAATGCACGTTCCTAGGCGGGAGTGTTGCGGGTAAGCTGAACACATGGACAGCTAGTTTTTAAGTCATTTTCTTTGCAGACCCACCTGTTCCTCTCAGGGGACAGGTATCAGCCATCTCTAGTGACACTTCCGCACGATGTACCATTGCCTCGACGCAAATGCGTCACGTCACTCCCAGCCCTCTGCCGCTAATAAGAACTGCTCGTTGCTGCGGATGAGGAGGCAAACAGGGAGCTCATTGCAACACATTTGTGGTAATTACGGCCTTCCTGGGGTCCACATTCTGATGGGAGAAATGGATTGTAGGCGTAGACTGTGGGCCGGATGGAACATTCTGGCCGTGCAGGCAGACGATGCAACTATGCCCCCTCAATAGCGGAAAACACCCCCAGGCTGATTAGTTCAGGGGTTCATGTGCCCTGAATTCTCCAGGGTCTCCCCAGCGTCTCCCTTGAGGCCACGCCCATGTTCATGGGATGAGTGGCCGTCTACTGCTTGTTAGGTACAGTCTATTGCTTGAACATACAGTTCTCAGTTTTATCCTAAGCGGCCAGCCTTCCCAGCCACGGACATAATTTACACATCAGCCTCTACCCAACTTCAGAGCCTGCTCAGTGTTCGAACTGAACATTTCTCATGGCTAACTTGACTTTCCCACCCAACATCAGAAATGAAGAAGAAGGAGCCTTCGATAGCAAACTACAACCTGCCAGCCAATCACGTCCACTACCTGTTTCCTAAATAAAATTTTATTGGAACAAAGCCCCAGCCATTAGTTTATATATCACCGATGGCTGCTTTCCCGAGAAGGGGCAGGGTGGAGCGGTCCCAGCAGAAACTGTATAGCCTGCAAAGCTTAAAATATTTACTATCTGGCCCTTTAGAGAAAAGAAGAGAGGATGACAAAAGCCACCAGAGTATTTGTACCAGTTCCTGATGGCTTATGACTCATGGTTTAAATGGAACAGTAGCCTAGTGAGTTAGCAGAAGGGAACGTGGGTTCAAGTGCTGTTTCTACCAATGGCTCAGCTTTGAGAGGTCATGCAAGTATTTTCACCTCCCTGCTTTCATTTCATTCATAAAATAGGATTAGTCATGGGTGGCAAATGCATGACAAATAATTAGCTAATACTCCAACGTGTGCATTTTGAATGCACAACAGGAAGAACTGGCTATTTGTTTTCTGGGTATAAGTTAGAGTTATACACGATCCCTCCCTATTTGCTGTTCCTCCGCATTTGTGGCGTCAACCACATGGAACGTGCAGCACTACGGTATTTACTATTGAAAAAAGTCCACGTATAAGTGGACCCATGTAGTTCAAACTCATGCTGTCCAAAGGTCAACTGTAGTACCTATCATATTAGAACATTCTTTTGATGTGGAAAATAAACAATTCCTTATCCTCATTCTAACTTAAATTGTCCTAACTGTGTGTCCCTGGTATCTCCTATTTGTCTTATCATCTTTTCTTTTATGAAGTTGTGGGGGTTTTTGATGTGGACCATCTTTAAAGTCTTTATTGAATTTGTTACAACATTGCCTCTGTTTTAAGGCCGTGAGGCATGTGGGATCTCAGTTCCTTGACCAGGGATCGAACCCACACCCCCTGCACTGGAAGGCGAAGTCTTAACCACTGGACCACCAGGGAAGTCCCTGTCTTATCATCTTTTAATACCTACTAATTAAGCAAAGCTAGAACCCAGCAAGGAAAGAATTTCAAGAAAAAAAGTCAACAACAAAGGTCAGGTCTTGGTATAAGTTATCACTCTTTGGGGAGGTATAGGTATGTAAGGTATAATAGCTGGCCTTTGATTTCAAACCACAAGCAGGAGGAAAGGTTATTATAGTGAGCATAAGGGAGGGTGGTTATTTCTCTCTCTCTCTCTCTCTCTCACTCACTCAGACCCCAGTTTCCTCATTTATAACCCTCCAGAAAAGGCAACTAAGAGTAACTTTCTCTTTCTGACTTACTTCACTCTGTATGACAGACTCTAGGTCCATCCACCTCATTACAAATAACTCAGTTTCGTTCCTTTTTATGGCTGAGTAATATTCCATCGTATATATGTGCCACATCTTCTTTATCCATTCATCCGATGATGGACACTTAGGTTGCTTCCATGTCCTGGCTATTGTAAATAGAGCTTCAATGAACATTTTGGTACATGACTCTTTCTGAATTATGGCTTTCTCAGGGTATATGCCCAGTAGTGGGATTGCTGGGTCGTATGGTAGTTCTATTTTTAGCTTTTTAAGGAACCTCCATAGTGTTCTCCATAGTGGCGGTATCAATTTACATTCCCACCAACAGTGCAAGAGGGTTTCCTTTTCTCCATACACGCTCTACAAGCATTTATTGTTTGTAGATTTTTTTTTTTAACATCTTTACTGGAGTATAATTGCTTTACAATGGTGTGTTAGTTTCTGCTTTATAACAAGGTGAATCAGTTATACGTATACATATGTTCCCATATCTCTTCCCTCTTGCGTCTCCCTCCCTCCCACCCTCCCTATCCCACCCCTCTAGGTGGGAGGAGGGGCATCTCTATATATATGTATATGTATAGCTGATATATGTATATGTATAGCTGATTCACTTTGTTATAAAGCAGAAATTAACCCACCACTGTAAAGCAATTATACTCCAATAAAGATGTTTAAAAAAAAAAAGAGTAACTTTCTCTGCATCAACTTTCAACAGAAATGGGAATTCCCTGGCGGTTGGTCCAGTGGTTAGGATCACTTTCACTGCCGTGGGCCCTGGGTTCAATCCCTCGTCGGAGAACTAAGATGCCGCAAGACAAAAAAAAAAAAAAAAAAACACTTTTATCAGAAATAATCTTCTGCCCATTCTAAGCCTCTGCATTCCTCAGCTTCCCAGAGTCCTGCCACTTGATAGATTACCTCATCCCTCACACACTCCCCTGGCTTTAGACATCTGTTTCTATGGTTATGGTAGAGCTTGCCTCTTGGAGTGGAAGGCAGTACAGAACAGACGTTAAAGATGTTGCTTCGGGGCTTCCCAGGTGGTGCAGTGGTTGAGAGTCCGCCTGCCGATGCGGGGGACACAGGTTCGTGCCCCGGTCCGCGAAGATCCCACATGCCGCAAAGCGGCTGGGCCCGTGAGCCATGGCCGCTGAGCCTGCGCGTCCGGAGCCTGTGCTCCACAACGGGAGAGGCCACAACAGTGAGAGGCCCGCGTACAACAACAACAAAAAAAGATGTTGCTTCGAAGCAGATGGACTGGGGTTTGAATCCCAGCCTCTTCTACTCCAATGACCTGCTCCCGTTACCTGTCTTCTGAGCTCAAGGTCCCCACCTGTAAAATGGAGGCGATGAGTACCTACACTTCAGGGTGTATCATGAGCCTCAACGAGGAAAATGTCTGTGAAATGCTTTTTGCACTGGAACAGGCACCAGGCAAGGCTCAATCCATGGAGCTGCCATCCTTGTTTGCTTGGGGTGCGGGGACATTAGGCTGAGTTAGTGCAAGTCAACCGCAGCTTATTTTTTTTCACCAGGTGAGAGGCACTTCCTTAATTTAATTATATGACTAATACAGAAACTCTCTTCCCGGTTTGAGCACAGCCCCAGGTTCCTAGAGGACCAGAGCCCTGGAGACCAATAGTGCCCAGGGATCAGGGCTTCAGCAGCCCATCTGCTGTCTGGCTCCCCGGGACAGCTCCGGTCCTGCCAGCCCTGCAGCAAAATCCCCAGCGTCCTCAGAAGAGACAGAGCTGCGATCTCTGTGTCCTGAGCTGGAGCCCTAGGAGGCCTCTCCGCAAGCCGTTCAGAGGACGTTCAGGACAGTTCTCAGACTCGCTCAAGGGCTCAGCACGAGTTTAAAAAAAAAGAGTTGGATCTAGAACCCAGTTCTGCTCACTTCTCTTTCTCTCTTTCCTCAAAGCCACGTTTAAAAAAAAAAAATATATATATATATATATATATATATACACACACTATATATACATATAGTACATACAGTATATATAATAAGTTGTCACTGCAAAAAACTTGGAAACTAGAGAAAAATAAGAAGGGAGGAAAAGCTCGTCTATAACTTCACTGCCCAAAGCTTCTACACCTTGTTAATTCAGACAGTCTTCCAGAGTGTTTCTATTCATATGATGGAAATGAGATCCTGTAAATATACTTTGTACCCTGCTTTCTTCCACTTCACAACGTATGAAGTCTGTTTCTACTACAAAAGTTTGAGCTTCAGGTGGGCTTGAGACTGTATCATGGCACCTGCTGTGTGCCTGGCACACAGTAGTAGGCACTCAGTAAATGGTCGTGGCGTGCCCGTGTGACACTGTGATGACCCATGGCTTAGCCACCCTCATTCTACTGGACACTTAGCTTATCTGCTCCTATGAACAATGTCAGATGAACAGCCTTATTCAGGCATCGTGTACAAAGCTCTATGTCCTTGGAATGAATTCCTAAAAGTGGAATCACTGGGTCAGAGTATTCACATTATAAGGCCTTGGATCCCTGTTGCCGATCTGCTCTCCAGAAAGTCAATCCTAATTTATATCCTCCACTGGTGATACAGAAGAGTGAAAAGCACAGTATTCTCCATAGAGTAACTATGTGAGTTAAGAGGAAACTGTAGAATCCCTCAGTAGGTATTTTAATAAGGAACTGAGGGCTGGAATTGAAGTGCATTCAATATCTAGCAGCCCCACACAGTATAGAGTTTCCTTCTGAACTTTCACCAGCTTCCCCCCCAACATCCTCTACCATGTGGCACCTAATATTGCCACAAGGGAAATTATCAACTCCCTACCATCCAAACAGATAACTCTACTAGGAAACGCCCCCAGGAACACAGGAGGTTTCCTAGAACGCAGCACAAAAAAATCCAATCTTTCCATATAAACAGTGACCCACACCCAATCTGTGTCTCTGGCACCAAGTGTGTTTTGCTTGAGCTTGTCTATAAATATCTGCAGTTTAAAGTAAATGTCCACAGTGGTTTCCAAATGTCTTTTTGATTACACGCATGCGTTAAAGATACACAGCTAATCTCAAAAACACACTTTTAATATGTGTTTCTGAGAAAAAGTTCTGTTCTTCCTAATCTAAAATCACCAAAATAAATTCCAAATGAATGTATCTATCCATGTTTTAACTGATCCCCCCCACCCCCCCGTAGGTCAAGGAGGTCATTTGTGGACATGAAAACGGAGGTGTGTAGATCTGATCCAGAAAGCCCCAAGCCCACTCTCTCCACAGAGCCAGTGTTCATTCGGAAACTAGCAGGGGTACCTTGGCAATGAAGAGGGTCCAGTGTCTACAGGCGCTCTCTCTGCCTGTCCCCACCACGCTGGACACGAAGACCCTCGTGATACGATGTGATGATGAGCTTGATTCGCTGGCCCCTCCTCTCTCTCCCAGTCCTCTACCTTCTCTCTTCCCACAATGCCAAGAGTTGACTGTACGGGGAAATCACTAGCTTCTCTCCAAGGCCTTTTCAGACAGAGCAAACTAGGAAAAAATATTTATATTCTTTTTTTTTTGTTGTTGTTGTGTTGGGTCTTCATTGCTGTGCCCAGGCTTTCTCTAGTTGTGGCGAGCGGGCGCTACTCTTCATTGCGGTGCGTGAGCTTCTCATTGCAGTGGCTTCTCTTGTTGTGGCACACGGGCTCTAGGGCACGAGGGCTTCAGTAGTTATGGCTCGCAGGCTCAGTAGTTGCAGTTCGCGGGCTCTAGAGTGCAGGCTCAGTAGTTGTGGTGCAGGGGCTTAGCGGCTCCGCAGCATGTGGGATCTTCCCGGACCAGGGATTGAACCCGTGTCCCCTGCGTTGGCAGGCGGATTCTTAACCACTAAGCCACCAGGGAAGTCCCAATATTTATATTCTTAACAAAAGAAACTCTAGATTCAAATCCCACCTTTGTCCCAGAATTACTGTGTCAGGTACCTTCTGTGTCTTCATTTCTGAATCTTCAAAATGGGTGGGGTTTTTTCCCTGCATCTCCCTTGTGGGTTTCACGAGAACTCTGCAGAGAACTGAAGCATAAACATTTTTCACGTGTTCCCGAGAGGCAAAGCACCTCTTTAAATTCAAGGTGTTCCTTTGTTAATTACTTCTGCTTTCTTGACTTAACCATCAAGCACAACTCTTCTACCCAAATCGTCCCCATTCCTTAGTTTCTGATGGCAATGTTATCAAGGTATCTCCTACCCTTTGAACCATCTCTGATGTTTTTTTAAAAATATCCATGTGGCTCTTCACAATCAATTAATATTAGCTACTCTTTACCTTATATCCTTTTCCTATAAACACACACACACACTCACTCACACAATATGGAAGTCCAGATTCTTTTCTTTGACTCAAAATAAACCACAGGCCTCCAGTACCCAACAGCTAAAAATCACAAAGTCCATGTCTACATTTATCCATGAAAGAAAATTTAATAGTTCAGCATGTCACACAGCAAGTCAATCAGAGGACTGAGAAATCAACACAGAAGTTCCGCGGTCCGTGTTTTCTTATGATAGGAACAAGACAGAGTTTATTTGAGAAGGAAATGCCAAGGTGACATTTGGAATTACCACGTTTGTGGGGGCAGGAGGCCAAGTTCTAGGGCATTTTGCTTTCTCTTTTGGAGCCGTGGCTTTGCCGGATCCACACCCCCATATGCACACAATTCAGCCAACTCACCGTGGGAGCCCGAGAGCCTTTTGCCCAAAGACTTCTCCTCCGGCCACCAAAAGGGACTTTGCCATCAGGAGGCCTCTTGGGGAGAGAGGAATAGAGGAATAGACCAGGGGGGCCAGAGGGGGAACTGAGTGGTCCAGCAGAGGGACATAGCAGAGGACCAAGATGAGAGCACCCCTGTCACTAGAGGCATACTCGCCACGTCCCCTTGTTCTGAAGCCCCTGACGGTGCTACCTTGACAGGAGGATCTGCTTGTTGCATGGGGGCAGAGCCAGTGGCCCCCATCCACTGCATCCACTACCCTGTGTGGGCAAGTGCTCTGAACCCACGCTGGGCAGGGGAGTCACCGGGCAGCTTCTGACACTCCCTGCTCTTGCATTACGGAGCCAGGGGATGGCAGGAAAGAAACTGCTCTAAGACAGCTGCCTGTGACTGTGCCCACCTATGGACCCAGCTCTAGTCCATTTCATGGGGCCTTCGCATTCTCCCAACCTTCCCAGAAATGTTTCTAGACCAGGAGTCAATGAAATGTGTTCTGTAGGATGCATTATTTTACTAAGTCCTAATATCCTGCTTCATGGAGGGCCATGTCAGCCAAGAACATTATAAGTAATTACCCCTTTCAGTATCTGCCCACCGAGGTGCAGATCTGTAAAGGTCCCTGGTGGCCCACAGCTACCATCTGCACCTTCCCCCAGGTGCCTCGGAGCCCACGGCCCTCACTGGCAGGATTCCCTTCCCTCCTCCTCTTTCCTCACATCTTGGTTAACGCGCTTTGCTGAAATTTCAACAGTTCCCTGGATCCCAACCCAATCCATCATAAGTCTGCCTTAGAGCTCGGTCCTTTTGGATGAGCCTGGGAACCACTCTGGACCTCAGTGTCTTTTTCTGACAATGCGGGGGGCAGGAACAGCTCTTCTCCAAAGTTCTTTCTAGCTGAGAAAATGAGTATTCTCTATTTTTCTTCTTAAAACTTTGCTCCCTGTGCCTTTGACAGAAATAACTTTCCAGTCTCGCCTGTTAAATGAATCTGGAACACTGAGCCTGCCAGAGAAGTCCCCCAGGGCTAGCCTTTCCTTCCTTGGTATCTGTGGGACATTGCATGGCCTGGAGGCAACATCCTCCCACCATAGGTTTAAAGAAGGATGTTTCAGTTTTGGAATTTGCAATCGGTGGGGCAGACCCGAAGAATTCTAAGGTCTCTTTCAGAGTGAAGAGCCCAGGATTTTGCAAGTGGAAAGCTCAAGCTAACCACCAAAGGTCAAGACAAAAAGAGAAAAGCCGGTGTTGATTGAACACCTCGAAGCAGACCCAAACTTTAGCTGCCTCTCATTTTGCTCCTGATGCCAGGATGCTGATGAAATCCACAGAGGTAGAGGGTGAGTGAGCCCGATCTGCACCATCAGCCCAGCCCTGGGGCGGGGGGCATCCGTGGCAACCAGCTGCTTTCAAGTAAGGCAAAGACCATCTGGCAACATTGTGCTCTAAACAGTCTGCATGGTTGTCAGGAAATGTAATTCCTCAAACCAGGACCCTAACCCTAAAAATGACCACCGGCCACCACATACTGCCACTGTGCCGAAAGTTCTGGAAATGGAACTTCTGGAGCATGTTATAACTTAACAAGGCTTTCCTTGGGCTGGTCTTTGGATTGATATGTTTTCAGTTCATCGTGTTACCTGTCAGTCATGTGTCACCATGCAGGTGTCAGCCTGAGCACAGGCCAGGAGGTATGGGATGCTGCCACATCTCTGTGTTCATTCTGGAGAATTACTGTAGCTTGAGGGTGACAGTCCCACAAGTTAAATCTTCATCATCCCTGCCTGCCTGTCTTAACAATGCAGATTCACTTTTTTATTTTTGAGTGTATTCACTCACTACCCATGTGAAAAAAATTGAAGGCTTGTGTGAGTATATTAAACGGTTTAAATGAAAAGAGCTTTTAAAAAACACAAAGTGTATTTTTGGAAGTCATCACTCAAGCATGGGTGGTTGGGGACCTTAGAGTGGCCAAAATTCTTCATTTTTCTTGAGGACACTATTTCTTCACCTCCTACCTTGTCTAAATATCTCTGAATTCACTTGACACTCAAAAAAGGATCATTTTCATGGAGTGATTTCAGAGAGTAAGAAGCAGCCACACCTTAAAGCCCCTACCTGAAGTTCTTCCTCCCCCTACTGCCGTGTCCAAAATCTAGTACCCTAAATTCATACTAGTGTGTAAATGACTGATACCAAGGTCATCCCCTGGGACTGGCTGGAGAGAAAGCAGGGCTCCATGTGCCCCCAAGAGGTATAAAGGTGTGTTTTCAGGGTGTACCCTAAGGGGCAGGGAGAGAGAAAGG
Organism: Delphinus delphis; assembly: GCF_949987515.2. Taxonomy (NCBI): domain Eukaryota; kingdom Metazoa; phylum Chordata; class Mammalia; order Artiodactyla; family Delphinidae; genus Delphinus; species Delphinus delphis. The sequence continues at coordinate 14,897,301 of NC_082684.1, read as the reverse complement.
CAGAAAAACAGGCTGAGGGCACCCAGAACAAAGAGGCCACTGCACTATTTTCCCTAGAGTTGATCTTGCTTCTTCCTAATTTGGCTTTTAAAAGAGGGGTGTCCCGTAGCAGTGACCTTTCAAGGAGGGATAATTTATCCACCTGGGCTTAACTGGTGCCTGAGTGGAGCTGCTATGGAAAGGCGCCCTGGCCAAGCCCATTTCCATCTCCCCAGCACTCCTCGGGGATGGGGGGGAAGGAGCGCGGCTGAGACTGTCAGCGCCATCACAGGAGCATCACTAATGTGGACACAGGAGGTGCCGGCTCCTACTTCCCAGCCAGGTGTCCAGGCTGGCAAGGCCATCTGGGTTAGGAAATGTGTGTTCTAAAGCCTGCTGGGGGAAGCCCGTTTTGATGGGAAGCTTAGCTTAAGAATCAGCCGGCTTCAAGAAGCTTCCTCAACCTGGCCCCCTGTAAGATGGGAGGCCTTGGAAATCAGTTATTTCCCCTTATGGAGCCCTGAGAAGGCCAGTGCATCCACATTCAACAACCTGCAGCCAGGGTCCAGGAAACGAGTCAGCTCCAACAGGAAACCCTGGGGGAAAAATGCCGGGAAGGGCTAAGACTTTAGTTTCAGGTTTCCAAAAGCCTGCAGATATAAACCCAAAATGAAAACCTTTTAAGAAATGCCTATCTAAAATGGAACCACCATACCTTTAAGCTCTTTGTACCCTGACGGAAGAGATAACAGACATTAGAAAATGAACTTAAATTGTACCAGATCATAAGATTGCCTCTAAAAATCTTTAGCTCCAGGGAATTCCCTGGCGGTCCAGCGGTTACGACTTTGCGCTTTCACTGCCGAGGGCGCGGGTTCAGTCCCTGGCAGGGGAACTAAAATCCTGCAAGCTGTGCAGAGCAGCCAAAAAATTAAAATTAAAATTAAAAAATAAATAAAATAAAAATATTTAGCTCCAGGATTTAAAAGATCTGTAAAAACCCAGCGGATGAAGATGTAAGGACACAGGCAGTCTCGTTCAATTGATGGGAATGTTAGTGGGTCCTATCATTTTTGGAGAGATATTTAGCAATATCTATTAAGTTTAAAATGCACGTCGGCTTTGACTCAGCAATTCTCCTTGTCGGAATCCATTGCCCAGAAATACACAGTTGTGCAAAAATATGCAGGTACAAGGATTATTTCAGCATTATTTATTATCGAGGAAAACTGTTTTAGAGGAAAAGAATTCCATGTCCATCAAAAAGGGATCAGTTAGCTAAATCCTGGTTCATTCATATAATGAAAACTCACGGCTTTTAAAAGAAAAAGGTTGACCATGGTGCTTATGGGAAAAGATGTTCAGAGAGAAAAGCACATTGCAAACCACGTATCAAGTCTGTTTTTTGTAAAATAGCATTAGATATATTAATATATGCATGAAAAAGTCTTCCATGGGTGGATCATTAGGGACGTTAAACTTTCCTTGATAAGCACTTCTAAATTGTTAGGATTTTAACATTTATCTTTAACCTTAAACAATAACTTGTAATCAGAAGGGAAAAAAGTGAATGCCTCCATCTTCACGTTAATTATCTACAACCCCTTATCTTATCCTGGAGGGGGAGTGAGGACTGTGGTTGTTCTTGTATGTTCTAGAGAATGGTGGCTACGGGCTCTGTATTTTATCCCAGCAATTCCATTTGATAAATGGCTCAAAATCCCAGCGCTTCAAATACTCTCACACTTAAGATATTTTGTGCTTGAGAAGTGGCCATTGTGATGAACAGAATGCACGACTGTGACTTGGGAATATCACCTTGGGCCAGTTTTCTTCCTGTGTCCCAACTTTTTCATCATAAGATAAAGGGTTTGAAGGGACCCTGACCAGACGCTCCATGGATGAAGTACTCAATCGGCATTTGTTGAAATACTGGAGGACAGAGACAGGGCCTGATATGGGGAAACGATGGGAAAAGGAACAGCTGAGAAAAGTCTTACCAGCATCATTGGGAGTTGGTGTAGAGTCAGCCAAGGGGGAAAGAACAAAAGGGTTTTGACGCAGGGGAAAGACAAGCACGTTTTTGAGGTTCTCAACTGGAGAACTGAATGTCTGTAAATATGTAGGTACGGTTTGAGTTGTCACACTAATAGGAGAAGGCAGGTGCTAGCAGCATATACTGGGTGGGGGGCAGAGATGCTAAAGTCGCCACAAGGAAAGGGACAGTTGCACCCCAGTTCCATCCATGCGGCCCACGGAGTAACACTGAGGGATGCCAGCCAGGCTGGTAGCCATCAGCTTCCTTCCCTGACACATGGCCCGGGGCTGGGGCTGGGTGCTGGATGGGTGGGTGGGTCTCGAAGGAAAGCAAGGAGGCAAGACCACTGGGATATCCACCAGACAGCCCACCTTCTGCAGCCTGTTCCCAAGTCAGCCTGAGTCATAAAACTGCAAACTGCCTAACTCCAAAATGGCCCATTCTGGATCTTTTATGATAATCGTACTTTCCCTTTAATAAACACTAATAACAAATTAAACCTCCCTGAAGGAGGCACATCTCTAGAGTCACGTGCCTGAATAAGTCCTAACCACAAGAGACTTTGGGCTCTGCAGTTCAAGGCCTTCCTATTACATTTTGGACCCTGATCTCCCCCTTGCTTACTTTAAGTGGGGTCCCAGGTTCCACAGGGCACCGTTGTCTGATGTAAACTCCAAAAAACAGAGACCTGTCTACCTTATTCCTCACAACATCCCCAGCACAGAGAACAATGGCTGGCACATAGTAGGTGCTCAGTAAATGTTTTAACAAATGAATGAAAGTGGAAACGGCATAATCTAAGGAGCGGGGTTAACTATTATATAAGCTGTGTGGCCTTGGGCAAGTCACTTAACCTTTCGGAGCCTTTGGTTCTTCATCTGTGAAGCAGAATAACAATAACCACCTTCTAGGGCTTCGGGGGAGACTGAAATGAGGTATGGGAGACATCCAGCATGGGCTTCCTAGTTCTCAGTAGGTTCTTGGAAAATGGGAACTAACACTGTGTCATTATTATTAATAACTCCAACTCACACCCTAGCCCACGCATCTCCTGCAATCACAAGCATCACATAAAAGATACGCAGTTTGGTTCAGCTTGCCCTTTGTGAGCTACTAGTCAATAACCAACAAACAGAGCAATAGCCTCTTTAAACATGATGTTCTTCCAGTCTCCTTCAAAGAGCTGTACTCAGAGCATTATCAGTTGATCCATTGTTTCCAAAGACCTTCACGAAGCACTGTAAAGGTATATGTGCCAGAAGGACGTGAAGACCAGTCAAGGAGAACCAGCAGGTTTGTGGGCACTTCTGGTTCAGCCCTGGCCCAAACTGTTGAGGTTTGACTCTGATTTGGCCTCCTGATACCTGAGCCTGTTCCACTAAGGAAAATCCAACATGCCATAGTGGTTACAAGCATGGAGTTGGGAGCCAGAAGCTAAGGTTCAAAGCCTGGGTCCACCACTCTTAACCGTATGACCTCAGGCAAGTTACTTAACTAACTGAAACCTCAGTGCTCTCATCTGGAAAATGGGGGACAAAAATAGTATCTACCTGGGGAAAGAGGGGAAGAAAGGAATAGATTGTGCTTCTCTTGGTTTTGTAAGAAATCATGGAACTCAATCAACCCATTTGCAAAAACCCCATGGAGACTATCTTTCCTATGTTTTCTATTTTTATTAATCAATCATCTTGAATCCTCTCTGAAGGGTGGAGGAAAGAGCTTGCTGGTTATACACTGGCTGTCTCTACAGGAACACGAGCAGAATGCTTGACACACAGTAGGTCTTCAATAAATATATGTTGAATGACTGAATAAGTGATTCAGAAGTTGAAAAAGTCTGACAGTCCATCATACCTGTTTGACCTAAGAAACTAGGTGCAAACTAAGGTGAGGGAAAATCTTGTATTTTTGAAACCAAGGTCTAGAATCTGTATTAACGGAAATCTCTTCAACCCAAGCCCTCCAAGGCTTCTCCCCTCTAAGAAATATCGATCATTTTCTGTGTCTCTTGCCATCTGCATCTGTTCCCTTTGCATTGACCCAAGCCCACTCTCTGGGCCTTGGAGGATCAGCTCTAACTTGTCTCGTTCCTATATTAGAAATACACAAGGTACTTCTTTTATTTTTTTGGCTGCATTGGGTCTTCGTTGCTGCATGCGGACTTTCCCTAGTTGCAGTGAGCACTGGCTACTCTTCGTTGAGGTAAGCGGGCTCCTCATTGCGGTGGCTTCTCATTGCAGAGCACGGGCTCTAGGTGCACGGGCTTCAGTAGTTGTGGCATGCGGGCTCAGCAGCTGCGGCACACGCGCCCTAGAGCATGCGGGCTTCAGTAGTTGCGGCACGTGGGCTCAGTACTTGTGGCACAGGGGCTTAGTTGTTCCGCAGCAGATGGGATCTTCCCAGACCAGGGATCAAACCCATATCCCCTGCATTGGCAGGATTCTTAACCACTGCACCACCAGGGAAGCCCCAAGGTACCTGTTTAGAGACAGCCACTTGGGCGGCCCCTCCTAGTGAGTCGTGGGCTCTCCACTGAAGAACTTCCTTTCCTCCTGGGATAATAAGCACATTGTTCTCCCCAAAACTCAGCATGTGGGTCAACTGTGGACTCTAACTGCCCCTTGGGTGCCCTTTTACCAAGTGTCTGACAGTGCACTTCTCAGAAAATGACCCTATTCCTCCTGTACTCCACAGAGACATACAATGTGAACTGAGAGCTTGACGATTATGCTTGTGAATAATCTGAGTTTCAAGTGCGGCCTTGGCACGCCTGAGAACAAATAATTACCAAAAAGTTATCCAGCTGCCCTCACAATGTGCCGCTACTTTGTCTTGGGTGTGGAGCCCTGTTGGCTGGCCCCGTGGGAGCCTCAGTGAACAGAGCCATCAGGACCCCCTCCAGGTCCCAGTCAATGACTGCAGCAGAAAGTTTTGGCCGATCTGGCCCTGGAGAAGATAAAGCCCTTAAACTAAGATTAGCCACGCTCATTCCAGCCCCACTCACAGCCAAGAGTCAAAGTCGATATTTGCTGAGTGGAAAAGGACAAAAGGAAACAAATTTCGTTTGCAAGCTCTCCAAACAGACCAGAAAAAGTAATTATCTGTTGCTTACCCCGTGCGTCTCCTCTCATAGAAAGACTAAGCTAATATGTCCCTGCTTTGAGGGAATATCAACATTTTGGTCTCTGGATCACAGACGATCAGCCAGCTCTCCGAATAGGGTGTTCAGCAAAGAGTTGGTGCAGGATGGAATCTTTAAAAAAGCAACAGAGCCAAAAAAATTTTTTTAAGTCGGGGGAGGGAGACTTCCCTGGTGGTCCAGGGGTTAAGACTCTGCGCTTCCACCGCAGGGGGGTCATGTTCGATCCCTGATCAGGGGCCTAAGATCCCGCATGCCACGTGGTGAGGCCAAATTATTTATTTTTAAAATTTTTTTTAACATCTTTATTGGAGTATAAACGCTTTACAATGGTGTGTTAGTTTCTGCTTTATAACAAAGTGAATCAGTTATGCATATACATATATCTCCTCCCTCTTGCATTTCCCTCCCTCCCACCCTCCCTATCCCACCCCTCTAGGTGGTCACAAACCACTGAGCTGATCTCCCTGTGCTATGCGGCTGCTTCCCACTAGCTATCTATATTACGTTTAGTAGTGTATATATGTCCATGCCACTCTCTCACTTTGTTACAGCTTACCCTTCCCCCTCCCCATATCCTCAAGTCCATTCTCTAGTAGGTCTGTGTCTTTATTCCCGTCTTACCCCTAGGTTCTTCATGACCTTTTTTTTTTTTTCTTGGATTCCATATATATGTGTTAGCATACGGTATTTTTCTCTTTCTGACTTACTTCACTCTGTATGACAGACTCTAGGTCCATCCACCTCACTACAAATATCTCAATTTCGTTTCTTTTTATGGCTGAGTAATATTCCATTGTATACATGTGCCACATCTCAGACACCATCAAACTCTTAGAGGAAAACACTGGCAGAACACTCTATGACATAAATCACAGCAAGATCCTTTTTGACCCACCTTCTAGAGAAATGGAAATAAAACCAAAAATAAACAAATGGGACCTAATGAAACTTCAAAGCTTTTGCACAGCAAAGGAAACCATAAACAAGACCAAAAGACAACCCTCAGAATGGGAGAAAATATTTGCAAATGAAGCAACTGACAAAGGATTAATCTCCAAGATTTACAAGCAGCTCATGCAGCTCAATATCAAGAAAACCAACAACCCAATCCAACAATGGGCAGAAGACCTAAACAGACATTTCTCCAAAGAAGATATACAGATTGCCAACAAACACATGAAAGGATGCTCAACTTCATTAATCATTAGAGAAATGCAAATCAAAACTACAATGAGATATCATCTCACACTGGTCAGAATGGCCATCATCAAAAACTCTAGAAACAATAAATGCTGGAGAGGGTGTGGAGAAAAGGGAACACTCTTGCACTCTTGGTGGGAATGTAAATTGATACAGCCACTATGGAGAACAGTATGGAGGTTCCTTAAAAAACTAAAAATAGAACTACCATACGACCCAGCAATCCCACTACTGGGCATATACCCTGAGAAAACCATAATTCAAAAAGAGTCATGTACCACAATGTTCATTGAAGCTCTATTTACAATAGCCAGGACATGGAAGCAACCTAAGTGTCCATCATCGGATGAATGGATAAAGAAGATGTGGCACATATATACAAAGGCCAAATTATTTAAAAAAAAAAAAAAAAGCAACAGGGCCGTTTTAAGCAACCTTATGATGACTTAAAATGACAATGACACTGTTGCTACTTTAGACCAGTAAAAGCTTGAGAAAGCTTAGAAAGAAAGCTCGTCTTAATCAGACTGACTTTAAATCTGCATCCAAACCACTAGCCTTTGGTGTACAAAGATGGCATATTTGATCAGGAAGAGACTTTAGGATTATCTAGGCCATTGCCCAATCCAGGTCCACCTCCCACCTGGGGCATCTGCTCCACACACTGTGTACACTGTACGCCACACAGCCAAAAGCACACCCCTTCTCACTCCCGTAAGCCACAGCTTTCCTGGGCTCTCCCGTCTGCGCAAGTGCCGACTGGATTGAGAAGGCAGGCCCATCACAAGCATCACAAGACCCAGAAGGCTTCGCCAGGAAGGGAATTGCCTGTATGGTATCAGAGTCCCCAATGAGGGCTGCATTCAGCAACCCGTGCCCAAGACCAAACAAACAGCTCCATGGGGACCGTGGGGTGAGCGAGTGGGGTGCACATCTGCACGGGGTGACATCTGGTTCAGAACTGTCAACCTCACAGCAGGAGGGGAAGACTGTAAACTCTGCCGGACAGGGGCTAAGGGATGCTGAGAGGACCCTGGCAACCCAGCCCGGGCTGGAATTCCCGGGGGAGCCCACTGCACACTTATCTGGGGTCTACTGTTCACTTTCCTTTCTCTAGAAATCCAGGCTACTTCTTTTTTTTTTTTTTTTTTTTTGCGGTACGCGGGCCTCTCACTGTTGTGGCCTCTCCCGTTGCGGAGCACAGGCTCCGGACGCACAGGCTCAGCGGCCGTGGCTTACGGGCCCAGCCACTCCACAGCACATGGGATCTTCCCAGACCGGGGCACGAACCAGTGTCCCCTGCATCGGCAGGCAGACTCTCAACCACTGCACCACCAGGGAAGCCCCAGGCTACTTCTTGATGGGGAGATGGGGGGAGCAGGGTGAGGGACTTCTTTTTCTTGCATTTTGTTCTAAAAGAGGGACATCCGAGTTAGATCTTCCTTGAGTGTTCCAGAGGAGCAGTGCAAGCTGTGTCTAACAGGGTCACCGCCCCGAAAGTACAAGTTCAAAAGGTCAGAGCCAAGTACTAGACCTTTTCTTTTTAATAAATTTATTTTATTTATTTATTTATTTTGGCTGCGTTGGGTCTTCGTTGCTGCACACGGGCTTTCTCTAGTTGTGGCGAGCGGGAGCTACTCTTCACTGCGGTGCGCGGGCTTCTCATTGCAGTGGCTTCTCTTGTTGTGGGTCCTGGGCTCAAGGCGCGTGGGCTTCAGTAGTTGTGGCACACAGGCTCAGGAGTTGTGGCTCGCGGGCTCTAGAGCGCAGGCTCAGTAGTTGTGGCGCACGGGCTTAGTTGCTCCACAGCATGTGGGATCCTCCCGGACCAGGGCTCGAACCCGTGTCCCCTGCATTGGCAGGCAGATTCTTAACCACTGAGCCTCCAGGGAAGCCCTAGATGTTTTGATTAAATGTGCATATTCCTTTTTTGGTGGGTAGGTGCTGTTTAATCTGTGTGGATCCAGGAATCAACAGGCATCTCTCTCCCTATTCAAATCGAAGGAAACGTCTAAATAGCATCCAATACCTCATTTCTTCGTGTACAACAAATGTCAATGATATGCAAACACAGGCACTTCACGGTGAAAGAGCAGTTTGTCAGAGTGGATAGTGAATGGGCTTCTCTTCTTGCTTCTGGTTACTCTGAGCTCTGCCTGGGAGCGGAGATCTTGCTGGGCGGCATCCAGGAGGCTCTCCTAGGTCAGATCTGCACAGTGTAGACATTGCCTTTGTTGCTCAAAAGGATGGATCAGACAGAAAATAAATTAAGTAGAGTTATCAGCTGATTACAATCACTCTCTGAGTTCTCACCTCGGCTACACTGTGGGTAATCTGCAAAGAGGCATCGAGCCCCAGACCCCTAGCCTGGCACTCAGGGCCCCTCGTACTCTCAACCTGCTAACCTATCCTTGCTGACTTCACTCCCTTCTGGCCGCTGGCATTTCCAGGATGGGCCGTCCTTTCTCTTGTCCAGACCTCTCAGGCTCACTCCAACACTTTCTCTGGACAGCTTTCCCTGACCAATCACTGAGCCCCCTTGACACCCTTTACCTCAGTATCATTCATCCTGTATCTCCAGAACCCAACACAGAACTGATACGTGGCAGGTGTCTGATTAATGTTCACTGAATAAATAAATCAGATATTCCTGAAACAATCAGCAAACTAAGTTGAAAAGAGATAAAGAAATGTGCACATTAAAAAGGTAACACACACACACACAGACAAGTCCTTTATATGCAATGAATACGTATAAAAGCTGGTGAAGTCCTCTAAACAAGGTCTGTAGTCTAGTTAATAGTATTGTACCAATGATGTACAATGGTGCTTTTAACGATGTACTAAAGTTATATAAGATGTTCTCACGGGGGAAGCCAGAAGAAGGATGCATGGGTCCTCGCTATGTTATTTTTGCAACTCCTGAGTCTAGGATTATTTCCAAATAAAAAGTTTCACAAAATAAACGAAACAAAAGAGGCAAGAAGTTTCAGGTACCAAATGATCAGCTGAGGTGAGGGGTTGCAGCCTCCCTTTTGCGACCCCATCATGTTCCCACCTGATACTCCCAGGTTAGGGATGATTCCAGCCTCGCTTTCTCTCTCCCTTCCCTCCCTCAGGTACTCAGCTGCGATGTCCTCCCCACTGAGGGTCTTCCCAGACCACCAGCACCACAGCCACTTTCCCCCAAGCTTATTTACTGCCTTCAGTGCATGGATCGTAATCAGAAATCTCTTGTCTGTTTGTCGCCTGTCTTTTCCCACCAAAAGGCAGATGCCACAGGACCTGGGACCTCAGCTGCGTGTTTACCACTTTGTCCCCAGTACCAGGGCATATCCTGGCCCACAGTACTTAAGAAATACTTTTAGATGAATAATGGATATGTTAATTAATAAAGTTATTAAATTAACTTTAATAAAGTTAAATTAGTAAACCAGTAAATTATTAAACCGATGCTGAGTGACGTTATTAGCCTTAAAGCCTTTCTAATAAAAATAGTAAGAACAACAAGCAAGTTCGTTACAAAATATAGCACTTGAACTATGGCTCGCTGGAAATGACTTGAAACATACAATGTGATGTCTGGAGTAGGTGCCGGAAGGAAGCAGACACCCCTAGAGCTGGTGTAATCAGAAAGGATGTCCAGTGAGCAACTGTCTGGATGGACATGGAAAGATGGATAGGTTTTTAAAAGAAGTCAAACTAGGAAGGGAGAAAAAAGGGTGCTTCAGAATTGAGAAGCAGCATGAAAGAAAACCTTAGTGGCATCCAGGCCCACATCTGTCCTTGTAGGAAGTTGGTGACCCGTCATGAGCAGTGCTGGGGTCAGGACGGTGACCGGGAGAGACAGACCCTGCCGGAGAGCTTCCACTTTAATCAGCTTTCTATCTGATAAAATAGTATCCGTAAACATCTACTTTTCTCATTAAGGAAGGCTTCCTGCTTGTATGGCAGGGAGTATAGAGACTGCCTCGATAGTTCTGAATTCTTACTAGCTGGAAGAATAGCCAGGAGGCTATTTAACATTGATTGGGGGAAGTAGGAACCCTTGTCCCTTTGGGGCAGACCCCTCCATTGTGGGGAGGGCCACTTTGGTGAGCTCTCCCGACCGTGCAGACAGAAGTCCAGTTCCTCCTCTTTCTTCCTTACAGGAAACACTGATATTGGAAAATTCATCCAAGATCAAATGCATCAGACTGGGATGTTAAGGAATCTGGCTAATGATGTCAAAAGCCATCTCATGAGTGATACACTCCTACCTAATTCCTTTTTTCTGTCATGCCCACCACCAAGCTGGACCAGGACTGCTGGAGGAGAAGAGACCTGGAAAGTTATCAGGAAATTCTAGGAGGGCAGGTTTAAAACTAAAAATTTGCATGCCACCCCTCATTTCAGAAGGCCACAGTTTGGGCAGTCTTGGAGCAACCAGTTCTTACCCATAACAGGTCTTCCTAGCCAAGTACGCTCGGTTCAAGCTATTCCCATAGACTTTGGTTCTTCTACAGCACAGAGTGTATTTCAACAAAGTCTTTAACCTACAGAAGTATCCTGAGGCCTCTTTATTCTAGCCTCAGCCACTGGGGCAGGGACATGGCATCACTGCTCTAGGGCCATAAGAAGTTGGGGCTCCGCTGATGGTTTTGCCGTGGATCAATGCCTCCGGCATCAGAGATATGCAGGGGTATGTGTCTCCCAGTCCACTGTCCCCAGCTGAGTGTAGTGCAGATGGAACAGATCCCAGTCTTCTCCAGATTCCATCAGCTGAGTAGGCATGGGGGCAGCGAAGAATAAGGAAGGATCATGGAAGGGAGAAGGGACTAAGGAAAGGTCACGTGTGGGGCTATGAGATGCCTCCATCTTCTTACCGTTCCCCAGGCTTGCCCCGTTTCCCAGACCCGGGGAGCTCCTATGCTAACTTGGAGTTTAGAGGCAGTTCAAGTGCCTACTCTTCTGGCATTCAGCCTTTCTCAAATCATGGCCAAGAGCTCCCATCCTCCCAGCCCACTAAACGGCAATCCTGGTGCCACATACCCATGGCTACAGTGTCTGGATACCTTTCCAGCAACACCCGTTAAACTTGAGCGATTCCCCCTTCCCAGAAATCTTGCTGCGAAAGCTTCCTCTGCTTAGTTCATGAAGTGGGCTCCACCCTCTTGCCGAACCCTTCAGTAAGTTCAGCAAGATGGCCACACGAGGTGTGTTTTATACCACCGACTACACGCAAAAGGGGCTCCCCCGGGCTTCCCTGGTGGCGCAGCGGTTAAGAATTCGCCTGCCAATGCAGGGGACATGGGTTTGAGCCCTGGTCCGCGAAGATCCCACATACCGTGGAGCAACTAAGCCCGTGCGCCACAACTACTGAGCCTGCGCTCTGGAGCCCGCAAGCCACAACTACTGAAGCCCGCAGGCCTAGAGCCCGTGCTCCACAACAAGAGAAGCCACGGCAATGAGAAGCCCACGCACTACAACGAAGAGTAGTCCCCGCTCGCCGCAACTAGGGAAAGCCTGTGCACAGCAACGAAGACCCAACGCAGCCAAAAATAAATATATAAATAAATAAATTTAAAGGAAAAAAAAAGGTGGCTCCCTGAAACTCACAGATTTAAGCATTGCAAAGACTGTGAAGGGTGATCTAACACTTCCAACCTAAGCTGTTTATCATTTCAGGCCCTGAGAGGTCACATTCCATTTACTCCTGTAGATTAAGATCTGTTGGTGCTACAGACTGGAGGACACTCTGGAGATGTCCCACTTAAATCTCAATCCTGGAGCTACCTAGATATGGTAGCCTTAGAGCATCATTCTGGATTGTTCCTAAGATTAGTTTTAAATGCTATTCCAGCTTTTAGGTTTTCATGCAGTGTTATTTTTACAGGCTGATTATAGGGGTAGAACGTGAGGGTGGTCCCCTTCTCATTTGCTTTATTCATTTTTATAAATTATACGCGCGCACACACGTTTCTACCGGCTGCCCCAACACGAGTCTCAGTGTGAACACCACTGAGCACTCAGGCAGGGAGAAGTCAGGGAGGAGTCAGCAAGCAGGGCCTACGCCTGCCCCGCCCCAAAGCCTCCCTAGTGCTCCAGCTTCTGGACCATCACCTCCACTTATTTTTCCTCCTCTTCATCTCTCTTCCTCTGTGTCTGCACCCCTCCCCCTTAATCACAACACAGTTCACTGAGGCATACAAGTTACTCTGCTTAAAGCAAACTGAGATGGGAATAACCGACACATTCAGCCCCCCCCCGGGGCAGCCATTCTGCTACCAAACACAACTTCACCAAACCAAATGGAAACCCCACTCCTTTCTCCTCTTTCTCATCTCTCTTCCAATTGATGGCAAGCGTAGGGGTTATGTTTTTTGAATGACTTGCTTTCTGGTGCCTCTTGACTGCTCAGACAACTGATTTGCCCATGAGCACCAGCTCTATCCATGTTGGAAATGTTCCTGAGTCTTAATTAAGGGCCAGTACTAGGCACTTGGATCAGCAGGATGAATCAAGACCTAGCCCATCAGGAACCCACACCTAGTGAAGGACACAGCCTATAACAGCAATTACTCTACAGTGTGGTTAAGTGCTGGGATGCAGGTACAAACAGAATGTCATGAGGAACTGCAAGATACAAGGTCCCCCCCAGTTAAAGCAAATCCTTTAACATGAGATAAAAAATTTACAGGGGGCTTGGGGCAGCTGACCAAGAATCTTGACCCCCTTCCTTGGTTTTCTCGGCTCAGTGATTGTTCCAGTCACCACGTTGAGGCCCCGGGGCAGCAGCATGGTGGGGAGCACACTGTTCTCATCACTGACAACTAAGGCAGAGGCAAGGGGGGCACATCTGAATCTTCATCTAAAGAATGGGGAGAAAAACAATGATAGAGATGATCACAGGCACAAAATAAGAGTTGGTGCTCATTGTTGGTACATCACTGCTGGTGGTGGTAATAATCTCGAACTCAGAAGAATCCACCCAGGCTGGACCCTGCCGGGGCTCTCAAGCACAAGCAGCTGTATTCACTGGCCACGTCTCGCAGGGGCTCTCACCACCCCAGCCTCAGACACGAATCTCTGCCGGAGAAGAAAATGAGTGCTGGCCAAGCTAGACAACCAGCCTCCAGCAGAGAATGGTGTGATCCCAGTGCTGCACCTGTTCCAGGTATGTTTATCGCCGTCCACCACCATCTGCTCCAACTCTAAGCGCCTTGCGGGCAGAGAACATGGTGTCATTACATGTTACTTAAGTAACAGAGCTGGGTTCACGCTCAACAAATGCAATCAGGAGATTTCTAATCTGGCAGGGGCTCTCGGAAAGAGTTACGTCCAACCTTTTCATTTAAAAATACAGTTATTGGGACTTCCCTGGTGGCACAGTGGTTAAGAATCCACCTGCCAATGCAGGGGACACAGGTTCGATCCCTGGTCCAGGAAGATCCCACATGCCGCGGAGCAACTAAGCCCATGCGCCACAACTACTGAGCCCTCGTGCTGCAACTACTGAAGCCCACGCACCTAGAGCTCGTGCTCCGCAACTAGAGAAGCCACCGCAATGAGAAAACCGCACACTGCAATGAAGAGCAGCCCCCGCTCACGCAACTAGAGAAAACCCACGAGCAGCAATGAAGACCCAAGGCAGCCAAAAATTTAAAAATAAAAATACAATTATTTACTAGATAATTTCTAAATATAGAAAAATTTAAGGAAAATGTAAATGGCCCCTAGTCTCACCACCTAAACAAACTAGGCCCATGTAAACCTTAAAAAATAAAACAAAAGTGCTAGATGCACCCTTGGGTTTTTTTTTTTTTTAAGACAAAACAGTACAGGAATGTGTAAAAAGTTGCTTCCCTCCTACCTTGAACCCTCAGTCCTCCCTACCTTTATCTTGTGTAACCTGCCAAAAATAAGTATGAAAATATAAGCACAGATATGCATGCACATATATGCATATACATATATACACATATATGACTTGATTCTTTTAACATAAATAGGACCTGAAACTTGCTTTTTTTTCCACTTAAAAAGTTGCTATGGTCTGAATGATTGTGTCTCCCCCAAATCCTAACATCCAATGTGATGGTATTAGTAGGTAAGGCCTTTGGGAAGTGATTAGATCATGAGGATGGGGCCCTCATGAATGGGATTAGTGCCCTTATAAAAGAGACCCTGCAGAGCTCCCTAGCCCCTTCCATCAGGTGAGAATACAAGAAGTCTGCAAACCAGAAGAGGGTCCTCACTAGATACCTTGATCTTAGACTTCCAGCCTCCAGAGCTGTGAGAAATACATTTCTGTTGTTTATAAGCCACCCAGTCTGTGGGATTTTGCTACAGCAGCTTGAACAGACTAAGACAAAAGGCAGTGGACAGGGACCTCCCTGGTGGCGCAGTGGTTAAGAATCCGCCTGCCAATGCAGTGGTTAAAAATCCACCGCCAATGCAGGGAACGCAGGTTTGTTCCCGGGTCCAGGAAGATCCCACATGCCACAGAGCAACTAAGCCCCTGCGCCACAACTACTGAGCCCACCCACCTAGAGCCCGTGCTCTGCAACAAGAGAAGCCACCGCAATGAGAAGCCCACACACCGCAATGAAAAGTAGCCCCCCTCACCGCAACTAGAGAAAGCCAATGTGCAGCAATGAAGACCCAACGCAGCCAAAGATTAAAAATAAAATTTTAATAAATAAAAAAAAGGCAATGGACAAAGTTCTCAAACCAAAATACTTGCTTCGTACTCCCCACGCCAGGCTACGTTCTGATTATATTATGATCTTGAGCAGTTTATTTAACCTCACTGTGCCTTGGCTTTTTCAAGTGTAAAACGGGAATAGGTGAGTCAATACATGTAAACTTCTCAGAATGTAGACGGCACTCAAAAAACATGTATTATTGTTACTTATTATATCTTTGCACCCCTCCCACGTTATCCTATTTAAATGCTGCCCGGTGTGCCAAGGATATACACTGGTCTACCAAGGATAAACACTTATTCAGTCCCCGAGGGATGGGTATTGAGGTTGTATCTAACTTTTTGCTGTTGCTATTATGAACAATATCAATATTCCCATTCACCAGTTTTTGATACTTTGGTGAGTAGATCCATGGGATACATTCTTGAGGGTGAACTTGCTGGGTCAATGCTTTTGATAGATATTGCCAGATGCCCTTCCAAGATGCTCTACCAATGCATCCCCCCAGGAAAACAGAGAGAGGGTGTCTATTTCCCAACTCCAGCCCAGAATTGGATATTCTCAAATTTTTAAATACTTACCATACAAGTGACGAATGGTATCACATTTGTAGTTTTGATTTGAGCCTCTTTAAATTATGAGTGAGGTTGAGAACTCTTTAATTTACAGATGAGAAAAATAGACACCCAGTGTCCCCTAACTGGCTTAAGGTCTAATCCTGAGCTAGTTATACAGACAAGCCTGGACCAGATCTCGGCTCGGACCACCCTAAGGATGCCCTGACCCCCAGCACCAGGAGGAGAGGCTGACAACCAGTGGACAAACTTCTTCTTTCTCCCTGCCGGGCACACCAGCTGGGTAGGCAGGTGGCTCTCCGATGCCTGGGTTAGAGTGAGAGCCTCCCTCGGTACCCGCAATCCCAAGGTGCTTCCCCTGCCTGACAGGGAAATCTCAGCCTCGTCCTCAGCCCAGGAAGCAGGGCTGTGGGGCCTCTCCAATTGGAGAGCTGCTGACTGCGGCTCGAATACAGAAGGCTTTGCCTCCGAACTGCCTGAGGTTCCAAGGTGTTTTTTCTCCTGTTCATGTCATATCAAATGTTGTTCCATCTGAGAGCAAAGTGGTTCGTGCTGTGATTGGACCTTCACATTCCTCTGTCTCCTTCTCTGTCGAACTGGACTTTATTAACTGGGAAAGAAAGCTCCTTGCAGTAGGGAAAGTATCTCTGGCCACATCCCACGGGCAGGGACAGGGCAGGTGTTCACGGAGCAACACAGGGGTGCGAGTACCCGGTCTAGGTGAGGGGCTCAGCTTCTGGGTCTCACTGGTGCTGTGACCTTGGGTGCTTCTCTCTAAGCCTCACCGTCCCCACCGGAACGACGGAAATGACACCGATACCTGCTTTGCCTACCCTGCAGGGTTGTTTCAAGTTAAGTAGATCATGTGGGTGACACTGCTTTGAAACTGTGAGACTCAACACAAATGGGGGATCTCGGTGAATGTCAACCAGCTGGTCGCCATCGGCTTCCAGGCCAGAATGTGCCTGTAGGAAGCAGCCATCCTCAGACATGGGGTGGGGTCTGCCCCTGCTCCCAGATATGCCTGAAGCCGTCCACCTCACACCAAGCACACCAGAACCAGGCTGATCGTCATGACACAGACTGAGTCGAGGCTTCACCTTGATTGTGCAAAAAAGCATTTCATAAGCATCTGTTTATGCACCCGCTAAACTAGGTGTTCAGCAAAGAGAACAGCCAGTAACTTCATATTCCTTTGGCAATAGGAAGCACAGCTCCACTTGCTGGAATTTCTCAGCCAACTGACACTCATCATACGTTAGAATTAAAAACTAAACATGGCCATTTTGAAGGGAATCGTCCTACAGTTATTATATATTTCCATACTACTTTCTTCAAAAAAAAAAAAAAAAAGAGTTAAATACAGTCCAGCCTGTCTGCTTATCTCACTGCCACCTTCATCAACACTGATTATCCTTCTAAGTCTCGAATCATAAGAACCCGTTCTACCACTCCTAGCTTTGAGACCTTAGGCAAACTACCTCTTTGTGCCTAAGTTTTCTCGAAAATCAGACAACCACGTTAATTAGGAGCGTGGCTACATTAATAACACAAAACCAGCAAGGATCAACTTAAAGTTTAGTGCATGGATTTGGAGAAGGCTCTTTTGTTCTCTGAGATATGTTTTGTTTCTCCCTAACGCCTGGCTATATTCCAGAGAGCTGAATTTGCTGGCTCCGTGAGGCTATCTTGTGTAGATATAAATTCCTTTTGGGGACTTGGAGAACATAACTAAGGCCCTGATGGGGATTGTTACACCAACAACCCAAGCCCAAACCCAAGCGTTCAGTTCCAAAAGGGAGACTTAAAGCCAGCACCCTGGAACAGCAGGGCAGAGATGAATAGAAGACACAGAGAGCACGGAGGCAAGGACAACAGGAGCCTCCTTGAGCCTGGAGAGCGAGGAACAACTTCCTTACTGTTGGCTGTACGCACAGACCAATGCCCCAAACAAGCGAGCTTCGTCTTTGTAAGAAGAAACCTTCAGGACTTCTCTGGTGGCGCAGTGGTTAAGAATCCACCTGCCAATACAGGGGACATGGGTTCGAGCCCTGGTCCAGGAAGATCCCACATGCTGCGGAGCAACGAAGCCAGGGTGCCACAACTACTGAGCCTGCGCTCTAGAGCCCGCGAGCCACAACTACTGAGCCCACGTGCCACAACTACTGAAGCCCGCGCACGTGCCTAGAGCCTGTGCTCCGCAACAAGAGAAGCCCGCGCGCTGCATCAAAGAGTAGCCCCTGCTCACCGCAACCAGAGAAAGCCGGCACGCAGCAACAAAGACCCAAAGCAGCCAAAAATAAATAAATAATTTTTTTAAGAAAAGAAGAAACCTTCAGATGCCCACTTAGGAAACTGAAATATACAGGATGAAATATAAAAGTGAACACCCAAGAGGGGGAAACCAAGCAAAATGGCTGCTCCAGAAGGTCTGTGTAGGAGGAGCTGAGAAGGGGCACAGGGTTGGCCAAGAAGGGGATGGCTGCGGGACTCCACAGATGGCCCACCTGCAAAACAAGCACACGGAATGCTTGCTTGAGTGGTTTATGTTGTATGTGAGATGGAGAGTTTGCGGGGCTAGAGTCCCGAGCCACTCCCTGGTTCAGTCTCTGGAGAGGACAATAATGAAGAGATGAAGCAACTCCATTTCAGGCGACTGGTCCATTTTTCTGAAGGATGTAAAGAATTCTCTCAAAGCTCTGCTCACTTGCTTCCACTGAGCTAGGTTTCTAGAGTTCTATCTATAATATTGAAGTTGTACATTATGGGCATCACACAGCTATTTATAAATATTTCAGCTCTCTCTCCTTCACGTACACAGTTATATAACATCTTCCCACCTTGTTGAAGTTAGGTGTGGCCGCATGACTAGCTCTGGCCAATAAAATGTGAGCGGAAGTTGGATGGCTTTAAGAGCCAGCACGTGCTTCACCATTTTCTCCTTTCCCTCAGCCTTGGTGACAGGGAATGTTCCATTGCCTCCATCCGGGACTGAGGTCAAGGACGCCTTGAAGCACAGTCCCTAGGCAACCTCAATAGATACGTAGGGTAAGCAAGAAATAAACCTTCATTGTTTTATGCCCCTGAGTTTTGGGGGCCATCTGTTAACCTATCACCTAGTCTACCCTGAGTGATACACACGTACCACTTAGCCACCAGAACATGACCTTCTTCTAAATCAGTAACTGGGTGTGCACCCAGAGAATTCACAGTACTAGGAACCTAGCTGTTTATTACAGACGTAGACACAATTTTTAATTATGAGAAACCAAACTCCTTTCCAAAAGGTAAATTTTAAAACTAAGCTCTCAGGAATTCCCTGGCGGTCCAGTGTTCAGGACTTCGTGCGTTCATTGCCAAGGGCCCAGGTTCAATCCCTGGTCGGGGGAACTAAAATCCTACAAGCCATGTAGCACGGCCAAAAAATTAATTAATTAATTAAAAATTAAAAGAAATTAAATAAAACTAAGCTCTCAAACAATCCCCCAAACCCTCTAACTCCTTTCCTGAGCCCCAGTGTACACGTCCCCAGGTGCAAGGCCAGACATTAAAACCTGCTCCAAATGCATCATCTACCAGCAGAGGAGAAGGCAATCATCTTAGGAAACTCCACTTTCCAATGTGGAAGATTTCCCGCACGACATTCTTGATCAACACGTGAGTTCATCCTCCCAGATGTCAAGCTGGACTGGCCAAATGGGAACTCCTCTGTGGGCTCTCTTTCCCTGTTGAATCCAGAGTTTTAAAATGCAGTTCCTTGCAAATTTCCTGGTGGTCCAGTGGTTAGAACTCTGTGCTTCCACTGCAGGGGGGGCGGATTCAATCCTTGGTGGAGGAACTAAGATCCCGCACGCCACACGCATGGCCAAAAAATAAAATAAAATAAAATGCAGCTCCTGGAACATCACTATGGGTTGACACCCCCCAGAGTCAGGTTCAACCCAATTTCTCATGCCTCCAAAGGCATATTTTAATTCACCATTTTATTTAATATATAAAACATGAATGAAGACAAAACTTGCAGTACTCTCCTACACTAAAAAAAAATCCACAAAGTTTTTCTACAGCAAACGTATCAAAATATATGTCTCACACAGTTGCAATGTAGTTCAGGTACACTGGCTAAGTTGCGACCAATGAAATCTTCCCATTTCTAAAGACCAGGACCAAAGACACAGCTTCTGTTTATATGAAGCCACTGATTCAATCATTTGGGGTCAGATTTATTGTTTTAGCCATCATTACCTTTTTCACTTATAAATCAGTATCAATCTAGTCATTTTAGTGACCAAAATAACTAGACCATGATCTAATTTCTTAGGTTGTTAAAATAACCAGATCAGAGTCACAGTGGGTGAATCAATAAAATGCCTGGAAATAAATATGAGGGGAAATGTATAGCCACCCCATTGGATGTCAAGGTCGAAAGGCCTGCCTACCACCCGTATCCGTGCCTCAAGCCTTACAATTTATATCTATATTCTGACTTCCCAAGGTGCCGGGGCCAACCTCTAAGAATTTCGATGTGCACGTATTGCAGAACCACTCGGATGTAATAGTCAATTAAATTATTAATGAAAGAACTATACAAATAAAACATCATGCTCTTTTATGCAGTAATAATTATTATCATAAGCAATGCAAATTGAATAATAAGAATCATCAGGACAGTTCGGTGATAAGCTAACAATTTCTGGCAATCAGACCAAACATCTCTGCTCAAGCTGTTTAATAAAATAAATAGCAGGTTGTTGACATTTTTGTTCAGTTAAACACACACACATCCAGAGACTACTTATGTGTCCCGAGTAGAAGAGCTAAAAAAGAAGTGGAGACTGACTAATACAAAAGTGGAACCACTTACAACGGGGATCATTTAGATATCTCCACAAGAAATCAATGAATCCTATAAACTGTCCCAGAATCAAATGACATCATTTGCTCATTTATACACACATTGCATACACATATATTTACATATACATCTGCATTACATGAATATGCATATATATACAACATTATAAGAATCTTCTTATAATGTTTCAGGTACTTTCACGTGACGGATAAAGTTAAATGCCATAAGAATACTAGGCTGTCACTATTTAGAAGCATTTACCAAGCACCTAACTTCCTAGCACACAGGCACACACCACTTTGCAAAAAAACAAACCTTTTCCTTCTTTACCTTAGAGGACCCCCGATGCTGGAACCCTCTAGAAATCATGCAGTCTCAATCAGCATTGCCCAATCTTCTACCAGTTCACCGAAGACTGATTCAGAAGAGAAGCTGTCCGTTCACAGATCAAACTAACCACAGAGAAAGTCTATTAAATTCTAATTGGCAAGTCATTTGGACCTTCCAGTAGCAACTACAACCAATTTCCTGCCTCTTTTTGTGCACCTGGAAAAATACGTTTTCTATCTGAGGTAATGATATCCTCTGGTATTCAGAGGAAAAAAGTCAAAGGCAGTGAAGTCTCCTCAGCTTCCAGCAAGAAGAAAGAAATGCTAAAGAGTGAGCTGAACCTACCTGCCGTCAGATGTGTTCATGTCACAAACAAACTCACCTTCTCCTAGGCTGGTTAGAAGTCCAACCATTCAGAGGCCACTTGACTGGGCTTGGGGGCGTGTTACGCCTTTTACAAAAGCGCCTTCCTCATGAGCTGTCATAATAACGAGACCAATTTAGATGCCATTCTCTTTCAAGGGGTATCAACTTCAAAACAGCTCTACCTCTTCAGACTCTGGGAGATGCCCCTGCTCTGAGTTGCAATTATTCCTTTGAACCTAACTCTATCCTAAAAGCCAAAAACCTCTCACCTGAGCTACGTGGCTACCACCACTGATGGAGCTACGAGACTTGAGCACAGTTCTGAGTTTGGGCTCAAAAGACTCGGTCCCTGGTTAACGCCCAAATATCCATTTGGGGAGTTCACATGCATATACCAGAGTGAGAGTAAAATAAACGTGGACACATAAATATGCCCACTACAGGGAAACGGCAACCAGGAGTAACAGTTCACCCTCTGCCTTTGCAGGGGGGATGGGGTCTGCCGATTTCCACCAGGAGACAAAGGTGTGGCTGTGTATTCTTAAGCCGGAGTGCTGTGGCCAGATGTCTGCTCATCGTTTCAAATGCCTTTCTTCTCTCCTCCCTAAAGCAGGAAGAAAGTCTTCATTGATGCTCTGTCTCTAGCGCTTGCTAATCTCCTGTTTAATAAGGAAGACAAGCCCCAGGCTGCGGACCTCCAGTAAACAGTAGTAGAAGCCAGTATGGAGGAGAGAGAGGGAGGTGAGAAGGGAACCAAGGAGAAGGGGCGAGAGAAGCCAAGTCAGGGAGGTTCCCAGATCGTGATTTTGCACCACAATAAAAT
This sequence comes from Delphinus delphis, assembly GCF_949987515.2. Classification (NCBI taxonomy): domain Eukaryota; kingdom Metazoa; phylum Chordata; class Mammalia; order Artiodactyla; family Delphinidae; genus Delphinus; species Delphinus delphis. Next base: position 14,875,306 of record NC_082684.1, on the reverse strand, counting down.
TTCAAAAATAGTTTCGGAGAGGCGTAGGTTGCCAACTTTTTATTTTTCCAAGTAAAGAATACTGAACTCACTATCTTGAGTTTATTTTTCTCTTTGCCTTGGACTGGGGAAAAGTTCATCTTTGAACACTTATTTGTACATATCTGTTTGCTCCCCCCTCCTCCCCACACCCCATCAACTGTAAACTCAAGCAGCCCCCTCAGAATCTCTCTACCTTCCACACAGGAGGGCCCCTGGTGTCCAGGAACCACTGAAATAGACAGATTGGATCCCGAATCTGAGAATTATTACTTACTTTCTCATTTCACTTCACAATGTTTCACATTTCCTTATCTTCCTTCAGAGAATTTCTGTGAAACACCTTTTCTAAGGTGACATAACTATATGGCCATCTCAAAAAAAAAATCAACACATTTTACATCGGATCCAATTCAACCCTTGATAAGAAAGCACTATGCATGCTTTTAATGGAAATGAATTCTAACAAAAGGGTGTATTCACACTTTCAGCCTAGGGGCCTGACCCACCAGGGCCAAGAACACATGTGCAAGGAATGTGAATGCCGTCTTTTGCAGGCAGACAGCAGAAGGAGCAAATGACCAAAGATTTCCATCCATTTATCTTGACACAAACCTACTCTTCCGCCAGCCAAGATGACGGTTCTGAAGGGAACCAACTTGGAGAGTCTGGACCCGAACCAGGGCTTTCAGCAAAAACTAAGGATTTAGACCAGCTTAATTTCTGAATTCTTGTAAAACAAAGACCATATATGTTAAAGTGGCCAGCTCAGGGCCTGTGTGCAAAAATCTCCCTCTTCCCTTGAGACGAGAGCTCTGTATCTGGCCTCTCTCTCCCTGGCAAACAGCTTGCAAAGGGCTTTCAAACATGAAGAACTCTTTGTTGAAAGAGCTCTCATATCTACCTTGTTATCTGCAGTACATAGGAACAACTGACTTAGAAGTCTTTTCAATTCATTCTCATTAAATAAAAGATGGATTTTCATCTCATTTCCAATTATCAGTCAGGAACATACATTCTTTTTTTCTGGCTGCATTGGGTCTTCGTTGCTGCGCTCGGGCTTTCTCTAGTTTCGTTGCGGTGCATGGGCTTATTGCAGTGGCTTCTCCTGTTGTGGAGCATGGGCTCTAGGTGCACGGGCTTCAGTAGTTGTGGCACGTGGGCTCAGTAGTTGTGGTGCACAGGCTTAGTTGCTCCGTGGCATGTGGGATCTTCCCGGACCAGGGCTCAAACCCATGTCCCCTGCATTGGCAGGCGGATTCAAACCACTGTGCCACCCAGGAACATACATTCTTAAGTAATGACAATTATAATCACTTTAAGAGCTACCATAAAATGAGCGCTTACTGTCTGCCAAGCACTGTGCCAAGTATTTTACTTTTGTTTATTTATTTTTTTATTGATGTGTAGTTGACATACAACATGATGTTAGTTTCAGGTGTACAACATAGTGATCCCACAATCGAATACATTATGAAAGGATTACCACGACAAGTAAAACCATCTGTTCCCATGCAAAATTATTACAGTACTATTGACTCTATTCCTTATGCTGTACTTTACATTCCCAGGACTTATTGATTTTAGAGCTGGAAGTCTGCATCTCTTAATCCCCTTCACCCAACCCTCCTCCCCCTGTGCCAAACATTTTATAAGAATTATTTTATTTAATTCTCACGCCAACTCTATAAGTTAAATATCATTATCCCCCTTTTACAGATGGGGAAATGGAGGCTCAGATACCTTCCATTATTTTCTAGGAATACACAGCTCAGAAATCACACCCCAAGTCATTCAGCTGGAAAGAGGAGGGACAGGAATCTGAAACTCTGGCTGATACGCTAAGCCTAACATCCTCTGCCTCTCCCTGGCACCCTTGGGTCACTCACTACAAGCAGCCCTGCCAGAAGCCACAGCCTTTACAGTGCATGCACTTTAACTAGCACCGCTAAAAACGCAGGCCATCCCGTCTTTCCTAGAAGCCAGCGTTGTTTTCACTCTGCTTTCAAGTCCTGTTGAGGCTTCATGCCTGCTCTCTCAGGCCTTGGACCACCACAGCAGTCATTCAGTCCCATCAGACAAAGCCATTTCTCTCAGGAGAGCTGGTATCATTCCACAATGGTTTATGAGGGACTAAAACTCTGCTCTTGTTTTAAATAAAGCAAGCCCTCCAAAGTTCACAAATCTCTTTCATCTGCTTTAGTTTGTGATGACAACGAGACGAACGTTAGTGGGGAAGCTGTCCCCTCCCCCACCAATGTCTCGCTTTGTGACCTTCCTTGGAGGTTCTGCGGCCCCTCAGTTTCTCTACATACAGAAGACAAACTCTTACCTTCTTCACAAAAATGAGTGTGGCGACCAAGTGAGATAGTAAAAATACTTGGAGAAACAAAAAATTAAATGCCGTCTACAACGAAGGTGTTAATGTCCTATCTTTTCCAAATAGTACAGGTTCTGGCAAATTCCACTGGGCATTTATGTACAAGGCCAAAGCACAGATCCAGAAACTCTCTCTGTTACATATATGGGGATTTCCATGTAATGAAATGTTTCTGGGAAACACCTTAGAGCCATAAGCAAACGTGCTAAGCGGGCAGCCACAGGAAAACTCCCCATAGGTCTATGAATCAGTCCCCGGGAGAGTTTTCTCTTTTGTTTATTAACATTTGGGCCCCATGTATGACTCCAGCATAACTTCCCTTGGCATTAAAGTAACCGGGAACTGAGATTAATTGCCCGATTTTTAACTACCTTTGGCCTCTTGGCACTTCATGTTGTAAGTACCCTGCCTCTCAGGGCACGCTGACAACAAGTGATCTGTCGTCGGCTATGCTGAAAGAGCTCTGGTGTCTGCACAGTTATGATCACTAAAATAAAGGGTTCTAGCCTTCTAAGAATCTAACACACACACTCTTTGTGCGGCTTTACAGATGCCTCAAATAATGAGACCATCACAGGAACACATATTGAATTGAGTTGCTCGACTATTTACACACCCCCTAACCTGTCCAGCTGCCTCTGCCTCTTCTGGCCTCAGACTCCACTTTGAACATGGATTTCTGTTGTCCTTTCTGGAGTCTCTTATTTTCTCCACTGTATTCATTCAGAGGGGGGAAAAAAAAGACCTCATAAATGTCATTTCATATTCCAAGCAATTTGCTATAGGCAACTACACCATTACGTTGTACAAATAAATTTACATAAATCATTATTAGAATGTTTTATCTTAGCAAGATTATTTGGTTCCCAGAGCACACATTAAATGCATGCTTAAAGCAGAATATTTAAAAGTTATTCCTATATTGTTTATGAGATGGGATTAGAAATTTCCATCTAATTTTTCTTTCATAATGGAATTCCTTTAGTTTTCTTTGTACATCTAGAAACCACATGTATAATTGTCTGGGGGGTTTCTTGAAGCAAGCATTGCAATAGGTGCTTCTGTTACATTTGGTCCATTTTTCAGAGACTATTCCCTTTGATTCCGTGGGGTCAGTTCTGAACAGTGATTAGGAAGGCCAGGAACCAGGGAAATTAAAACCATCTCCTGAGTAGATGGGTTTTTGTCTGATAAAATTCTTCAAGCAAACTGGTCGTTGGTTGTGGTTTGGCTTTTTTTTTTTTTTTTAATAAACAAACTTGTAAACAAACTTCCTGAAAATGGAGCTCAGTTTCTACTCACTGTTTAAGTTGGGAAGATGCCTGTTTGGATCAACTGCACAGCACATGGCAAGTCTTCACCGGCTGGAGTTCTACTCCACCCTAGATCTCAAAATAAAATCTTTTCTCCCTATATATAAAGGTGGTGCCCATTTTTAAAACGAGCTGCAGTTGTCAACATTAAGGAAGCAGGCAGAAAGGGACCAAGTGAAAGTCAGGAGCAGCGCTTGCCACCCTGAACCTGTTAACTGCTGGCTCCGGAGAACCCCTTCATGATTCCATGACTTGTCTTCTCATCGGGGTCAAAAAGGGCTGGACTCACCACTCAGAGCTGTACCCTTCTCCCCGTGTGCGGTCTGGGAACAGACTCCCAAGCCAGTGTCAGGGAAGGGGGGCCCCACGTGGTCAAGGGCACAATCCTCGTAAAGGATGAGTGAGGCAGTCACGTGCAAGAGCTGGAAAGAGCAAGAAAAAGCTGGGTTCAAAGCAAGCTGGTGCCACTCTCTAGCTGTGACCACAATTTAAACCTTTCTGCATCTGTTACCTCATCTTAAAATGACATTACTTGTACCTACTTCACAAGTTTGTTTGGGGAATTAAATGAAAAGAAGGCAGGCAGAAGCTGAGGACAGTGTGACCTCTGGAAGAGGCTCAATAAACAGTAGCTAACATTAATCTTCAAGGATGACCAGTGGGGTGAAGCTGGCGTGAGCATGTCATGTATTGTCCATACCAGCATATTTCCAGGTGTGTAATGAAGGGCTGTATTATAATTCTGTTGGGTCAACTGGCAAATGCTAGGATGCTTCCAGGCACACTGGGGCATGTGTGACTATCCCAACTCCAGCCCATCACCATTCAAGACCCGGTAAAGAAGTTAGGTAACGATTATATCTTGCATATTTTACAACTCGTTATACCTTTTAGAGATCTTTCATACATCTTTTTAAGCCTTTCATAAACTGTGTGAAAAAATGTAGGTCTGGGTTAATTACCCTTTAATCATGAGCAGACAAAAGCACAGATAAAAGTTTGGGCTTTCCCACAGTGCTACAGTGTTGCAGGGGCAGTGGGAACCCCAAACGTACCTCACGCTGCTCCCTACTTCCTACCCTCCCAGCAACGAGACAGGGTCATGTGACTAGTTCTGGCCAATGGACTGTGGATGTGGAATTGGTCTGAGTCACTTCCGGTCTAAGGCACCTAAGAATGGGTGTGTGTTCTCAACTCTTTTTCACATATTGAAGCAACCAGGAAGCCACAGTTTGAGACGTAGGTGTCACAGGATGGGGGAGGCAGCAAAGCCACACTCGTGCAATCCAACTCTGGGTGAGTGAGAAATACACTTTTATTGCACTAAACCCTGAAATTTGGAGTGTACTTTTTACCCTAGTATCCCACAGCCTGCCCTGGCTCAGCTAGCTAATACGATTAGAACCCGCATCTCCAACTTTCACCAGTTTTCACTCAACAGTATCAAAAATCCCCACCAGACTGGGAAAATGCTGCGAAGATTAAATGCCATAGCTTACTCATGGCAAACCTTCAATGCTTACTTGATTTAAAACAAAATGCTTTCTTGGTTTAAAACAAAATAGTTCACACCCAGTGCCAAGTAAAAAGAAGAAAGTTCCAAAATGCAGGCTATATTTTAATTTGGTGCTGATTTGTTCCAACATTTACGTTAACCTGAGAAGCCTGGATGCCTCCTTTTAAAGACGACCCTAATAATTAGATTCCTGAAATGAAATAGCCTCAGTGTCACATCTAGCTTTAACTGAAAGTTAAATAGATGAACAGAAAAATCCAACTAGACTAGGACCAATTCTCTATCTCAATCTAGAAAATGCCTCTCTTCCTCTCTTGCTTATTTAAATCCCACTCATCCTTCAATCCTATTTTCTTTATGAGGGAAAAAGTTCCACACCTCAAATTTTGCAAACACTTGTGTCAATCAATTGCCTAGGCCAGAGGATAGCACCTTTTTTTCTATAAAGGGTCAGAAAGCAAATACTTTATGGTTTCTGACGCACCTATTCAACTCTGCCCTTGTAGCGCAAAAGCTGGTATAGACAATCTGGAAATAAATAAACATGACTATGTTCCAGTAAAACTTAATTTAGGGACATTGAAATCTGAATTCTGTATCATCTCTACGAGGCAAAATATACTATTCTTCTTTTAATTTTTTCCAGTCATTTTAAAATGTGAAAACCATCTCAGCTTGTCCACCCCAGACAAGCAGTGGGCCACGCCTGGCCGGCGGGCCATAGCTGACCCACCCCAGGCTTAGAAGAGGCAGGGCAACGACAGATTAGGCAGTCGCTTGTGTGGGAGGGGAACACGAATACTGTTATTCTAGTTCTTCCACTTCCTGGTGGCTGGTGATCCAGGGCTCTGACTCCAGGAAGGCCTGAGCTCCTGGATGAGCCAGGCCTCAGTTCCAGAAGCACTGGTGCACGCTAAGGAAGGTGGTGTGTGGCCACGCAGACCTGACGGGCTGGGCGGGGGCCTCGGCCGGCGACCCTCACCAGCACCCTCAAGACCCAGGGCAGGAACGCCGCCACTGCTTTATCCAAAAGCGCTAGGTGTGGGCAGGATTTGCTGGGCCATTGCAAGATGAATCAGCACACTGGGCTCCCATCCCTGACTATGGCCCCAGCTTCAGCCTTGAGGCCCTCCCTGAATTCTGGTTTTCAGAACTCGTGATACACTCTTGGCATCAACGTACAAACTCACGTTCCTGGCTTCTTCTTCCTACCCTTCCATTCCACTTCTCAGCTCAGAATCACCCATTGTGAATCACCAGGGACTGACCTCACACAGCACCTGGTTCATCCCGGGGCCCTGTCAAGCCACACCCGCCAGGCAGAGTGCAGAGGGGAGGGGGGCAGGTATGTGAGGATAAACAATCAGGTAGAGAGGCAGAGGCCAGGTATGGGCAAGCCCAAGGAAGCAGAAGGCCAGCCAGGTAGCCAAGCCAGGGCTGGGGCACCACAGACTAGGGTCCCCTGAAGGAAGCCGTCAGCCAAGGTGACTCTGTAACAGAGCAGGGAGCGTGTCCCCAGGGGAACCTTAAGGGACCCAGGCCCTGAGGAGGAGCCTGGCTCTGGCTGGGATAGAAGAGGCTCGGGGTCCTCCAAGCCCTGTGTGGTCCTCACTGGCTAGGCTCATGGCAGGCTCGTTCCCGCCTTCCGGGCCAGACCAGGCTGCTTCTCTTCCCTCTTGGCTGTGACCAAGCCCGCCTTCAGCCCTCCCTCTTCCATGAACTCTCCGATTATTTCAATCCCAATCCTCAAGGTCTCTTAATTCCCTGAACCAGAGAGCTACCATAGTGCACGGCTCCGGCCGGAAGCTGAGCGCCATCTGCCATTTTCTTATGAGTGAGTCGTGGCTCCTTTGCTAAGGTCTGAGCTGCATGAGGATGTATCTTATGTTTTTATACGTCTTATAGTTTTTTATCCCCATCTGCCCTGAGAACACATAACAGATACTCAATGATACTTATTAACTCAATTAAAAGGTCCAACATTAGAAAGATTAATACAATTCAAAAGAAATATAGGGGCTTCCTTGGTGGCACAGTGGTTGAGAGTCCGCCTGCCAATGCAGGAGACACGGGTTCGATCCCTGGTCCGGGAGGATCCCGCATGCCGCGGAGCAACTAAGCCCGTGCGCCACAATTACTGAGCCTGTGCCCTAGAGCCTTCGAACCACAGCTACTGAAGCCTGCACGCCTAGAGCCCGTGCTCCACAACAACAGAAGCCACCGCAATGAGAACCCGCGCACAGCAACGAAGACCCAACACAGCCATAAATTAATAAATAAATAAATTTATAAAAAGAAATACAGTATTATGGGAAAGAAAATGACTTAGAGAAACTAGGTACGGCAGAGGCTAGTTTCTATACAAAAATTCCCAGCAATGTGCCTGTTGCTTTGTGTCTATGACACACACCAACATTTTAAATAAAGATGTGACTCATTATCTTAATGCCTAAATTCATTGACCACATTGTCAGTCTGATCAGCTGTATAAATTGATCATTAAGAAGACGCGGGGAAAAAAAAAGAAAAATAAGACGCGGAGGGGGCTTCCCTGGTGGCGCAGTGGTTGAGAGTCCGCCTGCCGATGCAGGAGACACAGGTTCGTGCCCGCTCCGGGAAGATCCCACATGCCGCGGAGCGGCTGGGCCCGTGAGCCATGGCCGCTGAGCCTGCGTCCGGAGCCTGTGCTCTGCAACGGGAGATGCCACAACAGTGAGAGGCCCGCGAACCGCAAAAAAAAAAAAAAAAAAAGACGCCAAGACGCGGAGGAAGAGGGGGAGGATTTCAATTGCTGGAGAAACAATCAATTTGGCATTTGCATTTAAATATAGCTTTGGTATTTCATTTATTCAGTGCAATCTCCAAGAGGTGTAAGCCAGCTGGGGAAGGCAAAGCTTGGTTACCTGAGTCAGAATGGGTCCAGGAAACCGAGGTCAGCATTGCTCCAGTCACAGAAAGGACAGAGAGGCCTCCATGATCACGAGAACGCTGGTCTTCTAGGAGATGATGCGTCTAGTGGCTGGTGGAGAGGAGCAGAAGGACGACGGGATTAGAGCAGAGGAGGAGAGAGAACCCTCTCAACCACGGTGGATGTCACCTCTGGCCTGACTCTCTAAAACATGACATACTTCAGCGAAAAAGTCAATTGCAACGGTACCTCTTTATTTCTTGGCAAGTTATTGAAGCACTGGGTCTTTCGTGATGGAGTGTTCTTGAAACTGCCTCATGGGGCATAAAAGGACCCAGAGATTTGAAAATACATGCCATAGATATTATGAGATTATCTTATTTTACTCTAGCTGCCATTGAGACATTTGTGAGATCATTTTACTTTACTTCAGCTGCCACTGAAACACTTGTCTATATAAAGGAAAAACATCAGAGCGCCAGCAAGCCTCCAAGGCCGGCCTTCCACCATGAGAACCAGCCTTGATCCTCCAGGTAGACCAGGTATACAGGCTGCAAAGTCAATGACTCCCTAGTCTGTTGTTGTAAAATAAAATTACCCTGGCTCTATTCCTGGAGAAAAAGATGCCATCAAGCTAAAGCTCACTAAATGGGCTACAGGTTTGGAGAACACGGTTAACCTATAATCTTACAAAATAGAAAAGTTGGTACACGGGATAGACGGCATCATAATTTCTAATGGAAGATATTTTTTTGACCTACACATCAAGGAAGACACAGCAGTAGGCTCTCTAATGAAAAGAATGGTGTGAGCCTATGAGCTTTAGTGTGAGAATGTTAGGAAACAAATTCATTCTATCAGTGGTTCTCAAACTGTGGTCCCTGGAAGGGCAGCATCGGTATCACCTGAGAATTTGTTGGAAATGCAGATTCTTGGCCCAACCCAAGATCTACTAAATCTGAATATTTGGAGGTGGGGCTCAGGGATCTGTTTTAACAAGCCCTCCAAGTGATACTGATACATCTTAAATCATTAATTTATCCACCCATCCAAAGACATTGAGTCCATTGTTAAAAAATAAAATTACCCTACTCTACTGCATGTTAAGCTTCAATTAAGGGCCAAGTATTGGGCTAGGGATTGGGGAGGGAAGAAGGGTCAGAGAGAGAAGATGATGAAATCCCTGCCCTTGAGAAATGTATTGTCCTCTATGGGAGATAAAACAGGTATACAGGCAACTCAAATACAGACCGTGTTATTTTCTCTAACAAAGAGTTCGAAGTTTTCAAAGGAGATATTTGTTTCTGATTGGTGTGGGGAGGCAGGTAAGGGAAAGCATCAAGACAATCGTAATGGGACTTGAGATCTGCACAGGATTTTGACAGGCGGGAACAGGGAAAAGCTGAAGCAAAGGCCCAGAGGTGAGAAAGCATGAGGGCTATTCAGGTACATGGAGGAACCAGGTCTGGCTGATACGTGAGAAACTTGGAGGTGATCTCGGTGAGACAAGGTTACTGCCAAGCACAGACACATAAATGCTAGGGGCCCGTTGCTTCTCTTTCTTGTATGAAGACTACTTAGCAGCACCTATGGCTTATGTTTAGAAACTGACGTCTGATAAACCAGGTGATTTAATAATTTCTAAGTCTAGTCTGCTTTTCTGTACGTTTTGAACTGCTTTTTCTAGAGGGGAGCACCTCAGCTGCTTCAAGGATTAACTGCTGAAGGTTTGCCCTGGAGGAAGACACAAAAGGAAATTTCAAAGCAGGCATAAGAATCTGGATGTCACAGTAGCCTCGGGCCATTCTGCAAAGGGGCAAAATGTTACCACACCTAAAAAGCCCCTGAAGGCACTGATGGTTTTAGCTTTATAAAATAACTCAAGTGGAGAGGGGTGTGCCTCAGTCAAAAGGAAGAGTTAAACCAGGGACTGGGAGAAATGGGTGTAGGGATCAAAGGGTACAGACTTCCAGTTATAAAGTGGATCAAAGGGTACAGACTTCCAGTTATAAAGTAAGTCGTGGAGATACAGGATGACTATAGTTAATAAGACCGTATTGCATATTTGAAAGTTGCCAAGAGAGTAGATCTTAAAAGTTCTCATCACAAGAAAAAAAATTTTTTTGTAACTATGTAAGGTGGCGGATGTCAACTCGACTTACTGCGGTAATCATTTTGCAACGTATACAAATATTGAATCATTGTGGTACACCTGAAACTAATAAAATTTTATGTCAATCATACCTCAATTAAAAAAATTAAAACATGCCCTAAAAAAGTTAAACTAATACTCAACACTTCTAATTAGAGAAAAAACTACTTTTCATGATCAAGAAGGTATGGCTTTTGCTTCTAGAAAACTGACAGAAATAGAAGGCTTTATTTCCTGGTGCTGCTAGATGAATGATGAAAAACTGAAAATGTTTTTGATGTCATGCAAGGCTCTGATGGAAATGAAGCTGGATTCCGAATCCGTTGTTCATCCCAGTTCTGCCATTTAGCCATCTGTGTCATTAAGGGCAAGGCACTCAACTTCCTAAACCTCACTTTTTCATCCATCAAGAATTAGAGGGCTTCCCTCGTAGCGCAGTGGTTGACAGTCCGCCTGCCGATGCAGGGGACATGGGTTCGTGCCCTGGTCCGGGAAGATCCCACATGCCGCGGAGCAGCTGGGCCCGTGAGCCATGGTCACTGAGCCTGCACGTCCGGAGCCTGTGCTCCGCAACGGGAGAGGCCACAACAGTGAGAGGCCCGCGTACCGCAAAAAAAAAAAAAGAATTAGAGACACTGACTTGTCCCACCTTTGAAATTTAAATAAGAAAACAGACAAGAAGTTGCTCTGAAAGTTATAAGGTGAAATATTACACAGGGGTATATTTTTATTGTATATATAATTATACTATCCTACTCACTGAGACATTTGGGTACTAATCAATACTTGTTACTGTATTGGCCTTTGAAAATATAAAAGTAAAATGTTTCTTATGCCCAGACTCTCCTTTTAAATATTTGCAGATAGAGCAGTTCTAAGGCACAAACTTGGCACCAACCAAACCGTCCTCCCAAAACACATTTCAAGGTAAATTTTTTACTTCTAATTTTTTTTTTTTAACTTTTATTCCTCTGACCTCGCTAGAGCATCCAGATATCTTTCAGCAGCTCCTGGTGAGCACGACTCAGTCTGCAGCAACACAGACATATGATGGCGATCATTTATCATCTCTGCAGTAGTTTAGTCCCAGATGGACCATTTACTAATTTATTTCCATATGTAACTGGCAGAAAGATTAATCAGGCTTCCAACTCAGAAACCTGAATTGTGTTTCATTCCCTGAACAGGCTAACTCTGGACCAGAAGAAGTACACCGTTTACATAGAAAACCAAGAGTTTCTCTTAAAAAGCCTGTCGACCTTAGACACAGGCCTTGAAACACACACACACACACACATACACACACACACACACACACACAAGGCCTGCTCCTTATGTCAACTTGGAGGGTTGGTTCTTTCTGTAGATACTAATGGACTTCCCATAGGAGCTGTGTCTGATAGAACTGCAGGCAGAAGTAATGCCAAATCAGGCCCAGTTGCAGCTACAGTCCCCTCCCTGTGTGCAAGCACGGGGTCTTGTATTTCTGAAACTGAACAGATCTTTTTGCCATGGTGCTACACGCAGCTGGACGGCTGTGCAGTGCCCAGGCACTGGAAACTATGTGCTTTCTTTTTTCCACTCTTTTTAAGGGTCTGAACTTGACTGAATCCAGCAGCTGCCGTAGCTTTAGCAAGGCGATGGCTAATGAACTGTTAGCATTGCTCTCAGTCCCCCTGAGTTCAACTCTCAGTTCTCTTTTGTTTTTAATTCTATCCCAGTGATATCAGCCTCGAGCAAAGAGTTAATGGAATTATTGTTGGATGACGGTGTGTATAGACAGAAGGCCAGCCAATCCCAAAGCGGGGCAGAAAGGAAATTGACTGGTTATATCTTCAGTGGAACCCAAGGCCACAGCCAGGAAGGCTCAGGAGGCAGGACCACGTAGAGATATTACCGGCTGGATCCACACACGTGGGTCACTAAACAACCACGTGGCTTCGGAAAAGTCACTTACCGGTTCAAGCTCACAATTCTCTCCTCTGTAATATGATTTTAGCTCCCTAAAGTTCCTTCTGGCTCTAAAATCTTTGATTCCATGAAGATGAAAAGAATATCAGCCATTCACCTGGCTTCCGTGTTTAGATGATGCCAAACAGCCAGAAGTTTGGAAGCATCCGAAAGTAGCTGAACTGGTCACGATGCTTGGTTCTGGGACAGACATAGACTTAGGAATCTCATATCTAACAGTCTGTCTTTGAGCAGAAGACTGTTCAATGATGTATACCTTTGCAAGTGTTTAAGAATTCAATGAAAAACAAGTTTGAAGTACTGTTCTAGGTATGGCAAAAGCTACAGAAGTACCTAAATCAGGGTCCTGTGTCTTTTATTTTATTTTTTTTTTTTTGCGGTACGCGGGCCTCTCACTGCTGTGGCCTCTCCCGTTGCGGAGCACAGGTTCCGGACGCGCAGGCTCAGCGGCCATGGCTCACGGGCCCAGCCCGTGAGCCCAGCTCCGCGGCATGTGGGATCCTCCCAGACCGGGACACGAACCCGTGTCCCCTGCATCGGCAGGCGGACTCTCAACCACTGCGCCACCAGGGAAGCCCGGTCCTGTGTCTTTGATACATTTACATCACAGTTCAGAAAAGATACAACTCATCCTAATAGAGTGAAATAAGTGCTATAATTTGAAGACCAACTGCTATGGGAGCATGATGGAAAGGATGGAAAAGTCATCCCAGGGAGGGTGACAGGGGGAGATCTGTAAGGTTTTTTGGAGGAATTGGAATTGAAGCCGGGAAAGTGGGAGGAAAGGAATCCGGGCAGAGACAGCAGCAAGAGCAAAGGCCTAGAAACTTCCCCCACGAGGCCAGGATATAGTATTTATTACCCTAGGGCAGGCCCCGGGATGCTCAAGAAAGAGACCTAGTGACAGAGAAGGCTGGAAAGGGACTAATGGTGGAAAGCCCTGGACACCAGCCTGGGGATTGGCTCTTACCCTGTGACCACTAAGAACCTTCAGAAACAACCAGGCAGTGGAGACTCTATGCCCAGAAAGTTTATTCTGGCAATTCTATTACCATTTACGATTGGTAATAAGATCAGTCTGTACCTTCATTTTTCTCTTATTCATTTCATGCTGCCACTATTTGGGAATCCCTCAAATTTACTTTTTTCCAAATCAACTTCCTGGCTCTTCAGATGGAAGCAATTGAGTTTCCTACAAGCACTGCCAGGATTTTACATTTGAATGACTGGTGCCGCCTAGGGCTTTATGTTTTGGTTTATGTGTTTTTCTATTTTTACGAAAGAGTTAACATACCATGGCTTAGACTGGTGTCTTCTGGAGATTTTTTGTTTACACTGGAAAGTACTCTGGGACGATGAAAAAAATATATACAAACGTGTCAACTGTTGGAAGGGCTTGCACTCCCCAAACAGGCAGAAGTTGAACTATCATCCAAAGTAGTTCATTGGCACTTTTTTGATTTCCAGTTTCAGAGCTCAAGGGTAATGACCCAAGGCTTCCAGGGCCCCTCAAATGTAATAGCAGAACATCAAGTAAACCCTCACACCAATAGTATTTGGTTTCTCTGCCTCGGGACCAAGCACAGGTGGCTTCCTGCAGCTGTCACAGAGAGAGGCTGCCCACCAGGATACCCGGGGCCCGCCGGGCAGCTCAGGCCATGGGGGAGGGGGTCTGCAAGCCTGCCCTCCCGTCGGCCCCAAAGATGGGCTGGGGTCCCGAAACTACAGAGATGAGTGTGAGAATAGGCAGAGGGGCTCCCCGTCTGAGAAAGGAGCTGCCTTTAGTATGAGCCACCACAAAAAAAACAAAAACAAAAACAAAAATTCCCCTTAGAAGACACAGACTTCACTTCCCGTCTCTGGGTGGCTCAGGCTACAGATGGGCATTGCTGGGAGGTTTCAACACTAGTTTCACTTTGGATCACCTTATTTAGAAGGCAAATCGTATCTATCCACTAGGGTGTCAAACATTCTAGGGTTCCATCCCTGACTCACAACCCCAAATCTCTCCCAGCCCCCCACACCCCCAGGTGTGCAGGAAGCTCCCGAACCCCCTCCTCCCATAGGTGTTCTCTGAACATTCAATCAAATAATTACTGTGAAGAACAGTGTGCAGTAGACGTGGGAGACAGTTCCCTGTGCACATAAAAAACAGTCTCACACACACAAGAGTTGCGTTTCTCATACCACTTTTTGTAAAAGTCCACCTATGGTCAGAAAACAAATCCTCCTCAAATGAATAGATTGGCTTACATTACCATGCCATTTTACATTCTCTTTCCTGATACATAAATAATAAAACTGTAAGGTAAATGCAGGCTTACGTGGAATAATGGGCATAAATAAAAATATTCTGACATGAAAACCTCAGTATAAATTGAACTACAACATACTTGAAAGCTCCCGCAATCATAATGTGCACATCAAAATCCATTAACCTAATACCTAGGCTACTATTCACAAGCAGAGGTCTAGCCTGTAACTAAATACTCACTTGAACAGTTCTCCTAAATTACTGTACAATTTGACTGCAAAGTCACACACTTACAAAGTCTATCATCTTTACTTGGGTGCTCTCTAACCAACACTCAAGTCTTATCAGGCTACAACGTGGCAGCATAATACAAACACACAGGACAGTAAATGGTACCAAAAAGTAGCAGCGAATGTGAAAGACAAACCAGGGTCATCCTGGCGAGAAGGGAGATATTTACATAAGCATTCAGAAAGACAACGGAGCCCCAATTTCTCTTTAACTGCATATACCCAGTCAGCCTCTCTGCTCCTCACCTGATCATTTTTATATAAAAGCAATTTTAGAATGATACATTCAAATACCTTAGTTACCACAAACTCAGCAGCAGTTAAAGATTCTGGTGCACATTGATTTGCTTTAAGACTCAGCTATTTTCAACCAAAGCTTACGTTCCTTACCCATCACTACCCGCCCTCCAAAAAATTAGCTTCACTGACTATATCCTTCTGAAATATGTCATCTACAAAAGCCATTTTCTTACCTTTGTAACTCACTCACATTTGTTTCATTTGATGATATTTACCCAAGCAGGGATAATTGTTTGACTGGAATCTTGCAACTTTCAACTTTGCCCAGATTTTGTTGTCATGAGGAAGGGGAATGCCGAAATCCCCAATACATCGCTTAGCTGAGCTAATATACATCTGAATCAGAGCTATATTTTAAATTCTTTTACACTTACTTAATATAGTACGTGCTGCCTGTCCACTGATGCGATATCAGAAACCTGCAAGCTACTATTTCTGCAACTGTGTCACTGTAGATAGTCTGAAACATGTACGTAGCTGTTGCCATGGAAACAAACACAGCTAGGGTAGAGTGCCACGCTGTGTTAATTCCTTCACCCATGAACCCCAGGGGAATGCTAACATTCATCTTCTTTCTCCTTTAGTCTCACACTGCTTTAATATTTTTTTAGCATTATCAAATGATGTACTAAATACATATGGTACACCTGAAAATACGGATGGCTGAAACGAGCTGTGTGCCAACCTAGCCTGCTGGGTACCTGCTTAAGGTGGTGCAAATAGGCACGGATCCTTTCACTAACTTCTCCTGAGAGAAATGGAGAACTTTGTTTCTTTCTTTTAAAATGGTGTGCGTAGGACAGAACAAGGTGAGCATCTCGTCTCACCTAAGAACAGTTATCATGGAATTGCACCACAATAAAGACGCTATCAGAAATGTGCCACCTCAGTTCTGTGAAAGGCAGGGGGAGGTTTTGCAAACTTTCCGAAGTGGATCCAAGCTGAGAGTTGTTCTCCCTTCTAACTAGAGCTGCATTAGCAGGCTGTGAATCCAATCGTTTTAATTAGGCAAAAGCATAAACCCCAACAAGGGCTTCATCTGTCCCCAGTTGGTCTTTGTTCCTAAACCCATGGAAGAAGGTATTAGAATCAGTGAGGGACTAACAAGGTGGAAATCTGCCATCGTTCAGAAAGAAATGTGATTTCCCTGGAATCTGAACATTCTCGTATTTGCATCACGTTCCAATCGCTGCCCTCATCAAATGTGTGGATCGGTGAAGAAAACTCAAATTCTTTCGTGACACCTAAAAGCCAAAACATGTAGAGACTGTCTTGCTGGGCCATCTTCCCCTTCTTCAAACTGGTATGCCACTTTCAATACTGGGGTTACTCATCACAGTCAGCAAAAGTAAGCTCTTCGAAATCTTAATTACAGCCTATCCCTTGGGCTACTTAATAATATTCAATCTAGATGAAAATGGCCACACTTTAGATTTACATGCTGATGTGTTTCACTGGAATACAATTTTCACACTGAACAATCAATTGCAGGCTTTAAAAATGCAGATCCGTGACTCTGAACCGGCATGTTTTAAAGAAACCACTACTTCATTTGCAAGGGCTATGGCAAAACCATCCTACAAAAGACCAGCAAAGTTTTGACTATTATTTTCCTAAACCGAATCATTCTTGGCTACATACTATGATAATAATGATCAACGCATCCGTAAGATAAGGCAAAACAGAAAATAGGTACGTGTATACACTTTACTGGCCAAAGAACTATGTCACTTTTTGAAAGCCGTCTCGAGAGGAGTCCAGTATATTAAAGTCTAGTCTTCGAGTACCAGCAGGGCAGGTAGTGATGACTCTTTAACTAATCCTGACCAGTACTTACAAACTTAAGGAACAGAGTCACAGTAGTAAAAAACAGTCATTTCTTACCTTTACTTCACCCTTCCATATTTGTTGAGTATCATGAAGTGTTTTCATATAGGTCATCTCATCTGACTATGACAAGATTACACTATGAATTAGTGTGGCAATTATCTGCAATCTCATCTCCTATGGGAGAGCACTGAGATTCCAAAGTCCGTGACTGGCCTGGAGTCAACACATTCAGAGGCACAACTCTGCCTGCTGTTAACTGATCTCATGCTCTTTCCAAGAGCCACACTGCCTCTAGGTGTGCTCACAAATGTACTGGCTTGTAAAGGACTTAAAATAACTGTAGCAACAATACTTATAAAAGGACAGATACTAAGTATCAGATAAATCGGTGTGGGCATCAATTATGGCTGGTGGTTAAAGTTAGGCAATGCTCCTCTCGGCCCTCGCCCACCTATATTCTTCCAAGGGTGGAAGGAGATGGGTCAGCCTTCAGGCTGAGGTCAGCCCCTGCCCCCAAAGCACATCCTCTCAGCCTGCTCCCACGTCCTGAACCCTCTTCCTTCCCATGTGTCCCACCCTAAATCCTGGCCACTCCTCAGAGAGGGCCTTGGAGGGGAAAGATGATCAGAGGCTCCTTGGGCTTTGGACGTAAAAGGGGGATTGGAATCAGCAGGAAGCAGCAATAAATTGGTTAGCATCCTGTGATGGTTAATTTTACGTGTCAACTTGACTGGGCCACAGGGTATCCCAATACTTGGCTGAACGTGATTCTGGGTGGTCTGTGAGGGTATTTCTGGATGGGACTTGAATCTGTGGATTGAGTGAAGCAGATTGCCCTACCCAACGTGGGCGGGACTTAGCCAATCCCCTGGAGGCCTGAACTGAACAAATGGCAGGTGAGGGTGAATTCACTCTTTCTGCCTATTTCTGAACCGGGACTTTGGTTTTCTCCTGCACTTAGACTGGAATTTAGACCAACTTTCCTGGTCCCCAGCCCCTTGGACTTGGACTGGAACTGCCCCACCAGCTCTCCTGGGTCTCCAGCTCAGAGGCAGCAGATCATGGGACTTCTCAGCCTCCATAATTGCATGGACCAATTCCTTAATAGAAAGATATATAGATATAGATATACACACAGACATACACATGCACTGTTGGTTCTGTTTCTCTGGAAAATCCTAATACGTCTCCTTAAGGAAGGAAGCCATTCTGGACCAGCAGCCACCAACTAATCCAAAGTAGATTTCATGGTGATTTGGGCTATTCACGACCTCCTACCCACATCACCCTGCACATCAAGAATGAACTGGGCACTTTCGAGAGGACAACCTGAGGCTGCAGGAGTCCAGAGTGCCTCCGACAAGCTGAACAAGTTCATGGAGTGGGTCTTCAACACCACCGACATGATCTAGGCCGGGAGAGGGGGCCGCGGGGGCGCCTGCCCCCTTAGTCCTGCCGGTGAAGGCATCCTCCGAGCTGCCGCCCCAGCTCCCAACTTTGCCCCCTTTCGGGGAGTGCACAACACGGCAATTGCAGATCAACGATCATTATCTGCCTTTTGTAGAAAAGAAAAAGAAAAAGGTAAATAAAATTTAAGTAAAATAAAAGTTTAAATGCTAAAAAAAAAAAAAAAGAATGAACTGGATTTGGTCATGCTACATCGTTTTGGTGAAAGAGGACTTCTCGGAGTGAAATCTTCCAGGCCATTGGATTTGTTCTAGTTTGGCCTGGGGGAGCTGATGAAGCAGCAGAAGGCACCCTTAGGGGCAGCGTTCTGGGGAGGCTTCTCCCAGAGGGCAGGGGAAACTGGTTTCTTCCAATGGGTGTCCCAATTCAAGAGTCAATGATTTGGTCCCTTTTGACGAAAACCTTTCTAAAATGGATTGTATGAGAAAACGATGAATGGGGCAAAGTGGATAACATGTGATTTAGCCTGTTATAAATATTTTTCATGATTTGGCTGGCATTATGCACATTATAATACAGAGGTGCCCTCAGAAGCCAGAGAATCTTGAGGCAGGAGGGCAGACAGGGCAGCACACAGGACAAGGCCCCTCGCTAGTGCAGTGTCCTCATCCCTGTACTTGCACGTTCATTTTCTCTGGCCTCCACCTGCCCCTCCCTGGCTGTCAGGGTATCAGCGGGCCTTCTGAACACACCAAGTGGTCTGGTTCTGGCTGTTCCCTCCCTGTTCTGATTCACATCTAATATGCCAGGGGCTGGGGAACCAAATAAGAGAGTTGATTAGAATTTTGTCTGAAAGAAGATGAATACAGGCCTGAGAAAGTGTCCCTGAGCACAGAAGTGTCGACTTCTGCATGCCCTTGACTCTAGACCAATTAGCCTAAAGCGAGTCACCTGATGAGCAATTTGCCTATAATTTGAAACCTTTTTGAATGTTTTTACATAGGAATGTCCTTTGGTTTGTTTGTTTCTTTCTTTTTGCCATCTCTTCGGAGTTATAGGGTTTGTAAATGAAGGGCACATCCAGCTTGTTTTTCAATTTTAGTTTACGCTTCATTTTAATTTTTAAATTAAATTTTTTTTTGAGATAGTGGCAACAAACACGAAAAACACTCCACACGGAATTGAATTTCTGGTGAACTGGTGATTAGGCAAATTGATAAGAGAACTGGTGTTTTAAGGGAATTTTCACTTCTCAGTTTCATTTTTTTAGAATTCAAAAACCCATCCAAGGAAACTCGCGGTTCAACCAGCCCAGAATGCACACACTGCCTGCTACCCGGACCTCGTTTTCTTCTCCTTGCACAGGACCCTCTGCACTGTTGAGTTTCCAGCCTCCACGGGAGGGAAGGAATTCGGTATTGCTTGACTTTGTTTTTTCCCACCATGAATTTACTTTACGGGCAGTACTGAGTTCAGCTTAGCTTGTGGGTGTCAGCTAGAGCAGCGCTCACCTTGTACTCACTCAGGCCAGGAGCCTCTGTTGTGCGTTTTGAAGCAGTGGGCACAGACGGCGTAAGTGGAACCCAATATCTTTTGCATCAAAGCAACGCGTAGACTGCAGAAGTCTGAGAACCACTCACCTGACAGCCCAAATCTTTTTTTTTTTGATGCTGTCTTTTTTAAAAAAATTATTGTATTCAAGTATAGCTGATGTTGTGTTAATTTCTGCTGTACAGCAAAGTGATTCAGTTATACACATATATATATTCTTTTTCATATTCTTTTCCATTACAGTTTATCACAGGATACTGAATATAGTTCCCTGTGCTATACAGTAGGACCTTGTGGCTTACCCACCCTATATATAATAGTTTGTACCTGCTAATCCCAAACTCCCATTCCATCCCTCCCCCACCCCACCCCCTTTGGCAACCACGAGTCTGTTCTCTGTGCCTGTGAGTCTTGGGTAGATAAGTTCATTTGTGACAACCCAATACTTAATGCAAGAGGGGGAAAAGGCCCAAGGTCAAGGTACATCCAGTATGACTGGAACGGATGGCCCCAGACCCATCCAAAAGGAGGGGCCAGGTGCCTTGCCTCACTCTGTTGCAAGTGCCCTTTGAGAGGGAAACCAAAAACCAGACCGGCCTTTAAGGCCAGAAGCCAAGTTGACCCAAGAGATCAGGCACAAGCTAGTGCTATCGGACAGCATCCGGGCTGCAAAGAGGGACAGGAAAGAATTAGATATGGTCCCTGGACTCCCCTATTATCCACTTGTGGCTCTGACACAAACATTGTCCCTCTGGGCAGAGCTCCTGAGCCGCTGAACCACTCTGCAGAGAGCAAGCATTCCAACCAGCCTGGTACCCTGGCTGGAGCTGCAAGGATGCGGGCCAGCAGGTGCGGGTCGCCTTTTTCCTGGAGCAGCTGCTCTGCTGTTTGTGCTGCAGCAGTGAGGAGTCCCTGGGGCCAGCTCTTGGAGAAGAGAAACTGACCAGGAAGGCCTCAATCTTAAGATGCTCACTTGGGTACTGAGTCAGGATTTGGGAAGAAAATTCTCCTGAGAATGGAAACTTTTCCTTTTCATTCTCAAATTACCATTGTGACATTTGCTCTATTGGGGACAGAGCAGCTAGCTGTCCTAAGTGTGTATGAACTTCCTCTATCTTTATATGAAAGATAAGGAGCTCAGTTCACATGCCCTCGATGGGGTCATGTCCACTGCAGGACTGGACACTAATACCTAGTCACTGGGGCAGCTGTAAAATGTGTTCTTTTCCTTTTTTAATCTGAGGATGCAATGAATTACATGAAAGTGTTTTACCCTAATCCTCCCTGCTTAAGAAAAGTGAAAGTCTTTAATACAGTAAGTCACTAGCAATGTACATAATCAGAATGTAAACCACTCCTATTAGAACATTTTGGGGTCAGGGACTTCCCTGGTGGTCCAGTGGTAAAGAGCCCACCTTCCAACGCAGGGGACACGGGTTTGATCCCTGGTCAAGGATCTAAGATCCCACATGCTGGGGCAACTAAGCCCGCGCGCCACAACTACTGAGCTGGCTCACCTCAATGAAAGAGCCCGCGTGCCGCCAACTACAGAGCCCACGTGTCCTAGAGCCTGTGCACCACAACTAGAGAAAAGCCCACACGACGCAACGAAGAGCCTGTGTGCCGCAACGAAAGATCTCGTGTGCCGCAACTAAGACACAACGCAGCCAAAAACAAATGAAGAACATTTTGCGGTCTGTTTTCATAGTGATCAAATAACACTGACTTAAATAAAAATATGGTTGTTTTTTACTTCTCATGAAACAGCCTGAGATGGTGGGCAGCCCGGTGGCAGGGCAGGGGGTGAGTGGGATGTGTTGGAGCAACGGATACCCTGAAGCCCACTAAGCCCACTGGATTTTTTACTTCTTTGTATTTAACCACATAGCCAGAAAGGAAATGACCCAGGGCCAAACCAACCCAGAATTTTTCCATCTTGTCACTCTGCTATCTTCTTGTGTGTCTCCCACATTTGTATGGGCTTAAGTAGCTCACTACCACCTTGCCCCTGTCCTAATTAGAAGCAAAGAGGAAAGAGAACGTGAAACACTTGCTCCTTCATCTTAAAGGCAAAGTCCAGATGTTGTATCCATCCCTTCCATGTTCACCCATCAGCCAGAACTTAGTCACTTAGTCATCGCTGGCAGATGGTGTTCAGCTAGCTAAAGCTCTGGGGTTCTAGTATTAAAAGGAAGAAGGAAGGGATGCATACTGGTGGAAACTAGCAGTGTTTTTAAAGACACTAAATATATGTATGGATACAAACATATATAGTAAAAGTTGACAAACATGCATGGGAATGATAAGCACCAAATTCAAGATGGCGGTTACATGGGGGCACAAGGGAGAGATTAGTTCTGGGATTGGGGAAGGGATACTCAGAAGTCTGTAATCATATCTTCAATTTTTTTTTTAAAACGTATTTGAAGTAAAAATTGCAAAATGTTGAGATCTGCCAAAGTTGGATAATGGTTACATGGGTGTTTTAGCTTTCATATTAGAAATAAATTATAATAAAATCCACAAAATTTAGCATTATCTCAACGACCTGACTGCAACTCAACTTATAACTAAACTGTATTTCATCAATTGTAAAAAGCGCATTTTTCTACATTTGAACTCTCTGCAATGAGTGCATCTAATTATATTAGGCATTATTTCTCTTAGTGGGATATAATGTTTTACTTTACAATGAATGATAACTTAGAATTGAAGATGTACAATGTATAAGTTCTATTGCATGTGGTCCATGGCGCATTTTAATATGTTGACAGTGGGGGAAGGGGGACTGTTTCCACAAGAGGGCATCACAAAGCTTATCAATCTCTTCAAGCCCCATACCTGGGCTCTCTCTGTTAGGTGGTTTTCCGACTTCCAAGCCAACGTTCCTTCCAATGATAGTGCCTCTGATTAAGGTCGTGTGAAACACAAACATTTGGACTAATTTTCTCTGCAACTGAAGAAACTCTGGCAGATAAAAGCCCTCCTTCATTAGTTTTAAAGTGCTTGAGAATCTCCTACCTGGTAAGTAACAAAAGCATAAATGGCACCTACAAATGAAACTCCTCCACATGGGAAGAAATCAGAGTCAGGTGATTACTGGACCACAATTTTGGACAGACTGAGAAGGCACAGCCATCTGAGGACAACAAAGGCTTCTCCATCCACCCAAAGCGAAGTCCATGCTCCTGGCCTATAGAGGTAATGGGCAAGACCACCGTAGTCCCTTTTCCTCTGATATATGCTACTGTAGAACTCTCTTGTAGAAAATTAGCTAAGAATACACAGGCAACCTTGTTCCTTCCATATTATCAAGATGCAAATAAACCAAAATGGGGAAAAAAATCCATACAGCTGGTTTATTTGAATGCAGAATAATAAATCACCATTTTTTTTTAATTTATGAAAGTTTTCTTCGTTTCTCACATCCAGTTAGTATACAGTTGGCATTTTCAAAATTCAAACCTGATGTGGGTTTGGAATTCAATGAAGCACACTGGAAGACATCTGAGTGAAAAAATAAGAGTTCTAGCCATATGCCACTGGTGCATGCATTTGAATATTTGAAAGGTAATCTAGAAATGAGAATGTTTCCAGCTCTCCTTACCAACAACAGTCATTCACAGCAACAACACATTTTATACGTGGAACCACTTCACCATCTGAGAGACAACAGGAGGACAGACGGAGTCTGGGGCTGGGGTTCTGTCCCTGCCTAGTGAGTTCCAAGCCTGTGATTTTCACTAGGTCTCGACCACTCTGAAGCCCTGCTTGGTCGATGATTAGGGTGCAATAATGATTCTTGCCTCACTGGACATATTAGCACATAAAAGAGCTGCTAAATGTTTCAAGTTTGGTTAACAATTGGGTGAAAAACCAGAAGACCGTGCACAATGGCTCCTTCCAAAAGCCATATGTGACACCATGAAACAAGCTCTAATATTAAGCCCACTGGATTTTTTACTTCTTTCTATTTATCCACATAGCCGGAAAGGAAATGACCCAGGGCCAAACCAACAGCAGGGGCTCTCCCCCTTCTTGTTTGTACCCATGACTAGGATGGCAGGAGCCCCCAGCCCTAGCTGGGAGGGTTTCCTGACAGTGCCCAGCTAGCCTTGCTCATTCTGTCCCCGGGCCAGGCCTCTAACTGGGTCACTCAGCCAGGGAATATACAAGCCAAGGGATCACGTGCATTGCTAATCAACTCACGTGCATTTGGGGAACGTCAACCGTGCAAGACTGGAATCTGAGGTATTACGTTAGCCCACTTCCAAAACCACGTGTCAAGGATCCAACCCACGTGTTTGCAGGGCGGCTACAATGCCATGGGGTTGTCCAAATGCTGAATGTGTTGATTCCTACGCATCCATCTCACTTTGTGACAGAAGTGAGCGATCTTTTTACCAACCTACTGATAAACTGAGAGGACAAAATGATAGCGTTTCTTCTGGATCTATCCTGGCAATAATTCCCAATGGACTGCCCTTCAACCTGCTCCAGCGTATGTAGACTGGTGCTCTTCTCAAGGGCATTAGAGAGGGCCAGAGCGGGGCAAAGAGACACAACTCCGCGTGAGGAGACAGAGTGTCCATGACAACCTGGGCCAGCCACCAATGTGTCTCCCCAGCTCCCCCTGCCACCCCAAAACCTTAACCTTAATCAGAGCCCCAGGTCTGGGGAAAATCTCCGACAAGTGGCTTCACATTGCTTGGGGAGAGAACCTCTTCTTGGTATGAACTCTCCGTAAGATGACACCTTATGATATTACCAGACCAAACCACCTCTCACAGCAACCATGGCCCACAAGACCAGTTGTTACCACTTCCCAATCTCAACAAACCCTTCTAGAGCTCCTGGATCTAATCCCCACTCAGCCCAGCAGCTTCCAAACCAGACACAACCTTGTCATGAAGCGCTTTGTTCCTCGACAGGCCTCCATGCACCCTAGAGGTCTAGAATGATCTCCACCCCCCGGCAAAGAAACAAATATCAATGGGGTACAGCCAAGGGCTGGAAAAGATGCATGATCTGTGACTCAGCTCCCTGCATGGTTTCTGCCCGGCTAAGCTGTGATGGTTGCATCTTATCTCTGCAGCCTGAACTTGATCACAGCTTGACCAAGGGAGTTTTGGTGCTGGTTGTTAATGTGGTGTTTGCTCACTTGCTTTACTCTGTGGGTTGCCTAAAATTACACAGCTAATGAAACACCGTCCCTGAACCCATCTGCTTTACGCAGCGTGGACAGCAGATAATTAAGCAGTCAGTCAAGTGAGCCCAGAAGTCTGTCTCACGGCACGATGGCAAAGATCTGAAAATACCCGATCCCAGCAAGCACTGGGCTCATCTGGACCTCCGAGGTGGTAAGGTAAGACGCAGCTCCATCGCAGCTATCGGGTGGCCCCACCAATGGAAACCAGCAGTGACAAATGAAGACGGTTTTCTCCTAGAGTCCTCGGCAGGCCAGGAAACACCTGAGAAAGCTGAGAATTTGACCACATCCAGAAACCGACGTTCAATCATAATAACTCCCTAGTTGGGCAAGTGCTTCGCTGAATAGGTCTGTTTGCTTACAAGCCATACATCAGCTTGCCTTAACTTTATCGTAAGGAGAAATCCAAAACGTCTTCTGAAAGAGACCAACCCTAACTTTATTTAGGTCACATTGCGGACATACACAATTAACGGGAAGTAGGGGAGGTCAACGCCTAGTTCATTCCTTAACCCACAGTGGTCCGTGAGTAACATTAATAGGCATTTGCCACTGTTTGCTCATCAATGCTGTAGTCATTAAACCAACAGGAGTAGGGAGAGGATTTCACACTCGTTAAAAAAAAAAAAAAAAAAAGAGTATGCTAGTATGTAGTGACATAAGCATGGAAATCACACATTTAAAAACTGCTCTTGGGACTTCCCTGGTAGTGAAGTGGTTAAGAATCCGCCTGCCCATGCAGGGGACACGGGTTCGATCCCTGGTCCAGGAAGATCCCACATGCCATGGAGCAACTAAGCCCAAGCCCGAGTGCCGCAACTACTGAAGTTCGCGCACCTAGAGCCTGTGCTCTGCGACAGGAGAAGCCACAGCAACGAGAAACCCGCGCAGGGCCACAAAGAGTAGCCCCCGCTCGCCACAACTAGAGAAAGCCTGCGTGCGGCAACCAAGACCCAACGCAGCCAAAAAAAAAAAAAAAAATCTTAAAACAGCTCTCAAAGCATTTATATAATAAAGTCTCAATACCCTGCCTGTGAAGTAGAAATGATTATAACCCCAGCTTATCAGTAAGCAGCCTGATAGCCAGGCACCTGAAAAGTGATTTGCCCCAAGCTCCTCAGAAGTTAACACAGGCTCACCTCAGAGATATTTTGAGTTCGGTTCCAGATCACTGCAATAAAGCGAATATCGCAATAAAGCGAGTCACGGGAAGTTCTGGTTTGCCAGTGCAGAAAAAGTCACGTCTACACCATACTGTAGTCTATTTAGGGTGCAATAGCATTATGTCTAAAACAAAATTTACATACCTTAATTATTGCTAAAAAAAAAGTGCTAACCATCACTGGAGCCTTGAGTGAGTTGTAATCTTTTCGCAATATACCATTAGAGATCACTGATCACCATAATAAATATAATAATAATGAAAAATTTTGAAATACTGTGAGAAATACCAAAATGTGACACAGACACATGAAGTGAGCAAATGATGTTGGAAAAATGGCACCAACAGACTTGCTCGTTGCAGGGTTGCCGCAAACCTTCAATTTGTAAAAAACACAATATCTTCGAAGCGCAATAAAATGAGGTTTGCATGTAATAGCCAGGCCAAAATTAGATCGTCAAGATTCCAGGCTCCATGCCCAGGCCACAGAGCTGTGTGTTCTGCCTCAGAAGGGCAGGCTGAGTCCATGACACCCGATGCTAGCGTGGACCAGTCAGTATATCATCAGAAGCAACATTTCCATGTACCCTCAAAGGCAACCCCCATTTCTGCACCTGGAACCACTGGGGCCATAAAGGGCCTGGCCAGAGATAATAGGAACTTGGTCTACAGATTAGCCACCCCACCTGTGGCTCTGTTCAAAGCATACGCCCTGCTGAGGGTGGGGGAGCAATGTTATACGCACACACAGAAGGCAGCATCGTCCTCTGTGATGGGATAGAGCGTGGGCATCTGTAACACTAAATGTTAAGAGGACAGAGCACATCCTAGAAATTCCACGGCAGGACTTTCCTGACAGTCCAGTAGTTAGGACTTTGCGCTTCCAATGCAGGGGGCGTGGGTTCGATCCCTGGTCAGGGAACCAAGATCCCACTTGCCGTACAGTGCGGCCAAAAAAAAAAAAGAGAGAGAGAAAGAAATTCCACAGCGCACAGAGTATCAGCTCCCCAGGCACCTTCCCGTCCTATACAACCCCAGAGAGAGTTTGGTCTGATGGATAAGGAACGTGATGGTAGGAGAGGCGCACACTCAGAAAAAGAGAGGAACTTGGCCAGAGCAGACAATGTCAGCATCATTCTAATCTCTTCATTTCACTCAGGAGGAAACTGAGGCCGACGGGCAGTAAAGCGCCCGCCCAAGGTCGCCAGATCATTAGCGGACATGCTCTGAGCAGACTCCCGGGCTTCTGATGCCCAAAGCCACAGACTTCTCTCAGCTTGTGCTTCTCCGACGTGAACCTGCCATCGGACCACCTGCAGGCCCTGTCAGGCGCAGGTTCCGACCCCACAGGTCTGGGGTGGGGCTGAGGGTCTGCATTTCTCGCCAGTGCTCAGAGGATGCCACAGCTGCTGGCCCGTGGACCGCACACGGTAGCAAGATTTGAACACCGCACATTCTGTGACCTTATGACTTAAGGCATCCCCCCGACCACGCTGCTCAAAATGATAGGCTTTGTACATGGTGAAAATAAAATGATCGCTATCAATTGGCCCTTTAAAAGTATACGTCCTTTTCGGGAGTGCCCTGGCGGTCCAGTGGTTAGGACTCCGCGCTTCCACTGCAGGGGGCACGGGTTCAATCCCTGGCTGGGGAACTAAGATCCTACAAGCCGCACGGCATAGCCAATTAAAAAAAAAAAAGTATATGTCCTTCTCCATAGCACTTACTACTAATTGCAAATGATATATATTATTTCCTGTGTCCATTGTCCATCTCCCCACTAGCATGTCAGCCCCAAGAAGGCAAGGATTTTGTCTGTTCTGTTCACTGCTGTATCTATTCCAGTGTGTGGCACCTAACAGGCATTTAAATATCTGTGAAATGAAGAAAGAATTCAATTTTTAGCGGAAATTTTAAAGTGCCAACCATCACTCTCAAAAGCTTCAGTGATTGTTTGCATACTTCTAATAGTATTTTTCAATCTGAAGAAACTACTTGGAGATTTCAAAAGGATCGTTGTTACAGATTGTGGGAGATATTTTTATCTTGTCATGCAAGCACGGGCTTCGTGGAGAAAGGCATTCCCCATGTTTTTCAGCTCTCATTCACCATTCAGCCTGGATTCCTCCTCCTTCCCTCTCACAGGACCCACACAAGAGACAGATCAAAATTGGCAGGCAGACGTCCCCATGAGAGGGGCCTCCCATTCCTACACACAAATGGGGATGAGTCGAGAAAAGCTGGAAGCAGGATGGGGAATTCCTCGGTGTGCACGTGGAGATGCTGACACTTGGGGAGGTATGAGACAGTGACGGTCTCACTGCCCTTTGATGGCAGGGCTGGGACTCGAACCCATGCCCCCTAATTCCCAATACTCTTTAAACTGTGCTTCTCCTTATAAACAGAATCTGGGACCTGGTTTGAGAATGACTTCAGCTCCAAGATCCGTGACAGGGATCCAGAATAAGTCTCATGATATCCACGGAACCAGAGAGAGTCCTGCACACGCACCGAAGGTGGCCTCAGCTGAGCAGAGAGGGCTGTGTGTCCAGCGTAACCCCAGGACCCACGCTGCCCTCTGACCTGGCCGTGCATCTTGCCAACACACATCCCCAATCACACAGACAAGGATGGGGGGCATAGCCGCCCCCCATAAACTTCCCAGAGATATAGGATCATAATCACCATCACATTCAGAACGAGAGGACATCTTTGGAGCTTGGAGGTTGCAACTTTGAAGTCACAGATTGAAACGAATGACCAAATCCACTGCCACCTGCCTTTTCCCAAAGGCTACTTCTTTCTGCTCCCATACCATCCCAAACGTGCACAGCTAACCGGAACAGGCCTAGAGGTATTCATGAGTGTCCAAAGGGTTCCTCAATTCACAATCAGATCACCTTAGGAGTCAGGATCCTCAGAAAACCTGCCTGGTTTATAATTCACATGATAACTCATATTCGCTCAGAGTCCAAAAGTCTAAAGGTCATCCCCTAAAGGCCCCGGACCCAAAGTAGCCCAGGTTTAATGAGGTTTTGCAGTCCTGATATGAACCATGCAGATTCACTAGAGGCAAGAAGGGCAGTGTGCTGCTTTCACAAAACAGCAAACCCCTGTTCTCAGCCATCTGCCTACAACGTAGAACAAACAACTGTGTCTACATCCCTCCATAGACGAGCAGGAAGACGTACTGAGGCAGGGACTGGGCAGCACGACCAGTTGCTTGGCAACTCTAGGGGAGGAAAGACTTCTCCTCTACCCTCTTAGGTTCTGTGATTGGAACTTGTGGATTAAACTGACAAAAGTCAGATTAACGGAAGAAAAAACTTACAAATTGTACTTGACGTTAATATTTTTACGTGGAATAGGAGACTTCACAGAAAGAAATGAATGTACCACAATGTTCATTGTAGCACTATTTACAACAGCCAGGACATGGAAACAACCGAAATGTCCACTGACAGATGAATGGATAAAGAAGATGTGGCACATATATACAATGGAATATTACTCGGCCATAAAGAGGAACGAAATTGAGTTATTTGTAGTGAGGTGGATGGACCCAGAGTCAGTGATACAGAGTGAAGTAAGTCGGAAAGAGAAACACAAATACTGTATGCTAACACATATATGTGGAATCTAGAAAAATGGTACTGATGAACCTAGTGGTAGGGCAGGAATAAAGATGCAGACCTTGAGAACGGACTTGAGGACATAGTGGGGGAAGGGGAGGCTGGGACGCAGTGAGAGAGTAGCACTGACATATATACACTACCAAACGTAAAACAGATAGCTAGTGGGCAGCTGCTGCATAGCACAGGGAGATCAGCTCAGTGCTTTGTGACCACCTAGAGGGGTGGGATAGGGAGGGTGGGAGGGAGGCTCAAGAGGGAGGGGATATGGGGATATATGTATGCATATAGCTGATCCACTTTGTTGTACAGCAGAAACTAACACAACATTGTAAAGCAGTTATACTCCAATAAAGATGTATAAAAAAGAAAGAAAGAAAGAAATGAAACCCAAAGAATTAGACCCAGGGGTTTATATATCAGTTTAACAAAGAGTGATAAATTGTAGAGATGTGACATACTAAAGGAAGATGGGTTTATGGGAAAGTGATTTGGAAGTACACAGGGGAAACTAATGGGAAAGAAGGGTTATTCTAGTAAAAGGTGTCTTTGGGCAGACACATCTCAGCTTCAACTCCCCTTCTCCAATGATAAGAATATTTTCCTCTTCCTGGTACAGAGAGGACACCTTTCTCACAGGAAATTTATGCTCTGCTTGTAGGCAGAGAGGGAAGGGCAGAGAGCCCTCCCTGAACCTGCTGATTTCCAAGTGCCTTCAGCTCAAAATAATGAACAGGCCAACGTGGCAGCTTTGGGGATGGTATGTTCAGGACGGGGAAGCAAGGGCTGCCGGGTGGCTTGGGGAACGACTCTCACATGTCAAAGGTGAGAAGAGTGAAATATAAGAGAGAAACTAGGCAGTCACAGCTTCCCCAAACCCTACTTCCCAAATGCAGCTTGCATGGTGTCTAATGCTGTCGCCAATGCCACCATCTTTGAGTTTGTTTGTTTGTTTTTGTTTTGTTTTGTTTTTGCGGTACACGGGCCTCTCACTGCTGTGGCCTCTCCTGTTGCAAAGCACAGGCTCCGGACGCGCAGGCTCAGCGGCCATGGCTCACGGGTCCAGCCGGTCCGCGTCATGTGGGATCTTCCCAGACCGGGACACGAACCCGCCTCCCCTGCATCGGAGGCGGACTCTCAACCACTGCGCCACCAGGGAAGCCCTGTTTGTTTGTTTTTAATCTCAAAACACTAACCACTGTCACACCAACTGTAACCGTCTCTTCTTCTTTCTCTCCTTCTCTCTCTTACACACACACACAGACACACATACACACTCCTCGACACTTAGAGGAAAGTTGATAGCATTTCCAGATGAACTAGAAGGGAGGGGACATGGCTCTATCTCGGTTTTCTTCCAGGATGTCAGAGGCTAATGTGAAAGGGCTGCTTGAGGACCAGGTGATGACGCTGATAATGGAAAACAAGATACGAAGGAGACAAGCCAGAACAGAGGAGAAGGTGTTAGAAAAAGGGAAAGAGGTGAATGAGGGAAGAAGAGGATGGAGAATGGGAGAAGCTGTCCTAACAGCCAGGTAACCAGGCACTACGCCACTCCCAGCGCACAGGCCAACTGGGCCAGAACAATGGAGCAACACCTGCTCCTATAGAGCTTTTCTGCTGCAGGTCGCAGAGGGAGCCGGCTGTTGTACATGCATTTGCCCTTGGCCTCAGCATCAATCAGACTTGAGACCTTAGCGTCTGCAGTTGTAAGCTCTGGCCTGTCCTCACCTCCTCCCTGGGGCGAACCTCTGTGTAAATCACATGTCAAGACAACAGCAATGTTACCTCCATTAAGTGCAATTAAATTGCCAAGGAATGTCCCTTATCACACGATCGTAGAGCTAGCGTCTTAGACCTTAGAAACAGACATCAGCTACCGTAACCCAACTTTATTACAGAAACTGAGGCCCAGAGAAGTTGGTCAAGGTCATATAAGCTGTGAGGAGCAGAGCCGGTGCCGACTGTCAGGACAGCCCTCTTTCCACCCCCACGCTGCCTCACACACCACAGTTAATTTTAGTTCATCAAACATTCGGCTTGTGCTTTCGAGGAATTTTACAGTCCCCACTCCATCTGTGCATTTTGTCATTCTACTAGCTTCACGTTATTCAGTGCCTCCCAACTATCTATTGATATCTGTGGCACTCTCCTTAAAAAAAGAGGGGTCCAAGAGGTTAAATTAATCGTCATCTGTTTGTCATTTCGACAGCACAGAGATGGCAAAACGTTCACAGCTGAGTGTGTTCTGTGTTATTCTGAAGGGCCAGTTCTAGGCGGACAGTCCACTTTGGGCAAGGGCGAAAAACATTTCTACCAAGATTTACAGCCACTAAGAATAAGGTCACCACTGTCTACGTGCGGCATACACCGTCACTTAGGAAGGTATTAGGTTTTACTTTTCAGGACTGTTTCAAATAGAGTGAAGACCATTTAGGTGGAAACCTGCCGGTCAGAATGTATTCCAATGTGCGTAACTGTTAAAATAACACATGTAATGAAAAGTTAAAGGCCTGGTTTTTAGAATGACCAGTCATGAATGTTGAGGCTGTCAGGCTGCAGCGCAAACCATTTCTGCGGCTCCTGATACCCAAGGACCGTTTGAGGAGCCACCATTATGACAGCACGGTCGCCTCTGGGACCTAGGAGCAGGTGTGCCCCTCATCTCTGTCAGAGCACCGGTCAAAAGCCACACCACTTGAAACGGCTACAGGGTTTTCAAAATGCCATCGACTGTGGGCAAAAAAAAAAAAAACCAGAATCCAAATTGTCCAAATTATGCATCCAAATTGTTACAGAAAAGTAGTTTATTTCATCTGCAAGTTGTGCATCTCAGGGAAGCAGAGACACAGCATTATTGTTTATGAAGCACCTACACACAGAATAGCTTTTTATTTGTGTGCAGATATCGTACGTACAGAGATGGCTATCTGTGCAGATAAATGCTTCAGGGACTTTGAACTTTAGAAAAATGGGATCTGGCTAAAGTTTCTCCTCTCTCTGCTCTCTCTACTGCTTTAATCTTTTACATCTGTACATAAGCCAGATGGAAATGGAAGCCTCTACTTCTCTAAGGTGTAGAAGTAAATAAAGGAAATGAACTTTCAAGGATGAACACACACTTAGTATTCTACATGCAGTAACTTGTCTTTCTGCTGTCACCTAAGTTCTGATTTCTGTAATTAAGATGCCACTTAGGACTCAGGAAAATACAACAGTATTCAACGGCCTCCTAGTGCATTCAAAGCTCTGGGGTAGGCACCAAGGGTCAGGCTTCCAGCAGCTCTGTAAAGCAGACACCTGCCCAATAACACTGTTCGTAGTCTCAGTCCTGAACTGCTCATTTTGACCTGTCCACGGAGCTCACCTGCCCTCTTCCACACTCTCCCCAGCACTGACTTGACCCTTTGACCTGCTGTTTGCACTGCTTCTCTAAAATCAGTCACCTGTGGTCATCTTCTCGGCCACCCAGGCTTTCCTGAAACACCACTGCCATCCAGATTCTGCTCCTCCGGTTCACCTGAGAACCAGCTCTCCACCTAGCAGGCGCCCCAACCAAAGGGGTTCGCGTTCTCTACTCCCTGGGCAAGGCAGGGCTCTAGCCATGTGAAAGATTAAAGAAATGGATGCCGTATCCCAAGGCTTCCAGAAGTTTACGGTTTCAGTCGGAGAACAAACATAACCACGTAAGATGGCGTGTGTCAACGTTGTGGCGTAGAGGACCCTAGAAAAGACTAAATGAAGACCCGTCAGGGAGATGACCTTGCATGAGCAGATTTCAGGCAGATGCAGGGCATTTCAGAGAGGAAAAAAGCATTCACTCATTCGTTCAACAAACATGGCTTCCATGTGTAACAGGTATAGGGTACTCCAGCTAATACACAGATAAATACGCCAAGGAGCTAACACGAGATGGTGTGCACACCAACATCTCTAATGCTTAAATGGCTGTGACAAGGGCTGAAAGAGTGATTGCAGAAGCCCCGGCTTTCCTTGGAGACTGTCTTCTTCTCTTTCCAACAGCCCTCCCCGCTACCAAGACCAACAGCGGTGCTTCTGAGTGTCACATAAAGGAGCCGAAGATGACCCCTGTGTATTGGCCCCTAAGCTGTTTATTTCTTCAGTACACTCTGAGACCCATTAGCTCAAAAGCCGGCTGGTGCGAAACTCAAATTTGTACACATCCAATTATTTTAAAATAGCCCAAACAAGATTTTCAGTCATTTAGAATCGACCTGCTTTGCATACCCCACAAAACTACACCCAGAATTTGTTGGTCATTAATAAGACAGAGGCTTATGGTTGTAAGACCCTAAGCCACTACCTACTGCCCTTTGGAGCTCGCTGACCTAAAGACTCCCCAGCATGCTGCTGGGTGACATCACCTAGACACATGTAAACCCCTTCTTCCGGTACCCTCTCCCCTGGAGCTCCCATGTCCTCTTCCCCTTCCGAGTACCTACCCTCAACCCTCTCGCTGTAATCCACAAGCCCCCGCCCCCAGAATACTGCCCTGAGGAGTATCTACCCTCCTCCCCATGCAAACCTGCCTAAGTATTGCCCAATAAAGCTTGTGTGCGCTACTGCCACCTTGTGGTCATGTCTTTCCCCTTGATCAGCCCTCAAATCACTGGAATCTCCTCCACCAGGCTGCCATGTTTATAATCATGTGACCTTGCTCTCCAGACCTGGACTGACTGGAGGAAGGGGTACATACCTGACCCAAGCTACGTGCATCAGATTATCTTTCTTGGGAATATAGAATCGGGATTTAGAGAATAGGAAACAGCAAGTTAGACACACAAGTTTCCTTAAAATATATTCTCCCCCACTCTAAGAACAACTAAGTTTGTTTGAAGGAGGTCTCTGTTACTTGCATTGAAACCTTGTTAAATAGTTTAAAAACAGATACAAAAGAGCCCAGCACAGGGCAAGATGAGTTTCAACCACTGGCAATTAGGAAAGACTTCACGTAAGAAAAGAAATAGGCACTGGAATTAGGCCTTCAAGAATGAGTTCTTCACAAGCATTCATCCACAGGCATGTGAACGAGCATGGTGCCTGCTCAAAGGGACGGCGGACCAAGCTGGAGGAAATCATGAAGCTGGAGGGGAGGGGAGGATTGAGATCAGACAGGTAGGCTGCACCAGCTGTGGATGCCTGTGGACACTCAGGCTGAAAGCCAGAGGAGGCCAATTTATCTGAAGGAAAACCAGTTTTTTTTTATTTCCCTGAAGTTCTGAAGTTGTGCTACATTCTGATAGTAAAGTCTTGGAGTGGAGCTGAAGTGACATGCTTCTATTCACTCTGTCTCCTTTACCTTCAGGAAAGTTAAAAATTATGGAGACAGGGTTGCAAAAATGAATGCAAAGGTAGCTGGCTTCCTCCAGAACTACTGATCTATCACCATCTGTGAGTGAGGAGACCCCATCATAGGCAATGGAGATCTACTGGCAACGTAGAAACTGGGAATGTGATACATTAGGAAGTTTTAGGCAAAGGTGTTGAACATGGTTTAGAGGAGGAGAGCCCAGAGCCAGAAGGTCAGGTGTAAAAGGATAAAGCCTGACCTGGGATGATGAGGCCAATAGGAATGGAGAGACTAGAGCCCAAAGTCCCTCAAGGAAAAGCAGGAGTTAAGATTGAGACTGACTAGGGTAGGAGGGGGCAGTCATGCCTTCTCTGTAGGGGTAAAGCCAAGGGAGATTTAAGAACCTAGAGCCATGGATAAAACTTTAAAAGTTAGGGAAAGAGGAGAGTTGGTTTCTGATAATAGTAGAAGGGTATCTAACAGAATAATACTCTTGCAAATAACAAATACTAAACTTTAGATTTAAAACACAAACAAGGGCTTCCCTGGTGGCGCAGTGGTTGAGAGTCTGCCTGCCGATGCAGGGGACACGGGTTCGTGCCCCGGTCCGGGAAGATCCCACATGCCGCGGAGTGGCTGGGCCCGTGAGCCATGGCCGCTGAGCCTGTGTGTCTGGAGCCTGTGCTCCGCAACGGGAGAGGCCACAACAGTGAGAGGCCCGCGTACCGCAAAGAAAAAAAAAAAAAACACAAACAAATGTGCAAACAAACGAAAATACTACCTGAAAGCATTAGGAGTCACAAAAGTGGCAAACACTGTCTACACCTGAATGAAGGAAAAGGCAATAGATGGAATTTCTGCTTTTTAAAACTTCACTAGTCAGTGCTGCATAAAGCACTTAAAACTTGGATGGAAAACCTTCAAGGCGTTACTGGCTTAAAGAACCAGAAAACAGAGTCTAAGGCATCCACAGCAGCTACAAAGTGAGGGTGAGATCCCAGAAAGGGAGAATCTGAGAAGGGGAAGCCCCAGTTTTTGTGTAAAAACTCTGCTCAAATCTTTGGCTATATGTGTGTGAGGAAGATTACAAGCTTTGAGCAAAGGCTAAAAGAACTGAAAAGATTTAGGTGCTGCCCACCACAAGAAAGACAGGGCTTGGAATCAGAATTCATTCAAGATAACTGCCTGACAAAACAAAGCAAATCAACATTTTTCAAGAATAACAGAATCCAGAGTCTCTAAAATATATCATCCACAACATCCAGGTTACAATCCAAAATGAGTACACATATGAAGAAACAATAAAATCTAACCTGTACTCAAGAGAAATGTCCAAAGCAATCAGAAAGACTGAACCTGGGCTTCCGTGGTGGCACAGTGGTTGAGAGTCCGCCTGCCGATGCAGGGGACGCGGGTTCATGCCCCGGTCTGGGAAGATCCCACATGCCGTGGAGCGGCTGGGCCCGTGAGCCATGGCCGCTGAGCCTGCGCGTCCGGAGCCTGGGCTCCGCGGCAGGAGGGGCCACAGCAGTGAGAGGCCCGCGTGCCGCGAAAAAACAAAAAAACAAACAAACAAACAAACAAAAAGACTGAACCTAATAAAATCCAGATTTTGGAATTACAGACAAAGATTTTAAAAGCCTATTCAAACTAGTCACATGATATTTTACCACCAAAAACTCTACTCATAGCATAAACAAAATAGGCTCATAATGAACACGAACCAAATGCAACCAAATGAAAAATAAAAATCTGAAATTAAAATGTCTCCTGAATGGCCTTAAGAGCAGAATGGAGAGAAGAGAAGAGAGTATATGAACTTGAAGACAATACAGATTAATTTAGTCTGTAAAACAGAGAGAAATAAAGAC
This sequence comes from Delphinus delphis, assembly GCF_949987515.2. Lineage (NCBI taxonomy): Eukaryota > Metazoa > Chordata > Mammalia > Artiodactyla > Delphinidae > Delphinus > Delphinus delphis. Next base: position 14,838,231 of record NC_082684.1, on the reverse strand, counting down.
TGGAAAAAATTAGAACCTTGGGTACCTATGAGACTGTCTATCTATCTATCTATCTGTCTATCTACCCATGTATAGCAATTAAAGCCTGAGAAGGAGAGGAGAGGAGGACAGGAGAGAAAGAATGAGGAACAAAGATTACTTAAAGATATAACATCCTAAATTTCCCAAATTTGGTTAAAGACAAATTTTCATGTTTAAGAAGATCAGTAAACACCAAGCAACACATAGACAACCAAACCACACCTAGGCACATGACAGTCAAACTTCTGGAGGGAAAAAAAAATTAAAAACAAAAACAGAAGAGATGGTGAATGTACCCAGAAAGGGTAGGAAGCATGTTAGGTAGAGAAGACCAAAGATAAAGATGACAGCAGATTATTCATCAGAAAGAATGCAAGTCAGAAGATAGTGGAGCCATATCTTGAAAGTGTTGAAAGGAAAAAAACTGTCAAACTAGAATTTTATACCCAGTGAAAAATAGCTTCCAAAAACTAAGTGAACTAAAGACTTTTTCAGACATATGAAAGCTAAAAGAATTCATCACCAGAAGACCTGCATGATAAGAAATTTTAAAGGAAGTCATTCAGGAGGAGGGAAGGTGATACCAGATAAAAATTTGGATATACACAAAAGAATAAAAAACACCAGAAATGGTAACTATGTAGGTTAACATAAAGATCTTTTCTTCTGGGCTTCCCTGGTGGCGCAGTGGTTGAGAGTCTGCCTGCCAATGCAGGAGACATGGGTTTGTGCCCCGGTCAGGGAAGATCCCACATGCTGCGGAGCGGCCGGGCCCGTGAGCCATGGCCACTGAGTCTGCGCGTCCAGAGCCTCTACTCCACAAGAGGAGAGGCCACAACAGTGAGAGGCCTGCATAAGACCAAAAAAAAGATCTTTTTTTCTTATTATTTAAATCCCTTTAAAAGGCAATTGAGGGCTTCCCTGGTGGCGCAGTGGTTGAGAGTCCGCCTGCCGATGCAGGGGATGAGGGTTTGTGCCCCAGTCCGGGGGTCGGGGGGTCCCTCATGCCGCGCAGCAGCTGGGCCCGTGAGCCATGGCCGCTGGGCCTACGCATCCGGGGCCTGTGCTCCGCAGCCGGGGAGGCCACGGCAGTGAGAGGCCCGCGTATCGCCAAAAAAAAAAAGGCAATTGACTGTTTAAAGCAAAAATAATAACAATGAATGGTGAAGTTTATAACAAACATAGAAGTAAAACTTATGACAACAATAGCATGAAGACCAGGAGAAAAGAAATAGGAATGTACCCTTTTAACATTCTTATACTATATATTAATTAGTACACTATTATTTGAAGGTAGACTGCCGTAAGTTAGATGTATACTACAAATATATACGACCAATAAAGCAACCACTGAAATACTACAAAGAGATATAACTATTCTGTAAACAAAGGAAATTAAATAGATGAAAAAGAACGTGCAATCCAAAAGGAGACATAAAAGAAGAAAAGGGCAGTAAAGAACAGATTCAATAAACATAAAGCAAAAAACAAAGTGGTCAGTTTAAACCTAACCAAATCAATAATCACATTGTAAGTAAATAGTTACAGTTATATCCCAATTTAAAGACAAAGATTGTCAGATGAGAAAGAACAAGACCAAATCACAGGCTGCTTATAAGAAACCCACTTTAAAGTCACAAAGTCAAAGGATGAAAGAAGATACACCCATACCACAGTAACATTAATCTAAAGAAAGCTGGAATGGCTCAATTACTATAAGACACAGTAGATTTCTAATCAAAGAATGGGTAATTTCATAATGATAGAGGAGTCAATTAATCAAGAGAACATAACAACCCTAGATGTTTAGACACCTAATAACAGAATTTTTAAAAACATGAAGAAAAGTGATAGAACTGCAAGGAAAAATAGGTAAATCCACAATTATAGTTTGAGATCTCAAAAACTGATAGAACAAGTAAACAGGAAATCGGTAAGGATAGAATTGAACAACACTATCAACAAAATTGATCTAATGTCAAGAACACTATGCCCAACAACAGAACACTACACATTCAAGTGCATATGGAACATTTACCAAGATAGATCACTTTCTGAGCCATAAAATATACCAATATATGAAAAGGACTTAAGTCATATAAATATGTTCTTTATCCATAATGGAATTAAATTAGAAATCAGTAGCAGAATGATATTTGGAAAAGTCTTAAATAATTGAAAAGTAAATAACACATCTCTAAATAACCTATGAGACAAAGACGAAACAAAAAAGAAATCAGAAAGTATTCTGAACTGAATGAAAATGAAAACACAACATATTACAATTTGTGGGGCACTGCTAAAGCAGACTTAGAGGAAAGTTTAAAACACTGAATGCCTATATTAAAAAAAAAAAGTTCCCAAATTAATAACTTCAGTGTCTTCCATCTTAAGAAACTAGGGGAAAAAAAAAAAAAAGCAGATGAAACCCAAAGCTAGCAGAAGAACGGAAATAAGAAAGAAAATAATAGAATCAAAAATAAATAGAAAAAAAAACAAAAAAATGAGAGAATAAATCAATGAAACTAAAAGCTAGTTCTTTGAGGTCAATAAAACTAATAAATCTCTAATTAATATTATCAGGGAAAAGGAGAGAAAAAAACAAATTGCCAAAATCAGGAATGAGAATGGTGATGTCACTACAATTTATAGATATTAAAAGTATGTTAAGTGAGCATTATGAACAACTTTATGCCAATAAATTCAGTAATTTAAATTAAGTTGACAAGTTCCATGAAAGACACAAATTAACAAAAATCAATAAAAAAAATAATCTGAATAAGTTTACATTTATTAGAGAAACTGAACTTTTAGGTAAAAAATTTTCCCATGAAGAAGACTCCAGGCCCAAATAATTTCAGTGGTGAATTCTACCAAACATTTAAGGAAAAAAATAATACTAATTCCTCACAAACACTTCCAGGAAATTGAAGAAGACAGAAAGATTTCCACTATATTCTATGAGACCAGGATCACTCCAATACCAAAACCTGACAAAGATCACAAGAAAAGAAAACTAAACACCAATACCCTTCAGGAACATACATGCAAAAATTCTTAACAAAAATGTTTAACAAATTAAATTCAATGTTAAATGTAAAAGATAATATATATATGACCAAGTGGGGTTTATTCCAGGAATGCAGGGTTGAAATAACATTAGAAAAATCAATCAATATAGTTCATCATAGTAAAAACTAAAAAATTCATATGATCATCTCAGTAGACACAGAAAAAGCATTTGACAAAATCCAGTATCTTTTCTTGGTAAAATCGGCAAACAAGGAATAGAAAGGAACTTCATCAACTTAATTAAGAACACCATTTTTTTTAATCCTATAGCTACTATCATACTTAAAGATGAAAGACTGAATTCTTTGTTCCTATGATGAGGAACAGGCAAGATTTTCTGTTCTCACCACTTCTATTTAATATTTCATTGTAGGTTCTAGCAGAACTTTCAGACAAGAAAAAGAAATAAAAGGCAATCAGGTGAAAAAGGACAAAGTAAAATTGTATTTGCAGATGATGTGATCATCTTTGTAGAAAATCCCAAACAATCTGCAAAAAAGACCCTAGAACTAACAAGTGAGTTCAGCAAGGTTGCAGAATACATCATCAGTATACAAAAGCAGTTGTATTTCTATATCTTGGCACATAATCAGAAGTGAAAATACAATTTACAATAACATATAAACATTAAAATACTGAGGGATAAATCTGACAAAAGATGTGCAAGACCTGTATGGTAAGAACTACAAAAAATTACTGAGAGAAATTAAGGACCTAAATAAATGGACAGAAATACCATGTTCATGGATTGGAAGACTCAATTCATTAAAGTGTTCATTCTCTTCAAATTGATCTAAAGATTCAACATAATCCCAATCAAAATCTCATCAGACTTTTTTTGTAGCAGTCGCCAAGATGATTAACAATTCACGTGTAAGTACAAAGGACCCAGAGTAGCCAAAACAACTTTCAAAAAGAATGAACTTGGAGGAACTGCACTACATGACCCTAGATTTATTATAAAGCCACAATAATCAAGACCGTGTGGTACTAGCATCAAGATAGACAAATAGATCAGTGAGACAAAATACAGAGTCCAGAAATAGACTCACACGTATTTGGTCAATTGATTTTAAACAAAGGTACAAAAGTAATTCAATGGAAAAAGGAAGTTTTTTCAACAAATGGTTCTGGAACAATTTGAATTTCATATATTTAAAAATGAACTTCAACACATATTGTACCTTGCACCACATACAAAAAAAATTCAAAATGAACCACAGAAATATATGCAAAACCTTAAAACTTTTAGAGAAAAACATAAGGGAAAATCTTTGTGACTTCGTGTTAGGCAAATACCTCTTAGTTATAACACCAAAAGTGCCATCCATAAAAAAAAAAAAAAAAATTTGATAAATTGGACTTCAAAATTAAGAAAGTCTGCTCTTTGAAAGAAACAGTTAAGAGAATGAAAATACAAGTCATAGACTGTTATAAAATATTTGCATATCACATATCTGACCAAAAAAACCCATATCTAGAATATATTTCAAAACTCAGTAATGAGTAAATAACCAACCCAACAATACACTAGGCAAAAGACTTCAACGGACACTTCACTAAAGAAGATATATTAATGGCAAATAACATGAAAAGATGCTCAATAACATTAGTCAGCAGAGAAATGCAAATTAAATCTATAATGAGATATTACTACCACATACCAATTAGAATGGCTAAAATTTTTAAAGATCATACCAAGTTTTGGCAAGGATGTGAAGCAACTGGAACTCATACAATGCTGGTGGGAATGTAAAATGGTACAGATACTTTGCAAAACATTATGGAAGCTTCTTAAAAATTAAACATACACCTATCATATAATCCAGCCATTTCAATCTTGGGCATTTACCCAAGAGAAATGAAAACATATGACCATACATAGATTTGCATACAAATATTCACATCAGCTATATTTCTAAAAGGCATAAACTGCAAACACTCAAATGTCCATCAAAAGGTGAACAGAAAAATAAATTGTGACATGTCCATGCAAAGGAATAATGCTCAGCAGTAAAGAGATTGAAGTGTTAACACACACTACAACGTGGATGAACCTAAAATAATGATCCTGAATGAAAGAAGCTAGACCTACCTCCTCGTACTATGCTACACACTCACACTAGACACATCTACATCCTATGTGACTCCATTTATATAAAATTCTAGACAGTGTATCTATAGTGACAGAGGCAGATTAAAGGTCACTTGCCTACTTGAAGGAGGGGCGGGATGAAAGGAGAGATTACAGAGGAGAAAGAAGCTTTTGCAGGTGATGAATATCTTCATTACCTTGATTGTTAGATGGATTCACAGGTGTATACATATGTCAAAATTTACCAACTGTACACTTTGAATATACACAGTGTACTATGCATCAATGATACGTCAATAAAGGTATTTTTTGAAAAGATTACCTAATATCTTAAGACATGCTTCTTAATGTTTTCGAACAACGTATTTCTATAGAATAAAAGGAATCAAACCCTAGGGGCCTGGGGATATAACCCACAGTGGCCAGCTACAAAAATCTAATTTCTTTAAGTCTCATGCTATACCTTAATTTGTACACATGTTACTGCCTAGTCCATAAATAATAATATGTTTTAATATAAACATAATGTTTAATATTACTTAACTAGTCAAGAGTATGTAACATTGCCCGCCCCCTCAAATCTTCAGGTGAAACAGATACCTCAAGAAGATGTACCCTGTTTTCTTTGTGGCATTGCTTATCCCGGCACATGACTAAAAGGAGTATAAAAAAATTTCAGTAGCACAACTGTGACGTCTAGATGCTTTGACTGTCTTCCTGTAGTGTTTCTCTCCCCCCACAAGTTCTCTTTTTTCTACTTGGAATCACTGGAAAACAAGGACAGAAAACACACTTGCCAATGTTAGGCACTACTCTCCTCTTTAAAGGAAGTAGCACCTAAGAATTCCAAATGTTTGTCACGCAATGAATTTGAAAGAAAGAAAAATACTTTAGACTCTTCATTTATCCAGGAAGGCGGCACTTTGGGTTCTGAATAACTGAAAATTCTAGATATTCCAGAAAATCTTTTTCTGTTGTTGTTTACTTTCCACTGGATTAAATAAAGCCTCCAGATGATAATTATGCACTTTAGGTTTCATTCCACAGTCCTGTGGCTGTTGAGAAGGATGGAGAAGAATCTGCAGTGGAGTGGCCCTCTGCCCCAGTCTCCCGGGTCTATAGGCTCATCTGTCTGCTGTGGTCTCCTGAGTACTTGCAAAACTTGTGGGCAGAACATGCAATGAATGAATCTGATTAGGTGAGCTCACTTTTTTACGATAAACAATTTGTAATTTTACGATGCTTTTTAAGTAAGTGATTTAAAATAAGTCATTTTCTCTAGAATTAAAGAAATGATTAAAAATTACTTCTTGGAATAATACAGAATTGAGTTCAACTATGGCCAGGTTGACCTCAGCTTGCCAGAGAAGATGCTGTCAGAAAGATTAAGTACCTAAGAGTTCTAATTTCTTTAAGATTTTCTCTTTTCCCTTCACTCAGTGCTTATGAAATCCCAATGCTAGTAACATCAGAGCATTAATGATGTTGCAAGTAGCTTAAAGCAGGGCTTCTCAAACTTGAATGTGCACATAAATCACATGGGAGCTTGTTAAAATGCAGATTCTGATTCAGTAGGTCTGGGCTGGAGCCTAAGACGCTGCATTTCTGAAAAGGTCCCAGGTGATGCGTCAGCCAAGTACAACATACATGCAGCTGGTTCCAGTCTACACTTAGCAAGGGCTGAAACTGCAGTGGTTCTCAAAATGTGGTACCTGGATAAGCAGCATCAGCATGACCTGGCAACATGGGAGAAACGCAAGTCCTCCAGCCTCACCCCAGACCTCCTGAACCAGGAACTGGTGATGGAGCCCAGCTGGCTGTCTGTTAAGAAGCCTTCCAGGTGATTCTGATGCACACTGATATTTGAGAACCTCTGGCTTAGAGAAAAGAGGGAATAACTGACTGCAGCTAGTGAAAACCAGGTCCATTTCAACAGGCCTGCAGTTCTAAGAGAAAGCCATGGAAACTTCCAGAAGAAGCCCAGTTATAGAGGACTATTTTAAACCAGAATGTGTTTAAGTCTTCCAGGAGACATCATCAGCTCTAATTTTTTTTAAAGAAAGAAAATACCATGTGAAATACACAAACATAAAAGCTTTCTTGTTGACAAGGTACAATATATATATATATACCACCAGCATAATCACGGGCTCCATTTTCACTTATTTATAATAAACATGTCACAACCATATTTTTTAAAACCCTCTTCCCTTTCCAAATTCTATGTTTAAATTAGAACACACAAAACTACATCTATTCTTAAACTTTACAAACCTTAAATAATGTGTGAGCACATTATGAAACGATCAGGAAAACACAACACAGCCCCCAATTTAGAGTGGCAACACAAAAATCTATCCATCGGGCAAACAACATAATCAGAGGATCTTATTCAGATCAATGTTGGCAAGTTGATTTTACCCCAACATTTCCACTGATAACCCAATGAGGATGAGGTCAACCAGATTATTTTGAATAATGTTGCCATTTACCCAGAGATTTTTTAAAAATCACCATGGTAGGCACCAGATAAAAGAGAACTAGCTGTACATGTAGGTAAGAAAGACTCAAAAGATAAATTAGATTGAATCACAAAGAAAGGTAGTAGGCTGACATCCCAGAATTCGATAAAAACAGGAAAAAATTAATGGAGAAAGAAACTAAATTTGGGGGACTTCCCTGGTGGCGCAGTGGCTAAGAATCCACCTGCCAATGGAGGGGACACAGGTTCGATCTCTGGTCTGGGAAGATCCCACATGCCACGGAGCAACTAAGCCCTTGTGCCAAAACAACTGAGCCTGCACTCTAGAGCCCACAAGCCACAACTACTGAGCCCGTGAGCCACAACTACTGAAGCCCGTGTGCTCTAGGGTCCGTGCTCTGCAATGAAGAGTAGCCCCTGCTCGCCACAACTGAGAAAACCTGCGCACAGCAACGAAGACCCAACGCAGCCCCCCCAAAAAGGAAACTAAATTTTTATACTCAGGTTCCCCTCAAGGTCATGTAGAGCATGGAAAGCATATAAAAATTAGTATCTATAAAAAGAGCAGTTGAGAACATAGACACTGATCGTACCAAGTTGCTTGGGGCCACATGAACTCAAAGTCAAAAAATTATTATTGCGCCTGTACTCCACACATCGCCTGCACAGAGGCAGCCACACACCAGCCTTCTCCACCCATGTCTTATTCTCTTCCAGCTGCCCTAAGACAAGCATTCACCCCAGCAGATGCACTGGACTGATGTGCCTCTCAAAGTGTGAGCCGGGGGTCAGAACATCAACATCACCTGGAAACGCCGACTCCCTTGGGCCCCTCCCTGGACCTGTTGATTCAGAATCTGCATTTTAACAACATCTCTAGATTTGTGAGCACATCCCACTTGAGGAGAGCTGCTCAAGCCTGCTTTCGGTCTCTTGGACCCACCTGTGACCTCCTGGCTTTTTTCTGGTTGGTGCTGAGGTGAAGACACCCCTTCTCAATCACCCCAAACTCAAATATTTGCTCAGTAGGCAGTTCCTTGTAAAGAAGTAAATGTTCTTTATCAAACTGGAGTACAAGCGATAGTATGACTCCTGTTCTACAGACTGAGAAAAATAGAGAATGATTGAAGGTCAATGCTTAGCATTAGCGAAGTACTAACTAAAAGCCGTGTTTCTTCTTACTTATGTTATACCGTACTGTCTGGTATTTCCTAGAAATCCCAAAAAGAAAAGGAAAAATCCCCACTTAAGTCAGGGAATGTAGTTCTGACCACCGGACCTATAATCAAGAAGGTACTCTATTACTTTTCTTTTCTTTCCTTCTTTCTTGTTTTTTTTTCCCCCAGCGGTAAATTAGGGTCAAGTCTCAGTGCCTGCTGATACCTTGATCAATATCACTTCACAGCATCTTCCCACTACTTGGAAGTTTGCCTGCACCTGGATGTGGTTGTTTACTTTTTTCTTTTTCCTACTTCGGAGTTCAGAGAGAATATACTTATACTTTCTCTGTGATGGAAAGAAACCCCAGGATTCATTTTTCAAAGGAACACTGGGATTTTACTTTTTAGCCCTTAAAGAGAGGAATCTATCAAACTAAAGACTTAATCAAGTGCTCTCTGGGTTGGCTTTGAAGGTCTCTGCTCCCCACTCAGGATGGAGGCTTCCAAACCAAAGTCCCTACAAGCAAACCGCCCTAGCTGCAAAGAACACAGAAAAAGAAGGAAATCAGTCATCTCCTAGGCCGATGGTTTCTCAATCTTTGCTGAACGTCAAAGTCCTCTGGGTAGGTTTTAAAAATCCCCATGGCCAGGCCACACCCCAGACCAATTAGGTCAGAACCTCTGGGCACAGAACCAGGCATCATATATTTTTCAAACTCCCCAGGTGATTCCAATGCACATGCAAGTCTGAGAACCAATGAGCCTGGCAGTGACACCCACAAAACCTCACGCTGACGCCATGAGGTCGGTTCTATCCGTGGCTCCGCACCTCCTATATTTTCTCCATTCTTCCTACGAGCCAGGCAGCAGAATCTTGGGGGATATACTTCCACTCACGTTCCAGAACGTGCTCTTCTGAAACAGCTGCTCCAATGGGGGTATATTTCTTTGCGATGCTCTTCCACGTAATAAAGAAATTCTTTCTCATTCCCTTAATATTGCTCCCCATTAAAGCATAACCTACAAACAGATGAATTATACTTATGCAGTGAGTATAAGGGACAGCTGTTCTATCTCAATGCAGCATTTTCTCTTCGTGATTCCATTATTTTACTGTGGCATGACATGCCTAATGCTTTAAGTAAGGCTCAGCTTTTCTTTCTTTCTTTCCTTTTTTTTTTTTTTTTTTTACTGGAGGTGAAATTTCAGCTGGAAATCTACTCTAAAAGATCTTCAAGAAACAGTCCGAGTAAGAACACAGCCGTATTTATTTTTTATGAGTAGCTGAAGGCTGATCAAAACGTTCCTCCCAAGCCACAAAATGTGTAACCCTGGCATTTTTCTGGGCTATTTTTTGGCACACTGAACACAGGTCGAGACAGCATTTTATTTTAATTCTTCTTCTTGAACCTCCTGAATCTTCAAGCAGCAATTCTTAAAGAAACTGATTCATGGTTAGCAGATAATGCAGCCTTTTTTCGCCCTGCAGTGACCTAGTACAGAGAAAATATAGTGAATACACTTCTTTTCTTTTTTTACCAAAGAGGTGCCGTTAACTTGTCCTTGAATTGCGACTGCCTGTGTGCGAACTTCTAGAATATTTTCCAAATTGTCGTTTCAACAAGCAGAGCTTGCTGAGTTTGCCAAACCTACTTCCTTACCTTTGTCTGTTCTGTTCTTTGGCAACTCCTTTTGACAGGCTACCCCATTCAAGGTCTTTCCCCTGCTCTAATCCATCTCATTACATCCTCTTCAATTTTACGTTTACCTATTCATAATATGGATCTTCAAAGGAACTCCCCAAAAGGAGGGTGTCAGAATCACGATCAATTTTCTGTTAACATCGGAGGGAAGATTTATGTATATGCCCGTAGAAACATACGTTCTTTGTAACTCCCAGTTAGTATAAAAGAATTGAAGTCACATATTCTACTCCGTAAACTTGGTTCTATTTAAGGTAAAAGAGTACATGATTAAAGACAAAAATTAAACAGTTGCAAATAATGGCACATTTGTTTGGTGCTGATTTTGAGTCTTTCCAATACATCAACACTCTTTGCTAAAAGGTCACTGGAGGCAAAATACAGCGACCAGCCAAAATGTTTCAGGTGAGAAATGAAGGGCTAGAAAGACATGCCAGCATCTTAACAGCATCGATAGTGGGCTAAGGGCACAGGGGCTCCAAGTCTGGCAGACCTGGGTTCAAATCCTGGCTGTGTCTCCCTGGGCCGGATAGTCAGCCTATGACCATCCCCATCTCTAAAATGCAGATAATGGGAATTCCCTGGTGGTCCAGTGGTTAGGACTCCGCACTTCTACTTCCGAGGGTGCAGGTTCAATCCCTGTTTGGGGAACTAAGATCCCACAAGCCGCACCGCAGGGCCAAAAAATAAATAAAATAAAATGCAAATAACGGCAATAATGACCTTCACAGGGCTGCTGTGAGGATTAAAGGGCTTAGAAAGTAGTGAGTACAGGTCAGCTATTCCTACTGCATTTTAAGGAAATGCAACCCAAACAAACCCATGAGGCAAGAGGAGTGGGTATTATCTATATGCATCTTACTGCTGAGAAAAGTAAGGTTCCCAGAGACGAAATAAACTCATCCTCCTCACATAGCTTTCTAAAACACAAAAATGACTATGCTGTTCCCTGTTAAAAACTCTTCAGTGGCTCTCATGGCCAGGAAATTAGAAAGAGGCATAAAGTCCAAACTCCCTATCATGGCATAATCCCTGGATAAGATTTTTTTTTTTCCCAAAACTCAACCCCAAATCACTTCTGCCACGAAGCATTTCTGCAGCACCACAGAGAGTCTTGCCCCTCCCTCCTTTGGACTCCCACTCTACCTGGACACACTTTTAGCAAAGCACCCATGGCATTTTTCTGAGCACGCTGGTTTATGCATCTGAATCTATACACTAAACAGGAAGTTCCTTAAGAACAAGAACACTGTCCTATTCATCTCTGTAGCCTTAGCATCTAGCCTAGCACCGAACACCTGGTAGATAGCCCATAAAATGCTTGATGAATGAATGAATGGTCCAAAGCCATCCAACAAATAAACGGCAGGGCCAGAGCAGACCCCACATCTTCCAATTTCCTGTTGGGTCACCGTTCCCTGAAACCACACTGGCTTTGTCAACGTGTGGGTGACATCTCAGAAAAGACCCTGAGGCTCAACCTCCGTATTCAGAACGGACTTGCCATGTAACCTGAGGCCACGCATTAAAAAACAAACAAAAATAACCACAAATCTGCATGCGTCGATTTGTATCTGTAAAAGAGGGCTCATGCTTAACACTGGACTTTAGAATACACAGGAGGTGGGGGAAGAAGAAGAGAAAAACCAATCAGATAACACAATGTGCTCCTCTTGAAAAGTGCCTTAATTTAAAACTGTCACAATAGTAAATATAATTAGATAACAACAATAATACCAAACACCACAGTTTACTACAATCCTTTCTTCTGAGGCTTTCAATTGCAACTGAAAACACAATTACTAATTAAATTGGACAAGGGGAGGTATCATTTTCCAAATGGAACCCTAGTGATATAAATGAGTTACTGCAGCTTCTCGAATTTCTCACTGTCACTCAAAGAGGGGGTTCTTCACTGGGCTAGAATCAACTCAGAAAAACAGAGCCATATCCTGCATTTTTATTCTTTTATTCGAAATACAGTTTATTTCTGTATTTCCTATGTAGTGACTGAGCCACTGTAAGACCACAAAGATGCTACAGCCCAGGTCCTCCCCTCAAGGAGCTTAACGTACACTGGTGGGTGGAGTGCACGGATGGCGAAAAAACCTAGTCGAGACCTGGGCCAAAGACAAAAGTCTCAAGGCAGGAGATAAAGACCAGGGGACTCACATTTCCCGCCTTGGAGGAACCTGGGTGAAAAATAAAAACAGTTTTAAGGTGGAACAGGGTGAAACAGGAGGCTGTGAACTTTAGAGGGCCTGAGAACATTCTGTTTTCTCTTCTTCTTTTCCTTTTTTAAAAATTCAATTCTATAGTGGAATGCCCCAAGCTCTTTCCTTGCCTTTTACTTGAAGACTTTTCCAAATTATGCTTTTAAAGGCATTAGGAGAAAAAATAAAGGTTCTGTAGTCCAATGGAAATTTGGGGAAATTAAATTAAAATTTTAAATTTTAGAATAAAAATGCTTTTTTGCTGAAGGACGGCTCAGACCTCTTAACATGCAAAAGTGAACTCAGAATCACCTAGAAGGGGATTTAATATGCAGTTTTGACCATATTAATTTAACGCAAGACTCCTTTTTTTTGGTCTGTTCGTTTTTTAGAAACATCTAACATCTTGCTGGCTAGTGTTCTGTTAAAACACATAGAAAATACTGGTCTAGTAAAAATGACAAATAAATCACCTTCCCTTCTTGTAATATTACAGACTTTGTCACAGGTCTAAAGAAAAAAGTGAGTGCCTATAATGGACAAATAAAGGGGGCAGCTAGCACCTGCAGCAGTAGAGGGGCTTTAAAATTATGTAAGTCCAACTTCGGATCACGCTCACCACTTATACTATGAGACCTTGGTTTAAAAATTGCTCAAACTTTCTTGGCCTCAGTTTCCACATCAGTCAAATGGGAATAATGGCATTACCTGCCCCTAAGGGTGAGTGGAATATCTGTGTAGTCAAATCATCCAGCAGAGCGCTTAGCACAGAGCAAGCTCTCAATGTTCAGAAACTATCGCATGAGACACTCCAGGGTGGCAGGGAGGCCCGTTAGGGTCAGTCCACTGTAGCTGTGTCTTCTTAGGCTAAAACGAAGATGCTTTCAACTTGAACACAAGTGAAAGACTCGACATCGGCCACATGGGAAAAGAGCAAGAAAGATGCCAAAATGGAAGAGAAGTCTGAAGGAAAATCCTCTCCAGCCAAATTTTCAAGGAAATGAATTATATGAAATTACAAAAACAGTGCCCTCGGGGCTGCTTCTACTTTTCTCTGACATCTGATACGCAGATATAACGAAGTATCAGGAGAACAAAGAAAATGCACAGAACAGCATGATAAACGCTTTTAGTCACTTTCTCAGTCAGAGCCTTCGAATCAGTGTTAGCAGCATGGCCGGGGAAGGAAACACAAGATCCATGTGTGGTAAATTTACAGCAGATTTTGAGATCCAGGACATTTCTGAGGAAATATATGGAGATAGTGGCAAGGCCAGCAACAAATGACCATGTGATTCGTGGAAAGATCCAGACTTTGGAACAGATCCTTCACTTGGCCAAGTCCATTAGTTCTCACCACTGCCCTCTAGTAGACCTACAACAAAAGCAAATCCTCACACTAGAGTTTCATAGTACTCATTAAAAAAAAAAAAAAAAAATCTTGCATGTAAAGTTGCCTGGAGCACTAAAGCAACCAGTTAGAAAGAAAAAGAATGAGCTATATGACTTAAAAATCCAATTTGCTAGGATAAAATGTCCCAAGATCGCTGATAACAGGAGTCTGTATGGAATATTCCTTGATAGAAGTGTGCCAGATTAGGTCTCGGAAACATTTTTGTTGTGCAGAGACTTTCGGTAGCAAGTGGGAAATACCTAATAAGTATTTGCCACATGAAGGAATGGAACGAACTGATGAACAAACAAAAGAACAAAGGGGCTGAATCCCAGCATTCATGAATTGGAAGAGTTCTAAGATCCCTACCAATTTCGGTTTTGGTTTGTACACTGTCTTGGGAAGCTCACAATCTCACCAGGCAGACCTCCCCACTGGAACAACATAATGGGTGACAATGAACCCTTCCAAAGGTTTCAGTTTATCCAACATAGTTTTTTTCCAACATATTTTCTGTTAGTGGTAAGAATGCAGGTGTTCCCAAGGAGTTAAGTACTTCAACAGATAATACTTCTGTTATCTAATTGCCAACAACATTCCTCTGTTCCCCTTATATCTTAGCTAAGTACTTATCACAACCTGTAATTTTCTTACTGTTTCACCGCTGACTGTGGGCATCTCCCACTTCTAAATGTAACTTCATGAAGGTAAAGACCGCGCCTTCCCCCGGCACCTAGCCCAGTACCTGCACATAGGCAGAAGGTGTGCATTAAAGATCTGTTGGTTATACAGATGGAATCAGCGCTGTGGAAGTAGGAGCTTTTCCTCTCTCATTTCCCTTCAGAAGCATCGTTTGGGTGGTCCTGTCATTAGAGTCAACTGGCTGGCCACTCTCAACATAGCTGTGTATCCTTGAGCAAACTTCTTCACCTCTCTGGTTTCCTTCTTTGTAAAGGAGGATTTGGGGGCACTTGAACTGCTCTCTCAAAGGTCCCTTGCATCAGTAACATTCTAAGATTATTTGGGAAAATAAGCCCAAAACACCCGCATTTTCATAATTAATAAAGTTTACAATGATCAGAACAAATAAACAAGTGAATTTCAAGATTGTTCTATAGCGTTAGTCATGGTTTTCTTCAAGTTAGCTCATTTCTCTGCCAGGTCACACTCTGTATTTACCTTTCAGCGTTTGGCCCTTAGAAAGGGCGAAATTGATGAGGTGGCTAAGGTCCACTTTCTAAAAAAAGAGCAACCCCCTTCCCCCCTGTCCAGATAATTTCTGCAGCCTGTTTGCAAGATTTCTAATATGAGGTGCAACTGTCATTTAATTAAGTGGTTCTTAGAGATTTTGATTTTTCCTGCCACCAACGGGTTAATGCGCTGAGATCTTCCTTTGTTTTACAAAGGGGCAAGAAAACACATTGAGCTGATACAGTCCATTATTAAAATTGCATTTCAGCAGAGGCAAATAACTCCAGCCACCTGACGCTGGGCTTAGCCATCATCTTCTCTTGCTACAACCCAAAGCTATTACATTAAAAGCATAAGCAAAACAATAGAGCTGACAGCAATGCAAGCTCCCCTGGTAGACGGAAACCATCAATCCTGTTGGTGAAGTATTTAGCTACAAAAGTATTTAGCTACAGAAGGAGAAAAGACATTCTTTGACTGCAGGATAAGAGGAAGGAATACACAGCCACTTTTCAATCAGAGCTAGATCGTGTATACATGAAGAAATAACAGCTTCGACAGCCAGACGTTAAGTTTGCCTCTAGAAAGTGGGAGCCAGCAAGTATACCTGTGAAGGCTACGAAAAGTCTGGGGTTGAATGAAGTCGCTCTTACCTGCTCCACCTCCACCTTGGATGCTCACAGCCCCCACCCATTCCCTGCGTGGTAGTTTCTACAGAAATTAAACAAAGAGCTTTTTCAGGGGCCAGGCAGGCAGAAAACAAACTTCTTTAGCTTGGGCAGTGTTAAGCGATCTTAATAAGCTCTAAATCTTTACTTGGAAGTCAATGAAATTAGCAGCAGAGTTTAGAAGCCAGAAACACCGGGCTGGATTATTTTAAAAAGCAAAAACAAAAAACTCCAACCATTCTTTGCAGCTAAACTCCAGCTCCGGTTCTCTGGGCTAGAATAGTAGTGTTAATAGATTCTGCCTCGACTAAAAAGGGAGCCAGTGGCAGAAAATCTATTCCTCCAGCAAGGTTGCCGGGCAACGAGCAAGCTTTTGGCATGTGGCTGATGTCTCCCGGCAGCCCGGACTACACAAAGTAAGCTCTTCCATCACTTATAACTAACTTGATTTTGATGGATTAAAACCAAATCAAAAGGTACTGTAAGTCACTCGTTTCCAAATTCAGGAATCTGGGTGAGACAGAAAACATCCCAATACCAAACATAAGACTAACTGATCAGGAAAAGTAGAATCCACTAAAGGTCATTCTGCTGGGTGATACATCTCTTACACATCCTAGTATACACACAATGTTATTTTAAGATGAGAATATCCAAAAGCAATGGGAAAAAACAGCATTCAAGAATATTTGGGGGTGGGGGGATGAGTGAAATAGGTGAGAGAGATTAAGAGGTACAAATTTCCAGTTACAAAATAAATGAGTCACAGGGATGAAATGTACAGCGTGAGGAATATAGTCAATAATATTGTAATATCTTTGTATGGTGACAGATGGCAACTAGACTTATAAGGGTGATCATTTTGTGATATACAGAAATATCGAATCACTATGCTATGCACCTGGAACTAACAGTATTGTAGGTCGGTTATACTTCCATTACAAATATATATTTTGGAAAAATATTAACGTTATAAAGATGGAGCCTCAATGTTACGAGGAGTTGTGGATTCAAATGCATCTTTGTGTCTCGCGTTGGTGAAGGTGTTTGCACATCTGAGCACATTACTCAATAATCGGCGAACCCTCGCTAAGGGCTCTGAGATCCCACCCCTGTGCTGTAGGCGTGATGGAAGAAAATGTAAGACTTTGGGCCAAGGCCTCATTCAGAACACATTTACTATTAGGACATAAGGTAAGATGGTTTCTCTCACCAACTAAGTTCTTCCGCAAAAGGCTAGTTTTGGCACTGATTGTGTTTGCTTACGAAAACCACCTCCAAGACATACTGACCGAGCTGACTAGACTTCCCAAATGATGAAGACGGCACTGAAGGCCAGGCCTGTCCTTTCCCAGGGTTCTGGGGTGAACCAGGCCTACCTGCCAGGGCTCTGAATAGCATAAAATATACTCACACTTGATCCCAAACTTTTCTTTCTCTTTTAGAAAAACATCCTTCACAACATTCATAGTGTATCTCCTTTCATTTAAAAAAAAACTCCTTTTGGGGACTTCCCTGGCGGTCCAGTGGTTAAGACTCCGCGCTTCCACTGCTGGGGGCACGGATTCGATCCCTGGTCAGGAAACTAAGATCCCACACTCTGTGCGGCGTGGCAAAATAAAAAATAAATCCTTTCGGGGCTTCCCTGGTGGCGCAGTAGTTGAGAGTCTGCCTGCCGATGCAGGGGACACGGGTTCGTGCCCCGGTCCGGGAAGATCCCACATGCCGCGGAGTGGCTGGGCCCGTGAGCCATGGCCACTGAGCCTGCGCGTCCGGAGCCTGTGCTCCGCAACAGGGGAGGCCACAACGGTGAGGGGCCCGCGTATCACAAAAAAAAAAAAAAAAATCCTTTCGTTCAGAAAGTTGCACATACTCGCATGGACAGAGGCATCCTCTTCTCGTGCAATCCTGAACCTGTGGTCATTAGCAGCCACAGGCCCACCACAGGGGATGCTGAAGGCAAAGGCAACCGGATGAAGCAGCCCAGCAGAGGTGCCCACACATTTCCTTGGAGTTCCAGGCAAAACCAGCTTGTGCCCATCGGCCCCTTCTAATGTGGAGAATGCACGTGACACCAAGCGAAGCATTCGTGTTCCAGACGTGGCATGTCCCATTTGTGGCCTCGTCAGCCCCTCGTCCGTTATGGATCCATTATGCCTTTCGTCAACTTCCATGTTTCTTGCAACACATTCAAATGCACTGCAGGGACTAAAAGCAGCCTCCTCTGTAACCATTATGATGATAAAATGCAACTTGATGGAAATCGATATATTATCGTCGCTCCCTATCAAGACATATGCCCTCAGGAAACAAAGAGTTGTTAGTTTTAATATGAAAAAGGCTTAATGGGTCTTCGCATGAGCTTGGCAGGTGGCTGAGCAGGTGCACGGCACTGCCACTCTCCACAAGTCTAATGCTTGCCCACTCTCTAAGATCGAGTCTGAATGCCACTCCAGCAATTCTTAACTGAGCCCTCCACCCCTACACTCAGCCCTTCCTGTTACCTGCAGCTCTGCTCCTGCACTGAACCTTTTCTACTGTATATACATCCTGTGCATACAACCATTCTCTCTCCTACCAGGTGTATGTTCCCCAAGAGCAAAAGCTCAGGGCCTTATTCAGAGCCGATGTTCAGTGTTAGGTGATTTTGGTTTTCATTGGAAGAAAACAAAACGGTGGGTAAATACAGCCCCCGAAAAATTAAAATTTTTTTTTTTTAGTTTGTAGGTAATCTGAGATATCTGGCCAAACCCTTAGTGCTGTGTCATGGAAAGAAGAGCCTGTGGTCTGACTATTAAGTCAGCCAAGCAGCTCTAGCCTTCCTATTGGAGTACCTTGTGCACCATGTAAGTAATCTAGTACACTGTAGTTCTGCAGAGGAATTATTCAGTAAGCAGAGGCCATGAGAAAATTAAGAGTTGATGAAATATTTTCCTAATGTTTTCCTTTCTTGAAACAATCTCCTACGTAATAAAAGCCTTACAAATGTATTATATAGCCTTCGTCTTTTTCATATATATATACACACACACACACACACACACACACACACACACACACACACAATATCAATTGCTGATTGTCAAATTTTCACTTTACCTGATGAGTTTGCAAGATGGCTTCTTCCAAGTTTATTGATAATAGCACCTTGTATGTTTCCGATCCAGGATTCATTACTATTTGTAATTTATTATTTGTTGTGTCCTAGTTTGTCTCCCCAATAGACTGGTAGCTCCCCAAGGGTAGAAACCATTTTATCTTGAGTTCTATTAGTATCCCCACTGCCCAGCACCGAGCCTGACATGGATGAGGCACCCACACACCTGCTGAACGACCACTGCCTGAAGTAATTAACTGACCGATAAATTCGTGCCTAACTGAAGTTCTGGCTTGGTTGAGGGTCTTCAAAATAAGATCGCGATTGGGCAACCAGTCTACTGGTCCTGCAATAGATTTTGCTTCAGAGAAACTCTTGCAAACCAGAATACCGAAGCTAGTGCCCTCCTTCAGGGAAACTTAGGGAGCCTGAAATCCTAGGAGAGCCAGTAGGAGCTGGAAGGAGAAGCTGGCAAAGGGAAAATATCTGTTATTTTATTTGAAGAGAACATTCAAAATCAGAAACACCTATATTCAGATGTTCAAGACAGAGACACTTGAGTTGAAGTCAAAATACACATTTGTTTTGTTTTTTTGTTTTGCGGTACGCGGGCCTCTCACTGTTGCGGCCTCTTCCGTTGCGGAGCACAGGCTCCGGACGCGCAGGCTCAGCGCCCAGGGCTCACGGGCCCAGCCGCTCCGCGGCACGTGGGATCTTCACGGACCGGGGCACAAACCTGCGTCCCCTGCATCGGCAGGCGGACTCCCAACCACTGCGCCACCAGGGAAGCCCCACATTTGTTTTTAAATACAAGTTTGGGACTAGAAACACCCCTATTCACTAAGAGTAAAAATTCTCTCTCACTCGTCCACCCTCTCGTCCTCCCCTGCCTGCCCCCCTTAACCCCTGCCCCACAGAGTCCGCAGATTTTTCTCATAATGTATATCAGATAATTTAATTTTTCCCCAATTTTTCACTGTTTATTTATGTTCGTCAAAATACATGCTCTGATTTTTTTATTCAGAAAAGAAATCATAAATGTATGTGTGAATGCGAGTAGGCTATACATAGGTTTCTAAAGATGTGTGCATATCATCACAGTATTATCTGTTTCTTTACTCTCACTAACATAGCAGAGTAGCAGAGACATGGAAAAATCAAAGCAGTAGATAATTTTTTAAATTATTCATATTTGACTCTAGGACAGTAACAGTTTAAACATTAGACTTCCCTTCTGTTCTTAATTCTATTCAGCTTAGGCTATTAAGACTAATTTATGTTTTAAAGGCGTACACTAACAGACCATATGAGATAATATATGTAAACGTACTCTGTAATTAACATGTATTACTCTGTAATAATGCAAATGTGTTAGTATCATAATAATTATGATTTTTCTTTCAATTTGTATGTACGTATATAAGTCTGTTTATATAGTATATATGTAGCCTAACAGCCTAACACTATAGTTTTCAAATACCTGTTCACAGACCAATACTGGTCAGTGACAAAGTTTTCACTGGCCAGAGGCAAAAGGAGAAAAATCCTAACAATGTATTACAGATTTTAAAAAATACAATGGTAAACGTATTATATTTAAAAGATTGCTTTTATTCTGAAATTAAATTCTTACTGATTTTTTTTCCTGGTTTGTTCCAAAGTCCATTGCTTTATCGAATTATAGTGCTAACGAGTGGTAATTTTTAAAGCCCTTACTTGCCAAAAAAAAAAAAAAAAAGAAGAAAATTTTCTTTTGAAATGTATTAATCCATGGAACCTAAAAGTCTGAAAAAAACTGATTCAGGCAACAAAAACACCAACATTTCCATAGTCTGTTCAAGAAAAGAAAGTGAGGCTCCCCTTTACCTGCAGCTTTAGTGCTTCTAGTCATCCAATCCCAGTAACATCTGGAACGTCCCAAAAGATCCAGCCTCTGAGCTGAGCCCTCCCAGGCTCCCAGCAGTCCAGCACCCATTCGGCTTCTGCGTGATCACTTCATTTTCCCCAGCAGCCTCAACAAGAAGCACCACTTCGGAAGAAACCCCAAATCTTAAACCAGTCCAAGGTGGGGGCAGGCTGAGGGAGGCACCGAATCCAATTTTTTACAGGCAGAGAGACTTCAAAGTCTCCATCCGATGGCTCAAACATCCATAACAGAATTGGTATTTCTTCTCGGATTCAAGGCATGGCCAAGTCACACAGGCTCACTTCCAGGGTCCAGTTTTCACTTGGAGGCTGCAGCCCAGGCAGGCTCACTGCCCTTTGATCTGGTTGGAACCGGAGTGTTACAAATATGCTTGTATTAAGCTATCTCCAGTCTGCCTGAGGGCCTCGGTCTGGAATGCGAGAACGGGAGCTTCAAACAGTGAGGTTC
Source organism: Delphinus delphis (assembly GCF_949987515.2). Classification (NCBI taxonomy): domain Eukaryota; kingdom Metazoa; phylum Chordata; class Mammalia; order Artiodactyla; family Delphinidae; genus Delphinus; species Delphinus delphis. The sequence continues at coordinate 14,816,762 of NC_082684.1, read as the reverse complement.
CCAAGTCTTCATTTACGTTACATTTTTTTCTGGCCGGCCGGCCGGCCAATGCTCCTTCCATGGCAGGCAGCGATGGGGTGCCCGTGGAGTGCAGTAATGCAGAATGGCATCATAAGGCAGAACTAGAGAGTTTTGTCTCTATTCTCTGGGCCAGCAATCCAGGCGAAGAACAAGGTAAACTACAAGCAAGCACCAGAACCCTAAATTATACTTTTATTAAGCCACCCACAGGCATTTGTAAAGCACCTAGGAGCTCCGAGCGCTGTGTTATTAAGACGCAACGGAGGCATCACCATCTTTGGCCATCAAAGCATCCATGTTCCACCAGCCAGTGGGTAATGAATCATGGCAAGAGCTCCATCCCTTCTACCCCGGGGGCCTTCTCCTCCTAGACTTGACAGTGCAGGCCTCCATTTTCAAAATCAGAATGTATAAAAAACCCGTTTAGCTGGAAGATATCCTGTGTGAAAGAATGTGCAGTAAATAGCAAACATTTCCAACAGCACAGCCAGTATTTTCCTATTTCCTGGACAATTTACTAAAAATCTTCCACCCCTGCTTTCATAGGTTGAGGGCATCTGCTGTGCCAAACTGCCTGCTGGTGACAGAGAGAAACCAACACATTCTGCAGTGCCCAGGGATAAAACTGAAAAGCGAGAGAGAAGTGTCCCTGACAGAAGTAGACTCTGAACTTCTCTTGAGTCACCTGTTACCGAGAGACTTTAAATGCTGGATGATCAGATCTTTCACCAGCTTATACCACGCCAGTCATAATCCCCAAAATATCAAGAACCCCCAAGTCCTTGAGTGACTGCTTCATGCAAACATGGAAATAATGCAACAGAACCACTGTTTCTTTGATTCCTCCAGACGGAAAAGGTAGTGCCTTTAATATCATGCTTACTGGACATCCATCATCCAACGCACAATGCAACCATTGTAGGGCAGAGAGAGAGAATATACTCTGTGGGGTAGAGGCATGCGGCGGAAAAAAAAACCCAACAACACGAGAGCCTCGACGCACTGAAGAAACGGTCTTCTGCTTCTCATTGGAATAATGGTGGGATGTGTACAAGAATGTTTCTGGCTGGCCTTAAAAGAAAGAAACTCTTTCAGAGAGCAGCGACCTTAAACATCTTATCAGCCTTTGAAGTTATGCACAATGACATCCTTTGGTTCCTTGCCCAGGGCAGAGGTTTAAGCTTTAAGACTCCATTTACTTACAAAGAACTGTAGAAATATTTTTGCTGCGGCACAAGGCAAAAGAGCCAGGTTTTGAAAACAGCAAATGATAGAATGGTGAGGTAGAGGGAAAAACACCCTTTATGGGGGGCACCGCACTGTGTTAAGGGGATCAAGAGCTATAGATCTAACTTTCTGGGGTTAACCTCCTTTATTTTCAATCTTCTGTACCATTCAGATCAGTTTTCTGAAACTCATGTCAAAGTGATAGAAGCAGAGTAGGTTCTGATGCTGCCACCCGCCTTCTGACTCATCCCTGGTCCAACGTGCCCTACCAACGCCTGTGCTTCCTACCAACACCACTATATCTCTGTAACCCATCTCCCCTCAACCCAAAAGAAAGGGTACCCCCTGCTCCCTCCAATGCTACCTCTTGAGTAGGAGTCCAAGGTGGGATAACGTCCCCCACAGGGTGGTGAGGGGGAGCCTTGTGCCCACTGCTGCCTCCACACAATTTTCTAGGGCATCTAGACTTGTGTTTCTTCCTTATGGTGGGTCCCGTCTATCTGGTCAACCACTGCATCCCTGCACGCTGTGTGCCCAGCCAGCACAGTGTTGAGTATATAGTAAGTACTCAAGACACGCTTGTAGAAGAAAGGCCCAGTGACCTCCACCCCAACATTTTCTCTTTCCTTTCTGCCAGATATCTTCTGTCTTGGGGTACACTCTATTTTAGGGTCTCCCTGATGATTCAGTCTTGGGCACAAGAACGTTCACTTGCCAGAGCTGTTTGATTTATTTGCTTTTGCTTTAATCTCAGGCCATGGCAAAAGTTCTTTTGCAAGACCCCAAAAAACTGGGAATCCAGAGATTCTGGGAATCTCCTAATAGTCACCTAAGAAAAGGTAAGAATGCTGTATGCCATCATTTTCATGACTTGATAAGCTACATAAAACTCATTACTGAACTGGAGCCAAACACTTGAAGGAAAACAGAAGGAAATCTGTTGCCTTGAGATTTATCTTTCTTCTTCAAAGAACTCGGAGTTGCTTCTATAGTACATGATGTTAGGATAGGCCTTGGGCCAATCATTGTAAAGAGCATCTGAAAAATTACTCAGAATTGTGTGCTCGGTTGTTTTGCAAAGGATATCGCTATTTGTTTGCTTAAGTGAGGCTGTAAGGGTTGCTGGAAACGTTCTGTGAAAATATTAGCTAAACTCAAGTCCCTATCAGCAAATACACGCATGCAGTTCACACATGTCACACCACACGTATGATCTCTGACTTACAGGTACGAATAATGTATAAACAAGCTGAACCCCATTCCAACAAGCAAGTGACTTTAGTTCACAATGGAAATGTAAACATGACCCTTAGTTGAAGATAGCCTTTAACTCCAAATTGTCCATAAACACAATAAAACAAGCTCTTTACTGGGCCTGGAGGACGTCTCCACGTGGGCTGTGGTGAATTCTCCTAATTGAAAGCCGTGGTAAGTCAACATGAAGGGGCTCTTTCGAATGTTGACACGTGTTCATGGAGGGCCTCTTCATTTGAAAATCTTCAAGAGACCCCACCTGGTCCACGGGGCTCCATTTGGTCTTCACAGCAAAGAGAACACACAGTTCTCCATAATTACACAAAGGGGACAATTTGGTAAAGAAGAACTAACTCTATGAAGTAGTGCTTGTGAGTTAATCAAGTCAAAAGACAAGCCCAATTAAAAGAGCCTTTTGCTTAAATAATATATAAAAATAAAGAAAGCAAAACTCAGGAGGTACAGTCCCCAGATACACAACTTGTAATTTCTAATAAAGCAGGAAGGCAGACCTCGAGTCACTTAACAAAATGCTCAATACCCAATTAGGATCCACAGTCCCTGAACAGCTATCTGATTACCCCGGAGATTAATTCCCTGGGCGGCAGGCTCCAAGGGTCCTCTCTAGCCAGCTCCATCACTCATTGGGAAGTCAGGGAAGATGAATATCTGGGTTAGGTTTGATGCTCACAACTTTTCAAGGGTTACTCAGATCTCAGAAATAAAGATTGGCAGATCAAGGAGAGAGCACAGACAGGATCATTTGGTTCATTAGAATCGTGAAACTAAAATCTCCTTTTGCAGTTGTAAAGAACCAGCTCAAGTTAGTTTTCCAAACAGTGAAAGGAAAATACTCTAACAAACAAAGAGGCATATGAAAGTCAAGCATGGTAAAGGGCAGGAAAAAAAAAAAAAAAAAAAACCTGAGTAATTCCTCTTAAGTGCCTTTCTTCCTTTCATTTTATTTAACTTTATTTTAGCAAGAAGAAAGTAGGAGAGTTGGGACTTTGTCCGTATTTTGTTGTTGTTCACTTTGATTTTTTTGTTTACTTTTGTTTGTTTCGATTTTTAAAATTTGTTGGTAATAGCTACATATAGACAAAATTCAAAAGGTTCAAAAGGATATGCAGCGAAAAGTAATCTTATCACCCCCCCTGTCACCAGCCACCCAATTCTACTCCTGGGCAGGGCAGTAAACAAACAAAAACCAGCAATGACCACCAAAGTGTGTGTGTGTGTTTGGGGGGGTAGGGCGGGTGGCAGTAGACAAAGAAAATAAAGAAAAAAACCCTAAAACAATGATCTAAATCTGGTGTATCCTTTCAGATATAATCTATGCAAATATTAGCATTTCTTTTCTTTGTGAAAAGACAAAAGCAATGTTTTTTATAAACTGTTCTGTACTTTGCATTTTTCTCTCAACATAGCTTCAAGGTCAGTCCCTATCAGTAAATACAGAGATGCCTAATTTTATATAAGTGCAAGTACATCTGTAGGATAAATTTCAAGAAATGGAATTGCTTGCCCCAAATATATGCATTTTCTATTTCAATTAATGTTACCAATGTGCTTTCTCTAGAGACTGTATCAATTTATACGCCCCTCAGCAACGTGAGTGTCTGCTTCTCCTCACCTTGGCTAATCCACGGCACCAACCATGACAGGTAAACATGACCTCTTAAAGTTCTAGTTTATATTTCTCTTATTAGCAGGAGGGCAAGTATCTTTTCATATATTTAAGAGCCATTTACTTCCTATCCTGTCAACTGCATGTTCATATCTTAGGTGACTTTCTACCACCTTCTTTCTCTTCAGTAAAGTCAGTGTCTCTAGAAATGATATCCAAGCTGGTCTTTTTTTTTTTTTTTAATTTTTTTTTCTTGGCCGCGCTGCGTGGCATGTGGGATCTTAGTTTCCCAACCAGGGATCGAACCCGCACACCCTGCATCGGAAGCATGGAGTCTTAACCACTGTTACCTCCAGGGACGTCCCCTCCAAACTGGTCTTTTGTATAGTTCTTCAAGCCCGTGCATATATCATCTAATTTAATAATTGCAATAAGCCAGTAAGCAGGCATAAAAATATTTTCTCCATTTTATAGGTGAGGAAGCCAAGGTTTTGTTTGTAGGTTTGACCAACAAGCTCACTGGAAGTTTGTAGCCAGAACTAGAATTCATGTAGCTTACCTTTTAGTCTAACGATTTGTGCGTGCGCGCATTCCCGTGTGTTTACTACATTAAAATGCCTCTAGATTGTAGAAAGGATGAGAAAGGAAATATTCTCTTTTTCTCTAATGATGAATTTGCATTTTCTATTTACCTGGCCAGTTTTCATTGTATAGCAAATAAAGGAAACTAAAACTTCATTTGCTCTCATTCTGTTGCTCAGGCCAAAGCATGGACAAGCATTGAGTCTTCATGTATCGCACATCACCAAGCTATCAACCTTTTATTACCAACCTGGATGGACCGAGTACTGGGTGGAGGGGAGATAGAACAGTACTGACATACATCCTCCCCAGGAAGAGGGGGACCCTCGAGAGGCCTTCCCATGTTGAATGTCCTGGGGGAGAGCATGGATACACGAACTCCTATGAGGGGGCAGAAGGAGAAGTCCCCAGGACAAAGGAGAAGAAGGTCATAAGCCATAGGGGTCTGTCAACTTGGTGCTATTGACAAGGAACGCTTCTGGGTTCAACCTAGGATACTGATTCCCAAGTATTCTCCAGCCCGTCCCGGGGGAGCTGGTCTCTAGTCTACCAGGAAGAGGCTGTGGGGTGGAAAGTACCCAGCTAATTTGGGAAAAGGGACAGGAAGGCTCTAAAAAAGCTGGAAGACCTTCTTCTGTCCCATCTTGGGGCAGGGGATGGGGGGCAGTGGGGCAAGGGATCCAAAGCTGTGAGTGATGGGGACAAAAGCATAATGAGGAAAAATACAATCAGAGCTGCCACCAGACCCTACAGGGCAGAAAAGGGCTCACTGGGCCCAGCAGTAGTTCAGGTGCTAAGCTGGGGGAAACACCAGCAGTAAACTGCACTAGGTGGGACTTAGATGCAAAACCCTGAGATTGTCACCCAAGCTCTCGACTGTCTTCAAAGCCGGTGTGGCCAGAACATAGGATGAGCGATAGTTCACAAATCTGAGCCTTTAGTGAGAGGTGCCAATTTCATCCTTAAGTTTAGTTACTGCTGCATTCATTCATTCCCTTCAAAGGCAGTCCTTTCCATAAAACTCTCCTCCTAATTTCCACTCGAATCCTGGCAGAGTAAGCATGTCAGGACTGTGCAGAAATTCCACGGCAGTTTGCTGGAGCTCCCGTCCCACACGTAAGGTGGGTGATACGTGCAACGCAGCTCAACACGTGAAAGGGACCATTCCAAGAGAATCTAACTCATTCTCAGTGGCGCCCCTACTGGCTTCAGCCAGCCAGCCCCAAGAGCTGGCTGAGGTCCCACCCTACAGTGGGACTTCGCCTGGTTAGCTGGTTAGACGGGGCCTCCTGGCAGGTCTTCAGCAGTAGACCTGCTCGCTGAGGTGGGACAGGTGCCAAAGGCAAAGATTCCACTGCAAGCATGAAGGAGGTCTTTGACATCACACAAAATGTGATCTCATGTTAAGCAGAAGTTAGGTACTAAAGCCAAAACATAAGGCAAAAAAGCAAGTGTAGACAAAATACTTTAAAATTTTAAAATTAAGATAGAGTGTGACTTCCCTGGCAGTCCAGTGGTTAAGACTGCGCTTCCACTGCAGCGCGCACGGGTTCGATCCCTGGTCAGGGAACTAAGATCCCACATGCTGTGCAGCACAGCCAAAAAAAATTAAGATACAGGAACCTTATAGATGTGAAACAGGAGGGAAGGGGGCAGGGCACAACCTTTAAAAGAATGACATAGCCGTTGAGGACAAGACAGAAACTGGTTAGAACCTACTAGGTCCAAGATGGCGGGAGACTCGACTTCCAGCGGACCTTGAGCCTCATCACACGCACACTGTAATACATCAGCATCTAAATGACACACCTACAGGCGCCACGACAGTTCTGAGGCTCATTTCCAATTCCTGGAAATCCCCAAAACAGTTGGAATAATCCTCCCCCTCATTAGCCTATGAAATTACCCAGCCCATAAAAACTAACCACCCCGTATTTTGGGTCCTCTCACCTTCTGAGACGGCCCATACTCTGTGGAGTGTGTTCCTCCCAAAGCCGTTCTTGCCTTTTGAGATGGATGGCATTCTGTCTCTGGAACGTGAATCCCTCTAAATAAATCCACTTCTTACCTAATACTTTGTCTCTCACTGAATTCTTTCTGCAACGAGACATCAAAAACCTGAGCTTCATTAAGTCCTGAGACCAGGTGTGTGATTGCAATTAAAAGACAGTGGGTTCAAGTCCCAATCTGAGTTGTGTGGTTTCAGATATAAAAATTAACAATGTATAGTTATTGATGGGACAATGAAGATGGATATTAAAGACTTGCTTCTACTTCTCCAGACAACCTCTCCCTCCCTCCCTCTCTCTCTGTCTCTCTGTCTCTCTGTCTCTCTGTCTCTCTCCCTCTCTCTCTCTCTCTCTCTCTCTCTCTCCGTTTCTCTATCATCTATCTTGTCCAGGAGCACATCTTGGCCATGCAGTATCTCCACTGTATACAAAGGGTAGGGGGCAAAGAACAAGTGAATTAGTACAGGAAAGAGGCAGATGAAGTCAGAAACAGGGTGACTGAACCGGGAAAGGAGCAGCGCAAAACTACAAAGCTGACAGGCAGACGGTGGGTAGAGGGGAGCAGAGCCCCCATCTGCTGGGCTGGTACTGAGAGGCAGGCTCTACTGCAGGGACAGGGCAGGGCTGAGCACAGGCCTTTCAGTACCTGTTCTCAGCCAGGTAAACAAGGCAGGAGGTTTGGGCACAGAAACAGGGTAGGGAACAGTTTGCAGAACCTATAAAAAGAACCAAGACCCAAGGTCAAGGTTGGACTAGGCAACAAGGATTCTGGAATGGAGTTCCTTAAACCCTGCCTCAGATCAAGATCTGTCCTAGGACTTGGGCAAGCCCGTCCCTCAGGGGAGGCTGAGCCAGCTTTGGCCGTGCAGTGAGGAGAGATGCCTAGGTCTGGAGCCCAGGGGCCCGGCACATCCGGCCACATCAGGGGTAAGGGAGGAAGCAGGCCAGGCGGACCAGCATGGGGGCTCCAGCAGGCCCTGGGGAGGCAGCTGGAAAGCAGGGGTGACGACAGGGCGAGATGGGTACAAGTTAGTTTTCACTACCTGGCTGAGATGCTCAATGCATTCCTGCAAACCTATTCACATCTGAGCAGGCTTAGGCCTCTCTTAACACAAAACTTCTTCCTATTTATCACTTTAAGATTCTCACTGGCCTTCTCGGCACGGGAGGAAGGCACAGCAGTACCAAAAGATAGCAAAGTGCAATTACAATACACAGTGTATCAGAACTTCTCTGTACGAATAGCGTCCGGTAGCCAAGTTCCTCTTACCACTGAGTGGAGGATGTCGGGAAAGAGTCAAGTTATTCTCTGGGACCAGGCAGCAACAGGGAAGGGAAAGAGGCAGCTGTATTCACTCAAATATACTCCCTGGGGAGAGGGAGTCTGCCCAGAGCAGTGAGGGTCTGCCAGGCTAGTCTTCCTTACACAAGTCAGTAACGAGCATTGGCAAGGAGCTGGACCAGGTTGTGGCCACGTGCAGCCCCAGCGTCACTGGTGAAGGAATGGGGAGAGAAACCAGGAACCACCCTCACTCCACCTGTCCTGACTGGAGGCAAAGAGGGGGAAGCATGCCCCGCCCCCAGTTACCCATACAACTCAGTCCTGGTACTGAAGCTTTGGGCAGCAAAACTCTAGCCCTGGGATGCACTGGCTTTATGAAAAGTAGTAATCTTGTCACTGATTTTATTTATTTATTTATTAAATAATTTTCTAATTCTGTCATTCCTTCTGCATTTATTTATTTATTTGTTTGTTTATTTATTTTATTTTGGGCCGCATTGGGTCTTCGTTGCTGTGCACGGGCTTTCTCTAGTTGCGGCAAGCGGGGGCTACTCTTCGTTGTGGTCTGCGGGCTTCTCATCGTGGTGGCTTCTCTTGTTGCGGAGCACGGGCTCTAGGCTTGCGGGCTTCAGTAGTTGCAGCACGCGGGCTCAGCAGTTGCGGCACTCGGGCCCTACAGCACACGGGCTTCAGTAGTTGTGGCTCATGGGCTCTAGATCGGAGGCTCAGTACTTGTGGTGCACAAGCTTAGCTGCTCTGTGGCATGTAGGATCTTCCCAGACTAGGGCTCGAACCCATGTCCCCTGCATTGGCAGCTGGATTCTAAACCATTGCGCCACCAGGGAAGTCCTGTCACTGATTTTAGAAGTGACTCCAGAGCCGGTTTACAAGTCTGGGTCGCATTACTTTACAATGACTTATCGTCATGGACCCAAAATTACATTACCCAGCAAGTATTACCTGCTTGCAAGTGAGTTACTTTTTGTTATCTCTGAGGATATTCGAAAAAAAAATAAAACCAGCTACACCACTTACTGAATGTGTCTTGCATGCCAGTTACTGGCATAAGCGCTTTACACACATGGCTCTGAGGCCATAACTAACTTTCTCAAGGTCACACAGCCAATTACTAGACAAGCTGACATTGGAAACCAGGTTTCCCCTTCCCAGCTTTGCTCTGTGGCATCCAGATACAGTCTCAGTTCAGAAATTTCCAACAGAGGTCCTCCAGATTATTGAAAACATGTAACAACTGCCATGCCCATGCCTAGACCAACTGGAAAGGACACGCAGTGAGTGACAGGTAAGGGGCTCCATGTGCCTTCCGGATGAAATCAGCTCTGAGTGTGAGCTCAGGGGTACAAGAGGTACAGCCTCAACCGAGATGACAGGGCTGCTACCCTACACCAGACGCGGAACCAAAAATTTTCTGCCCCACCATTTTGTAGAACAATACCTTCAAAGGGTTACTACGAGGACATCACACAAACCCTGACACTGTCAAAACTATGCTCAATTAAACTAATAGAGGTTGTTCCATTTCAAAACATGCCTGTGTTACATCCTGATAAGGAGGTATCAAAAGAAAATGAATTTGGATCACTTTTGAATGATGACATCTGCATTACCACGGCAATTCACCTATCAAACTAATTTAGGCTTAGAGCCCAAATCAACACTGCTGTCAGAGAGTTGATTTCTATTCATTTAAAAACTTCCAGGCTCAAGAGTGATCAGTGGGAATTTTAATGTCTTGGGAAAAGGGAGGAAAAAGAGAATGTGAGTACCGCACACAGCAGCAAGACTGGAACTCACGGTTCAGCCAGTGTTTACGGAGCACCCAGTACAAGGTTCCATCCTAGGCATGGAGGAAATTCTAAGTCACAACCTCTGTCCTAACAGGGCACACAGTTCCATCCAAAGATGCTGACAATGAGGACGAGGATGAGTGTCTTACTAGACGCCAGGTACTGTCCCGTGTGCTTTACTAAATTAATCTCCACCAGGTACTACTGATTAATAGGTCCATTTTACAGATGAGTAAGTTGAGGCACATTAAGTAGTAAATGTTTAAATAGTACTTCTCATAGATGAGCCTTAAATAATTTTAATGTTCTATCTCATCTGATCTTCATAGAACCACAGTGAGAGAGGCAGCATCAGACACGGGCACACAAAGTGGTAATGGCAGCACCTTGAGTAGAAGGCAGGGCTTGTGGCTGCCAGTCCGTAATTTCTATAGAGAGAGAGCGTTAAAAGGCAGTCCTGTGAGATCCAGAGGAGGTGCTGACAAGGAGTTCTACAGGACTGCACTCAGGAGGAGAGCACTTCCTATCTGGGCAGCATCCACGGAGAACAGGGATGGATACAAGCCTTTGAGGGTAGGTTGTGTTCAGAGGAGTGGCAAGAGCAGGGGCCACCACTGCAGATGCAAAAGGAGCCAGAGCAAAGCATGGAGGTGGACAGGTGCAGTGTGTACGTGGAGATCAGGAAGTAGATCATGTTGGTTTGAAGGACGCTCCATGGGGCGACCACAAGGAGACAACAATGGTGGAAATGGGGTGCCATTATGAATTTTGTCTAGAGCACGATAGGACAGAAGGAATTAAAATGTCAAGCTTTCCAGAAGGTGAATTTAGAGTGAGGGGATAGTGAACAAATAATAGTTAAGGAGACAAGTAGACAATGGTGATTGCTGAATAAATTATAGAATAAGCAATATAGAATAAATTGTATATTCTAAATTATAATTATTCTAAATTACAAATAAATATAGAACACGTGTAAGAGTAAAAAGAATCAACTCTCCAAATTGAAGGCTCTAATGAGACAGAAAAAGAACTCAGAGAATCTCTACAATAATGTCTACAGCTCAGATCTTGTCTCTGAATTGTTTCTAACTTTATCCTTTTTCTGTGGCTAATCCTCGGGTTGACTCACGTGCTCTCACTCCTCGCTAAAAAGTGAAAGCTACGCATCATCCTCATTAATAATAAATGGAAAAGACTCAGGTTCCTGCACTTGACAGGAAAAGCATCAAGACAGAACAAGCTCTGAAAGTACAGTTGAAGGTGATAATGACTCATCGCAGTTCGACGTCTCCAGAAACCCTCCATGGAAAACCTTACCCAAGCCCACCTGTTCTGCGTTGAATTGCGTCCCCTTGAAAAAATACGCTGAAGTCCTAACTCCTGGAACCTCTGAATGTGACCTTATTCGGAAACTGGATCTTGTAGATGAAATTAGTTAAGATGAGGTTACACTGGAGTAAAGTGGGCCCTGAAGCCAACATGACGGGTGTCCTTATGAGGAGAGAAAAGACTCAGAGACACACACAGGCAGAAAACCACGAGATGCTGGGGGCAGAAACTGGAACTATGCTGACACAGCCACAGAAAGGTAAGGATTGGCAGTGCCACCAGAAGCCAGGAGAGAGGCACAGAACAGTTCCCCCCAGAGCCTTCAGTCTGCATAGCCCTGCCAATACTTTGATCTTGGATTTCTAGCCTCCAAAACATATGAGAGAATAACTTTCTGTTGCTTTAAAGCCACTCAGTTTGTTGTATCCTTCGTTATAGCAGCCCTAGGGCGCAAATACGCTGGCTTCATTTCAGCTTCTGGGAGGTAGGACAGAAAAGGAAAAACCAGGCACATCTGGGGGCTTGGAGACTTGAATTCCAGGCTCCATTTTGCAACCACCTCCCAGGTGACCCTCCCTGGACCCAGAATCCTCGTTTTTGAAACGAAGCATTTAGGTTGGATGAGCCCTAAGTCCTCTTTTGGTTTCAAACTCTGTATCTATCACATCATAGCCAAGAAAGTCATCTGCTCGAACATCTACTGAAGGTGAGAGTACGACGGGGCTGAAAAAGGAAAACACAAATTCGAGAAAACTCCCATCACCAGTAGAAGTCAAGGAGAAAGGGAAAAGAAAGAGTAATTAGCGGCGGTCCTTGCATTTACCATATGCCACATTATCATTCCATCTTCATGTCAAATCTGGCCTGCAGCCCCCATGCCATGGCGACTTAATACAAAGAGACGCTAGGAGCTGCCAGATGCAGAAGGTTAATACAGGGGATAAGAGAATCTCGACGAGCTACACTCCATTTCCCAAACCTGCTCGTGTCAAGGTCATTTAACCCCAGAAATATGAAACCTGCTGCCTGGAGAAGACAAAAAAAAAAGAAGCAGAAAAAGGAAGTCTGGCATTGAAACTGTCCCCTCAACCCTCACCCCAGTCATACAACGTGCTTTGCAGCTGGGGGGGCTCTTCGAAACTGCTAGAAACTAATGATTATGAAACAAACCCCACTAGTAAAGACCAACAAGAAATTCCTGTAAAAACCTCATACATACGCACTATTCTATTGTACCTTTTTTTTCCAAGAGTAAATCGCGGCTGTCAAATTACGCCCTTTCATTACTGTCATGGACTCTTTTAAGAACAGCTCATCAGAAAAGCCTACAGAGGTATTTAATCAGATTTTTTTTTTCTTCCAATGACCTAATGTTTTGGTATGAAACTGCCGCCCGCTCACGCAGCGTAGAAATTTAGCACTGTCAGCATTTAATTATTATTTTATCACGGATTTCTTTACTTTCCTACAGGGAAGAAATAACTTAAATTTTTAAAAAATCCAACAAGCGCTTAGCTTTTAAAATCGCCAAGACGCTGCCCTCATTATTTTGCTTTGTCAAAAATACTAGGTGTGGAGATGGGATATATCACAGAAACGCACTTCTGAGTTAATAAGAGCTACCACTATCACCAGCTTCGATCTTCCGGAACACCAAGACAATGTGGTGAAAATTATGTACATCGTGCTGGTTTCCAGGGGATGAAATACTCACGACTCATTCAGGTTTGTATGTGACAGCAGCTCCATGTTCCAAACAATATCCCTGCCCCTGGACACCTGAATGAAGGCCTCGGCTTCACTCTCCCCTTCCTCTTCCTCCAAGTAAAACTTTGCCGTGTCTTCTCTAAGGTGGGAAAAAGAGAACAGGGAGGAGAAAGGAAGCTGAATGGAAAAGGGGAGAGAAGACAGGTGTGCAGGTGTGACCCTGACTCCAACAACAGCTGACCCAAGACTCCAAGTCTAGAGGCCAAGAAAGGGAACATCAGGGCCAAAGGTCTAGATGTGTTCCTCAATCCGGTTTCTCTTTCGTTTCTTCCTCCTCACTCATCTGAAGTCTCTTTTCAGAAAAGTAGCCATTTCATCATCAACACCACAAAAAAAAAAGCCTCTTCATTTGCCTCTCTTCCCCTTTACCCACAGAGTTCCTGCTTCAGAGTCGAGCTCTGTGAACAAGTTGGGGATGCTTGGTGCAGGCAAGTCATCTCCAAATATTTATTGAGCACCTACTGTAAATGAGCAATGGTGTTAACTACTGAGGGGGCGATATGGTATAAACATAGGTACAAAGTGGTACCCAGGGAAGATCCACGTGTAGGAAGAAAGCTAGTCATTTATCAGAGCGTGGTACAACTCACGAGCAGTGAGGACAAGAAAGGTTACACTGGTTCGCGCTTACCAGCTCCAGAAGGTGCTTGTGCCACCCATGCACCTAATTTCAAAGCAGAACTTGAGACCCTTCCCCCACCCACATCTGTCCTCCCACCCCTCCCCCAAATTTCTCCCATCTCAGTAAATGCCACCTCCTAGATGTCAGCATCCCGGGACCTCCTTGCCCCTCCCCACTTCTATTCCAATCCACCAGAAAGTCCTCTTCATCGTCACTTTATTCTGTGTAGTCCAGGGACATCCCTCACCTGGCCTCTAGGACTGCACTCTCACCCACCTTGGAACTTCTCTATACACAACAGCAAAAGTGATGATCTAAACAGAAACTTGACTGTGCCATTCGCACCTGTGAACCTGGCCAAAGGTTTCCCACGGCACAAAATAAATCCAACCCCCTCCCAAAGCAGCCTGCCCCAGATCCCCTGCTGGGCCTCCACCGGGCTATAACCCTAACAACTAGCGTAAAGCCCGGCACCAATCAAAGATTCAATGTTTGTTTAAATGAATGAATCAAGTGTTCGTTATTCATTTCCCAACAAAGACATAAGTAACACATGGGGACGATATACATCAATATATGTGTTTACACATGGCTTGGATCATGGATGGTTTGGCCCTTTCTAGGATAACCTTCAAGCTGAGTTGTAGATTAGTCTTTCTTTTCACTTTCCACAGTTTGATCCAGATTATCCGTGGGCAGCAGAGGGGCAAAAGGGATGGAGGTGAGGAATGGGTGGCAGCCTCCGAGTCAGGGAAACAGCAGCAGTGGTGGAAAGCCTTGGTGATCTTGGGTGAGTAGCAGGCTGAGATTTCAGCCCAGCTCTGCTGCACCTGTAGCTGTGGCCTGCCTTCTATTTCTATATCCTGAGGGAAGGGCTACTTCCTCCATCAGGTGGCTGTTTGGACACTTAGCACTTTATGGCTACTACCTAAACATACAGTTAGCACAGTCAACCTCAAAGAAACCTTTATGCCACCAGAAACTCTTGGTCACGACAAATCAATTCAACATATATATGTTGAAGCCAGGTATCGTTCTAGTCAATGGAAATTTGCAGCTAAAATTAAAAGAATAGTTCCTGCCTTTACGGGACTTACAGACCAGAGTGGGAGGCAGTCATCTATACATACATGGCCTCAGATCCACGCCAGGAAACAGTACTCTCAGCAGCAGCTGATAGGAATCGGGGTTGGTGCTATTACAACAGGGACACAGGAATGTCTGCATCTTTCCCCTAACCCTAACTCCTTCACTTTACCACCCATGGAGCTATACACAGGAACAAGGGCCTAACAGGAATCAAAGTTTGACTATATCAAGAGCTGAGCCAATCCAGCACTCTGGCAAGGGTTACTCACCTGGCCTTGTAGACGAGGGCAAACACTTGGTAATTTTTAAGGCATAGTGATCTTGCCCACCATTGCTGTGGCCCATTTCATGTTCTATATTTGGCATATCAGTTTCACACCTGCTCCACCCCAGTGGCGGGAAGGGCAACTGAGGGAGGAGCTGAAACACATATCCCTTGCAGCACACCCTATGATGTAGTTAATATCGTTCCTGTTTTACAGATGAAGAAACAGGCTTGGGGAAGTAAAGGGAATGACTGCCTAAGACCATACAGCCACGGGACAGCTGAGGAGGGTCTAAACCCAGGTCGTTTGATCTCAAGTTCAGATCACTATTCTGGCATTGAGCCTCGCCATGATAGGAAATGCCACATGTATGAACGGCATGTCTATGTAGGAAGCAGATGTTACGGCCAATCCGTAACCACAGTCAGCAACCTAAAAGCAACTGTTTCTAGAAATTTCAAATTGTGGTAAGACTTCAACCACCTAGAATAACTCTCCAGAGTAACCCAGAGATTTAAATAAGAAGGATCTCTCAGTAGGTAAAAAGCTCACACCCTCAACACTGCACTCAGAGATTGTGCCCTTGAACTTTTGTTCAGAAACCTATTAACTCTTTCTTTGAACACAATTCTAATCACTTGTGTTCTCTGATTTCTTAGCCTCTGGCCTGGGAGACGTGGTCAATTAAAATGGATTCCTGGAGGGAGAGAGAGTGATTACGATGAAAAGTGATAGAGAGTTAAAAAAAAAAAAGAAAAGAAAAGAATAGGGCAGAGGTTGGCAAACTTTTCCTGTAAAGATAAAGATCAGAGAGTAAATATTTTAGGCATCATGGATTATACTTTCTCTGTTGTGACGACTCAACCTCACCCTTGTAGCTCAAAATAAGCCGCAGACCAATGTGTAAATGAAGGAGCATGGCTGTGTTCCAATAGACTTTTATTTACAGAAACAGGTGGTGGGTCAAGTTTGGCCCAGAGGCTACAGTTTGCAAACCGTGGAATAGAAAAAAGCTTCAACGCCAACACAATATCTAGAAAATCTCAGCAGTCCGGGACCATAGCTTAAAGAAACAAATAATCCCAGCCTCAACAGCCCTTAGGACAACCGGCATCACAGAGTATCATGGTCCTTCATCAGAAGATTATAGAAGTTTAGAAATCTAAACAGCCTTGGGAATATTATGGTCCGACTTCCCATTTTTACACATGAGGAAATAAATTCTCAGAGAGGTTAAGGGACTTGCTAAAGGTCAAACAGCTAATTAATGATTAAACTTAAATTAGAAGCAGGGTTTTGATTCTATGTTTAGAACTCTTTCCATTATTCCATGTCTATTATTTTAGCCTTTCGGTAACAATGGATAGAGGAAATGCTCATTTAATTAAAACACTGCACCCTTGAGATTGTTAAGATTCTGAAATCACTAAAATACACAGTTCTAGATGTTTAGAAAGATGATTGTGAATCATCAAGACAAAGGTTAAATTAGGTTTAATGTCCTCAGAGAATATAATTTCCGAAGTAGGGATAAAAAGAATACATTTCAAATAATTAAAAAGTTAATATACGTGGAAATTTCTATTCTCCCTTGTGCATGGGGAAATGAGGTACCGCTTGTCCATTAGTAGGAGCAGAAAAGCGTGCCATCGTATTTGATCAGTTTAGACCTGTTCATAAATTCTGACCACTTCCAGGACAGCCCCAAAATCACCAAGGCATTGGCAGGCCCCAAGTAATTTCTCAAATTGCTGGATGCCCATATTCATTCAATTCTAAGTGAAAAACAAAAGCCACCCTCAGTCCTACCTGTCCCTTTCTCTTTTCTATCATTAGCAATGTCTTCTGCTCCTTTTCTGAATTAATTAGGAAATAATTAATTTCCTGACATGTTTATAAAGATTCCAAATGCTGGTTAAACATGAAAGAACAGAGGTTGGGAACACGGAGGTGACAAATTTTACTTCTGTGATGACAAGTTAGAGTACTCCTGCCAGCTGGACCTTGCAGCAGTCAGAAGCACGCACCTGTCTATGGGGAAGTCAGAGAGGAGTGGGGGAGCAGAAAGAGACTGGGGGGTCAGTGGCCTGCCACACCATGCAAATGAGCTCTAATTGCTCAGGGTCACTGAGGACTGCTCATCTTGGGGAGGTTCCTGACAGCTCCTGACACCGGGGAATGCAGGGAGACCACTTCTCTTCTCCTGACCACACAAGTGGTCCTGTTTCTGTTTACAGACCCCACAGCAGGGCTGTGGTTCAGGGAGTTCACCTTCCTCTAAACAGGAGAAGGGCGAAGGGGGTGGGTCGACTACTGCTTTGGAGTGTCCCCGAGATGCACTTCCCGGTTTGACAAACCTGCCAAAGGAAATGAGAAGCGATAAGTGATTGGGCCCCGATTAGATCAGCCACCTTGGGAAAGGTGCTGAGCCAGAGATACTGCACTGAAATAAGGAGAAACCTGGGACTAGATTTCTAGCAAGCAATCCCGAAGTAGATATGGTCTGAATTGGAAATGGATTTCATGGGCAGATAAAGTCTAATAAGTGGCAGGTCCCTCAAAACTCATATATCATCCAGTCTCACACAGTGTCTGTGAAGTTTGTTATCAATAATTTAACAACGGGAGAACCTAGCCCTTAGCAAATATTTAATTTCAAAACATACCTACTGATTTACTCAGATACAGCATACATAGTATATTAAAAATATATTACAAGGAGCCAAATGCCAATAAAGCTGCACTTGGAGAAGACCAGGGGCGCTGGGTGCGTTCCGAACATTTCCGTTAAAGGAGGAACCGGACCCTCCGTCCAAAGAGCTAGTCCACTTAGCAATTTCTAAAGTGTGGCGAAGAAAGCTTGCCTGTGAGCCCTGCTTCAAACAGCACGGACATCACCTGAGCTCCTATTCCCAGCCAAGCAACAAGCCAGATGCCACGTGTACAAGTTCTGAGGGACAAGAATCAGGGGTCCCCTCAGGAACAGCTCTCCGTGCCAGGCCTGAAGGCTAAAGGAGGCGAGGGCATTTATACAAAGCAAGGTCTTTAGTAGCAAAGAGGGGACTTTTTTTTTTAATTGATGTAGAGTTGATTGACAATACGTTAATTTCTGCTGTACAGCAAAGCGATTCAGTTATATATATACATATGTGTGTATATATATGTATATGTATATATACACACATACATTGTTTTTTTGTATTCTTTTCCATTGTGGTTTATCACAGGATAGTGAATACAGTTCCCTGTGCTCTACAGTAGGACCTTGTTCTTTATCCATTCTCTGTATGATAGTTTGCACCTGCTAATCCCAAACTCACCCTCCATCCCTCCCCCACCCTGCCATCCCACTGGCAACCACAAGTCTGTTCTCTATGTCCGTGAGTCTGTTTCTGTTTCATAGATAAGTTCATTTGTGTCATATTTTAGATTCCACATATAAGTGGTATCATGTGGTATTCGTCTTTCTCCTTCTGACGTACTTCACTTAGCAGGATATTATCTCGGCCCCTCCATGCTGCTGCAGATGGCATTATTTCACTCTTTTTTTATGGCTGAGTAATGTTCCATTGTCCACATCTTCTTTATCCATTCATCTGTCAATGGACATTTAGGTTGTTTCCATGTCTTAGCTATTGTGAATAGTGCTGCTACAAACATAGGGGTGCATGTATCTTTTTGGATTATAGTTTTGTCCAGATATATGCCCAGGAGTGGGATTGCTGGATCATATGACAACTCTATTTTTAGTTCGTTGAGGAACCTCCATACTGTTTTCCATAGTGGCTGCACCAATTTATATTCCCACCAACAGTGTAGGAATGGGTTCAAAGAGGGGACATTTTTAAGGGGACCGGAGGCAGAGGGAACTATCTCCATGGTCACTGTCTACAACAAGTACCGTTGATCTGAGCCACTCCCCCTGCAGCACTCCCAATCATCCAGTCCTCTCCACAACAGACCCTCACCACTTGCTTGCTGGAAGGTGTCACCCCTTGCTATGGTCTGAATGTTTGTGTCCCCCTGAAATTTCACCTGTTGGAACGCTAATGCCCAATGTGATGATGCTAGGAGGCGGAGCCTTTGGGAGGCGACTGGGTCACAAAGGCAGAGCCCTCGTGAATGGGATTAGTGCCATTATAAAAGAGGCCCCAGAGAGCCCCGGAGCCCCTTCCACCATGTAAGGCTATGATGAGACGTCTGCAACCCAGAAGAGGGCTCTCCCCCAACCACACAGGCACCCTGATCTCAGACTTCCAACTCCAGACTGGGAGAAATACATTTCTGTTGTTCATAAGCCACCCAGTCTGTGGGATTTTGTTTTAACGGCCTGAACAGACTAAGACGCCCATGGGCAACTGGTGTCAGCAGCAAAGAGGTCCAGAGAAATGGCTGTTTCCTGAGGGAATGGTGGTTCATTTAACCAAGCTTAAAATGTAAGCAGAGGCTCAACAAGGACAGATTAGTTCCACGGTAAACACTCCCCTAAGAAGGTTTTAGGCCTTTTGGGGGGTTGATTAAGGCCTGGGAGAGAGCAGAGGAGGAGGAAGAGGACAGAGAGAGAGAGCAGGTGTCAGTCAGTGGGTGCCTCTAATTCTCTTGCACCCAGAAAGCGCTGACGGGGATAACTGAACTAAGGGCTCAAAGGAGCCAGGTGTCAGTCCTGGCTCTGCCACCCAGAGCTAACGGCCTCAGGATTTGACTCTACAGTCTTTTTTAAAAAAAATATTTACTTATTTATTTTGGGGGGCTGCATTGGGTCTTAGTCGCGGCATGCAGGATCCTCTGCTGCGGTGCTTGGGCTCCTCGTTGCAGCACGCGGGCTTCTCTCTAGCTGTGGCCCGTGTGCTCAGTAGTTGCAGCGTGCAGGCTTAGTTGCCTCGGTTCCCCGACCAGAGATCGAACCTGCGTCCCCTGCATTGGAAGGTGGATTCTTAACCACTGGACCACAAGGGAAATCCCTGACTCCACAGTCTTGAAGGGCCCCTTCATTCTAGGGTGCTGGAACATAACTGTCATCAGCTCTCAGCAAAGGTATTCCCACCACTTTCCATCTCACTACGCTGGCATTGCAATGGGAAGCTTCTCTGATCATCCTACAGGCTGTGGCCAGAAGGAGTAAAGAAGAGTGGGGAACTGTCCCAGACCTGGCTCTTAACTCTCTGGGTTTTTCCACACATGAAAGGTGGCCCTTCCAGCTCTCAAAAGCTCTTCCTGTGAGATCCAGAGCTGCCTTGATAGCCAGAAAACTATGAATTTCTTAGTTCTGTATGCAGTGCCTTTAAAGGGGTTAGAAGTGCACACCAGAACTCCAAAACAAAACACACACACACACACACACACACACACACACACACACCCCACTGCCAGAGCTCACCCTGTACCCAAACAACCTAGCAACACAAGCCAGAAGCTTAAGCAGACGAGATCAGGTGAGAAAATCACAAAGTCCTTAAAGCCAACGTGAGGTGCCGAGAACAAAGTTATCTGAGCTGACAGTGATGAGGTCAACCCAGACTCAGTTTCTCCTTCACAAACTGCAACCCTCCTCTTCTCCTTCCCTCATAAAATCCCTACCTTTCAGAGACATGAAGTGGCCAGACCACCAAGGGGACCCCCGGGAGATACTGATTCCAGAAGGTCATAGTTAAAAGCACTCAAGTGATGACCTTGAGGGACCCGGGCACCTGGACAGGCTTGCAGGTCTGCTGGTCACCAACCGCTTGAAGACAGCATGGAGGGGGGGACTCCAGTGTTTGTTTTGGGTCAGTGAAGCCTGGCAGGGCTGGGGGACGGGGGTGTAGGGGTGAACACTGGAATGAAAAAGAGTGAGGGGGCTAGACAACCTGCCCACCCCCACTTATGCCAAAGGCCGGTCCTCTCCACCGCTGGTGAATTCTCTGCAAAACAAAAGCCCAGTCTGCAGTTCACCGTTACAGCCAAGCACAAAGCACAGCTCGCGAACACACAAACCACAAAGTATGTAGAAGTCAGCATTCTGGAACCAAAAGGAACTGCCACGTTCAGTCCCTTGGATGTTGATTACAGCTGACTCCTTCCCTCTCTCGAGGCATCCACGGACTCGAAATTCAACCTAGACCCCAAATCGGAGGACGGCCAGGTTCTCTAACAATCGTTTCTTGTTTAGGGTTAACAACCCCAGATCACGCTTTTGTGTACCTTTGGAAGCGCTAAGCGATGCCCCGGCCACGTGGTCCGAGAAATAATATAACTCTCGATGCCTGGATGGGGCTCCCAGCTGCCCTCCTGCCTCGGCGGCAGCCGTTGATAAAACTCTCCACTCAGCAGAACTGGGAGCTGGACGCGCCATGTTTCACTGATAAACTCCTCACTCTGAAGTTAGTACAAGTGGGAGAAGAATCAGGTCTTTGATTTTTGCAACTTCCACTCCTGACACCATAACAATTTATTTTCAGCCCATTTCCTTCCCCTCTGATGACTCCCTAGTTAATCTGCCAGACACGATGTCAGTGAACTCTGGGAACCCCTGGAGGAAAAACGTTAGAAATATCAAAACGGCCACGTGCACGGGCACTTGGCACTTTGTTGAGCAACTTGTTTAGTGCTTTAGACCACTCCGCGTTAACTAATTTCGAACATTTTGCTTTCGCACTTAGCTGACTGCTTTTCACTGCCAAACTAAATACTCCACTTTAAAGCATACCCCCGTGCTCGCATGTGATTTCTCCTTTTAGGTGAGGAATGTAATGTTGACATAAATGTCAAATAAAATTAATGAGAGAATGGGCCCTCAGATGGGACTCCGGTGAAGGGAATTTGTTAGACGGGGACCTTTGAGCCCAAATGTATATATAATTATATAACACTCATATGAGGAAAGAATCTGAATGTTAAGCTTTAGCAAATTTATCACCTTTGGCAGAAATGCTGTTACCTACAAAAAGCAGGATGCAAGTAAATTAAGATGAAAATACCATGAGATTAGTCTGTCACGGCAAGCTACTGTAGAATTAGCAGGGTGGCCCAGCTGCCGGTATCAAATCCTTCCCTTATCTATACAGAATTCAGGTCGGATGTCTGCTGCTCTGCCTGAATACTTCCGCTGTTGACTTTGCAAATGGACTTCCTCCTGCTTTATCCAGCTCCTTCCCCATCCCTTAT
Organism: Delphinus delphis; assembly: GCF_949987515.2. Lineage (NCBI taxonomy): Eukaryota > Metazoa > Chordata > Mammalia > Artiodactyla > Delphinidae > Delphinus > Delphinus delphis. Next base: position 14,794,733 of record NC_082684.1, on the reverse strand, counting down.
CCCACCGGCCACTTAGGAAGAGTAAAAATGGCAGTTAGAGCAATAACAGGTATTTTCACTCAATAGTCAAGGCACCAGATTCTAAGCAGAGTGGCTGCCTCCGTCCGTACACTGATATAACTACTGTCTTTTATTTGTAGTCTCAAAAATCTTCCCCAAGTACGGCAGAATCACAGAAAATCACTCTAATCATTGAAAAGAGCCCTGTTCCCAGTAAAGCAGCAAGTCTTCTCTTGTCAGAGTAAAGGGCATGGAGTAAAATTTCCTCCAAACACGGGGGAACCTGCATTTACCCCCATGCCAAGGAAAATGGCCAGCAGGACCCACCTGCAGCCGCAGGATCGTTTATGCAGAGAATCTGCAAAGGTCTGGGGTGAGCGGATGCCTTAGGAGGAGGAGTTTCAAAGAAAACAGTGATGGTGTTTTGTTTTTCACACCTCAGACTGAATCCTAAGGACCAGACAGACAGCACCCATCACGCTCCTCTCGGATACACTGATTTCAAGTACAATCACATAATTTTGAAAATCCATGATGCTTTCCCTAAACAAAATGAAAAAGGAATTAGGAGGATAGGTTTCTATTTCTTTGCAGTTACCTGGATACCCTCCTTCTCCTGGAAAACCCCCCAAAGAATAGCACACTAATTATGATGGTTCTAAGAGTGGTTCCTCCAATGATGAGAATCACAGCAGAATCAAACAAAACACACAAATTCCTTCTGACGCTCATGCATCTTTAAACAGTTCACAAAATCCATATATTTGGGCCAGTCACACAGAATCTCTAATTAATTTACAGCGAGGGAAAGAGAAAGAGAAAGCATTTGAGGACCAACTTCAAACAACTCACACTCTGTCCATGTACTATGAAGTCACCCTGACTCTGGATAATTTGAAATGCCTGCACAGGACCCAGGGAACATTCTCCTTTTTATTCTTCTCCAGGCTATCAGTTCATAATGAACAAATATGGAAATTTTTCTAAGGGGGAAATCCAACTACCAAAATAACTCCTTCATAATTCATATGTGCAATCACAACGGTGATTAATAAAAATCCTGAAACGGTTCCTAAAAGCCTAAAGCATTAATTACTCTGTTAGATGTCAGGACTCTATGAAAACCTATGACAGCAGGTTACTCAGGCAAATTAAATCATGAGAACTTAAGGCGGAAAAGGGGAAATCTTTGCTTGGTGGATTTGCAAGCTGGTAAATGGATGCTTTCGAAGAGGGGTAACCAACCCACAGCTCTTCGGGGCTCCACATTTCAACCTTGAAAGACATATGAAAGAGGTAAAAAATGCCATTGCAAATTGAATTTATGCTGGGATGAAAGGTAATATTAGATCCTTTGAAAGACCTAAAGTAAATGAATGATACTATTTCCATTAAGGGGAAACTAACTTTCATTGAGCGTGTCCAGCGCCGGCTAGTCGATACGATTCTTTTCTTGCTTCTGTGACACCCCACACCCAATTCTTCTCCAGCTTCAATGAAAGCTCCTTCTCAGTTATCTTTGCTAGCTCATCTCTTCTTGGTCGGATCTCTAAACTTTAGTGCTCAGGGCTCTGTTCTGGGCCCTTTTCTCTTTTCTGCCCCTTCTCTATGGATGATAGCACCCAATCGTATAGCTGTAGACACCACCTACGTGCCAATGACCGCCCCCCCAACCCAAGTTGTAGAGGTCAATGCCCAGTGCCTTCCTGACATGCCCAGCAGGCATCTCAAGCCTAGTGTGTCCAAAACAGAACTCCGGATCTCCGCTCCCTACCCCAGGTCTTTCCAATCTCCAGAAACGACACTGCCTTCCAACTTCCTCAAATAATCCTCCATTGTTCCTTTCCCCTCCCCACACTTCCAATCCATGAGCTCTACTTTCAAAATACATCCTGAATCTTTTTACTTCTCACCGTTCCAATTTACCACTGTAGTTGAAGCTCCTTCTCTCCCAGAAACCATCATACCTCTTAAATGGTCTCTCTGTACCCATCCTCCACACAGTAGGGAGAACGTTCAAAAAATAAATCATACTCGGCAACTCCTTTGTTTAAAATTCCCTGGTGGTTTCCCAGTACACCCAGTATACCAAGTATAAAGTCCATACTTCCCTTGCCCATAAAACCCGACGAGATGAGGCCCTGACATTTCATCTCCTACTCACTCCACAACTCACCAACCCCCAGCCACACTGGTCCTTCTTCTGGTTCCTCAAATGTGCAAGCTGTTTCCCACCTCAGGGCCTTTGCATGTACTGTGCCCTTTGGCTGGCCCTTTATTACTAAAGAACTCTTCTCTGGTCACTCGTATCAAAGTGGTCCCACCAGAATTCTTTCCCATTCTTTACCTTGTATGGTTATTTTACAGCCGATAGTATCTTATACATTTATTTGTTTAGCTACTTATTGTTTCCTTGTCCCTTCAATCAAATGTCAGCTCCATGATGGCAGGAACACTGACTATCTTCCTCACTGCTACAGAGTAGACACCCAATAATCTTTGCTCAGTAAGTACATAAGTGAATAAATATATTCCCCTAACTTTATGAGATAGATTATTCCTATTTTGAAGCGGAAAAAATTGAGGTTTCCAGGAGTACGTCCAAGGTCATTCAGGTAACTGGAGGCAAAATCAGAATCTGAACCTGAATCTATTTGACTCCAATGACCATCTTTCCAGATACCAGATTAGTATTTCTCGACGAGTCTTGAAAATCCGATCAAGAGGGACTTCCCTGGTGGTCCAGTGACTAAGAATCCACCTTCCATTGCAGGGGATGCGGGTTCGATCCTTGGTAGGGGAACTAAGATCCCACATGCCATGGGGCAACTAAGCCCATGCACCACAACTAGAAAGCCTGCGTGCCACAACTACTGAGCTCACATGCCACAACTACTGAGCCCGCGTGCCCTGGAACCTGCACGCCACAACTAGAGAGAAGCCTGCATGCCGCAACTAAGACCCAATGCAGCCAAATAAATAAATATTTTTTTAAAAAATCCAGTCAAGAGAAACTCTGCTCCTAAGATTTTCCAGAAACAAACTGCCTGGGAAATTGTATTAGACTCAGAATTTCTTCTTCTACCACAACTTTGCCATCTATAAAATGGGTGAACAAAATGAGTTTCTCATGGAAGTATTAGAAGACATAATTTCCTTGCTGATTATAAAAAGTTTTGTAAACTCTCAGATGATTGTTTTTCAGGACTACCATGCTGAGCAGTTTTAACTAAAATGTGTTCTGTGCAGACACCCCTGTGCAGGGTTCTCAATTACACTGAGGAATCATACATATACAGGCCAGAGTTACAGACCACAAAATACTGCCAAATGTGGAATCCACTTTCCCAAAACCCTTTAAAGGGGAGGTGATCTCATCCTACTAGAGGGTTTTAGGCAAGAGAAGGGAAGAGGTGGTTTCTAGAGGGTCCCCCACACCAGCCCCCATGTGTATAAGCGTTTGTACCAATACCTGATTGTGTAATCAACCCTCCAGAACTGGGACTGCTCTCCCCCAATATACTCTCTTTCTTTCACTCAACAAAATCACTTTGACATTCATCCATGACGTTGCATGTATAACAGTTTATTCATTTGTATTACTGAACAGTGTTCTGTTGTACGGATGTACCATCGTTTGTTTCGCAATTCACCTGTGGAGCATGTGGGTTGTTCCCAGGTCGGGGTTATGCTAAACAGAGCTGCTATAGAGACTTATATACCGATCTGTGGGGAATGTGTGCTTTTATTTCTCTCAGGCAAATACCGAGGACTGGATTGTTCACAAGCCACCTGGTCTACAGTGCCTTGTTATAGCCGCCCAGCAGACAGACATACTTACCAAAGGCAGGAGGTGGGGAGGTGGTAACCAAATGCCCTCCTAGTACAACCTGAATCCAGTACCCCTACCACCACGGCCTTGGTGTGCCTCTACTACCAGTGATGTGCCGTCCATATCCTTCGCTACTTACTTGCTAAAGCTGTGAAAGCTAAGACGCAGACTAAGTTCTAAGCTTTTCAAGTCAATGCAAAAAGGGAAGTATCTTCAGTCACATGACTCAGTCACCGTAAGACACAAGCAAACCAACTGTCTGCTCCTGTAGTTCTCTATAAAGACCTTGTTACGTATACTAGTCAGGGATCTCCAGAAAACAGAACCAATGGGTGAGTGTGTGCGTGTGTATATATATATAGAGAGAGAGAGAGAGAGATTTATTTTAAGGAATTGGCTCATATAATTATAGGAGCTGACAACTCCATATTCTGCAGTGAAGCTCAGCAGTCTGGAGAACACAGGAAGAGCTGATGTTGCAGCTCGAGTTCAAAGACAGTCTGGAGACAGAACCCCCTTTTCCTCAGTGGGCCTCAGTCTTTTTCTCCTAAGGTCTTCAACTGATTGACGGAGGCCCAACCACATTATGGAGGGTTATCTGGTTTACTCAATGTCCACAGATTTATATGTTAATCTTACCTAAAAACACTTCCACAGCGACGTCTAGACTGGTATTTGACTAAATATCTGAGTAAGGTGGCCTCTCCAAGTGGCACACAAAATTAACCATCACACTGTGCAAAGGAGGATTTGCAAACTCAAATTCCCACAGGAGCCAAGCAGGCAAAGTAACTGAGTGAAGCTAGTGTCAGATGATAGGGAACGGTGGGGTCTGGGGACAGCTGGAGGGTGTTTGCTTCATCCAAAGACAATCAAATTCGAAAATTTTAAAACCACGGTTTGGGAGAAGCAACAATCATCTGCAGGACAAATAAAACCTAGGAATCACCTAGGCCACAAACACACCAATGGGGTCCACAGGGGATACTGCCCAATGGCAGCAGGATGAAACACAACTCCATGAAAGTTCCAGGCTAATATTATATCATACGGAGCTTTCTAGTAGTCAGGCTGAAATTAGGAATGGGTCAGACAACCAACAATCCTTCATAAACATGGTCCTGTTCAATCAAAGGTTTGATCAGTGTTGAAGAGCATATTTGAGGTTAAATTCCTGGTTGGCATCTGTGTTGCCTGTTAAGTATGGAGAGATGTGATTTAAGACAGAGCAGGGCTGTGGGGTAGAGCTTCCATCTTCAGGAAGAAGGACCTGGCAAAGCCTAAAGGCACTCAGTACCCGTGGGCAGAGCTAACACTCCCCTGTGCAACAAGGATTTCAGGACACTTTAATATACAGACAAATGGGCACCCAAGTTTCCACGACTGAAATACTTCTAGCCTGGAATTTTGTAAAACATAATCAAACACACATCTTGGAAAGGATGTACCATGCCTATCTCCCAATCAGAAAACTCCTTGGCGTGCCCTCCAAGATTAACTAGCTGCAAAACATACACCACAAATTTAGTGACCCGATGTATGATATTATTAACTATAAACCAGTTTAAGATGGGGAAACACCTACCAAAAAATTAAATCACTTAAGAGTATTTGAACTGCAACCATTTTTTTTCTGGCAATAACTAAAGAGCAGAGCTGACTGCCTACCACAGACACTTCCAGATAATGAGACTAAAACCATAATCTGTCTTTTTTTTTTCTTTTGGCTGCGCCACACGGCATGTGGGATCTTAGTTCCCTGACCAGGGATCAAACCCGCGCCCCCTGCATTGGAAGCGCGGAGTCTTAACCACTGGACCCAACCCAAGACATATCTGTCTTTTTTTTTTTTTTTTTTTCGGTACGCGGGCCTCTCACTGTTGTGGCCTCTCCCGTTGCGGAGCACAGGCTCCGGACGCGCAGGCTCAGCAGCCATGGCTCACGGGCCCAGCCGCTCCGCGGCACGTGGGATCCTCCCGGACCGGGGCACGAACCCGCGGCCCCTGCATCGGCAGGCGCACCCTCAACCACTGCGCCACCAGGGAAGCCCCATATCTGTCTTTATATAAGACGATGTGTTCTTATAATCTTTAGGAAAGAGGCACTCCTCCCTCCAGATCACTGTGAAACCAGACTTACTTAAGCATTTCAAGTTTACCTATAGGTATGGACCATTCAAAACACAATACTCTTACCAGAACCTTTATTAACTTCTTCCAAATCAAATTACTGATGAAAGTCAAAGGAGTCTCATTTAAAAATCTCAAGGTAGCTAAAGAAACTGACTGTGCTTAAACAATTTTCCAGTTACTAAGGAATAAGGGAGAGGGAGACGGACCCTACTGACCACTGGGCACGGTCTCAATGCTCCTCATAATTGGAGAATCCCACACCCATGCAGCCTATTTCACATTCCCAGCTTTGGACGCATGAGAGGAGGGAGAAAAAGCCTACTCAGCTGAGGTCTACAGGAGAGGAGTTGCAGAGTGCCATGCAGCATCAATCAGAGATGCTCTGAACACCAGCCTAGGACTGGAAATTGGCTACCCTGAAACCACTTAGCAACAGCGGTCAAGATGCAGCTTCTAAAAATCTGTCATGAGAATGAAGTGTGGCATGCGTATTCCCAGAGACTTTTATTTTCAACAATAAGCCAATCCTGAGAACGGCTGTGTGGCTGTATTCACATCACAAAGCTTCGAAGGCTATTTTAAGAGCACCTCGTTTCTACTTAGGCGGGGGAGAGAAACTCAGCCCCTTCGGGCACCTCAGAGCTATTCCCCTTCCCTTTCCTACTCCTCTTTTCCAGACAGTTTGGAAGCAAAGACAGCTTGGAAGGAGGCAGAAGTGCTGGGCACATGTAATGGGCTGATGCCTGGCAGGGTCCAGGTTTGCTGGGCACCCAAGAGACAGAAGGAAGGAAGAACCTACCAAGAGTTGGATGCAGCACCCAAGTAGATGCTATCATTTGCATCTACACACTGGCAAATGAGAAACAAGAGAGAACATGGGGGAAAGGGTAAAGAAAGCAAGAAGACGGGGCTTCCCTGGTGGTGCAGTGGTTAAGAATCTGCCTGCCAATGCAGGGGACAGAGGCTCAAGCCCTGGTCCAGGAAGCTCCCACATGCCGCAGAGCAACTAAGCCTGTGTGCCACAACTACTGAGCCTGCGCTCTAGAGCAGGAGAGCCACAACTACTGAAACTCACGCACCTAGAGCCCATGCTCCACAACAAGAGAAGTCACCGCAATGAGAAGCCCGCACACCGCAAGGAAGAGTAGACACCTGCTCACCGCAACTAGAGAAAGCCCATACGCAACAATGAAGACCCGACGCAGCCAAAAATAAATAAATTTATTTTAAAAAAAAAAAAGGAAAGCAAGAAGGCAGAGTACTGCAATGATTAGGGAGGTCGGCATCAGTCAATCAATGTTTCCTAAGCCTTAGTGCTTGCGCCTGCAAGTAAACTAAAGATGTGTACGTCATGGTTTCTGTCCTTAAAGAGTTAACACAACCCACAAAGACAGAAAGAATGAGAGAGGAGACAACAGCAGATGAGAGCTGTCAAGCAATATCTAAAGATAGAGGAGTGATGGCTGAATTTAGGCATATTGAAGAAAGCTGAGACGAAAATTCCAGCAGAGGGAAAACTGATCAGATGCTAGTGGATTAGCCTCGCAGAATCCCACAAAGGCTTTGGAATTGCAGGCGTCAAGCACAGTGGACTACGGGAGTGAGATGTGGAGGTTAGTGAGACTCTACAATGAAAAGTTAGACCTTCACATTCTCAACACTTCCTGGGGGCATAACCAGGTGATTCCCCCTCCCCTTTCCCATACAAGTCAATTTTAATGCTAGATAAATTGAAAAGAGCACAGGGGTAGGACACCAGGCTAAAAACAGAAGGTGAAATGGACAACAAGAGTCTGTAGCCCCTTGCCCAGCTGGGTATCAGAATACCAACACCCAGACTTACATCCCTCCTACAGGATTAAAAGATCCTTCTCTGAAGAAACGGAATGGCCCCAGAAGGAAACCTCCTGAGAGATACCGAAATTTGAAAAAACTGGGTCCCAGCCCAGCCACTTCCACAGGAAGCCCGCTCCTGAAGCACACAGCTTCCAATAAGCTATTCAGAACCTTCCATTTAAATAGGAAAGGACGTCCAAGGAAAACCTACACTACGAGTCAGAAACCTAAGCAATCAGGAAAAACAATAAAGTCTGAGGAAACGGAGATAATGCAGGAAACAGAAGAAAATATCAAAAACACGAATTAATATATTATGTAAGATAAGAAAAGGCATTGCTTTAAAAAAAAAAAGCGCAGGCTGTTGCAAAAACAAACATTCAAGGAAAAATGTAAAGTTCTTGGAAATTAAAAATATGATGGACAGAATAAAAAATTCAACAGATGATTTGGAAATAAAGAAAAGGAAACCATCCAGAAAGTAAGGCAATAAGCCAGAAAGATGATCAAGACAAAAGGGAAAAAAAAAATAAGAAAATTTAAAAATCAGTCTGAAGTTCAACTATTGGAGTTTCTAAGTGTTCAGAGAAAATGGTGAGAGGAAAATGATTAAAAACAACACATAAACAAACAAACACAAATCCGTAAGAACCTTTCCTAAAACAGGAACATAAGTCTTTCAGTTGAAAGGTTTGATTAAATCCACAGCAAAATGATTTATAAAGACACAACGAAATTCTAAAAGCTTCCAGAAAGAAAAAAATCTGTTTACATAGAAAAGATGAACAATCAAAATGGCATATGACTTCTCAACAGCAACAACAGAAGCTAGATGCCAATTAGTATTACCTTCAGAATATGGAGGGAAGATGATTTTCAATCTAGAACCATATATATACCCAAACTGCTGACTAAGGAAGATGGTGAATTAAAGACATTCCCCAAGATTAAGTTCTTTGAGAATTTATCTCCTATGTTTGTGCATTAGTAAACTGTTACCACATATGCTCCACCAAAAGCAGCAAACCATAAAAGAAAAGACATGGGATCCAGGAAATGGGAACCATACAGGACACAGGTGAGAAAGAAATCCCTGCACAAAACCTGTTCTAGAACAGGCTATAGAGCAACCACAGCAGATGACAGCAGGAAAAACAAAACAGAAGGGGTACATGATCTGATACGTTTGGCCAAGAGCAAAATGAGATTGAGAGATGCTATTAGAAGGCATGGGAAAAATTAAAGAGAAAGAAAAAAAGAAGGAAGGGAGGGAGGGTGAAAGGAAAGTGTATGTTTGCATATCTACAAATATATACACAAATCAAAAAGAAGCAATATTTACTAGTAGGAAAAAATGAAAAGTTGCACAAGAAAGGATTTGTAATCATAGTATATCATTGGTCTCACTGATTCATAGTGCTTACGTAATAATATAAACGGTGTCAATTCAAAAGAAGGGAAAGGGAAGAGGTCTTAATTATCACAGTACCAAGTCAAGGGGTAGTATTTAAATTGATTAAAAATCAAGAAAATGATGGTAAAGGTACATTACTGATTTTTTAAAATTTCCATCTATGTGAACTATAACATACAATACATAGAGAAAAGTGAACAAAAGAAAATGTACAGCTCAATGATTTATCGAAAAGCAGACATGCAGGTAATCATCACCCAAGTCAAAAAATAGAACTTTGACAGCACCCCTGAAACTCTCATCCTTCTCCTCTTGTTTTTTTTTTTTCTTTTCCGGTACCCGGGCCTCTCACTGTTGTGGCCTCTCCCTTTGCGGAGCACAGGCTCCGGACGTGCAGGCTCAGCGGCCATGGCTCACGGGCCCCACCGCTCCGCGGCATGTGGGATCTTCCCGGACCGGGGCACGAACCCGCGTCCCCTGCATCGGCAGGCAGACTCTCAACCACTGTGCCACCAGGGAAGCCCGTCCTTCTCCTCTTAATTAGCACCCTGATCCTCCCCAACAACTATTATGTTAACTCTGATAGTAATCACTTCATAGTTTTGCTATCTAAGCATGCATCCCTAAAGACTATAGTTTCATCAAGCCTGTGTTTTGTGTTTTATATAAATGAAACACGGGGGGTGGGGTGGGGTGTGTGTGTGTGTGTGTGTGTGTGTGTGTGTGTGTGTGTGTGTGTGTGTGTGTGTGTGTGGCTTCCTTCACACATTAATGTCAATGAGACTTATCCAGGTTGTGGTGCAGTTTGTTTCTATTGGTTTTTTTTTTTTTTTGTTTTTTTTTTAACATCTTTATTGGGGTATAATTACTTTACAATGGTGTGTTAGTTTCTGCTTTATAACAAAGTGAATCAGTTATACATATACATATGTTCCCTATTGGTTTTTTTATTTATATAAATATACCATAAAGCGTGTGTGCACATACACACACATGCACACATTATATTATACTCCTGATGGATACTGGGTGGTTTTCAGTTTGGGACCTTTATGAATACTGGTGCTATGACATTTTCTCTCCATAATTTTTGATATATATGTATTCACTTTTCCCTTGAAACTGTACATCAGATTAGAATTGCGGACTCACAGAATATGCCCTTGTTCAATTTTATTAGATAATGCTAATTAGTATTCCAAAATGGTTGTACCAATTTAGGCTCACCGGCAGTGTATGAGAATTCTCATTTCTCCAAATCCTCACCACCTGTTAGTATTGAAAGTCATTTTTAATTTTAGGCAGTGGGTGGAAGTGTAGTCACATCTTATGTGGTTTCTAACTTGTACTTCCCTGAAGGCTTACGAAGTGGAACCCTTTTTTCACAAGTCTATTGGACATATGGATAGCATCTTCTGTGAAGCTCCTGTTTAGGTCTACTACCCATTTTTCTATTTTATCTTTTATCGATCTGAGGAATTCTTTGTATATTCTTCCCACAAGCCCTATGTAAATCATAGATATTGCAGATACCTCTAACTCGTCTCTCACTCTCTTAACTATGTCTTTTGATGAATGTAAGTTCTTCATTTTAATACAGTCCAACGTTATTGTCTTTTTATATGATTTTTTTCTTTGAGGTCCTGTGTAGGAATTCCTCTCCTAGCCAAAGTCATGACTATATTATCCTACGTTATCTTCTGGATATTTTATTATCTTGTCTTTCACATTTAGATCTTAAATTCACTTGGAATGGGTTTTGGTGTAGGGTGTAAATTTAGGGTCAAGGGTGTATGTTGATATCTAATTGTTCCAGGGCTGTTTATTTAAAAATGGCCACCCCATCCCCAAGGGGATGGGATTTTTATCATTGATAGTGTGTCTGTATATACACAGGTGTGTCTGGGGACTCTGTTCTTTTTCACTCATCTATTCATCTATGCTTGCACCAGTGCCACACTCCCCCAGCTACTCTAGCAGGACAACAGTAAATCTTAATATCTGGTGGACCAAGTCCTCTTTCCTTATTCTTCTTCAACAGTATCTTGGCTATTCTTGGTCCTTTGTGTTTCCATATAAATTTTAGGATCAGCTTATCAATTGTCACAAAAACCCTCTTGGGATTTGATTGAGATTTCACTGACAGTTTGAGATTGACATCTTTTTAAAAAAAAGGAGCCCTCCATTTCATAAACATAACATATCCCTCCATTTACATCTTCTTTAATTTCTCTCAATAATGTCAAATGGTTTTCAACATAGGTCTTCATAACTTTTGTTAGATTTATTCCTAGGTATTTGATTATTTTTATTCTGATGTAAAGTCATTGTATATCTGTTTATTGGTAATAAGTAGAAATAGAATTTATTTTTTCCTATTTACTTTGTATCCGGCCAACTTGCTAAATTCACTTTTAACTTCCAACAATTTATCTGAAATTCCTTTTGAATTTTCTATATACATAGTAATTTCATCCCCCAATAATTATAGTTTTATTTATTCCATTTCAATCCTAATATCTTTATTTCTCTTTTGTGCCTCATTGCATTAGCTGGGATTTGTCATACAATGATGAACAGAAGAGGTGATAACTGACATATGTCTTATTTCTTACTCTCAAACAAAGTTTTAACATTGCATCCATTACTCATGATGTTTTCTACTTTTTAACGATACATGGTATTTTTTGTAGATACTCTTCTTGGAGTAAGAAAATTTTCTCCTGTTTATTAGTTTGCTGACCCTTTTAAAAAATCATGAATAAATGTTGCATTACATCACATACATTTTCTGCATTTATTGAGATGATCGTATGATTTTTTATTCTGTTATATACTGAGTTACACTGATTGATTTTTCAAATATATGACCTCAACCTTACAGTTTTGGAAGATAATCAACTCGATCATAATGTGGTAATTTATTGCTGGATTCACTTTGCCAGTGTTTTGTTTAGGATTTCTGAATCCATATTCATAAGTGAAACTGGCCCAGAATTTTTCTTATTTATGTCAGGTTTTAGTATAAGAATTCTGCTGACCTCTTAAAACAAGTTGGGAGTGTTCCTTCTTTTTCCATTACCTGGAAGAGTTTGTGGAAAAAAATGTGTTATTTCTTCCTTAAATATTTAATGAATTTAACAGAAAAACCATCTGGGTCTGAAGTCGTCCTTGTGGTAAGGTTTTTAATTGCATATTCATATGAGTAGATATAGTGCTACTCAGACTGTTATTCTTATGTCTGTTTTGATAAGTGGCGTTTTTAGAAAATTTGTCCATTTCTTCTAAAATTTCATTTCATAATTTGCCATGGTGTTATTCATCATATTCTGTCCTTATCATTTAAATATAGTGATGTCCTTTGCTTCATCCCTGATATTGGCTATTTGTGCTTTTTTTTCCCTTGATTAGTCTCACCAGAATTTATTGATTTTGAAGGTCTTTTTGGCTCTGTTGATTCTGTCTATGGGATGTCTGTTTTCTATTTCATTACTTTCTTCTCTTATTTGTATTATTTCCTTCCTCCTACCTTTTAAAAAAATTTAATTGCTTTTCTTTGTTAACTTCTTGAAATTAATGCTGAGGTTATTTATTTTTAAACCGCTTTTTTTTTCCTAATGTATATATTTGAGGCTATAAATATCCCTCTAATCATGGCTTTAGCTGTATTCCATGTCTGGTATCTCATATTTCATTGTCATTAATTTGTAAATATTACCTAATTTTCATTGCCATCTCTTCTTTGACCCATGATTGCTTAATTTCTAAACATATGGGGTTTTTTCAGGTATCTTTTTCATTGTCGAATTCTAGTTTAATGTCACTGTTATCTGAAAATACACTCTGTATGATTTCCATCCGTTGAAATTTGCTGAGTTGCTTAATGACTCAGACTATGGGCAATGTCGACAAATATTTTCTGTGCCCTTGAAATAAATGAGTATTTCATATTTGTCAAGTGCACTGTTTTTTGGGGGGTTTTTTTTGTGGTACGTGGGCCTCTCACTGCTGTGGCCTCTCCCGTTGCGGAGCACAGGCTCCGGACGCGCAGGCCCAGAGGCCATGGCTCACGGGCCCAGCCGCTCCGGGGCACGCGGGATCCTCCCAGACCAGGGCACGAACCCGTGTCCCCTGCATCGGCAGGCGGACTCTCAACCACTGCGCCACCAGGGAAGCCCGAAGTGCACTGTTTTATAATTAGATCAGGTCTGTTAATTAACTTCGTTCAAACTATATGCTAACTGATTCTTACTGTCTGCTCACTGTATCAATTACCAGGAGAGATATATTAAAATTTCTAACTATATCAATATCTATTTCTACTTATAGGTCTTATAATTGTATGTGTATGAGAATATGTGTGTGTGTTTTAAAAGTGCGTACAAATTTAGAAATATTTTATTTTCCTGGCAAATTGAATCTTTTTTGTTATGAAATAATCTCTCTTCATCTCTGACAACACTTTTTGCCTGTTAGAGGGTCTACTTTATCTGACATTCATTTAGCTACAGAATCTTTCTTTTGGTTAGTGTTTGCATAGTATATCTTTTTACATCCTCTTATATTTGACCCTTCCATATATTTTTAAATAATGTGTGTCTCTTTAAAGCAGTATATAGGTTTTTTAAAAGTTCAATCTGATAATATTTGACTTTTAATTAGGGTATTTACTCTGTTTATATTTAATATAACTGCTGATATATCTGGGCCTAAACCTACTAGTTTTTATTTGTCTCATAAGATCCTAGTCTAGGATCTTAAGATCCTAGTCTAGGATCCTTTTTTTCCCATTTTGCACCTTCTGTTGAATTATTTGAGTATTTTTTATTATTCTATTTCCCCTTCTCTTAGCTTATTATTTATATATTCCTTCATCATTCTTTTAAAAATTATCCAGAGTTTAAAGCATGCACCCTTGACTTATTAATGGCTAACACTAATTAGTTTTTATCACTTCCTTTACAATATAAAGGGCTTAGAACAATTTCATTTCATTAATCTGTCCAGACTTGAGTTCCACTTTGATCATATATATTTATTCCCTATATATTTTAAACTCCACAAGACAAAATTATTATTATTTTGTATGGCTAGTATTTATTTATATTTAACTAATTATTATTTCTATTGCTCTTCATTCCTTCCTACATCTCTGAGCTTTCATCTGGGATAATTTTCCTTCTGTCCAAAAGATGCCTTTTAGTATTTTCTTTAGGATAAATGTGCTCATAATAATTTTTTAAAATATTTTTAGTTTTTTCTGAAAATCCTTTTAGGTAAATATAGAATTCATGGTTAACAGTTGTTTTCTTTCAGCAACTTGAAGATATCATCCATTCCCTTTTGACTTTACTGTTTCAGTGAGTCAGTTGTCAATCTTATTGTTGCTCCTTTGAAGACAAAAGGTACCCACTCTTCCAGCCCTGACTGCTTTTCAGCTTTTGTCTTGTTTTGATTTTCAGAAATCGCACTGTGTTGTTCCTAGGTGAAGTTTCTTTATACAGACCCTGCTTGGTGTCTTAGGGCTTCTTGATTCTGTGGCTCTGTGCCATTTGTTCGTTTTGGAAAATTCTCAGTCATTTTTTTCCCCCAATTATTTCTCCTGTTCCATTTTCTCTCTCCCTACCTACTGAAACTCCAATTATTTGTATATGAGGCCTTTCTACTATATTTCACAAATCTTTCAAATTACTTTCCATTATTTTGCCTCTCTGTGCTTTATTTGGGTATTTTCTTCTGCCTTATATTCTAGTTCACTAACTCTCTCTTCAACTACATCTGGTTAATCCATCCATTTTTTAACAACTTTATTAAAGTATAATTTTCATACCATAAAATGCACCTACTGTAAATGTATATTCAATGATTTTAGTATGTTAATTCAGTTGTGCAACCATCACCATCACCATAATTCAGTCTTAGAGGATTTCCATCACCCCAAAAAGTTCATCTATTTAGATTTTAACTTCAGTAACTATATTTTTCAGTTCTACGTTTTTGCTTATAATTTTCAGTTCTCTGGCAAGTTTTTAAATCTTTTAATTCTTTGAATATATTAATCAGTTATTTTAGAGACTATATCTAATTAATTCACTATGTGGATCCCTTGTAGGTATATCTTAGTTGTCAAATTTTTTTCTTGGTTTTTGATTATGTCTCATTTTCTCACATATCTAGTTATTTTTCATTGGGTGACAGATATAGTACATGAAAAACTCTAGTGAACATGAGGCTCTGGAAGATGTATCTTCCTCCAGAGAGGATTTTTGCTTTGGCTTCTGGCAGGCATCTAAGCTAGTGACACTAATCTGAAAATATTTCATTTTTGGCTTCAGTCCCTGTGAGAGTTTTTCTATTTCTGGTTCATCTTGATTCAGAGCTCCAAATGAAAACTGAGGTTGTTTACTAGGGTTTGTGCTCCTTGGCAGGACTTGACTACCTAACCCCATGAGTTTGTTGAAAGCTCTGTTAAGTTTTTAGTCTCTTAGCCACTACTTTTGCAATTGATAATTGTCTCTAGAAGAAGATACAAAAGCTGGGCTCACCTCTTAGATGAAGGAACTTTCCTGCCCCCAAATCTTAGCTCTGCTATTCCTCATTGCCTTGATGGCTCTCCAATGCTTCCAAACTGACTTCTTTTTTTTTCTTTCTTTTTAATTTTAAGCATCTGTTCTCAGCAGAAGAGTTGGTCTCTAAACAGACTGGATCTACTACTGCTAGACATATTGACTACCATTGTAAGTAAGGTGGCCATAATTTATCGTACAAATCAGGATGCTTTTGAAAATGAAAAGAGGTAGTATTAGTCATTACACTGGGGCAATAGGCACAAACCCAAACTATCACAAACAAATCAAGATATATGGTCACCCCAATAATAATGCATGGAGTACTTCGCTTAAAAAATATAAATGAATTTAAAATTCACGTTGGCCATATCAAGAATGTGGAGATTTTGTCCCTACCCTTTGTCGTGACAGAATATTTGGTATTAAGGAGACAAATGAGCCCTTGTTCAATATGAGAAGACACCATTCAGTAGCTCATTGTATCAGCAGAAGAACTTAACTATCCTACCCAGCCTGCCAGTTCATGGGCTCTACATCTTATTAATGTCCTTGGCTGAGACTTGGTACCTATAAAAGAGCAGTTTTGGAAACTCTTCCAAACAAGAGAGCATTTTTTCTAAAAAGATAAGAGAGAAGCCTTAGAGTTGAGAAGAAAATGAACATAATTTTCAAAAAAAGCACTGTGTACCCCCCCCCCCAACTTCATCTCTCTTATTAGAAATTCTGTCCTCTACTCTCATATGCCCTGTTCCATGAAGGAAACAACATAATAAGTGAAGTGAAAGGCTAGCTCTGCCTTGGCTTTTGAGGGAGCTATATTATCCACCTAGGTCATCTTCTACAGTGAACTCCTTTGGGCTGGAAAGCTATTCTCTGACCAATGTCAGAGCTAAGCCCAAGAAGCTGCTCAGTCGAATAAAACATGGTCAATACCTAATTACAGACTCACCACATCTTGTATTTTGCAGCCTGACCCTTCCTGGAATTTTGTTGTATTCAGAATACACTTCCTTTTCTTCATCTGCATATTTTAGATGGCTTGATTCAAAACAATGTTTTGTATATAAACAGCACAACATTTTTCCAAAGCACAGGCTTTATCAGCATATAAAGTAATTTGCCACATGCATTGTGTTTGCATCCGAGCAGATGGATAATAGATTAGAGTTTCTAAGATGTCAGTGCATTTTCCCATCCACAGTACAGTGCAGTAGAGAAAGAAAACTACTCAATGAAAGCAAATTATGATTCCAACAATTTAACTCAGGTCCATATGTCATTCTCATTTACTAAGACCAATAGCAACAGAAAATAAAATGAAGCATTGAAAACATCGAGCCTAGCAACGAAGTTATGAGTTAAACTCAAGTAAAGAGGGATACTGAGGCCAATAACCTAAGGCCCAGTTTAGCTGAGATTATCTGTGGCTCTGAAGAATATTCAAGAGCTAAATTCCTCTGCCTGTTGTTAAATACTAGCCTGGAGAAAGGCTGGCCTCCTTAAGCAAGACCTAAAGCCAAAGGAAAAGGGAGGGCAAGGTCTCTACTTAAGGGCTTGAGACAGCACCAAGCCTTTTTTTCCCACATCATACAAATAACTAGAACCTCACCATCACTATATCAATCACAAAGCCAACTATAAAGGTCTTTTTCCACTCAAAGCAGTTTGTCTGCACCTCCTCATCCAACCCCCTATAGGGCAGAATCTTATCTGTGTTGCTCATCTCCCAATGCCCTGCCTCTCAACAATATCTAGCACTCTGTAGACCTCAACAAATATTTTCAGAATGACTGAATGAATTCTCATAACAACCCAGAGACAGCTGAAAAGGCTGATTTCAACAGTGCAGAAGAAGCTACCGAGACAGATTAAACTGATCCCCCATGGAAATGCAACTATTGTTTGTAGTGCCCCCTCCAGACTCCCGACGTTTGGGGTTTTCTCCAAATTTTTATTTCAACATATTTCAAATCTAAGAAGAAAAGTTGAAGGCTTAACATAATGAGTAAGTTGCAGACCACAACACTACATCCCTAAATATGTTACAACAAGAACCTTCTCCTTTCATTCAGAGGTTTAATATTTTTTTTTTTTTTAGAGCATACAGCATGTTCAAAACTGAGCGGTAGGGGACATTTTCAAAAGTTGAGCACAGGGCTTCCCTGGTGGCGCAGTAGTTGAGAGTCCGCCTGCCGATGCAGGGGACACGGGTTCATGCCCAGGTCCGGGAAGATCCCACATGCTGCGGAGGGGCTGGGCCCGTGAGCCATGGCCGCTGAGCCTGCACGTCCGGAGCCTGTGCTCCGCAATGGGAGAGGCCACAACAGTGAGAGGCCCGTGTACCACACAAAAAAAGTTGAGCACAGAATTCACACCTTCAAGGAAGTTATTATATAGCTGGGGATTTAAACTGTACAAACATGAAATAATTCAGGATAATTAGGTCCTAAAGTTGGTGGCCTTGATTATAAGTGAAACAGGAGCTCAGAGAAGTGAGAAATCAGGTTGGGCTGAAGTTTCACGGAGGAACTACATGGCAGAGACAGACTGGTTATTTATTAAACCTGTTTCTTCTTTGTCCTAGACACACATCCAGACTACTTTTCCCAGCAACCCCTCTTTGCAGTCAGATGTGGCAATCTTACCAAGTATTAGCTAATAGAATGGGAAAGGAAGTGGCATGTGCCACATCTAGGGCTGGCTAGTAAAAACATGCCACTCAGGAGTCTACACATTCTTTGCTTTTTTGCCAGTGTGATCCAAATAAGCACAATGACCTTGGGAGCCACAGACTGACAATGGCAGAGCCATAGGAAGGAAAGTGGCTCATTCCCTAAATCACCACCTGAATCAGAGCCATTCTTTAATCAGGGATACCCATTTTGGACATATAAGGAATAAACATCTATTGTTTTGATTCACTGCACTACGTTGAAGAGAAAGAATAGTTCTTTTTCTGGCAATATGGCAGAATAGATACCTTTAAAATCTTCTGAAAACAATCAAAAATGCTGGACAAAACATGTCCTCAAAAATAGTTTGAAATGCTAACTTAGGCTTCTGTTTTTACAAGTTAGCAGGGCATAAGGGTCAGTGATAAAGTTACTGGCACTGACAAAGCCAGGGCCCACCAAGGTACAAAGTGTAATAGGAGGTGTCCTGCTAAAGATAGGACTCCAAAAGGCTACCAGAATTGCCTGTTTCAAAACTCAGTGCTCAGTAGAGGGGAGAAAGTCCTTACTGAACATTTATAACCATAAGACAATCCTTACATGGGTTTCGAGTATGAATTGATTATGTGGTCGGTCCCCAAACCTCTAGTTGAGAATTTTTAAGTCCTTGCTTTGCAGATTGGTGATGATCCCAGGCACTTGGGAGAAACAAATGCAAAATCTAGTGAAACTCACCTTCAATTCAAACCTCAAATTATTCTCATTGATAAAGTAAAAAAAATAAGGTCACAGTAAAATAAAACAAAGTAAAATAAAAGCCACAAATACACACATGCATATAGAAACAAAGCATCATGAACAAAAACTAGCAGAAATAAGAGACAGTAGAACTGAACCCATAGACATCAAATTTTTAAATTATCAACTAACAATATTGTATGTCAACTCTATTTCAGTTTTTTAAAAGTCTAAAAAATTATCAGATGCACAATATAAAATAAATGTTTAAAAAATAATAGGACACAAGTATATAAACTATGAGCAAGATTAGACAGGTTAGATACAAGAAACAAAAAGGACTGAAAAAATTATCGACTGTAGCATATAAAGATATTATATAGACAGAAAATATGAAAAAGAGGTTAATACATAGAGAAGACAACAGAAGTCTAACATATACCTAATCTAAAATCCAGAAGTAGAAAAAAGAGTACTAAGCAGGAACAATACTCTGAGAACCTTCCAGAATTGATGAAAAAAATCAATCCACAAATTCACAAAACAAAATATCCAAAGCAAAATAAATACATAAAAAAGAAATTCACATCTATAGACACTTTATAATAAAACTGCAGAATGCCAAAGATAAAAAGAATACCTTCAAAGCAGTTATAAGGTTTCCTTGAAAAACAAATACCTTCCAAGACAAATGGCAATTAGATTCAGTATTGATTTCTTAGCAGCAGAAGTCAGAAGACAACGGAACATCTTTAATGTGTTGAAAGAAAGTAACCAGAATTTTATACCTAGCAAAACTACATTTTAAGGAAAAAAAGGAAAGAATTAGAATTTTCCAACAAACAGTAAGTAAAATAGGTCTCCCTCAATTGATCCTCACTTAACGAAATCTATGAAGAGAAGTGATGGGTAGGGGAGTACAAGTCGGGGAAGAAATTATAAGCAAAGAAAGTAATAAATATGTGGGTAAATCTGAACAAATTTCTATTTTTAAATGATAATGTCTAACCCACGAAGCTAAAAAAAACCCACAAGATAAAACTAAAACACTGGGCAAAAATGGGACCCAAGCTAGCAGGGGGAGGTGTGAGAGGTGGTAATGACTGGAATTAAATGGTCTAAGCTCCTTGCATTGTTTAGGAGGAGAGGAAAGATAATGATTCACTTTAGACTTTTAAGTATGCATGCTTAAATTTCTAGAGAACCGCTAAAAGAATAATAATAGAGTGTAAAACTTCCAAAGTGCTATAGAATAATACATGAAATAAGGAAAAAATGTTAATCAATTCAAAAGAAGGCAAGAGGTGAAAGAAAAAGAAACATGAAGAGGTGAAAAAAAAGAAACATGAAGAGGTAGGACAAATGGAAAGAATAAAATAACATGAAAGAATAAATTGAAATCAATCTGAAATTACAATAAATATAAATGCTTACATATTTCATTTAAAAGATATGTATGACTGCATAAAAACAATACCCAGTGTTATGTCATTTACAAAAGATACATCTAAAATACAGGCTGTAGGGACTTCCCTGGCAGTCCAGTGGTTAAGATGCCTCGCTTCCACTGCAAGGGGCATGGATTCGGTCCCTGGTCAGGGAACTAAGATCTCGCATGCTGTGCGGCACGGCCAAAAAATAGAAAACAAAATAAAATAATATACAGATGTAAAGAGTTTGAAAAAACAAAGAATGGAAAACAAAGAGCAAGAACTAATAATGAAGAAGCTATTATATCCTACTGTTGACTAGTATTGTTGCATGGACACCAGACAAAATATGCTTTAAGACAAAAAGCATTATGAGAGTTAAAGTGCACTACTTCATAATAATAAAAAATTTGATTCTCCAAGAAGATAGAAGAATTCTAAATGTGTACATACCAAATAGTGTAACTTCAAAATATATCAAGAAAAAAATGATAATCTACCACTTTACTGAGAGACTTTTAATACACTTCTCTCAGTAAAAAAATAGATCAAATTGGGATAGGGACTTCCCTGGTGGCACAGTGGTTAAGAATCCGCCTGCCAATGCAGGGGACATGGGCTTGAGCCCTGGTCCAGGAAGATCCCACATGCCACGGAGCAACTAAGCCCTTGTGCCACAACTACTGAGGCTGTGCTCTAAAGCCTGCGAGCCACAACTACTGAGCCCGTATGCCACAGCTACTGAGCCCACATGCTGCAACTACTGAAGCCCGTGTGCCTAGAGCCCATGCTCCGCAATAAGAGAAGCCACCACAATGAGAAGCCCGCGCACTGCAACGAAGAGTAGCCCCCACTCACCGCAACTAGAGAAAACCCATGTGCAGCAACGAAGACGCAATGCAGCCAAAAATAAATAAATAAATAAATTTATTAAAAAAAAAAATTAGGATAGTGGTCATCTTGCAAAAGATAGTGCCTTAGGGGCATAAGGGGACCTCTTGGGTGAAGCTAACATTCTATTTATTAACATAAGTGCTGGTTACATAGGTGTGTTCACTTAAAAAAAAATCCATCTGTTTACAGATGTAACTGTAGACATAAATATACACACAACATATGTTTACATATATATAAATACATAGGTATCTATACTATATATCTATATATACTACAAATGGTGTGTGGGTATGTATATATATATAATGTTTCCATCTATATGAAATCGTGTGCAACTAAACTATATACAGTTTCAGGATTTAAAAAGTATGTGGTAAAATTATAAAGAAAAATAAGGGCACAAACCAGAAACAACATACTTCACATCTACTCACATCCAAGTGGCTAGAATTTTGCCATTCTTTTTTTTTTTATAAATTTATTTATTTATTTGTTTTTATTTTTTTGGCTGTGTTGGGTCTTCAATGCCGTACGCGGGCTTTCTCTAGTTGTGGCAAGAGGGGGGGGCTACTCTTTGTTGCGGTGTGCGGGCTTCTCATTGTCGTGGCTTCTCTTGTTGCAGAGCATGGGCTCTAGGCGCTCGGGCTTCAGTAGTTGTGGCACACGGGCTCAGTAGTGGTGACTCGCAGGCTCTAGAGTGCAGGCTCAGTAGTTGTGGTGCACAGGCTTAGTTGCTCCACGGCATGTGGGATCTTCCCGGGCCAGGGCTCAAACCCCTGTCCCCTGCATTGGCAGGCGGATTCTTAACTACTGCGCCACGAGGGAAGCCCAAATGTTGCCATTCTTAGCTACAAGGGAGTCTTAGAAATGTAGTTAATGGACATAGGTGGGAAACTAGTTCACTCTGCCATAGGCAGAAATTCCATAGCCTTGAAAGTCAGGCTTTCTCCTGGGACAGGATTTTCACCTATTAGCAGCAGTCTGGAGGACCCAGCTCAAAGAATTGACCTGAAGGCTACAGAAGATACTGCTTTCTTCCATGAGTGACAGTGAAGTTGCTAATCTTTCTGCCTGGATGGTAGAAGGATGAGATGGTGGAGGGGAAGTGAAAGAAAAGCCCACCTCTTTCTGGGTCCAGTTAACGATGGGCAGGAAAAAGGAGATAAGAGAAGAAGACAGTGGATTCTGCCTCTTGATAGAGGAACTACCCCTGAGTGCAGAGGGATGTGTTTGTGTCCATCCCCCTCCATCATCCAGAGCCCTAGGAAGAGAGGGTCTGCACCAGCCTGGAACACAGCTTCCTCAGCCCAGCACTGCAGCCTGATCAAACAGAGGGAGCTGTGTGGTGGAGTGCCTCGGGTAGACTGTGGACTGAGTAGTGGACCCCTTGCAAGGACCACCAGGCCAGTGGGCTTGATGGATGGTGTCACACATACTCACGAGTTTGCTGCCAGTGGGAGCTAAGGGTGGACCCAGCCAGCAGGGGATGACACGTCAGGTTCTCATAAAGCCAAGAGGATGACCAGATCAACTTTTTTTTGCAAACTGTGGGTCACTTATTGGGTCCCAAGTGTGGTTTTTTGTTTTTGGGGGTTTTTTTCATTAAATAAAATACAATGGAAAAGATCTGAGTACATCAAGTATAAAAAGGATAATAATACCTTGTAAAATTTCTATTTCAGCTATACAGGTTATTTTGTAAAAACTTTTGTATCACCTGTCCACATATGCTTACTGGAATCTCATGAAAATGTATCTGTGTTTTACTTTGAATCTTTGGAAACCACTGGACTAGACTATGTGTTATAAGAGCCACAGACTTCATCTGCTAATACAGAACAAGCAACACCATGGCAAGAGACCCAGCCTCTGAAGGTCAAGGCCACCGTAACTAAGGAGACAGATTCGCTAGTCCTCTGTAAGAAATAAGAGTACACGAGACACCCCTTCCTCACACTCTGACATCACCGGCAAAGAAAGGGAACAACAGGAAGGAAGGGATATTGTTTTCCTAGGAAGACTGAGAATTATCTTAAGGGACTATTTGGATTATCAGATCAAACTAAGTTTTTAAACAGACGGGATCAAAAGTTATTATTCTTTTTCCTGATAACCAAAGGGTGTTTGCTGGGAGGAAGGTTTGCTGCAGACAAAATAGACAAATTGCATTTTTCTGCACCTCACAGTTGCAAGAGTGGGTGAAACTGGTGACCCTACAACATGTGAAGCGGGGAAGAAGAAGGTTGTGGTCAGGGAACAATATGAACAAAGTCAGGGGAGCTGGAAAGAATAAGGCAAGTTCAGGGATGAATGAACCCTGACCAGATCCGGGGGCATTTCCTGAGCACTAATGGGGACGGCCAGATTATAGAAGGTCTTGAAAGTTAGGCAGAGGAGGACAGACTCGGTAAGGAGAGCAACGGGGAGCCCGCATAGGTTCTTAGTAGATGAGGGACATAACACAACAATAACAACGTAAAAATAAAAATAGCTACAATAATTTAAGTTGCAACTATGCATCAGGCTGTCTGTCAACGGTTTATCATTAGCTTTCGCAAGCATCCTTTCAGGATTTCCACATTAATGAGTCTTATTTCACATTACTGAGCCTGAGGTTAAGGTCACACAGTTGTAAGTAGGTTTGAAAGCAAGAAGTCTAACTTCAAAGCCCTTAACTTCCAGAGTGGTTTAGGGACAGAAGTCTTCAGGAGGACAGAGGAAGGAAAGGGGCCAGGAGAGACAGAGCACCTCGGAGGTTCCCAGCAGTATTCTCAGAGTGAGGCACTAGAACTCAAGATGAGGAGATGACCATGAGGTGGATTTCAAAGAAAGCAGCAAGGAGCCCTGGTGATAAATGAGATACCTGGCATGTAAAACAAGTGGCTGTCCAAGTTTCCCAACCTGGGAAACAAGGATAATGGTTGTAACAGAGAAAAACCAAACCAAAACAAAAACATACACAACAAAATAAGTGCCCTTATTGAAAATTTCTGCCTGAATGCTTAGACTCAGAGCTTATGTCCTTCTCTTGTTCCCATTTCTCAGACCGAAAAACCACTTTCTCAGGATCTTCATTTTGAAGTTCAGAGGACCACTAAAAATGACTCTTGTAAAGCATTCTCAGTTCCAAGACTGTGGAAGGAGCTGAGAAGTGGAGAGCATTGTAGAGGCTGCTGGTGCCCGGCCCACGTCCCCTTCAGGCCTCACTACTCAGCGCCACCAGTCCAACCTTCACCTCGACCAGAGGTGTCAAGAACCTCCCTGAGCACCTTGTCTGGCAGAAGCTCACGCACCAACCTT
The DNA here is from genome assembly GCF_949987515.2 of Delphinus delphis. Taxonomy (NCBI): domain Eukaryota; kingdom Metazoa; phylum Chordata; class Mammalia; order Artiodactyla; family Delphinidae; genus Delphinus; species Delphinus delphis. Next base: position 14,769,913 of record NC_082684.1, on the reverse strand, counting down.
AAGTGCTGGGAATCAACGTCTCCTGAGTCATCAACCAGTGCCTAGAAGCGACATGCTGGACACCAGCTGTGAGCGCGCCTAGGCGCCCCTAGCAGCGTAACCGGGGATGGAGGTGGAGGGGGCGGGGTGCGGGGGCATAGACGAGTCTCCCACTCGCGCCCCCTACTGCTGTCCTCCTGGGATCGTCTCCCAGGTAAACTACCCACCCTGGAATCCTCCTTGCACTTACACCTGGAGAGAGGAACTCAGGGAGGGCGTCACTTCAATCTGTCGACATCAGCTTAGAATATAAACTTCAATAGGGCCAAATTTGGGGATACTTACAGTTTAAGAAGCCACTCAGAGTTAGGGAACAGACGGTTGGCTCTGCCGGTGATTTCTTCCCCTTTAGTTCCCTATCACAGGGCACAGTCGCTTATATGCAGTAGGCACGCAATAACTGTTCATTGAATGAATGGGTGGGTGATTCCTTCCCCGAAATTGGTGCATATATATATATTGAACACGTCCCTAGATCAATTCTTTAAAATGACTTCACATGTGAGGTCTGTGAAAGTACACGTGTGAAATATGAATTAGTTCCATTCAAGTGCTGATCATTTACCTGAAGTCTTCCAGAGAATTAGAAAGTACCAGGCACCTGCATCCCTGAAAATGTCCACATCGGTTCCATTGCTAGTTCCAACCGGTCACATACATACCAGGCATAGTGGGGTGCCCAGGTGAAGATTTAACTTGTCATTTTCCCCTTTGCCAGAATGAGAGCAGAGCTCCTGGCTTAGATGAGAAAGTCAGACTAACCCAGTTTCACTTGGTCTATATAAACCCATGTGGAGTTTGTTTGATTTACAGGTAAGGGGGTCTCAAGAAGGAGATACCCAACACCCTCCTAATCTGACAACTTAAGCCACTTGTTTTTTATTCCAAAAAAAATAAAGGAGGTATCGTTGAATTTGCATCTCTGAGTTTCTTGAGCAGTTCATAGGAATTATAAAGAGAATACTGTCTAGGAAATCTGTTTTCTGGATGCCACCAACAGAAATTCTAAGTGTAATATTTGGGTAATTAAAGAAAATCATATCCCTGTGGTAAGAGCCCTTTGTTCACCAACTAGGTGAATGTGCTCAGGGATGCATGAAGGGAATTTCAAAAGATGAAGATGGCAACTCCCCTGGTGGTGCAGTGGTTAAGAATCCGCCTGCCAGTGCAGGGGACACAGGTTCAATCCCTGCTCCGGGAAGATCCCACATGCCACGGAGCAACTAAGCCCGTGCGCCACAACTACTGAGCCTGCGTGCCTAGAGCCCGTGCTCCGCAACGAGAGAAGCCACCACGACGAGAAGCCCGCGCACTGCAATGAAGAGTAGCCCCCGCTCGCCGCAATTAGAGAAAGCCCGCGCGCAGCAATGAAGACCCAACGCAGCCAAAAATTAATTAATTTTAAAAAATTCATTCAAAGAAAGAAAAGATGAAGATAAATTAAGGAAGGTAAGCTCTGACAAGGGAACTAAAAGTTTCCTCCCATCACTGATGGTCAAACATGGGAACACAGAATGTCAAGAAGCAAAACCCTACTTCTTGCCAAAATCACAATATTTTTCCCGCCCCTCGCAATTTTTCCCAGGAGGAGACGCCATTTCAAGCATAGAAGGGGGAGTTATCAACCCTGGAATAGAAACAGAGGAGCAGTTGTAAGGTAGCCAGTGGGACAGAAAATGACTGGAACTTGGAGTCGGGGGCCTGAGGGTGAGAACTACTTGTACCAAAGAGTGTATGGCCTGGAAACATAGTTACCTCAGTTTCTTCATCTGTGAAGGGACATTACTGCATATTATCATTATTTAGTAGTAGTAGTAGTAATATTATATTAATACTAGATTATTATAATAATTAATAGGGGCAGCACCTGATAAACAAAAACCCCTTATCAGTTGGATGTGACTTTTCTATATTATCCAATATTGCCAAACTTACCATGAGCAACTTATTTCTTTTCCGAGAGACCATTCTAAATGCTAAATCCAATTCCACGAAACAATATGACTGTCTTAATTTAGAGACCTTATTAACTAGTCATTAAATGGTAACTGTTTTCATTTTACAGGCTGCAGAAATGTTAAGTTTGCCAAATTAGAACATTTCAGACTTTAAAGAGAAATGTGAGGTTATCTAAAATCTAACCTTGTATAATATTCTAAAATCACCTCTTCCAGTAGGACTTACTACTGTCTGAATCTTAAGAAAGTGACATCCGCAAAGGTAGCAGACACACTCTGTAATATGTGGAGCCCTCCATTAACAACTTCAGCAAGGTCCTGGTAATTGGAAGCATCCTTGAGTTCCAAAACAAAGTCCCCAAGAACATCGGAGTATAAGTGCTCACTCAAGGAGAGTCACTAGTCTATTATTATGAATACGCCTTGGGACAGCTCCGTTGGTTTTCTATGGCTGTACACACTCATTCTTCTTTGAAATGCAGGTGGGAGGAGGAATAAGATAGCTTTAAACAGCCTAAACGTGAAAAGCTTTATTCAACCCAATTCAACAAACAAAAGTTAACCACAGTCATTTTCATCCACTACCACGGCCAACTATTTTGTGCTTATACTAGTTTTATCTTTCTAGAGGAAACATTTTCTTTAAAGAAAGAAAAAGTTCCGGCACAAATTGTGGGAAGATCTGTGGCTTCCCAGAATATTGATTATTTTAATCGCCATCTCTGACCCACACAGGTACTAGAAGCATGGCAAGCACAGTGGAAGTAATAGGAGCATGTAGACAGGGGGCTGTCCTTTCTACTTCTATAAACTCCCCAACTGTGCGGCCTCCAAGAAACAATGCAAGGAGGTTTGCTGTGACCCTAAGAAGCACAATGCTGTTGATACCGTTTGCGTGAAGTCCCTGCTGCTTGCTCCTTCTTTCTGTAACCGAGCACATGTGAATCAAGGGGTTGTGAAAATTAGGAGTGGAAGTGAAGGGGATCCCTCTGTCCGCCACCCCTAGAAATCTTAATATTTATGGCCTCTGGGATGTAAACAAGGGGAACTGAACTCAATCCCAATACTGCCATTTCAGTAAATCTCATAACAGAAGAGATAATCTGAATATGTTTGATGATATTCAAATACCATCCATGTGTTATCATTTTACTCAACACTCAAAACACTACCGCGTCTGCCAAGCAGATTATATAGCTTGGCAAACTTTCATTTCATGAATGACACTTAATATGAAATAATTTTAACTGACAGATAGAGGAACAGTGATATAACAGATCCTGAGGTGGTACTAGAATAAATCCACACATTCCAGGACAATGAGAATCGACTAATCTCAAACACTTCCACATGATGCTCCTGTAACTTATGAGGAAAGGGGGCCCTTTAAAAACGTCCTTTCCTGGGGATATACGTATATGTATAGCTGATTCACTTTGTTATAAAGCAGAAACTAACACACCATTGTAAAGCAATTATACTCCAATAAAGACGTAAAAAAAAAAAAAAAAAAAGTCCTTTCCCCTTCCCTTATTACAGATGGAACCAGGGCTCTTTCATACTTATAGCCAGTCCAGCCTAGCGCTATATACAGAATGTCTTATTAGAGCCCATTGTCTGCCATTCCTTCTTCCTCCTCCTCTGAGCACAAGTGCCCTCTTAAATTGTCAAGGCAAAAGTTCTCTCTACAGCTCGGAAGTTCCAGGACTCTGCAAGCAATTCCCTCGGGGCCTTCCTTAGAGAATATTTGGGGCACTTTAAAAGCAGTGGTTGTCAAACAGTTCACAGGGATACTAGGGTCCTAGGGTGTGCCCCAGGCACAGCCCAGGAGAAAAGAGCAGATTCTGGGTTCCCAGCTCTTGGTTCCCCCAGAGCAGCTCTGTTTTTATTCCACTCGTATATTAGGGTCTTGCATAAGACTCCATTTGGTGCTAAATATAAAACCAAAATGATGTCTTCAAAAATGTGTGAAAACCATCGCAACAAATGGTGCCCTCCCTTAGGCTCTCTTAACCCCCTCCCCCGGCTGTTCCCTTCAAAGGGAGGTTTCTGTACTTATTTTCCTTTTAAGAACCTCACCCTCTTCCAGAATTTGAAACATACATGAACTGAAACTATTAAATATATTTATTTATAATATTCAAAAAGTAATCCAGAGTTTTGCACAATAACTCTTTTCAAGGTTAAGATTCGTTTTTCTCATACGGACTCTAGCCTGGCTTTAGCTATAGCCCCTCCCCAAATTCCAACTCTCCCCCACTCCATCAGCAAAGGAGGCATACACCTGACATGTAATCTTGATGGATTTTACTATCACAAGCCAAGAGAAGAATGAAGCTGACTCTTTCCCTTTACCTCTCCACAGAACTGGCATTTGGTTGGTATTCTGGGCTAATTATTAGAAATTTGGCATCCTCATCAAAAAACGCCAACTTCAGTTAATGTCTATATCTCTGACAACTGAAAATGAATTGGAATTTTACTGAACATCTTGTGTGTTGGTCAAATAAGTTGTCCATAGCAGTATAATGACCAATGTTTCTAATCTCAGAGTCAAAAATAAATGAACAGAAATGCCAAAGATTTGGAGTAATTTAATTGTACTCCTCCAAAGTCCATTTAAAAATGAACTGTTCTGAGCAAACTATTTGACAGACAATGGAGCATGAAGGCAGATTCTAGAAACTAACAAATCCCATTCATTTCCTTCAGTTTGTAAAAACAAGCAACTGACATGTTTCCTGCCAATGAACATAGTTGAAGATAAGAAAGCTCCCTACAGGAAATCCTTTGCTAAAAGAGAACAGTTGTGCCACTAAGCTTAACCTTTTTCACCGAATCTCAATCAGTTAAATATTTGACAAGAGGGGATCATGAAGTACATGCTAAATCACCCCAATGATGCTCTATTGCTTCTAACGTCTGTATTTCCTATGGCATAGATGCAGGATATTAAATAAATATTACAGTATAGTTAGGATTCTTTCTACCTCCTCTCCCCTGCCACCATGCAATTAGTTTATGAAAACAAGGGAAATCTTCTGCTTTTTAAAAAGACGAAAGTGTTAGTTAAGTGAAATGTAAAATGGACCATTTTCAGTTAAGACTAAGCAATACCATGCTATAAATCGTCACGATTATAAGAAGGATATTTCTAAATGAATATCAATCGCTTCAAATTTAAAGACTACCATTGACAAGATTAGAGAAATATAAGAAATGCACCGGTTTTATATTTACAAGCTTCAATGTTGACCCTCAAATTCAAAATTTAGCCTCCTCAGTTATTTTTTGCTTAGCAAAGTGAAAGGGGGAGATCTCCAAACTTTTCTCCTTTCTTTACTCTCCTCACTAAAACCACTACCAAGATATTGAAAATATTCGCAACCTTGAGGTGGGGAACCTCTCAATTATCCTAAAAACTAAAGCACTCTTCTCCATCCACAGAAGAAGAGGAAACTTTTCTAAGTTAACCAAAATAATAATAACTGCAGTTTTGAAAGAGCCCTTATTTCTGTTTAGGATTATCCTTTCCCTGCTTTGCTACTAAGAACACCCTTCCTTATATTTCCCAAAGCACCAGACAGAGTCTTCATCTATCCTGTACAGGCAGCCTTAGAGCAAAGCTCCAAAATGCCACAGTTCTTCAAATTCAATTGCAACAGTTCAAGTTAGAAGCCTCTTGCAAACAGAAACTCTTCATTATACCGTCCCCAAATGACTCTTCAGCCACAGGTAACAGCCTAGTCTTTACAGCTCCACAGAGTGTTGTTCTAACAGTAGACTTACAAATCAGTTCGCTTCTACAATTAAGTGATCAAATACATTCTTCTTAGCCTTCCCTGGCACAACTCCGAGGTAGCAAAATGCAAAGTAAGCACGCGTGCTCCTCCTTGCTTTAAGCCCTTTTCCTCACATCTTTTCAGTAAAAATACAGTTATGAAATCCAGGAGACTGCATTTTTGGTTGTTGTTGTAAAATGACCTTGATTTGACAGGCACGGTCTCAGGTTTCAACAGATGCTGTGGGAAAGCTTACAGAAGGCAACATGTTCTCCAGGCATCTGTGATGACATGCAGGTTTTGTTTTTTTGTTTTTTAAATGGTGGTTATGGTAGTGTACGTGTGTTGGAGGGGGTAACTCGTCTCAGTTTCCATGACAACCATGTCTCTACTCATCGGTTGTTAGATACCATCCACTTCCTGTGTCTAAATTTTTAAGCCAATCGGAAAAGTGTTTATACATTTAACAACTTCTGGGACGGTGCTTCTTTAATTGGGGTGTTTTAAGGCTCAAATGGAGTTGTCCACCGGCCTTATGTTTTTCCGCTTATGTAGAACATTTCACAATATTTACCAACTCATTCTTTTAAGGTGAAGAATGCCCTTTTTTTTTTTAACTTGAAATGCATTCTCCTCAAACCAGATGCCACAATTTCTTATAACAGTCTGCAAGCTGATTTTGATTGTTGGCTCTTCGTGGCCTTTTTCTTTCACTGTTACAGACTTAAATTTAGTGCAAGATACATGCTAATAATGCACAAGACACTTACATTATCAAAGTAAAGATACAGTTAAGCACCATCTGCTGACAGTGATATTTAACTCTTCAGATCAAAAAAAAAAAAAAAACAGGAGAAATTATTCTAAGTTGAACAACTTTGCATTCTATAACTCCCAAGGAGAAACCATTGAGAACGTATTGTAAAGTGATATGTCTATAAAAGCTGATGTCTGCAAAGAAATTTGTCACCAGAATGGCCTACTTTCTTTGGATAGAAGCAACAACAAAAAATTAAACACAAAGGTATCTCAAGCAAACTGCACCCAAATTAAAAATCAACCTTGCAGAAATCTGGGCACGAGAAGGCTACTCTGAAATTACAGCATGATTTTCAAAGAAGGTTTTGGGTGACTGTTTCCCTAAGTCTTCATCGAACTGACCAATCAGTGTGAGAGCAGAGTGGGCTGGAGTCATTTGTGCAGTCTTCCGAGCTCTCCAAGCTGCTCTCCCCTCTCTCAGGCAGCGCTGGCGATCAATGAAAAACAGGGAACAAAAGGAATATAACAGGATGTCTCCTTAGCTAAGGAAAATGATTCCCTTTTTCCTCAATGAGCCAGCCGCACCCTGCCCACAACAGCTCCACATGGGAGCTCCCAGCAGACCAGACCTTTCGGCTGAAGCACATTTTACACGTGCAAATCATGTGTCCCAACTGCTGGCAAATGTGTCACCTTAAGCACATCCTGTGACAGAGGGCTCCCCGAGCCCAACCAATTGAAACTAATAAATTAAATAAATTAATAATCCCACCATTAAAAGCTACCAAGAAAGACTGTGTTTCCCTTTCCCAAATGTCAAATCCTAGAGTATAAACAAAGCATGAAAAATACTCTCTTCAGCCTCCCCAGCCAGTAATCATGGTTTTCTCCTCAAAACCAGGTTTCTCCAAAAAGAGAAATATTCTGACTGCCCTCAAAGGAAACTCTCATCTGTATATGTCATATCAGGATAACCAGTTACAGTATTTGAAAAGAGGTTTAAACTGCCCACAGATTTGACACTGTTTATAATTGATAGCAAAACACTTGACTGTTTATAATTGATAGCAAAACACTTGCGACAGCAATGCTGTAAACTCTGCCCGAGCCAAACTCCACATTTAACACGTTAGTTCCTTGAAAATAAAAGTAATGCCTGGGGAGCCCACAAAAGTAAAGACCTAGGAAGTAATTAACAGAATTACATCAATTATTTCATAATTTTTAAAAATTATCCATTTGTCTGCTATTTAAAAAAAACAAATTTAAAAACTACTATCCTCAAATTCCTGAGAAACTTTTTTTTTTAAAATGAACTTACTTTTGAGACAAAACTAATGAAAATATGCAACTTGCCAGCCCTGGATCTCTCCCATTCGGACTGCATGCTATAAATCAATCTGAAACCAGGTGGAAATACGGGGGCGGACACCTTAAAAAATCAAAGTGTGCCCCCAAATGCAGCAGCCTGAACAGTGAGGGCTTCTCGTGACAATGCTGAACCAGAGCAGAAGGTCAGGAGGCAGGAAATGAGCCCCATTTTCGTTACCTTCGATCGCCTGCCCCCCCTTCTGCTTCTCGCGGCCGCATTGGGGGGCTGCGGCGGCGCTGGACTCGCGGGTGGCCCCGCCGCCGGGTCGCGCCGTCTCCCGGCAGAGCTGCAGCCGATCGCGGCCGGAACCCCGGCTCCAGCCCCGGCGCCCGCCCGGGGTCGGCGGCGCGGCTCTCACCCGGGCCCGGAGCCCTGCTGGGTCCTAGTGCGCGCCGCGCGCCTGCCGGCGGCCAGGTCTACAGCCCGCACGTACGGCAGGCGGCTCGCGAGCACCGTGGTTCCCCGGGAAAACCGAAAACCCCGTCGTCCTCTTTCAAAACCAGACACGGTAGGTGCGGATGAACTGGAGCTGAATGTCAAATCCCGGCCTAAGATGTTAAAAGAAAAACATTGGGGACAACTGAACTCATTGAAGGCGGATATTAACATCTGTAGCCCCAGTGTAAAGCGTAGGGCAGTAACTGGTTTCCGTAGGTTCTCCCGGTGCACTTGTGATATTGTACATTCACAGACGGTAAGAGAGAGTGCGGCATCAGTAATGATACGTTCCGAAGATATAACGGCGCCCCCGAGAAGAAAAAGGTTGAAAATTGTGTGTTTAAAACAATGTTTTAAACAGTTTTCCAATGATTTTTTTTCCTAACACGTCCTTCTGCATTTTGCTTTCTCTTACTTTATCATATGCTATTTTAAATAACAAAGGCCCATATGGCAAAACACGCAGTCATTTGATTTTCAAAAGACCTCAACAATTGCATCAGAATATGCACTCATGTATCTCCTAAGAAATCAACGAGCAAGAATTAATGGTGGCATATGGTGTGCTTCATGGAGAAAACTGAATTACAAATTAAAACAAATGCAAAAATTCACAAATTCAGTAAACTGAAAGTAAATTATGACCCTAGATATATACACAAATCAGCTTATGTACAATTAGGGGAAATGTAAGTTCTAGATTTCTCTAACTGCAGAAAGTGTGTTACACGAAGAGATTCCCCTCATTTGCCCCCAAAAGGGCTTTCAGCGCCCTCTCAACACATTTGTTTACTACAGCCCACCTGGAAGGCAAATTTTAAACTTGCAAGTGCTCATTTAAGAGGACAATTCTATTAGCTCTTAATTCAAAATAAAAGTGCTTTAGTTTGAAAAGCCTGTTTAAAAGGCTTCGAGACTGGGAGCTTTACTTTCAGTCTTTGATATCACCAAGTTTGAAGGTCACAATTCTGTAAAACTGCTAATAACAATGGCGCTGTGGTTTGACACCAAAAGGAAAATCAAATGTGTATTTTCTGAGTTCTATTTTTGGAGCTCAAAAAGTCCCTTTGAAAATTACTCTTGCCCTCCTCCTTCCCAATTATAGCTAAATAAATGTAATAGAAGATTTTTAGTATTAATTAAACATCAAAGTCACCTTTCCTGCTGCCTGATGTCCACGCAAAGAATCAGTTGTAGTATGTTACAATTGTCGATCTTCAAAGTCCTCGCACAAACATCTCATGTGATCTTTACCGTACTTCTGTGATAAAACAGACACTATAATCCCCGATTTTCAAACGAGAAAGTGGAGGTCCCGAAGGGTACGGTGACTTGTCCAAAATCACACAGCTGGTCCTCAGAGCAGCTGGGATCCCCAACTCAGATGCCAACATCTCCAACAGACTCCTGCTTTTTCAAGTGCCCACCTGGCCTCCCAACTATTTCTCTACAAATACTATGGAAAATGAGGTATCCAAAACAAAAACTCAGTTATGTTCCTGTAGTCATCATTTCTTACCTGTTTTAGAGCAGCGATTTACCAGAATGGAAATAAGAGGCTAGTTGCAAAAGTTTTAGTCTCTGCTAAATGAGAAAGCTGGCTGGTCGGACTTCTGTCCTGTGGCTGTCCGGGGCACCCTGGCAGACTGAAAACTTGAAACTCTGGGGCTAAGCAATGTCCCTGTCACCTATACACCTTTTTATTCTTTATCAGAGACTAGAAACTGACTCCACTTGACACATGAAGGAAAGAGGTTTTCTCAAGTGGAACTTGGTTTTCTATGTGCAGTCCCAGCACTGAAAGTCCACAAGAACCCTAGAACCTCAAAAGTTTCAGATACCTGGTGGCCTGTTCATGATATCCAGGGCATCCCTGCCCAGACCTGGTGATAATCGAGGTGTTACTTCTCAGCCCTCCTGCACCCCTGGGAAAGTCGCGAGTCAGTTCTGTTTGTAGCATTCTACTTCCTCCTCTCCTCTGCCGAAAGGAAATGTAACTTCTCTTATGATGTGGCCCAAACCAGCTAAATACCGGCCAGGTGAGTGCTGGGTGACATTTAACTGAAAAGACAGTAATATCTGATTCTTAAAAATGATTCATTCCTGGGCTTCCCTGGTGGCGCAGTGGTTGAGAGTCCGCCGGCCGATGCAGGGGACACGGGTTCATGCCCCGGTCCCAGAAGATCCCACGTGCCGCAGAGCGGCTGGGCCTGTGAGCCATGGCCACTGAGCCTGCGCGTCCGGAGCCTGTGCTCCGCAACGGGAGAGGCCACAACAGTGAGAGGCCCGCATACTGCAAAAAAAAAAAAAAAAAGATTCATTTCTTTCATGGGCAGCTCATAAGGAAGAGTCAGGTTGTGGCAATGTCCTCAAAAGATGTGGACGACCTTCCTGGGGAACCACTTGGCAGGATTCATGCAAAACTTACGTGGTGAACTCGTGTGATTCCTTTGTTGAAAACTGGTCTAATTATAATCACACCATCCACTGTGGCCTTCAGATGTTGTACGTGCTAGGCTGAAAGTCATCTTAGTACCAATAGGAGGTGATGAGAAGCTGAAAAGAAGAGCTGGTGGTGAGCAATTCCTCAAAGCAAGAGTGCACCAGAAGAGGGACTGGTCAGAAGAAACCATCATTCATTCATTCATTCATTCTGTATACCTCAAACGTTGAAAACCTAATGTTTTCATGTTTAATGTAAGCAAGGTACTGTTCTAGGCTCTGGGTATAAAATATAAATAATGCATTATACGGAGCCCTCAGACAGACAAACAGTTGCAGAGTGGTGGTGTAAGTGTTGCAGTAAAACCATGTTACAGGCACTGTGTGTTCGAATGCCAGTGGTTCCAGTCCTGGGCCAGTTTGACTTTAGAGCCATTCTCAGCCTTGCCTCTGCTCTGTTTTGCTAGTAGCTGACTCGTGCAGGCCAAGGTTTACAGAATCTTGGTCAGTTGGCTAATAGCTGGATATGGTCCATGAGAGGCACTGGAGGGAAAGTGGAGGGTGGGAGGAAAGGAGAGGCCAGAGAATTTCTTCACCTCCCTCTTGCCTCTGACAGCATCTCTAGCCATGACTGCATCTAGCTGGGGCTTCTGCCAGGTGACCCCAGCCCTTGGCTCAGGTAACACTGTCACTTCCTGTTAACTCTCCAGCTTAGTGATATTAATGGCTTTCTGCTAAAATTAGTTGCTGGGTAACTTCACCTTCCTCTGTTTGCATCTCACATCCTCCATCACCTGTGGAGCAATCCCCTGCATTAAATTCCTTCTGTGCACATCAGCAAATCCCAGTGGAAGGGCAACTTACAAAATACCTGAGCAGTACCCCTCAAAAGTATCAAGGTCATTAAAAACCAGGAAATGCTGAGAAACTATTACAGCAAAGAGGAGCTTTAAGGAGACATGACAATTAGATGTATTGTGGTGTGCTGGATGGGATCCTGGGACAGAAAAAGGACATCAGGTAAAAACTAAGGAGATTTAATAAAGTATGGATTTTAGCTGGTAATACCGTATCAATACTGGTTCATTGATTATAACAAATGTACCATACATTAACATGTAAGATGTTAGTAATAGGGGAAAGTAGGTGTGAGGTAGGTGGGAACTCTCCGTACTATCTTCTCAATTTTTCTGTAAATTTAAAACTGTTACTTTTAAAAAGTGTATTTAAAAAAAATTCTTCCGTGGTAAACATTTGAAGTGGTTTTGTTTCCCTACTACAGAAACCCCACTGCCTCCCTTCCCAAGCAGGGGCTAGGTCTGATCCAGCAGGTCTAGGACTTTTTTACAGAGAACTAAAACAGGGGGTTTCATGGTCAAGACATCAAGACAACCCAGCAAGGGATCAAGTAGCTCTGGGAAGCCAGGAAAAAACCTGAATCTGAAGCCAAAATGTGGTCTGGGCAAGGATGATGAGAGGCGGGAGATGGCTGTGAGTGAGGAAAGCAAGACAGCCAGCCTGGGTGTGGAGCCAGGGTCCAGGGTGATGGCTGAGAAGGGAGGCTGCTTGAAAGACTATGGGGTGTGGGAAGGGCTGGGCCCGGCCTCTCTGGGTGAACAGAGAGAAGAGGAAGAGGGGAAAAGGAAGAACAATAATAATAGCAACTAAGAGTCACTGAGTCATTTTACCTGCATTTTCTCATTTCTAGTCCCTTATAAGCAGGGTACTCTTTTTATTCCCATTTTACAGATGAACAAACTTGCCCCAAATTGCACAGATATTTAGGGGCAGAATAACAGCTCAAATACAAGTCTGTAGGACACCAAAAGAGAGTCAACAAGTCACCATGCTGGGCAACCTTGGTAGAAACCATGAAGTTGAGTCTTCGAGGACAAGTAGAGGTTAAGATGTGAGCAAGTGTGGGGAGAAGAAGGACTTCACGGAGGGGACATCCTAGATGTGGGCAAGGGCATGGAAGGATGAGAAAGCCAGGCAGGTCAGAGAGCTGCACGGAGAGCAATGAGGCTAAAACAAAGGTTTCAAGTGAGGAAGTGCCTGTAGGTCCCACTGGAGATGCTGACAGGGGCCAGTGACCACCCAGGTTTACACTTTATCTTGACTTGCACATGGCAAACACATTGATCTCCCTTAAGCCTTTGCTCAAATGTCCCCTTCTCAATGTCTCTTGAGCCTCCTCATCCTGCTGTACTTTTTTCCTTCTTCCCTTGTACTTACCCCTTACTAATTTACTTATTATTCATTGTTTGTCTCCCTCCACCACCAACCCCCATACAAATAAAAGTTTCACAAGGCCAGGAATCTGTTTTATTCAGTGATCATTTCCAAGAACACAAAACAGTGTCTGGCCCACAGGAGGTGCTCAATGATTTTTTTTTTAAATGAATGAATGAATGAAGTTAGTAAATAAGACAGTATTTGTATCAGCCAGGATACTTCAGAGAAACAGAACCAATAGGATGTGAAGATATATAGAAAGCAGTTTTTGTAAGGCATTGGATCACATGATAACAGAGGCTAAGTCCCAAGATCTGCAGTCAGCAAGGAGAACCATTGGTGTCATCTCGGTCTGAACAATGGCAGGCTCAAGACCCAGGAAGTGCAGATGTCTCAGTTGGAGTCTGACGGCAGGAAAGAACTGATGTCCCAGTTCAAGGCAGTCAGGCAGGAGGAGGTTCTCCTTACCCAACCCTTTTGTCCTATTCAGGCCTTCAACTGATTATATGAGGCCCACCCACGTTAGGGAGGGCAATCTGCTTTATTCAGTCTGCCGAGTCAAATATTAATCTCACCCAAAACACCACCACTGATGTAACCAGATATCTGACCAAATATCTAGGTACCCCATGGCCCAGTTAAGTTGATACATAAAATTCACCATCACAGTTTTGAAAGGGACTCGATCATTCTAGAACCTGTAAGGAGAATGATTTACAAGGGAGCAAGACAAAGGCAGGGAGACGCATAAGGAGGATATTATTATACTAGCTCAGGCAAGAATTGATGCAGACCTGCGGGAAGCCATCATTGGTAGCTCCAGATGACCCTTCTGTGACCCGTGGGTGATATGTGATGTTACATACCAAAGGTATCACATAGACACAATGCCAGGAGGAATCAGTCAGAAGTGCAATGCCCAGAAAAGAACAAACTAGAAGACTATGGTGGGTCCTGGTCATTGAGAAGTCCCCTTGCGGCAGGCTGGGGACAAGAGCACCTTCTGGCCGCTTTAACGGCTCAGTTGGAGGCGACATTAAGTGGGGGTGGCTACTTGGCTCTCCTTTTGGGGATTTTCCACTCCACTGGATGGTCCTGGTGTCGAATGGGAGCAGGCATCTTACAGTGTGACCATCACTCTCTGACTGTAGGATTAGCCCCACACTGGGCCCTTGCCCCCATGCCAGGCTGATCAGAGTCTTCTGGAATTTTCTAACTGAAGTCAGGGGAAGCGGGCTTCCTTCTGCTCTGGTTTCCAAGCTGTAGGGTGCTGCCTGCAGCCACACCCTCAGTTTGTGGGCTCAGGAGATGGGTCACAACCCAACTATTAACCCAAACAGGACATAACATGATGAAAGCATAAAATAAACTTTGGATTCTCCAAACAGACCTTTTCCCCCTCTATCGTCATAAAGGGTTTAGAAGAGGCTGTATACATAGCCACCGTTTAGATACACACAGAGGTGCACAGAAACCCTCACTCAATTGGAAATTATGTCATAACACTAACTTTCTAGATACAGGTGATGTTGAAAGGCAGATTTTCCACTTCCTTCTTTGGATGCTTTAAATTGCAATAAAATGCCACCTGCCTTTGCCCTGTGAGGTCACAAACCTTAACATCCTCCATGAAACCAATGGTGTCACCCTTCTACTAACACACTTAAGAGACGGTGCACTAGCACGTGACTCAGACTTCATTTTCTTTACCCACCACTTTCTAAGGGTTTAATGCCTCCCACAGGTGAGCACTAAATCACTACTGTGAAGCCATGCTTGTCGGAAGGAATGAGCAAACCTCACTCCGCTTCATTCATGTCTTTGATATTTATCACATTTCCTCCTTTATATCGACCAAATCCGGTAATTTGCAGGTGGTCCTGCGTTGGCAGTAGTGATGAGCGGGTGGCATCCCCTTCTCTGTAGGACCAGTTACAGAATTGGCTGCAATCCGTGTCCTCAGACTCGTTTCCCTCAGCTCTGGCTCAGCCCTCGTGGAGTGATTTATCCCAGGGTCTGACTCCTGAGCAGAGCTTGGGGCAGAGCGCTGCCAGAAACAGGCCGGCCTGGCTCCAGGCCAACCAGCCGGCTTCTGAGCTGAGACTCTCCGTGTCTCCCCAGACCCGCTTTGTCTCCCTGGGCCTCGCTCTTTCAGCTGCCTCGCCTCAGGTAATCATCCACACTCTGCAGTTCCCCAGCTCTTTATATCCCCTCATTTCAGATCACTTTACACATGTTAAGTAAGCCTTGAAACACCCAGGAAAGAAAAACAAAAGGCTCCCCCCAGCAGGAGGGCAGCCCCCACTCACCCCGAGGAGGAAGGACCCTGTTCCTTAGAGCAGACAGGGTTGGGGCAAAGAGGGTTGCACCAACTCCACACATCACAGAAAACCCCATTCACTTTACAGTCACATGTCAGCATCACAGAACAACCTCCCACCTCGGGGTCACCCGCCACAGTCGATCCAGACGACCTTGGGAAGGTGGGTCCCAGACAAGACTCTGATCGAGAGGCAATATCTGTATCACGCCTGTGATGAATGCCCTTCAGTCTGTACTGTAGTGGTGACGGTCACGGTCATGGGCTTTGGAATCAGAGAGGCCTTATTCCACACCACGGCCCTGCCACCTCCCACCTGAGCTGTCTCGCACACGTGGCTCGGAATCCTAAGTCCCACTGTCCTAGTTGTAAAGAGGATATGACGGCATCCAGCAAACCCCCTCCTTGGTTTCTGAGGAGGATGAAATCAGATCATGCGTGCAAAATATTGGGGGCCAAAATTAAAAACATATTTATTTTTGGCCCATAAAATGGTTTGTTTCGAAACCATCTCTCTATCTAATCCCAGTCCATCTGAATTAATGTAGTTCTCTAGCTGTGTTGGAACCTTTAACCTTTATCTCAAATTAGCACTGAAGTGTCTCATTGACAAGAGATGGTGCAGAAATCCAAATGATGTCTGCAGTTTAGTTGAGAGCTTATACCATATTCAGTGTCTTAGTTTTGATAAATGTATCCTGGTTATTTACAATATTGACATCCAGGAAGCCGGGTGAATGGTATACCGGAACTCTTTCTTTCTTTGCAACAAATGCTCATCTGACAACAACGATAACGTTATTAAAATGCATCGAAATCAGTAACACTCACACATAGGTCTAATACTTCACCTATACTTTTAGTACACTATAGGAAAATATCTCCTTAGGGTTCAAAAAAATGCCAAGTTTTTTTGTTACCAAAAGGAGAGGCAATTTAATGTTATCTCTAGCTGTTATCACCACCAAGAAAAATTCCTTGAATTTCCAGTGTCTGCAAGGCACCATACTGTACGTGAAAACTGCAACCATTACTGTCAGGAAAAAAACGCTGCCTGCGTGGAAATCATTTGAACGTAGCCGTTCAGATGTAAGATATTTGATAACTTTACCATTTAAGTCCCCAGTGCTTCCCTTATTTCACAGAAAATGGATGACTTACCAGTCAACCAGCTCCACGCTTTCCCTTCCAGTGGGCAGTGACTACCAAGAACCATCTTGTCAAATAACGCCGTAGATTATACTGCTTGCCACCCTGAGTACAGTTTTTGAGATGTTCATCTTAAAATGCTGAGATCTTTTCTCTCTCTCACTTAAAGGAGACCAGAGGCTTTACATACTTTTATTTCCTTATTTCTTGTACCATGCACATTGTGAGATACTCATGGGGGTCAGAAGGAGGTTTGCCAAAGGCAGAGGGTGAGTTTTGTTAATGGCTTTGACGTAGAGCCCATCAGAGAATGTGAATATCCTGTGGCCACATTACAACAGGTTCAGGGAAAGAGCCACTGCTTTAAAATGTGAAGATATACATGCTGTCAGGTTGCCCAGCTCTCTAGGCTATTAGGAATCCGTGAAGGGTGACTCTCTCCTGAACGTATGTTGGCAAAGCATCTCATAATTGAAAGTGCTGTTGGCACCTACTACGTGCAGGCATTGGGCTGGGTCTGGACCCACAGAGTAGATGAAGACATGGTCCCAGTTCTCAAATGCAAGAACGACATTTGTCACTGTTTTTAGTTGCCCAGGATGTGACCGCCTTCCTGTGCTTGGGGGAATCCCCAACCTCGGGAGTCAAAGCTAAAGACCGGAAAGTCCCCTGGAAGTGCCAGAGACAGACTTCCCAGCCTTTCTTGCAGTTGGGGGGGGGGGAGGGGCATGACCTAGGCTCCCCCTGCAACCGGCGATACCAAGGAGTGGGATGGTGCAGAATTCTGCAGCCATAGGGGCGGTGGCAGCCTCCGGGGCACAGTGCAGCATCTTTGGGGTCCATAGCAGGGTCACCGCCAGACCAGTTTGCAGCAAAACTGCAGGCTTTGAACTAGGCTGCATCACCTCATTGCTGATCCCACCTCCAGCCCACCTGAGGATTTCTGTGGGCCACCTGCCATGCTGAGCATAAATGCCCTTTCTGCTTAGACCATCCAGACTCAGCCTCTGTTGACTGACACAAGGGTGCTGCCCCCAGTCTCCCTAGTGGATACCAGTTGAGCCAACCAGCCATTATTTTTCAAGCCGCAGCATTGGGTTTGCACTGATCCCTCACTCTGTCACCAGACTCCTTATAATAACACGCACTTAGGTACGGGGCTATTTGTGGTCATGGAATAAGCCAGTTGCTCCCATGGGGGATTTAAATAGTTACCTTGGCTGCTGGTGCTAAGCGAATCAACCAGAAATGTAAGCAAATTTAATCTCAGATACATTTCTGCATGGATAAAATGAGACATGTATTGTACACCTATTTCTGGTACTGTAGACAGGGTAGTCTCTCTTTTTTTTTTAATGACACTAAAGAATGTAAGACACTAGAGTTCTGGGCAAAAACAAAACATAAAACAAAATAAACCTTCATAGTGACAGAGAAAACATCATTTTTGTTGTTGTTTTAAATAGAGAAGAAACAGTTTCAATATTCCGTTCATCTTCCTTATTCAGTCTCTCCGTTTGTCTTGTACAAATCGCATTGTGGTGCGTACTTGTAATTCATCCACTGACTCTTCTTGATGACATTGAACTTGGCAATAAGAAACTTTCAATGTGAGATTGGATCATTTTTGTCTCAAAGAGCAAAGAATTGATTCCTTAAGAGATTGAGAAAATATGAACTTCTGCTGATGAAAACCAGGAATGGAAGTCTTTCTCATTATTCTCCCAACAAGTTAAACGTGGAAGTGGGCTCATTTCTTAACAAAACGAGAAGGCAGAGAGATCATTAAGCTTCCCACTTACACTTACTTTGAGCAACTAAGCCCCGATCCCTCTCACTAATGCACTAACGAGTCCCCCACGGCTCACTCTACCCCCTGTGCCGTGTGACGCTGCTGCTTCATTTTCTGGGAACTCTTGCTTTCCTGGAGCTCTACTTCCTTCTGGTTTTCCTCCTACCTTTCTGGCCAGTCCTTCCCAGTTTCTCTCCCTGGCTTCTCCTCTGCCTGCTTTCTGATGCTGGTATTCTATCATGGGCTTTTTTCTTTTCTTTCCGCTTGCGCTCTCTCTAGGTGATCACATCCACGTCTTTGCCTTAGAATGATCACCAATAATCCAAAACCAGCACCCAGCTCCCTCCGGAATCTCTGTCTCCAATAAGCTCCTGGACCACTCGACCCTCTATATTTTGCTGTCACCTCGAATTCAACATCCGTTATGTCCCAATCTGAATTATTTATCCACCTGTTCTAAACCTCTTCTTTCTGTATTCCCATATTCAGCATCCAGAAACCACAACATTATCCTTAACACCCTCTTCCCGCCTGCTCTACATTCATTCACCGAATTCTATAGATTCTGTCTCAGAAATTGTTCTTAAACTTGGCCCCTCCACTCCGTCCCCACGGCCTCTGCCTCGGTTCAGCCCCTTCATCTCTTGACCACTGCTACTGCCCCCAGCGTACCCGGCACGGCTTCCCAGTTATCCTCGCACCAGATGAGATGTGCTGCTTGGGCAGCCAAGGGAGAAAAGCCCATCAGACCTGGGAATCCAAGCAGATGGGAGCGAGAAAAAGAACAAAGGTTTCTCGGGGGGTTAGGACCCTGGAGGATTCTGAGGCTTGAAGGGAAGAGACAGTTATGAAACCTCAGCAAGTCCTGCCTCTACCAGTGACCAAGCTAATCCCTAGAGCCACTCTCAGGGTCCGTACATGGCCGCTTGCCTCCACCCACTTCCTACTTCCAGGGAAGCTGCCCATGGCCATATAATTAGTTATCCTAAAAGACCACTTTGGTTCCATCACTTTCTGACCCCCATCTTTGGTGACTCTCCATCAGCCATAGAATACACAACATAGAGTTTACGTCCTCCTCTCAGCACCCCAGAACCCCTATAACTCTCTCATGGCTCTGTTCCCCTGTGTATCTTCGCTTTCTGAAAGTAACCTTTCTCCTCTGAACAACTGACCGTGATTTTTCAATTGCTGAAATTTTGTCTATGCGTCTTCTCTTCCTAGAACCCTGTCATATAATTCCTCAAACTTGTTTGTTTCGATCACACATGATTATTCATTTGCTCAACCAATATTTATTGAGAGCCAACTATGGGCCAACTGGATTCCAGTGAAGAAGGCAAATCTCTGTCCTTGAGGAGTTTCTCATCCACTGGAAAGACAGACAGGCAAGGGAAAGGAAGTTACATTACAATGTGATCAATTCTGCAATGGTGCTACCAGACGATGACCTGGGAGCATCCTTCTGGGAATCTCTCACATCTCATCATCACAGAGACAATCGGGTCACCTTATGGAGGAAATACTGTCTCTCTTTTGAACTCCAAGGGTGTGATTCTCAACTTTGTGGTACAAAGATTCATGTGGAGTGCTGTTTAATCACACAGTTTCCAAGGGTCCATTTCCAGAGATTCTGTTTCAGTAGGTCTGGGCTTGGGACTAAAAATAAGCATTTTTAGTAAACCCCTCAGTGAACTTAATAGATGAGCCCACAGTTCACACTTGGAAAAACATTGTAAGGGGTTTACTGTTTTCGCAACTCACAAAACATACCAGATACTGCCTTGTAATCTACATGCTTACATATATGGCTTCTATAGTTTGCTAAATAATAGCTCTTTAAAAGTAGGGTCCTTTTCTTTTTTTAACATATTTATATTTTACAGGGCAAAAGAAATTGCATACCTTTTGTACCTTCATAAGTCCCTAATAATTTTAGTTAAGTCCTTTATTTTGTTTGAATTTTTATAAGAACTACATATTGCTTTTAAAAATTAAAATAAAAAAAAGATTGATCTGAGGATGTATTGCTGCTGAAGGGTGAGTTATTAGTGACAAGATGGGGTGGGCAGGGGGCTTGCTGCCATATCCCTGAGGCCCAAGCCCCTCACCCGGGGGCAACAAAGCCAGGGTACCCGCTGCACATGTCACTCAGGGCAGCTAACGCTGCACTAACATGGGGTTAAGTAAATGTTTCAGAAAGATGCCATTGGGCCTTGGAGGAGGGTGTTCTTCAAAGCTAAATCTGATCTCCTGCAGCACAACTGTGGCAAACCATTCTTTCAAACAAGTTTTTCAGTGGCCTTTCATGAAAATGTGGAAGGAGGCCCAAGATTCCCCGGCCCAGCTGGAGGAAGTCAGCCTTCCTTTGCTTGCAGCCTCCAGCAGGCACTGCACCTGACCATCCCTGCCTGGAACAGCTACAGGACCGCCGGACACCCTGGGGCTGGTGTACCGAGATGCTGGTCCCAACCAGTGGGTCTGACTCCGCCCTCTCTCTGCTCCAGCTGGATCCTTTCCTAGATGTGAACATGACTGTCCGCGATGCCACACGTGCTGGGCCCCTGGTTGTGGCAGCCTCCATGGTTATGTTTCTTGGGGTGCAGTCCCTGGACCACCCACATCAGAATCATCCCAGGTAGTGAACCTGAGCCAGAGCAGGGCCTGGGAATCATCAGAAGAGAAACAAAAGAGGAAGATTAAGCTGGGATTAATATTCTCTTTACTGTTTTTTCCTACAATTCTCTTTCCGTTCTCAGGAGAGGCTCATTTATTATTCCCTGAGAGCCTCCACTTGCCCCAGCTTCCAGCTCTCCTCTCCCCACAGCTGAAACCATGAACCCACCTATGCAGTATTAGCCCTACTCCAGTCTTGAGATTCTAGAAAGTTCAAGAATCTAGAACAAGTCCAGATCTTGGGCAGGGGAGTTTTAACAATCTACTCTTTAACTAAGCATATATTCTACCTCAGAACACAGTGAGATGTGCCTTGGGCTCTAACAGGATAAGGAAGGTTGGGAGCTATCAAGACCCAGAGCAAGACTTAAAACTGGACCCAGAACTGGACCAAGATGGAGCCAGCCCAGTCACAGGTGCTGGTATTGCACCCACTGCAGCAGGTGCCCTACTCTGCAGCAGTAGGGACAATTGCAGGGCAGACTCACATGCTCAGGTATGTCCCAGCAAAGCAATAGGGACCCAGAGGTATGGTCAATAGCCAGAATTAACATAGCCCACTGGTGAACAAAGGGTCCCTAGCTTTTAGGCTGAGTTTGACGAGCTTCTCTTAGAGGACCTGTGCTACTAGGTGATTTAGCAGAACAGGGAAGCAACACAAGAATCCAGTTACCGATTCGGGGTGGGGTATGGCAAAGAGCGTACCATGGCTTTGGAGCAAAGCTAGCTTTGCTAGTTGAACAAAACGAAAAGGAAGAGGGACATATGCAGAGGGCTGAGGTCTGGAGACGGGCTTCAGAAATCATCTCTATGTTCCCCTTTATAGGATTCAGGGAGTCAAAAATACCCCATCACAGGGCTGAGGTAGAAGGCAAAGAGGGTAAACAAGGCAGCCCTGGACAATGTCCTGGGTCCAAAAGCCAACCACTGCCTCAAATACATAACATTTCTTTACTATAACACCAGCATCCTTCCTATCCTCACATGCCCTGGTTCATGCTCTCTGAAAATCGGGATTATCATCATGTGTGCCCCTTCAGAACATCTGCTAAGCAAAATGGGATTAAAAACAAAGTTAGGGGCTTCCCTGGTGGCGCAGTGGTTGAGAGTCCACCTGCCAATGCAGGGGACACGGATTCATGCCCCGGGTCCGGGAGGATCCCACGTGCCGCGGAGCGGCTGGTCCCGTGAGCCATGGCCGCTGAGCCTGCGCGTCCGGAGCCTGTGCTCCACAACGGGAGAGGCCACAACGGTGAGGGGCCCGCGTACCACAAAAAAAAAAAAACAAAAAACAAAGTTTGGGCAGTGTTTCCTTTTCATAAGCATTTAGTAGAAGTGAGAACCTTTAGAAGCACTGATTTAGTCTCACCCACTGATGTAATCTAAGGCTCTATATAATCCATTATTTTAATTTCTAGAACAAAATTCCAAGGGCAATTCTACTGGTGTTGCCACAGAAAATTAAAACATGGAAAGCTCATCACGTCTTGGTAGTTATAAGTGTAACATCTCAGGATGCGCTTTATACTTTTTTATTGGCAGGTGGTCTTATAGGCGAGACCACGTGGTGGGGTTTGCCTTTACCAATGGCAACATAGGAACATCAATTTATTTGGGTGGAAGTGTTCTAACATTGCTCTAAAAACCACGGATGTACGTCACCAGATAATCCCGGTCTCAACTCTCCTTGGTGGCCTACCCTTACTATCGTCACCCAGCTCGTGGATTTAGGAAGATGTGCCTCCCTACCTTCCCACTTCCCAATTCAGCTCACCCTACTTTATATAAGCTCCTTATTCTCCCCACCCCTCCCCTTCTCAATGGCAAGACAGGGGTCTGGTCATTCCTTCTCCTACTGTATCTTTGAGATTATGTCAACGTGGTCTTTATTTCAATTTCCTTTAAGATGTTTGTTTGTGCTAAAGAACCCATACAGAGATTTTTTTTTTTCCTCCCAGGGGATTAGCATTTTAGTAAGAGCTGAATAATAAAAGTGGATTGTAAAAGCCTGTCAGAAATGTAGTGGTGCATGTCTTACTTCTCATAATTGCCTCGGCATGATTAGGATTGAACTTTGTTGTTGCTGTGTTCTTGTTCCAAAGTGAAAACAGGCACTTTTTCTCTGCCAGGTCTCCAGAATGGATGTCAAGGGGGGACTGACCTGTGATGCCTTATAAAAACGTAAATTCTAATTTTCTACATAAAAACGATGTGGAGCAACTTAAGATGGGGCATTAAGGTGTGGACCACTAGGACTGCTTTGAATGGTTCTTAACCTTTTGCGGATGTCACTCACACTCCTTCGAGAATTTGAAGCAATTGCATACGTACACAAAGATATATAAAATACGGCAACAATTTCAAGGGAATTGTGGACTTTATGTCCCTCAGATGAAAAAGATCCTTGTGGGGTCATCAAAATATTCTCCCCCTTCTTCTGGTTCAATCTTAATCCAGAAGTTAGAATAAATGGATGAAACTTAGAGTCCAATTAAGTTGCAAATATACCGTGATGCTTAGCATTGTGCCGGGTGCAAAGAACCCAGAAGAATGTAAAACCTCATCCTTGCCCCAGAGTCTCAAGACTTTGAGATGACTATACAAACTTACATGATGTACCTTTCAACAAGACCGTGTAGAGTTCAGTGCTCATTTGTGAGGTAGAGAGTCAATGGCTTAATCAAAGAAGATCTCATAGAGGAAGAAGGATTTCAGTTGCACTTGACAGGATCTGTAGGGCTTAGATAAATGAAAGGAAAATGTGAATGTTTTCCGTGGAGACAATATGGTTCAAGAGAGAGAATGTGAGCTTTGACATCTGATACATCTGGGTTTGAATCACCACTCTGTTGATTACAGGCTCTGTAACCATGCTAAATCTATTTAACATCTCTGGATTTACATTTCTACATTTGTAAAATGGGCATTTTTGTAGAATAGATGGGAATCATAAATGAGATAATTTTTTAAAAGCATATGGAGCAGTGCCAAGAAGGCAACAACTACATTTCTCTTGTTTGCTGCCATATCACAAGAGCATAACCCACGGGCTGGCACATAAAAGGTGTTTGGATAAATATCTTCAAGAACGTTAAATGGAAGAGTGAATGAATGAATGAAGGAAGAATATGTTGAGTAGTAGGCAATAACGATGAATCCAATGTGTGGCAATACATAATTTATTTTTCAAATATATTATAATAAATAAAATTATAGGATAGCTCTAACTAAAATGGATTCACATTGTGTCCTAGATTCTCCAAGGACAAACTCTCCAGTGTCTGGGTTATTTAGGCCCTTTACAGCTTCGTTGCCAGCTTCACAATTCTGGCTGATTTTAATGAATTTTTTTTCCTCCATCTTTGGTTTTCAGTTTTCAGCAGTTTACTATGATGTCCCCAAGTGTGATTTCTTTGTATTTAGCCAACTTGGGGTTCAATGACCTTGAATCTGGAGGTTGATGGTTTGCATCAGTTTGGGCAAATCTTTGGCCAATACCCTTCAAATATTTTTTCTGTCCTATTCCCTTCTTCTCCAAGTCTCTGATTACCTACGTGTTAGACCTTTTCACTGTATCTCATACATCTTTTACCCTCTTTTCTGTTGTTGGTTTTTTTCTCATTCATTTGTCTGTGCTTCAGTTGAACATTTTCTATTAATTTGTCTTTCAGTCACTAAGTTTTGTTCTTTTGTACCTAATCAACCATTAAACCCATTTAATGGGCTCTTAACATCAGATAGCAGGCTTTTCAACTCTAAAATTTTTATTTTATTCTTTTTAAATAGATTCCTCTCTAGTAAAATTTTCTTTTGTTTTCCTGAATGTAGTAATCATAGTTATTTTAAAGCTCTTATCTGCTATTTCCAATGTCTGGGTTACCTATAGGCATATTTCTATCACTTATTTTTTCTCTTGGTTTTCAGTCTTATGGTACTTCATATGGGGCTTGTATCAGCTGTATCACTTTTTGTGACCACCTCTATTAGATAAATCCTTAAGAGATCTCCAGATATTTATAATATGTGTGTAAGGCAGAAGCTTCTTTCCCAAATCACAAAGGCATCTACTTGTGAGCAAATATCTAAGGGGACAGACATCACTATCTGGTTAACAACATCTAGGTTTCTTAGGGTTCTGAGGGATTTCCTTCATTCAACAAGTATTTGAGATCCTGTTATGTGCCAGCACTATTCTTGTGCTAAGGCAATTTTGGTGGTCAAGATAAGGTCTCTGTACTTATGAAACTTGCATTTTATGGGGGAAAGACAGCAAAAAATAAACAAATAAACAGCAAGAAAACTCTCAGAAAGTCATGAGTATTCTGCTGATAATTAAAATAGAGTGACCTGATAAATAGTAACTTAGGGAGGTACTTTACGTTGGATGGTTAGGGAAGGATTTTGGGGGAAGAAGGTGACTCTCAAGGTGATAATTGAATGATAAGGAATCAGCCATGTGAGTATGAAAAAGGATTTGAGGCAGAAGGGAGAACTAGCACAAGGTCTTTAAGAGAGGAATGAGGTTGACACATGTGATGGTTAAATTTATGTGTCAACTTAACTGGGTCGTGGTATATTTAGTTGCTCAGATATTTGTTTCAACATGATTTCTGGGTGTGTCTGTGAAGGTGCTTTCAGGTGAGGTTAGCATTTGAATCCACAGGCTGAGTAAACAAGATTGTCCTCCCCAGTGTGGGTGGGCATCACCCAATCCACTGAGGGCCTGAATAGAACACAAAGGTGGAGGAAGGGAGAATTCACTCTCTCTGCTTGACTGCTTGAGCTGGACCACTGGTCTTCTCTTGCCCTAGGACTGGGATTTATCATTAGCACCCCAGGCTCTTAGGCCTTCAGACTTAGACTCATATCATCAGCTCTCCTGGTGCTCAGGTCTTCAGATTCAGACTACAACCCACATCACTAGGTCTCCTGAGTTTCCAGTTTGCAGATGGTAGATGTTGGGACTTCTCAGCCTCCACAGTCATGTGAGCCAGTTCCTTATAATAAATCTCTTTATGTATGTAAATATAAAGATGCTATTGATTCTCTCTGGAGAATGCTGACTAATGTTCAAGGAAAAGAAAGGTCAGAGTGACCGGAATATAAACGGGGGAAGTTGAAAGTGAAAGAAACGAGGCATTGAACAGAGACTGTCCAGATCCTTTAGAGCTTTATAAGTCAGAGTAAGGAGTTCAGATTTAACCTAAACTGGTAAGAAGCTACTGAAAAGCTTTAAGTAGGAGAGGAACAGGGTCCGATTTATATATATATATTTGTTTTGGGGGGGGCGGGTACGCGGGCCTCTCACTGTTGTGGCCTCTCCCGTTGCGGAGCACAGGCTCCGGACGCGCAGGCTCAGCGGCCATGGCCCACGGGCCCAGCCACTCCGCGGCATGTGGGATCCTCCCGGACCGGTGCACAAACCCGCGTCCCCTGCATCGGCAGGTGGACTCTCAACCACTGCGCCACCAGGGAAGCCCTGTTATATTTTTAAAAGCTCACTTTAGCTTTTGTGTGGAAAGAAGCAGTTTGCAGAGAGGCAAGATTGAAATGGAGAAACAAGTTGGGTTGTGATTGCAGTGGTCCAGGAGAGGGATGGTGAGGACTTGGATGAGGATGATGCGAGTGGAGATGAACAGGAATGGAAAGACTCAGGAGTGCTTTTGAAGGTAGAGTCCAAGAGCTTGCCAACAGCTCGATATGAGTGAGAAAGGAGAGATAGTTAGAGAAAAATCCTAGATTTCTGGCATAAGCGACTAGGTAGACAGTAAAGCCATCCCACTGATTTGGGAAAACTAAGGGAAAGCTCATTTGGAGGTCAGTGGGGTGGATTGGGAATTCTGCTTTGGCCACGTTAAATTAGAGATGCCCACTCACCTTCCAAATGGACATAGCAAACTAATACTTTGGTACTTGCCTCTAGCTTTTCAGAGAGAAGTTCAGCACAGATAAAGAGCGGGAAATCATTCACATGTACATGCTATTTGAATCAGCCTTGGGACTAGATAAGACGTCTATATTTCTTGGCCAAGTATATAGAAACATGACATCTCAGACTGGAAGAGACATTAAAGGTCCTCTAGTCCAATCCTATTCTTTTTTTAAACAGGAATAATGAGGCCCTGTGAGGTGAAGTGCTTTTTTCATAGTCATACAGTCCATCAGAGTCTAGGATTTCCTTACTTGGTTCAGTGCAGTCTTATTTACCTTCTGCTTCTAAAATAGTGCAACTTAACTCCAAAGTTATAGCAAATATTTGTTGAATGAGATAATTACACTCTGTGCAATATTGGATTTTAAATGACAAAAAAAAGTTTAAAGGGAAAAGAAACCACAAATAGATTGCTGTAAAATATTTCACTATCAATTTGAATTCAAATAAAGAAGCAGCTTGGTTGGCAGACTGGTTGGCTCAGTGAAAAATGAATTAGCAGAAACATTTTTATCCAGAATTTATTGTAGCTGAGGCAACCTTTTTGAGAGAAGACTTTAAATTAAAAGGCCAATCGTTTCTTCATCATATAGAAGAAAAAAACTTGCAATGTAAAATCCCATGGCCTGAGTTGTTAAACTGGGTAGTAAAATTCTTTAGACCGCTGGCTGTGACACACACACAAACACACACACATTTACAATTTCCTTAGATAAACAGCAAGTGTGTGTCCTCCTGCTACAGCAAAGTGGTACAGAAGGAAGCTGTGAGATTGAAAAGAACAACCGTGGACATTTTGTGTTGGCTCACTTAGAATGAAGTGAAAGAGGCAAAAAGTTGAAACTGATGTTAACTGCCTTCCAATTTAGCAGCAACAAGCTAACCTAGGCACTGCAGATAAAAGAACATGGCCATAAATCATCAATAATTCCTTGTACAAATGTACCTCTGACTTGTTTATGAAACTCTCGATAACTATGGAAGATATTCCAAATAGAATGTTCCAGATGTTGTTCTGCCTGAGAGACTTTTCTTTCTTTTTTTGAATTTTATTGTATTTTTTTATACAGCAGGTTCTTATTAGTTATCTATTTTATTCATATTAGTGTATACATGTCAATTCCAATCACCCAGTTCATCCCCCCAACTCCCCAGTTTCCCCCGTTGGTGTCCATACGTTTGGTCTCTACATCTGTGTCTCTATTTCTGCCTTGCAAACTGGTTCATCTGTACCATTTTTCTAGATTCCACCTACATGCGCTAATATACAATATTTGTTTTTCTCTTTCTTACTTAGTTCGCTCTGTATGACAGTCTCTAAGTCCATCCACATCTGAGAGACTTTTCTGAGAAGAAAGCAACATCTGTGCCTTTCCCCTGTGTCTGTATCCAGCAAACTTCCTGCTACCAACGCAAGAGACAAACATAACCATCATTTAACCTCTTTGAGCTTCAATTTCCTGGTCAGTAAAATGAAGCAGGTGATTGCTTGAGAATTCCCATGGGCTTTGAAATCATATTTCCAACACTTGCCAAGGCCAAAATCAATAAAAAGAAAAAAATAAATTCTAAGGTCACGTGAGACTAACTTTTTTTCTATGCTGGAGCACAGCTGTGACCAGCCACTCGGTAAGTCACCTACCTTTGACCCCCTTTCTTTATGCCCCCAGTTAAAATACCTTTTCTTTGGTATTTTATTGAGTCTTTAAAGTAGTAAACACCATTTTATGAATAAAGTCATGGTAACTTCTCTAGTAGCTACAACATATAAATCCAACTTTCAAACATGATCTCAGATGAAATCTTCAATGCAAATATAAACGATGGATTCTTTTCAATGCCTGAATATATGGTAGAAGACTAGCCTAGTGTGAAGACGTGCTCTAACGTTAGGTTGGTAAACAAGAGACCACTTGTCAAAACCAGGGGGTGTCGCCTTTCAGTAAGGGGGACTTTCTCTCTTGTGGATCCCATCTGTGAGGTCTTTGCAGGGGCTGATGCCACACCAATGACCGACAGCTGAGTGCAAGAGGAGTCTTCTGCTTACTGATCGCCCACGCAAGATCAAGGCCTCTCTTCCCATATCTTGCTTCGTTCAGTTAATTCTCTATGTTTGGGGGAAATAAAACTCGACATTAACCCTGATTGCCTCTGTCACCACTAAATGTTGACCCAATTTAATGTCAACTCAAATTTGACGTGTGCCAAGTTTCATAGTGGGGAGCTTCCAAATTTTCCAGGATTTTGGTGGTGGTAGAACAGGAAACATTCCTGATCGTCTTCTTCTTCTTTTTCTTTTTTTTTGCGGTACGCGGGCCTCTCCCGTTGCAGAGCACAGGCTCCGGACGCACAGGCTCAGCGGCCATGGCTCACGGGCCCAGCCGCTCCGCGGCATGTGGGATCTTCCCGCACCGGGGCACGAACCCGTGTCCCCTGCATCGGCAGGCAGACTCTCAACCACTGCGCCACCAGGGAAGCCCCCTTCTTCTTCTTTTTTTTAACAACCAGTTACTTTCACTACTGTATCCCCAGCAATTAGTGCAGTGCCTGGTATGTAGTAGGCACACTGTATTTGCTGAAAGCTGAGTGAATGAATGAATGAATAAATAGAAGAACTTTACGTGATGTGAAGGCGGAGAGCAGGACTGCATTTACAGTTCACTTTAAAATTTCCCAAACTGGCTCCATATCATATGTTATCAGGGAAATGCAAGTTAAAACAATGAGATATCACTCTACACCTAGTAAAACAGCAAAATTGGAACTGACAACACCAAGTGCTGGTGAGGATGTGGAACAAAAGGAATTCTCCTTTACTGCTTGTGGGAATGCAAAGTGGTACAGCCACTTTGGAAGACAGTCTGGCTCCTATCATATGATCCAACAGTTGCGCTCCTTGGTATTTATCCAAAGGAGTAGAAACCTATATCCACACAGAAACCTGTCACAGATGTTTATAAACAGCTGTGTTCATAGTTGCCAAAACCTAGAAGTAACCAAGATATCCTTCAGCAGGTGAATGGATAAAGAAACTGGTGCATTGAGTCGACGAGATGATATTCAGCCCTAAAAAGAAATGAGCTATTGATCCATGAAAAGACATGGAGGAACCTTAAATGCATATGACTAAGGGAAAGAAGTCAGTCTGAAAAGGCTACAGACTATATGACATTCTGGAAAAGGCAAAACTATGGAGACAGTCAAAAGATCAGTGGTTGCCAGGGACTGGGGCACAGCACAGAGGATTTTTAGGGCAGGGAACTACTCTCTATGATACCATAATGATGGACACATGTCCTTGTATATTTGTCCAAACCAACAAGTAGAGTGAATCCTAATGGGAAGTATGGACTTTGGATGGCAACAGTGTGTCAACGTAGGTTCATCAGTTGTAACAAATGTCCCACTCTGATGGCGGATGTGGATAACAGGGGAGACTGTGCATGCGGGGTGGGGGGGGCAGGGCCATATGGCATATCTCTGTTCCTTCCCCTCAGTTTTGCTGTGAAACTTAAACTGCTCTAAAAAAAGAGTCTATTTTGAAAAAAAACATTCTAATAATATTCAGAAAAAGGGAATGAAGTGAAATGTTTCCTACACTCCCTCTTCCAACTTCAACTCTGAGCCCAGGGCAAGCACCCAGTTTCCCCACTCCATGTATAGACCTCAGTTAGACTGCAGGAAGCAGAAAGATCTGTTTTACTCTACAGCCTGTCCTCTTTCCATTTTACCATATCATCTCATCATCCAAAAGCCTCCTAAAGTATGTTGTATACCTACCTCATCTTAAATGAAAAATACTGAATATGAAATCGATGACTTAAAGATGTAGTTAGGGGGCTTCCCTGGTGGCGCAGTGGTTAAGAATCCGCCTGCCAATGCAGGGGACACGGGTTCAAGCCCTGATCCGGGAAGATCCCACATGCCACGGAGCAGCTAAGCCCTTGTGCCACAACTACTGAGCCTGTGCTCTGGAGACCGCGAGCCACAGCTACCGAGCCCATGTGCCTCAACTACTGAAGCCCACGTGCCCTAGGGCCTGTGATCCGCAACAAGAGAGGTGCAGTGAGAAGCCGGTGCACCGCAATGAAGAGTAGCCCCCCGCTCGCTGCAACTAGAGTAAGCCCGCACGCAGCAATGAAGACCCAACGCAGCCAAAAATAAAAATAAATAAAAAAAGATGTAGTTAGGAACACAATTTCTAGGGTAATGGAGATTGCTGCAGAATGTAGAGCTATTTGACAAGACACAAACTGGTTCCTCATTGCTGTAATTTTTTTTAATGAATTTTTATTGGAGTATAGTTGATTTACAATGTTGTGTTAGTTCCTGCCGTACAGCAAAGTAAATCAGTTATACATATACATATATCCACTCTTTTTTAGATTCTATTCCCATATAGGTCATTACAGAGTATTGAGTAGAGTTCCCTGTGCTCTACAGTAGGTTCTTATTAGTTATTTATTTTATATATAGTAGTGTGTATATGCCAATCTTTTTTTTTTTTTTTTTTTTTTTGCAGTACGCGGGCCTCTCACTGTTGTGGCCTCTCCCGTTGCAGAGCCAGAGGCTCCGGACGCACAGGCTCAGCGGCCATGGCTCACGGGCCCAGCTGCTCGGCGGCATGTGGGATCTTCCCGGACCGGGACACGAACCCACGTCCCCTGCATCGGCAGGCCGACTCTCAGCCACTGCGCCACCAGGAAAGCCCTATATGCCAGTCTTAATCTCTTAATTTATCCCTCTCCCGTGCTGTAATTTTTGAATTACTGAGTCTGGGTCTTTTTCTATCTTCTCCTTTGTCACCAGCCATCATGTCAATTTCTAGAAGCCTCTTGATCTTTTTTGAATTAGTTGTTTCTAATCTTCTGTGGGCTAAGAAACCACGTAACCAGGTTTATTAGGATCATGTCTAAAATGGGAAAAGACAGTTGCTGAATGACAGAGTAAAAGGATGGAAATCAAATTCATGAGCTTAGCGAATGAGCTCATGGTGTTTATTTTAACTTCTCAGAGGCCTTTTTCTTTGAGCTGTGTTCTCAGTGACTGACATTATTGGAAAAATGACCTCTGGGTAGGTGAGTTATTGCTACAAAATGGCATTGTTTCCTTTAAAATGAATAAGAATGGCAGCTAATACTATATTCCATTTTCTTTGTAGAATGGATTCTTTGTTTAAAAAGAAGAGAGCAAAAAACCCAACAACAAAAAAAGGAGGAGCGATATACTCTGGGAAAGAAGACCTAAAGTGAGTCACAGTATATGAATAGCTAAGTTGATAGGAAAATAAATGTTGTTTTGCTCATACACTGAGAAGTCAATAAGCAGAAAATGAACTTCAGAGTAGCAGGGCCGATATTCATTTAGATGTCCTTTGTAATTAAAAAACAACACCCAAACAAAACAAAGCATAGTGTAGGCACAATGCCTGGAAGGGTTACATATGCAGGGGAACAAATTGTTGTGTAAACAGATTTGTAAAACTTATTCATGAGACATCGATAGCTCATTAATGGAGAGGCTGATTCCTTTATTCAGAAGAGGTTCCATTATCTTTAAATTCTGTAGTTTATAGTAAGGGATTTGAAAATGGAAAATTCTAGTAAAAAGGTTTAGAACACCAAAATGGGAGGAAAATTCCTAAGAGCTCAGAGGTTTATACTCTTGGAAATTGTTCAATAAAGATTTAAAGGCCTTTATCTGGTTTTAATGCTCCTCGTTCTTCACCTGCCTCATGACAAATACCTCTCTTTTACCCCTACCCTTCTTCTTAAGACTATCTTCAGGTGGCCATGAAGGATATTTTATTGTGTCAATAGCCTATAAGCAGCTTCTTATCTTTTAACCACAGTCTTGGACTCTAAACTCTACCTTGTATACCAGAGATGTTATATAGGTTTACCTTGTATGCAAACTCTAATCTTTTGATAGTGCCTTCCTAGAGGGTTACAGTTAGAAAGTTTCTGAGCTCACATCTGTGCTCAGCAGGAAGGAATGTAGTGGTTGATTAGTGATGTCTACCATGGGCAAGACAGAGGTGATGGATATATGCATGCCTTAAAATCGCCATCCCACTCCTATATCCTGCCAACAGTGAACCAAGAGAGGCCGGGTTCACGCTCAGTTTCTCTCTTGGGCACTGGACTTTCTGTTAATTAGAAAGATCAACTCCCTATATCCAATACCAGCTTGTGGAATATGCAAGTATGTTGTTTCTGCATTTGAAGAGGATGGGTGTATATGGATTTGATTCTTGGCCACTTGGTGGGTGGATTATATAAATTATGGACATATTTTAAGTCGGTTGAAGACTATTTAACACAAATATACTTTAAATATGACAAACACAGAGAGAGAGAGAGAGAGAGAGAGAGAGAGAGTGAGAGGGAGAGGAAGAAAGAACAACATCTATATCCCAATGAAGTTTTTTTCCATTTCTTAACCTAGCACCATTTCTTAATCTCTCTCTTCTGAATTAAAAAATAAATAAATAAATCAAAGAGAGCAAGTTTTCAACCAGATCATTAAAAAGGGGGAAAACTGATAACATTGATCAACAGGAAATATGACAATTCATGGCATAGTAACGAATTAGCCATATAATTCCATACACTTGAAGGTACATTTGACTGAAAACTAAATGGGAGGGGGACAGCTCTTGAGAAGAAATCAAAGGAGGAAAAAAAAAAGGAGAGAAGGAATTCAATTCATTCAAGGAATGTTGGGCTCCTGCCCTCAGGGAGTTCCTGGTCAAGTTTACATTGGCCCATACGCATTCCTGGGTCATGGATGGAGACCTGAAAGCTAGTAGCTGAGTCTGTCATACAGAGTGAAGTAAGTCAGAAAGAGAAAGACAAATACCGTATGCTAACACATATATATGGAATTTAAGAAAAAAAAAATGTCATGAAGAACGTAGGGGTAAGACAGGAATAAAGACACAGACCTACTAGAGAATGGACTTGAGGATATGGGGAGGGGGAAGGGTAAGCTGTGACAAAGTGAGAGAGTGGCATGGACATATATACACTACCAAACGTAAAATAGATAGCTGGTGGGAAGCAGCCGCATGGCACAGGGAGATCAGCTCAGTGCTTTGTGACCCCCTGGAGGGGTGGGATAGGGAGGGTGGGAGGGAGGGAGACGCAAGAGGGCAGAGATATGGGAACATATGTATATGTATAACTGATTCACTTTGTTGTAAAGCAGAAACTAACACACCATTGTAAAGCAATTATACTCCAATAAAGATGTAAAAAAAAAAAAAGCAAGTATACAGGTATTTCAAAACTGAAATTTCCTCCTATCTTCTTTTCTCGGTAGCCCTGTTCATGACCTTGTTATGCTCTGGCAAGTGGACCCCTTCCAGATGTCTACCAGGCTTTTCCTCCTGTCCACCATCACTGTACATTTTCATACTCAGAAAAGTGCAAAATAATAACATCAGTATATAAGTATTTAAGCAAGAATTAAAGTCTTTCAGAAGTCTTTCTTACCTTTGTAAGACCTGAGTAATTTTAAAACTTGAATGAAAGTTGAATGAACAAAGGAAAACAAATATAAAAGAATGTAAAAGAGCATCTCCTTTCCCTTGCTTCTAGGCCTGCGCTGAGCAACACAGTAGCCACTAGCCCCAGGTGGCTACTGAGGATTTGAAGTGTGGCTAGTCTGAATCTAGGTATGCCATAAGCATAAAATATATGCTGAATTATGAAGACTTAGAACAAAAGAGAATGTAAAAAATACCATTACTAATTTTGTCTACTGGTTACATATAGAAATGATAATATAGTGGACATATTGGGTTAAATAAAATCTATTACTAAAACTAATTTCACCTGCTTCTTTTTACCTTTTTAATGTGGCTACTAGAAAATTTTAAATTACCTAAGTGGCTCACACTATGTTTATACAGGACAGAGCTTCTCTAGGTAATTTTTTCTGTAAAACATTCAAGATGGATGGTGGTGTAGTTTATTTTTGAAGATTACAGAAATAGAGGTAAGTAGTCTATGCTAATTTATCCTTTAAGTCCAGAAAATCCCTTCTAACTGCCTAAAAGGACAAAAATATTATGAGTGTCTATAGCAGAGGGTCACAAACTCTACAAGGCACAGATAGTACGTATTTCAGGTTGTCAGGACTAAATGATCTCTGTCATTTTTGGCCTCTCTCCACAGCTTGTGGAATCTTATTTCCCTGACGAGGGATTGAACCCAGGCCAGGGCAGTGACAGTACGGACTCTTAATCACTGGACGTCCAGGGAATTCCCTGTTCAACTGTGTTCTTACAGTGTGAAAGCCACCATGACCAAGATCTAAAGAATGAGTGTGGCTGTGTTATAATAAAAGTTTATTTACAAAAGCAGGTGGAAATGCCATGAGGCACTAGGAATTTCTAAGTACATAATAGTAGGCATGACAAAAATACCCCATAAGTTGAGAAAATTTGACACAAGTGGTCAACTCGCTTTTGTTCAAAAATAGGTATTTTCTTTTGTAAATATTGGAATAATTTGGCACGGGGAGACACTAGGTCTGAAATCATGAAAAGTCTGCATTAAAGATGATTTGGTTTTCTTTTTCGGCTGTGCCATGTGCCATGCGGGATCTTAATTCCCCGACCAGGGATGGAACCCATGCTTCCTGCAGTGGAAGCGAAGAGTCTTAACCACTGGAAGGCCAGGGAAGTCCCAAAGATGATATATTTTAATACAAAGTAATTTTTCAATTACATGTACACTACATTTAGTATTACCTTTTGCAGCAATAATTTGTTATAAAGCTACTTGTCTCTGAAATGATTCCATATTCATAAGTTAAAGAAAGAAAATATGTATCTTCACATACGATTCATTATAGTCTACTGCAATGTCTGTTTTCCCCAAGCTGAGGAGATCGTGTGTTCTCAGCCAATGAGACAGGATGTGACAGACTCTGCTGTATGCTGCTGTCCAATAAGCATTACTGTACTATGAAGCATATACTCTCAACCAATCAGCTTTCTGCTATGCCACTTAAATGGGTTTTGTAATGTGTTGCTTAGTTTAGGATGGCCTCTCTTTTCGACACTTAATTTTGTGTTCTGGATAGTTTTGAACCCATCAATGACTGGCAATGTGTACGTGTGATAAGACTGGACTTGATTTTAAGGGAAGAGTATCACCAGGGATTTTAAATATTAATTTTACAATAGCTTGGGACACCTTCATGGAAATAGTTGAGGAAACAAGAGTAAAGATCAACAGATGATTGGGACTGGTGGAAACTTTTGATGCTGTGAAGGACATCATGAACATCCCTGCAGGCTGGGGGTGGGGTGGGGTGGGGCGGTGGCTAGGGAACCATGGTGGGAGGCTTGTGGCCTTTATGGGGATTTGGAAAGAATAGACATGAGTTGGCAGCATAGCGATATGAGATGCTGAGCATATAACACCATAGGGATGGGGCTTCCCCAGTCTACTCCAGTACTGGTGTGGGAGGTAGTCCCATTTCTAGAAAAATAATAATAAATAAATAAGTTTATGAGTGACACAGAATTCAAAGTAGACTTAACATAGTCTTTTCAAGTTTGTTTTGACAAATAAGACATCTTTGGACCTGCTTTAATAAATCTATTTTAAAATGTAGTGTAACTTACATGTTTCATTAATTATATATTCAACCACCTAAACAGCTTGAAAACAGTTTATTTTGTAAATTGGGTTTAATATTTTCCTCTGAAACATTTTTAAACCATTCATTTCCATTACAAACTCTGTAATACAAAAGTAATCTCTGAGCTGATCTCTGACCAAATCATGACAAATTCTCAATCAGCAGCATCTAAATTAGGGCATCCACCAGCTAAACAGTGGCATCAGTCGTTAATCTCTTTGTAAAATTGTTTATTTTTCTGTTTAAAAGAGATAGTAAAATCGTGCTCCTGTAAGTTATGGTTTAAAATTGGAAAGGGATATATGATCCCTCTGAAGAAGATAGTCTGCTTCAGACAGCAGTTTGTATTCCATTCTGGGTTAGAGATGGTTACCAAGGAGACAGCTCAACTTCATCAGTAGGCTTCTAGGATCAGGAATCTAGTGGGCTCTTAGAAAGTGTTGGTAGAAAGAAAAAGGAGAGAAATAAAGAAGGAAAGAAAAGAGGGAGGGGGAAAGGAGGGAGGACAGGCTTTTTCCTATTAGGAAAGA
The DNA here is from genome assembly GCF_949987515.2 of Delphinus delphis. NCBI lineage: Eukaryota > Metazoa > Chordata > Mammalia > Artiodactyla > Delphinidae > Delphinus > Delphinus delphis. Next base: position 14,732,832 of record NC_082684.1, on the reverse strand, counting down.
ACATTATGATGGTTAATTTCATGTGTCAACTCGGCTAGGCTACAGAAGCCAGATATTTGGTCAAATATTATTCTAAATATTTCTGTGAAGGTATTTTTCAGATGGGATTAACACTTAAATCAGTAGATGTTGAGTAAAGCAGATTGCCCACCATAATGTGGGTGGGCCTCATCAAATCAGTCGAAGGCCTTAATTGAAAAGCCCTGACTGCCCCCTTAGAACAGAGAATCCTGCCAGAAGACTGCCTTTTGAGGCAAACTGTAGCATCAACTCTTTCCTGGGTTCCCACTCCTGCTATAGTACCTTCTCTCTCCCAGCCTGCACCTATAACCTCATAGGGAGTTCCATATGATCACTTGGAGAAAGAGAAAACTTGGGCCTTGTTTACAATAGTCCTGTGTGATAGGCAGCCACCACCCCAAAGTGCACGGCTACAGCGCTACAACCCTTTCTGGGATATCACTGAAGGACGGTGGTGAAGCGAAATCCTCCCGGTGGGTAGAATTTTGAGCAGTGCACCTGATTGTTCATTTTGCTTGTTAGGAGAAATGGCCAGGTTAGATAGCAATTAGATAACAATTCACAGTCTATGGCCATGTGAGGTCTGTGGTTTGACGTGGAAGGAACACGACTGGAAAATTGGTGACAAGGAGGTCTAGAGAAGACATATGTGGACAGACCTCTCTGAATGTGAAAAAAATGTGAAGATATCTGTGTCCCATGTGAATGCTTGCCAAATGGTGACCCCAGAAGAGGAGGATTTTAATAATCAAGTGGATAGGATGACCTGCTCTGTAGATACCAGTCAGCCTCTTTCCCCCTGCCAGCCCTGTTATTACCCAGTGGACTCATGAACAAAGTGGCCATAGTGGCTGGGATAGAGGTTATGCATGGACTCAGCAACATGACTTCTACTCACCAAGGTCAGCTTGGTTGCAGGCACTGCTGAGTGTCCAATCTGCCAGCAGCAGAGAATAATACTGAGTCCCTGATATGGCATCATTGCCCGGGGTGATCAACCAACTACCTGGTTAATTACATTGGACCACTTCCATCATGGAAGGGGCAATGTTTTGTTCTTACTGAAACAGACACTCTGGATACAGATTTGCCTTCCCCTACAGACACTGCTTCTGCCGAAATTACCATCTGTGGACTTACAGAATGCCTCATCCACTGTCATGGTACTCCACATAGCATTGCTTCTGATCAAGGAACTAGCTTCACCGCAAGTGAAGTGTGCCAATGGGCTCATTCCCATTGGAATACACTGATCTTACCATATTCCCCACCATCCTAAAGCAGCTGGCTTGACAGAAAGGTGTGATGGCCTTTTGAGGACTCAGTTACAGCATCAGCTGGGCTGTAACTTGTAGGGCGAGGGCAAGGTTTTCCAGGAAGCTGTATATGCTCTGAGTCAGAGTCCAATATATGGTGCCATTTCTCCCATAGCCAGGATTCACAACTCTGGGAATCAAGGGGTGGCAATGAGAATGACACCAGTCACTATTATCCCTAGTGATCCACTAGCAAGATTTTTGTTTCTTGTCCCAAGATCTGATTCTCACTGGCCTAGAGGGCTTAATTCCAGGAAGAGATTCTTTTACCAGGAAACACAACAATGATTCCAGTGAACTGGAACTTAAGACCACCACCCAGGCACTTTGGGCTTCTCATGCCCCTGAACCAACAGGCAAAGATGGGAGTTACTGTGCTGGCTGGGGTGATTGATCCTGATTACCAAGAGGAAACTGGACTGCTACCCCACAATGTAGGTGAGGAAGAGTGTGTATGGGACACAGCAGACCCCGTAGAGTTTCTCCTGGTATTACCATGTGCTGTGATGGAAAACCACATCAACCCAACTCTTGCAGGACTACTAATGGCCCAGACCCTTCAGGAGTGAAGGTTTAGGTCACCCACCAGGTAAAGAACCATGACCAGCAGACGTGCTTGCTGATGGACTTTGGAGTGAAGATGGTGTGTCAGCGCAGGTTCCTCAACTGTAACAGATGTACAGCTCCGCTGGGGCATGCTGATGACTGGGGAGGCTATGCGTGTATGGGCACAGGGTGTATGCGGGAAATCTCTATTTCTCTAAATTTTGCTGTAAACTTAAGCTGCTCTAAAAATAACGTCTATTAAAAAAAAAAAAAAGACTGAGGTACTCCAAGGAAGAGGTAATTCTGTCTCCAGACTGCTTTTGAACTCAAGCTACAAAATCAGCTATTCCATCAGTCTCTAGTCTGTTAGCCCATCCTTCACAGCCTCCAAAATCACACGAGGCAATTCCTTAACAATCTCTCTGTATATGTATATATGTATACGTGCATGTACATGTGTATGTATATGTATATGTGTATGTGCATGTGTGTGTGTGTGTGTGTGTGTATACATCCTATTGGTTGTGTCTCTCTGGAGAACGCTAATATAAACATCATATAAAGTAATATTATGCTGATATAAACACCTTCTACATGTCTCTAAATTTTTTTTAAATTGTTGTTGTTACATGGAGAGAGAGATGGTGTAAGTCAGAGCTTGAGGAGATGTGAAGCTTTAGCGGGTGTAGCGGTAAGCAGTCAGAGGCAGGGCTCTCCTGGCAGGAGTCATCCCAGGCTCCCCTGAAGAAGTTGAGGGTGAGTCTTTTAGATTTTTAATAAAATGTGAGATGGACCCGATGGTCTTAAACTCGCAGTTGGTAGGTGAGAGCAGAGGGGCCACCTGAACGAAAAGTCCATTTCTTTAATGAATCCTACCAGACCTACAAGCAGATCCCATCCTAGATTCTGATTCTGAGAGCCAGGAGCTTTGATGACAGCTATGGTGCTAGTCAGACAGAACAGCCAGCAGCTTTGATTGGAAGTATAAGGATTCCAATAACTGAAAAAGAAGTTTTCTACAGAGTTTTAAGAATAAAACAGAGATTAACAGTGGCTGATAAGCTTCAAGGATGGATGAGAAATGTAGCAAATGTACTTAGGTATGTATTTTTTCATAGTAATTTGCTCTGTGGAGCTATCTTGCTTGCTTTTTTAATATTTATTATTTGTTTTAATAAAGAGATATATTCTCTGTAAAAAGAAATTATAATTAGGTTATGAAATAAATTAATCTTTTGACTAATCATACCTTTGGGAGATTTGGGTTTTTTAGACTGCAAAGCTCTAATGTAAGAATCATCACTTACATGGTGGCCAGTACCCTAATAGTATGCAAAGCACTAAGAGGAACTAAACAGTCTTTTGAGTGCCAGGCTTACAGACTCAACCCCATAAAGAGAAAGAAATATCGGAGAAGCAAATCTATATTAAGATTTCCATGTCTGGGTGAACTTCAAATGCTGTACCAGGCCTCCACGGCCAATAATTATAGTAGAATAGCACTCAAGACACCCTATCTAGGTCTGGGGTTGTGAACTTTTTCAACTATGAGGACTCTCTATAATATTTCCCAAATCACTGGGATCCCCTATAGAATGCTAGCCATATTTTAGTATCTGATGCAAACATACGTAATAACAAAAAAGTTAGTAAGAACTTGGAAGTTATTTTAGGTGAATGTGCCTGTTCATTCATATGAGCTCCACGATTTACTTAGTCTAGGCAGGTACATGGATTCATAAGCCCCGTGCAGTAATTCTTCAGTAGCCTCAGGGCTCCTCTGCCACTGATTTAGATAATGAGACGCGAAGCGTCTCAATAACCTATACACCTTTAAAGTCTCTGCACCTTACTGAGAACAAAAGCAAGGTTCTCCCTCTGGATTCCTTATCACGGGTCTCACTGATGCTCTGAATAGCTCCTTAACTGGTCTCACTGCTTCCACTCACCTCCACTCCCTCTCCCAGTTCAAATCCATCCTGCACATCATGGCCAGAGATACCTTTCTAAAAATCTAGATCTGATCCAGCCACTTCCCCACTCAAACATATGCATGGCCCCTCATCACCAAGAGCAGTGGTTCTCAATCTTGAGCACACATTAGACTCACTTGGAGGACCCCTTAAAATGCAGATCATCATGGAGCTCCATTCCCAGAGTTTCTGACTCAGTAAGTCTGAGGCCAGGACTAACGATTTGCATTTCTAAGAAGCTTCCAGGTGATGGTGATGGTGGTGGTCTGAGACCACATCTCGAGAACCACAGCCCTAAGTGTAAAACCCAGACCAAAGCAGGTCCTCCACTTCCTGGACCCTGACATCTCTCAAATATCGTCTCCTGCCTAGTCTGCCCTTCACCCTTTACCCACTTGTCAAATTCCAACTCATCCTAAGCTCGAGCATCACCCCTCTCTCAGAGTGCCCTCCAGGAAAATATCAATTTCTCTTTCAAGTTCCCACTGACTGTGCCGAGCATCTTACCGAGCATTGCACTTTTACTGAGCATTGCATCTCTTTGCAACCATTTGCTTACAAATATCTGCTTCGCCCACTAGATTGGGTGCCCCATGAAGAGGGGATCTGATCATACAGCTTAGAGCTTCCAGCACCAGAAGATAGTAGGTGCTCAATAAGTATTTAAGCGGGCTTTTAAATCAGTATAAATAGCAAACGCACAACTTTAAAAACACACTGTTTCTCTAAGACGTTTAGAAACCCTGCACCCTGCCAGCTAGCGTCAGTAGGATTAGACTGTTGTCAGTGACTCAGAGTTCAAGATGCTGCTTGCAGCAAAGAAAGTAATACGTTGCTAACACCCTGTAGCTATTTGTGATCCTGATTAAAGAGGACATGTATACGTCATGCATGCAAATAGAGTGAAGAAACATCTGAAATCTTTATTAGAATCTAGGGCCAACTAGACTGACACCAAACCAAAAACTTGTGTTTGTCTCTGAAACTCTGTAGGATTCAGTGAAAATCAAAGATGGTCCCATATTCCTCCCAGCAAAGAGCATCAGAGAGAGGGAAGCTCTATTTCAGTGATCTTTTCTATGTATCTTTTACAAACACAGCTGAGAATTCCCAAGTAACAGACTAATTGGAGGATGGCAATAAGAGACGAAGGAACTTTAAAAATGTTTGAGATTCTCTATAGTCCGTGAGGTAAAGAGAAAAAATAGGGTCTATAAGAACATCTGATACGGCTGCTTATAAACAGTGGACTATATGCGTACTGGGCCTAAAGACTATTTGTGGTACAATTGCCTGTGGAGGGATACCTGGAGAACTGAAAATCAGCATCTTCAAATGTAAACAATATTATATACACGGAGTCTATTGTTCTATTATGAGCTCCTACATGATGTATATTCTGGTTGATTACTCATTGATGATTAGGGGATTTTTGTGTTACTCTTCCAAGGGTAGATATATCTGGTCAGCGACTGCTTTAACCTGTCAATTACTCCTTCCTTCCTTCCTTCCTTTTTTCCTTCCCTCCTTCTCTCCTTCTTCTAACTCTATTGCCCTTATATATGCATACACATACATACAAATTTTATATGTATACACACAGACATACACACACATTCTCCTATTATTCAATTACTTCTCTTGATTTTCATGAATTAATATGACAACTGATACCTCCTCATGCTCTGATAACAGCTACCAAAGTTTGCTCAACCTTTAACTATCTGTTGTCAGATCCTGCTTATCAGAACATATTCAGCTTTTAAAATGTTTTTCAGATATTCTGTTCATTTTTATTCAATTAAATAATTGAGTGTCACAGGTTCTGGTGACACTACAGCAAATAAAATAAATATGATTCCTGACCTCATTGGGCTCACAGCGTTATGAGGGACACTGTCAGTAAACAAGTAATCTCACAAATAAGTAAACAATTACCAAGTACAAGTGCCTTGAAAGAAAAGTCTTTCCTGAGACATTAAGAATGAAGAATCTGGGGCTTCCCTGGTGGCGCAGTGGTTGAGAGTCTGCCTGGCGATGCAGGGGACACAGGTTCGTGCCCCGGTTTGGGAAGATCCCACATGCCGTGGAGCGGCTGGGCCCATGAGCCATGGCCGCTGAGCCTGTGCATCCGGAGCCTGTGCTCCGCAACGGGAGAGGCCACAACAGTGAGAGGCCTGCGTACCGCAAAAAAAAAAAAAAAAAAAAAAAAAAAAGAATGAAGAATCTGGACTTCCCTGGTGGCAGAGTAGTTAAGAATCTGCCTGCCAATGCAGGAGACACAGTTCTATCCCCAGTCTGGGAAGATTCCACATGCCACAGAGCAACTAAGCCCGTGTGCCACAACTACTGAGCCTGCGCTCTAGAGCCCGCGAGCCACAACTACTGAAGCTTGCATGCCACAACTAATGAAGCCCGTGCGCCTAAAGCCCGTGCTCCGCAACAAGAGAAGCCACTGCAATGAGAAGCCCGTGCACCACAACAAAGAGTAGCCCCCGCTCGCCACAACTAGAGAAAGCCTGTGCGCAGCAACAAAGACCCAACGCAGCCAAAAAAAAAGAGAGAGTGAAGAATCTAATTTAAATGAAGCAAATATGGAAGATGTCATCATTGACCCCCAATTCTTCTTCCTTTCCTGTATCCAAGCCTTTTGTCATGTGATTGTTCCAGCCTCTCCCACATAAGGGGTGGAGTGCACTTCCCACCTTTAATTCTGGCTTTGGCCTTGGAATTTGGTTTGACCAAGAGAAGGAGGCAAAAATGATGTTGTGCCAGTCTTGAGTCTAAGTCTCAAGAGTTCACCTGTATTTATATTTGCCTATTGTACTTCTATCATTGCTGTGAGAAGACTATACCCAGATTAGCCTGCTGGTCCCAGAAGGAGGACAGACACTCAAAGCACCCTGACCCTCCTAATGTGCTCCAGTCAATCCTGGCTTAAAGCGAAGCCTCCAGCCATCCCACAGGCTCATGTGAGATCCCACCTTACATCAGATGACCCAGTGGACCTATAGGTGCATGAACTACAATAATAAGTGATTATTTTTTGAGCCGCTGAGTTTTGGCTTGTTACACAGCTATTGTTAGAAATAGCTAACTGATGCAGGGCATCAGAGAATTCTCTCCCAGACAGTGACATTTGGACTGAGACCTAAATATTAAGTAGGTATTAGACAGATGAAGAATGAAAGTAAGAATGTTCTTACAGACGGGAGGCTTCAGGGGAGAAAGAACTTGATCACTCAGATGATTGGAAGAAGGTTTAGAGAAGAGGATGAGCTGAAGACGGGGAGCAGGGGCTAGATTATGCATGGTTCCTCATACAGTCTTTTTAGAGAATTTCAGATTAAATTTCAAAAATTGGACTCAGAGGAGAGCTATTGGTAATCAAGAACATTAAAATCAAAGGATTGCTGTCTTCATTATTATTAATCTAGAACTGCACGGTCCATTAGGGTAGCCACTAGCCACATATGGCAACTTAAGTTCAAAGTAATGAAAATTCACTTCCTCACATGTACTAGCCTCATTTCAAATGCCCAGTAGCCCATGTGGCTAGTGGCTACCATATCAGCTGCACAAATATAGAACATTTCCATTATGATGGAAAATTCTACTGGACAGGGTCTCAGTTTCTTTTTACTGTGTAACAAATTACCATAAACTGAGTGGCTTAAAACAGGACAAATTTATTATTTCAGATTCCATAAGTCAGGAATCCAGGTACAGCTTATGTGGGTCCTCTCCGCAGGGTCTCACCAGGCTGCAATCAGCCTGTAGCCTAGGGTCTCCTCTGAGGCTCAGGATCTTCTTCCAAGCGCCCTAGTTGTTGGAACTCATTTTGTTGTATTCACATAGCCAAGGGGCTGCTTGCAGCTCCTAGCGGCCACCTTGAGGTCCTTACCGTGTGTCCCCCTCATCTCATAACATGGCAGTTTGGTTTTTATCCTTGAGGCCAGCAGGATATTGTTTCTTCTCTGATAATTTCCCTTTTGACTAACTCAGTCAACTGAAGAGTAACCTAATCAAAGGAGGGATAACATATCATACTCACTGGTTTACACACATTCAAGTGGAGGTGATTATATAGGGTGTATATGCCAGGGCATGGGGGAACCTTCAGGGCCACCTTAAAATTCTGTGTACGACAGACAGAACTGACCTAGAAAGTGGGAAAAGCTTAAATAAATTAATAAATAGAGAAGGCAAGTGGCGGGAGAATTTAGAATGATTAGCACAGGCTTGGACCACAGGTGTAATCTCTATTTAAATAATCTCTACATCACCGAGGTCTGTAACAGCCTTCTTGTAATTAAAGACTGGCTGCAACCAGGATCAAGGTTTATCCACAGTAATTTCACCCTCAAAGTAGCTGTAACCACTACTCTGCCTGCAACTGGGAAGCAGCATAAACAAGACCCATAAAAGCGAACACAAATAGATGTTACCTTAAGAGCTGACATCCCTAGATTCTATTTCCTTGCTGTTACTAACCTCCAAGAGTTTCTGACCTTCTGCTAGTCTTGATCTTCAAAACCCAATTGCTCCTTCTCAGATTTACTGGTTTACTGGCTTGACAGAGTCCAGCCTTGGCCTGAGCTCCCTGGCTTCCAGACCCTTGGCCCCTCCAACTGCAAACATTCTTGGGCACAGTCCCCTCCTCTTGCAAGCCCTGTCTAGCTGCCGCCCATCCCCCAGGTGACTTGGGTTTTGGAGGAGGAGAGGACTTTAAATATTGATTTTCAGGGAGAGGTGCGCTGGCAGAAAAAAAGCATTTACACCATTTGGTTTCTCTTTTTTAATTGAAGTATTGTCGATTTACAATATTATATTAGTTTCAGGTGCACAGCATAGTGATTTAGCTTTTTTACAGCTTATACTCCATTAAAAGTTATTACCAGATAATGGCTATAATTCCCTGTGCTGTACAATCTACCTTTGTTGCTTATCTATTTTATATGTAGTAGTTTTTATCTCTTAATCCTGTACCCCTCCCTTGCCTCTCCCCTCACCCCTCCCTTCAGGTAACCACTAATTTGTTTTCTATATCTGTGAGTCTGTTTCTGTTTTGCATACACATTCCTTCGTATTATTTTTCAGTTTCCACATATAAGTGATATCACAACAGTATTTGATTGGTTGCCCTGAAGGTAAACGTCAACCATGAATTATAAGGACTATGTAAGACTAATTATTCATTTTAAAGAGGTGCTAATTAAAAATCATGTAAGGAATGTATTTACCATTTTGATAAAATTGTATCTACATAATTTTAAATTTCACAAAGAAAGTGGGTTTTTTTTAAATGTTGCATTTAGTTATTTTAAGAAATTCTATTTCAAAGCTGTACCTGATTCTGAAATGGCTTCTGTAGTAGCACTTCCTTTAAAAAAGTTTTTGTCTGTTACCAGTGAAGAGTAAGTGTTTGCATTCTAGCTACAATCAGTATTTCAACAGTGGAGATATTTTAGTGCCTTCGGTGGGCATTTATCTTCTTGCCATCAGCACAATAGAACAAAAGAGTACCCATATTAGCATTAATAATAAAACCAAGTCCATTATGCAGATTTTCTTGTCAGTTAAATTTGTTGCAGGCTCAGTTTTGGATTCAATTTCATACATTTGGAAGTACTTTTGCTGTCAAGCACATTTTTATCATTTTAATTTTGGAGGGTTTTTCTTCTTTGTTTTTTTGCTCTCCTGTGTCTAAATTACCTTTTTAGAGGTTGGCAAATGGTTCTTCCCCACTGATATAGGAAGGGTTTGATTTGGCAGACTTAGGTATTTTCCCTGCCATGTGAATAGGGTTAATTTTAACAGAGCCGTTTCATTTTAACAGCCTCAACTTGCTTGGTGTATGTCCTGCCAAACAGCTTTGTGTATGATTGTCGACTGATGTCAGCACAGTTCTAGAAATAGTATTTGATAGTTAACAGCTGCCACAGAGCCAGAAGGGGAACACGAGACATTGTATTTCAGGAGGGTTTACGAAACTGGTGGCTATTGTTTTTATTTATTTATTTATTTGATTTCTTGACAACAGGAGAGTTTAAGATACCATGTATAGGCTTTTTAAAAAGACTGATATTCCTAAGTAGGTCAAGTGGATCCTAGGACCTTGACACTATATACCATTTAAATATTCCGCTCTCAAATAATATTTGATTAAGAGAGGTTTTTACTCATTTTGTGATGACGTATATGGTCAACAGGTAGGTAACAAAAAACAGGTAGGTCGAGACTTGGCAAACTTTTTCTTTAAAGAGCCAGGTAGTAAATATTCTAGGCTTTCTGGGCCATGCAGTCTCTGTGGCACCTACCCAGTTCTACTGTTACAGGGCTAAAACAGACAATTTGTAACAGATAGGAGTGGCTGTGTTCCAATAAAACTTTATTTACAAAACAAGCAGTGGGCTGGATTTGGCCATGGGCTATAGTGTTTCCACCCTTGTTTTGAATACTAGGTGGGAATATTCCACACAATTCCATGCAGCATTCCATAAAGGTTAAAGGTACTTACACTCTCTTACAGGCTTCTGAATCAAATTCCCCATGCATTCCCTGTGGAAACACGTGCAGTTCTTTTATGGATGCAGAGGAGTACTTAATTACATATGTATATGTGCTCTACAACCACTCTAATAATGGTCTGAGAGTAACGTGAGCAATAGATATGCTTTAATGAACCGAGAGGATAAAGATCATGATCTCTGGTGTACAGTGAACCTGATTTTTTCCTACCTTTCTTATTTTATTTAATATCACCCTTAAAGTTTGAATTATCCTGCAAGAATGCAGGTTCATTAACTCCAGTTCAGCTTGTGCATCATCTTAATGGGACATATTTTGTAATGATGTAACTCACAAAACAGTTCTGTGCTCCAAATGACCTGCATATTTCATTGAAGTCATTACAAGCAGTGCATACTAGTAAGAAAACGGATGTTATTATTTAAAGATAACTTACACAGAGAAAAAAATCCAAGGAAGAAAAACTAAAGCATGGTCTGAAAAAAGAAAGTCAAAGAACATGCTGGTTGTAAAATGTTATCTCGAAAGCCTTTATATGCCTTGCCCGTGCCCACTCTCCACCATGAACAGACTACCATGAAAATTACCAATTTGACCGTATACAAAGATGGGGGGAAAATGTAACAATGCCTTACACTCTTTATTTTTCCGTATTCATGTATCACATTTGTTCTAGAATGCCATTTTCGCCTTTGGCATCTCAAAGGCAAACTGATGGTCCCAAGCTGGAGAACGTCTACTTGAAGAGGATCCCATGCACTAGCAACTTCCGAAAAAATGATCACTTTTTCCAAACATGCCTCTTGCTCGAGGCTACATTTTCTTTTCACAATAGTTTTTGGAAACTTTCCCTCTCTTAATGTTACCACAGTCTCTTTGTTGTCTTGTTCTTTCTTGTTTTTCCTATGTGTTACTTTCTAGAGATGGGAATGTCATCTATTTGTCTAATGGGATTCAGAATGATTTTAATACTGTTGCTCTTTTTAGCTCAGTCTATTACTTGCCTTCAATATATATATCATATAACACAATAGTGTTGCACCATGTCAAAAGCTATGATGCTTTTTCTTTAATGGGTTATCTTATAGCAATTTAAGTTGAATAAGTAAATCATGACACTCTCAGTTATTCTTATCTATGTACATAATTTATAAAAACTATGCCTGTTATTGTGTTAATCATTTCCTAATTGAGTTAGGACCATCTGTAGATCTCTTGGCTCTAAGATATCTGAAGGATGCTGTGTTGTCAGCAACCATTTTTCAGTTTACTCTGCCACTGTCATGAGTAAACATCACTGGTCTCGGTACTGATTGTTAGAATATCTCAGCCCTAGCTCATCATCATGCTCTTCAAATGGCATGGAAGTGTTTTTTATGGGCACTCTTCTCTCTCCCAAACTCTCCATTTTATCCCCTGGAATCCCTATTAAATGCTAAGCAAATTTCCTAACATATTCCATCACTTCACAAAATATTCCCTCCACTTCCTAATTATAACTGAAATCTGCTCTCCCTCGAGGACATGGGTGTTCTTTATAGGACGCTTAAGCAGCTGTTCATTCTCACAGGATTGACATGGAAATAGGCCAGGAGCTGGGGGTGGCGTGAGTGCAAGAGGGCTTGATATTCCCTTAGCTTCTCATTGTGGCAGCCGAGTCATTACTTCTCTACCTTCATCTGGGCTTTGCTTCCTCTCTGAACCTCGTGCCATCCAATTACGTAGCATTTTACCACCCCTCATGCCTGGCATCTACTGGTCCAGAGCTTTGCATGGTAGAGGCACTTCACAAATAGGGAAGGAATTTATGAAATAATCAATATAATTCCCCAGATTAATCAAAGACAATTCAGTCCCTCCATCACAGGTACCACAGTCATTTTAGGGGTTCTTGGTTTCCAAGAGGGTAACCTGTCTAAAACGCTTACCTCACTCTTTTTTTACACCTCAACTCCAAAGATTTATACCCCCACACTCATGACTGTACTACGCTTTACCATCATCTAGAGCACTTTACTAACTCAAACACTTTAAACAATTTAAAATTCTTGAAGTGTGCTCCAAATCAATCCCTTACTGTCCTTACTTTGTTCCCTATCAAACCATCTACCTAAGTGTTTCTCTGAATTTTGATATCTGCAAACAACTTTATGGCCATTTAGAACACATGTGGATATTCAAATGTAGGCAAATTGTTTTTTAAAAGATTAATTAAAACTTTTAGAGTGACTAATGAGGTGTTTTATACCAATGCTCCTTCTGAGAAAAATTAGAAAAGCTGAAGCAAATATTAAACACAGACACACACACACACACACAAACACACACACAAAAAAACTCTAAAGATATCATAGAAATATCAAAGCAGAGATAATTTGTAGGATCAAGATTTGAATAAGGGAAAATCCAAAGAGGTAAGCCTGGTATTTGGAGTGGAATGTGGCTGAAAAAATGAGAAAATAAGCAGAGATATTAGTGGTCTCATAGATTCAAGAAGTGCTATGATTACCCAAGCAGTATGTATATACATATGCTCGATAGTAAAGCTGCTAAAATACAAAGACAAAGAGATAACCTTAGATGCCTCCAGAAGAAAAATTATATATGAGCTTCAAAGAAGCAATACTATAGGACTTACAGCTGACTTCTCAAGAGAAGCAATGAATCCTGAAGGCAATGGAATCATATCCTCCAAGTACTGAAAGAAGATAGCTGCCAACCTAGAATTCTATGTCCAGCAAAAATATTCCTCAAAAATGAGGATAAAATAAAAACATATTTAGGCAAGTGAAAACTGAGATTTTTTTAGCATCAAACATTCTCTTTTGCAAATGTGAAAGAGAAAAATTTTAGGAAGAACTATGATCCTAGATGGTATTTGCAGAAAAAGAATGAATGATAAATATGTACATAAATTTAAATATTTACTCTATGAAGCAATAGTTATAATGTCCTGTGGGGCTTGAAATATACAGATACAATTAAGGTACATTACAATAACAGCCCAAAATGTGAGGGGTAAATGGACTTAATGCATTTTTAGTTTCAAGCATTATCAAAGAAGAAATAAAGCAACAATTTATATCTTACTTTTTTTAACATCTTTATTGGAGTAAAATTGCTTTACAATGTTGTGTTAGTTTCTGCTGTATAACAAAGTGAATCAGCTATATGTATACATATATCTCCATACCCCCTCCCTCTTGCGAATACCTCCCACCCTCCCTATCCTGCCCCTCTAGGTGGTCACAAAGCACGGAGCTGATCTCCCTTTGCTATGTGGCTACTTCCCACTAGCTATTTTACATTTGGTAGTGTATATATGTCCATGCCACTCTCTCACTTCATCCCAGCTTCCCCTTCCCCTTCCCTGTGTCCTCAAGTCCATTCTCTATGTCTGCGTCTTTATTCCTGTCCTGCCCCTAGGTTCTTCAGAACCTTTTTTTTTTTTTTTTAGATTCCATATATATGTGTTAGCATATGGTATTTGTTTTTCTCTTTTTGACTTACTTCACTCTGTATGACAGACTGTAGCTCCATCCACCTCACTACAAAGAACTCAATTTCGTTTCTTTTTATGGCTGAGTAATATTCCATTGTATATATGTGCCACATCTTCTTTAACCATTCATCTGTCGATGGACACTTAAGTTGCTTCCATGTCCTGTCTATTGCAAATAGAGCCACAATGAACATTGTGGTACATGTCTCTTTTTGAATTATGGTTTTCTCAGGGCATATGCCCAGTAGTGGGATTGCTGGGTCATATGGTAGTTCTATTTTTAGTTTTTTAAGGAACCTCCATACTGTTCTCCATAGTGGCTGTATCAATTTACATTCCCACCAACAGTGCAAGAGGGTTCCCTTTTCTCCACACCTTCTCCAGGATTTATTGTTTGTGGATTTTTTGATGATGGCCATTCTGACCAGTGTGAGGTGATACCTCATTGTAGTTTTGTTATATCATACTTTAAGTAAACCAGGAATGCATGTTGTAATCTATTGGGCAACTACTAAAAAGAATAGTTTAAAATACATAGATAACAAGAGAACTAGAAAATGTAATAACAAAAATGGAATTAATGAATAATTAACACAAGGAAGAGAGAAAAGGGAACATAGAACATGTAGAACAAATAGAAAACAAATGGTAAGATGGTAGATTTAAATCCAGATACATTGGTAATTACATTAAATGTAAATTGCCTACATTTTTCAGTTAAGAGACAAAAAATTTGAGACTCGATTGAAACAATGACATACTGTTTACACTAGTCACATCTTAAGAATAAGGATACAGATAAGTTGAAAGCCAAAAGATAGAAAAATATATACTATGTGAACAAAATGAGAAGAAAACTGATGTACTATTATCAGTCAAAGTAGACTTTAAAGCAGAAGCATTACTGGCGATAATGAGGGATATTTAATTATATATCTCTACAAGACAAAGTTAAAAGCAGAAATAGATACATCCATACACATAATGAAAATTTTTAATATACTCCACTCAGTAACCCGATAGAGCAACAGACAAAAAAGATCAGTAAGACTATAAATTAATTGAATAGCATGAGCTAAGAAATTTAACATAGAGAGAACACTTTACCCAACAACTGTAGAATATACATTCTTATCAAACATATATGGAGAATTTATTATCCATATGGAGAAAATTGTCCATATGTTGAGCCATAGATTTAAAATAATTAAAATCATACACAGCTTCTCAGGCTGCAACTGAATTTAATAGAAGTTAATAATAATAAAAAAAACCCTAGAAATCCCCCAAATATTTGGAAATTAAAGAGTATAGTTCTTAATTAGCATAGGTTAAAAATAAAGCATAATGCAAAAGAGAAAATATTCTGAAGTGAATAATAATGAAAATAGAACATATCAAAACTTGTAAGATACAGCTAAAGCAGTGTTTAGAGAAAATTTTTATCATTAAATGCATAGGTTTGAAAAAATAAAAAGGCTAAAAATGAATTAGCTAAGCAACCTCTCAAGAAGTTAGGGGGACATAGCATAATAGACCCAAAGAAAGGAGAAGGAGGGAAATAACATAAATAAGAGGAGAAATTAATGAAATAGAAAACAAACATATAACAAAATCAGCAGAGTTTACAGAGTTGGGTCCTTGAAAAGTCCAAAAAATTTGATAAAGCCCTAGAAAAACTGGATCAAGAGGATGCCAAAAGTAGTTCTACCAATTCACATACTCCACCAGCATTTTCTCAGAGGATCCATTGCTCTAATTGACACTCAGTATTGTCAGGGTTTTTGGTTTTTCCTATTTTAGGCATTTTGGAGTGTATGTAATGGTATCTTATTATGGCTTTAATTTTAGTTTCCCTAATGGCTCACTTTTATATATTTATTTACAATTTGTAAATCATAGTTATTGTTTATGTTTTGTTGCAACATTTAGATGTTGGATGTGTTTAAAACAAACATACCCAATATTGTGTCTTTTTCTTATGTCTTCAACAAATTTTTTTTAAAAATCAAGTGTAAAATTGAGAAATCTTCAAACACTGTGCTGAAATCATTTGGACTTGAGTTTGTATTTCTAGAAAAATCTGTCTGGTCCTCTGCCTTAAGAATTGTGGTGATGGGCAGTGAAATGATTAGTGAGAAAAACCACTTGGTAATGTAAAATGACTTCACTGGCACTACTACTGTCATAAAGAAATAACTTTGTCTCATCCTTCATTTAAAAATGTTATGGGTACCAGCCCCCCTTCCGGCCCGCAATGGCCTACATGCTTTCACGTGAAAAGCAGAATCTCTATTCACTGTCTATTTTTTGTGTTGCCTGACAAAAAGAAGCTTGTACTCAGTGGGGTCAAATAAATCACATTTATATTTTTCACTATTTTCTTCAGCATTTAGGCAGTTGGGTTTCCCTCTTCTTTGGGGGCAGAAATTAGCATGTAGGAGATTTATTTGGGGAGTACTCTTGAGAGGAACACCTGTGGGGGGAAGGGAAGGATGGTAGACTGGGAAGAGGAGAAGCTGAGCTGCAGTGTAGCCACTGCTAGGTCTCAGCCGACCCCGCCGGGAGCTCTGGAGCTGGGATAGCCATTCAGAGTTGTTCTGAGTTGGGGCACTGGGGTGGGGCCTCTGTACCGTGGTGACCAGCCATTGGCTGTGGGCTGACCTGGAAAAGGACTATGACTTTAAGTGGGATAGCTCTCTCCAACCTCGGCTATTCCATCAGGGCAATGCAGCCTGTGGCCACTGCCAACGCTGATCAAATTCACGAGGCACATTATTGAACGTTCAAACGCTCTGTGGATACAGCGGTGTTTGGGATGGCCTTTAGGAGCTGCATCTTTTACTTGAGTTGTCCAGCTCTTTCTTTGCTGCGCTTATAGGCAGTCATGTATGAATACTGAGCCCAAAATACCTACCCTGTTGACATTGTGGCTTATGGAGTACTTCACGTGCCCAAATGTAAGGCAATTGTGTATATAGGCGATACTCTATGAGAAAATATGGAACAAAAGCCTTTTGGCGATTTGAATATAATATAAACTTTCAGGAATGCAGATGCAACAGCCAAATAGCTATGCATAATATTTACTTTAATTGTGTATATTTAAAGTCTCATGTTATAAACTCTCATGCGACAATTTTATTCAAAGTCTTTATAGGCTTTACCATATCTGTCATCACTGGAGTCAATTTCTGAGTTTTCTAGAGTTTTTTAGAACACATCACCTTTGTTTCCTCCTAAATTGTTTAAGATACAGTACTTTTGGAATCTCTATATAATAATGAATGACCTTGGAAATTGTACCCTAAGTTAAAAGTAGCCATTTAGTATTTGTGAACTCCATAATCACTTACTTTATTACTTCTTAAATTGTTTGTCTTTTATTTTCTTGAAACAATTGACATATAACTTTGTATAAGTCTAAGGTGTACAATATTTTGATTTGGTACATTTATATATTGCAATATGATTACAACAGTAGCGTTAGTTAACACCTCTATTATGTCACATGATTATCGTTTCATTTTTACGGTGAAAAAATTAAGATCCAGTCTCTTAGCAACTTTGAGGTTTATAACACAGTATTGTTAACTATAATCACTATGCTGTGTATAGATCCCCAGAACTTATTTATCTACTAGTTACAAGTTTGTTCCCTTAAACAACATCTCTCCTACCTCTCCAGCCCCAGTCCCTGGTAACCACCACTGCAATCTGTTTTTATGAATTTGCCTTTTTGGATTCCACTTATAAGTGATATCGTACAGTATTTACCTTCCTCTGTCTGACTTATCTCACTTCTTAAAGTGTTTTTAAAAGGTTTATTCTCAACAATTTCCAACACACATGATCGAGAGATCATTTTACTATTAATAATTACTAACTCTGTGTTAAAGTTTTCTTTTTAACTGATGCCGTAACTTACCACTATAAGAATATTAAAACAACGTCTTCTCCCAATGGTGTTATTATTGAAAATAAAGCAACTCAGACAGCACTCTGTAATATGAGTGACTTTGTAAAGATTCTAACTTAAGGCAACAGCTTCTTTTCTGAGAGATCATCTGTGGGGAAAAAAGACCTTGCATTATATTTGTGTGTGTGCAGCAACCATGAGCTAAATGAAAAACTTTTCCTCTGTATAATGGTTTCCAAAGATAAACAGATTGAGAGCTGCCTTAACTTCCCAATTCCACTCTTAAATTTATCTTTATCACATCTTCCCTCTAGCCTCAGAGGAAACTTACTGAAGGTAGGAAAAAGAAGAACAGATGCGTCATTCAAAGTTGCAACTTGTGGCAAAGACAGTCTCTTTATTGCAGTGAAGCTGGGAACGTGGTAAAACCAAATAAACGAAATGACAAATTGCCAAGGAAAAGAAAAAAATAGAGTGAGCGAGTGGCAACATTCCGTTATCAGAGATATCAACGATGTGTGCCATGTCAGTGGCCCTCCGCAGGGGGAAGGCCAGGTGACCCAGGCTTGGTTGAAAGCCCATGACTGAGCCCAAATCCCTTCCCACAGCGACCCATCTGCTGAAGCTCCTCTTGAAGACATCTGCGTGCCCCCAACACCACCCCTGGCTCCTAATTTCAATATTCATGTAACATTCTTGCTTCACTTGGCCTCCCTGCAAAGGTGAAGGATCTCTGGAAACATGCTCCTCCCTTGAATTCACTAACTCACCTTCTACACAGCTTTCCTCTTCTCCTTCTGAACTCTCCCTTTCCATCTTTTCCAAGGAAATCTCTTATGATTTACTAGTAAAAGTTCTTGTTCCCTAGAATTCCACTGTCTGCCCTCTGCTTAAACTGCATACTCTGCCTAAGCACACTCACTTATCCCTGTAGCTTTATTTGTTGCCTGTAAACTGAGATCTTCCAGCCAGATTGTTTGGGTTTAAATCTCAAATGAACCATGTTTTAGCTGTAGAATCTCAGAAATGGGTATAATAAAATGACTGATCTCACAGGACTGTTTAATGATTAAATGAGATCATACATACAACATGTTTAGTACAGTGTCTGGCACATGGTATAAAAACACATGAAATGTCAGCTGCTCTTCTTAGTGTCTATTTCCAGCCTATATCTCCAACCTGAGTTATCTTGCATATTACCATTTAGATGTCCCATAAACACTGCAGATGCAACAGGTTCCATTTAAAACTCATCATCCCACCCTCTCCATCTCACTGTCCCTGCTGTCACCCCATACACACACCCCTAAATATATTCTTCCTTCAGTAACATACCCTAATGTCAGATAGCATCCTTGAGATGGAGAGCTCATTTGCAATATTTCATTTTGCTAAGTTATTTTGTTATTTCATTTAATGCGATCAGTATCCATACACGTGTTTGAGCCCAAAACCTTTGCCTGATTCTTAACTCCTCTTTCTACCTCCACCCAACACCCTCCCCTTGCTCCAAATTAAGACTTAAGGTAGCAGAAGAGCCACTCCAGACAGAAAAGACAGCGTGTGCAAGCGCTGAATGGGTGCCACATGCTTGTCTGACTTTCAAAACTGTCTGCTGCCAACACACAATTTCAAGAATGTGTGTGGCAGAATTACAGGCCAAATAAAGTAATACCTAATATGTTGTGTCTGTATGTGGTCATTTTTTAATGTGCTTGAATACATTGTCTTATTTGATATGCACAAAAATCATGTGAGTTGGGCAGGGAAGATATTACTTTTCCCATTTTAAAGAGGAGGAAATTGAGCCCCAAAGGGGCCTCAAAGACCTGCCAGAGGTGCATGATCTGAGATCCATGAACGGAGGAGCAGCTCTATCAGTTTGTGGACCTGTGCTCTGTGCACAGTGTGGCCACCTCATCCGACAGTGATCAGGGTATCAAAGCTCATATCCAAACCACTGCCTCCAAATCAAGGGCACTTGCTGTATTACTCAGGGTTCCCCAGAGACACAGAACCAACAGGAGATACGCATGCATGCATGTGCACCGTGCATACACACACGTCTTAGAAATGGGTATAATAAACACATAGATCATATAGTATAGCCAATGTCCCTCTCTCTCTCTCTATATATATATATAGATAGATGATAGATAGATATAGATATATACATATATTTATTGAGAGAGAGAGAGAGAGAGATTGATTTTAAGAAACAAGTTCATGTGATTATAGATGCTTGGTAAGTCCAAAATCTGCAGGGTAGGCCAGTCTGGAGACCCAGGGAAGAGCTGATGTTGCACCTCAAGTCTAAAGGCCACCTGCTGGCATAATTCCTTCTTGCTCATGGGCCATCAGTCTTTGTTCTATTAAGACCTTCAACTAGGACTTCCCTGATGGTGCAGTGGTTAAGAACCTGCCTGCCAATACAGGGGACATGGGTTCAAGCCCTGGTCCAGGAAGATCCCACGTGCCGCGGAGCAACTAAGCCCATGCACCACAACTACTGAAGCCCATGCGCAGCAACGAAGACCCAATGCAGCCAAAAATAAATAAAAATTAATAAACAAGTTCATTAAAAAAAGAAAAAAGACCTTCAACTAATTGGATGAGCTCCCCCGCCCCGGCACCGCTCCATGATGGAGGGTAATCTGATTTACTCAAAGTCCACTGATCTTTGAAAAGCATAAATCAGATCTTGCCACTTCCCTGTTGTAGATCCTCCAATGCCCTTCCAACACTTGAAGAATACAATCCAAATTCCTACAGTGCCCACAAGGTTCTCCTTGGGCTACATTCCAAACTCTATTAACCTAGATTATAAACCTTCTCCTGAGTCTGTCCCCACCCAGCTGGCTAATCCCACCAACACCACTCCCCATTCCTGCTTCTTCCCTTTCAGGAATCCCTGCACTTGAAATTAAGATAATTCAAGGACGGCTTAATTGTGGGACTGTGTACAAAGCGTTGGGTGGGGTGTAGGAAAACCACAGAGACAGTGCCACGCCTCAGGGCTGTTATCACCTGAAGGAGGGAGCAGTTACAAGACCTTGGAAGAGAAAATGGAGAGGTGTCCCAGGACACCACCAGCCAGCCAGAAACCCCTCCACAAGGACCTGAACTCACTTCAGGCCCTTCATCCAAATCTCCTCCATCCATATCTCCTCCTGGAGCTCCCCATTGGCTTAACCACAACTGGCAGCCATAGAGCACACTGGTGCTCACCAATGTAGTCCCTGCAAGTCAGTCTCCCTTCAGAGAGTAGGAGGCAAAGGGTGGAAGGTAGACCTCAAGGAGCAAATGGAAGGAATAGGGCACAAGGTCCTTAAACAGGTCCAGCGATCTCTCCAGGGGATGTATCATATGAACATCCTTCTATCTGGGTCACCTTCCTCCTTCCTGCCCTCTCCCTAACACTCTCTGCAACTCTGATGTCCCTTCACTGGGCTATGTGTCCTTGCCACGTGTCAATAACACCCTGAACCTCCCCTTATCACACTGAATAGTAATTATGTTAATTATCTGTCTCTCCTACCCTGTACAGCTTGTTCATAATTATTTACCCAGCAAGTTGTCTCTGGGCCCTGCACATAGGCACTCAATTTCTGTTGTTGAATTGAATTAACCAGAATTATTTTATGTTCTTTTTTAAAAAAAATTTTTTATCGAAGTGAAACAGGAGAGAAGGGGCAGGGCACAACATCTGAAACAATGGCATAGCCCAAGGACATGACATAAACTGATTAGAACCAAATGGGTTCAAGATGGTGGACAAGTCGACTTCCACTAGACCTTGAGCCTCAGTATACACTCACTGTAACACATCAGCAAGCTAAATGACACACCCACAGGCACCATGACAGTTCCAAGACCGACCATAAGGATCAAAAACTGGGCAGTGGCCCAATTCCTGGAAATCCCCGCCCCTTCCCCAAAGTAGCTGGAATACTCCTCCCACTCATTAGCCTATGAAATTACCCACCACTATAAAAACTGACAACCCCATACCCTGGTGGCTTTCTCGCCTTCTGACTTGGCCCACGCTCTGCTCTGTCTGTGGAGTGTGTGTTTCTCTCTAAATAAATCCACTTCTTACCTATCACTTTGTCTCTCATTGAATTCTTTCTGCGATGAGACATCAAGAACCTGAGCTTCATTAAATCCTGAAACCAGGTGTGTGATCTCAGCTGGAAGTCTGTGGGTTTAGGTTGGGTTCGAGTCCTGCCACGGAGGTTCAAATCCCAATCTGAGGTGCACAGCTTCAGAAGTACAGTTGATTTATTGTAACATGTTACAGAAAATTCCGAACGAACTTTTTGGCCAACCCAATACAATGTTGTGTTAGCATCAGGTATATAGCAAAGTAATTCAGTATGTATATTCTTTTTCAGATTCTTTTCCATTATAGGTTATTACACGATATTGAATATAGTTCCCTGTGCTATACAGTAGGTCCTTGCTGTTAATCTTTTTTTTAATATAAATTCATTTTATTTTATTTATTTTTGGCTGCTTTGGGTCTTCATTGCTGCCCATGCGCTTGTCTCTAGCTGTGGCAAGCGGGGGCTACTTTTCATTGTGGTGCGCGGGCTTCTCATTGAGGTGGCTTCTCTTGTTGCGGAGCATGGGCTCTAGGTGTGCGGGCTTCAGTAGTTGTGGCACGTGAGGCTCAGTAGTTGTGGCTCGTGGGCTCTAGAGAGCAGGCTCAGTAGTTGTGGCACACGGGCTTAGCTGCTCCACGGCATGTGAGATCTTCCTGGACCAGGGCTCGAACCTGTGTCCCCTGCATTGGCAGGTGGATTTTTAACCACTGTGGCACCAGGGAAGCCCCTATCTATTTTTTATATAGTAGTGTGCATCTGTTAATCCCAAACTCCTAATTTATCCCTCCCCCCATCCCATTTTATGTTCTTAACCTCTATCTTAGCCGTAGTTATGTGAAATAAAATTCATATCTTATGGCAAGACAAGACAAATTTAAACACAAATTCTTCTCTGCTCTTTGGCCTCCCTCTCGCCCCACTGTGCATTGTGTATCTTCATTACCCGTGGACCAGACCTCCCCCGTTGGCAGAAACACCTGCTCAGCCATAAAGAGCAACGTTTTCCCAGCACCAACAATAAAACTCCTTAAAAAATAACATTCCTCCTTAATCTTGTAAGAGGTCACGTGACCCACCAGGATGCCGCTTAGATCTGGATTATGTGAACTGTCAATAATACGTCATTTGACATACAGCCCTCTGTCTCAAAAAACTTATATAACTGTGCCTTGATTTCTAACCGGTGGAAGACTCCTCAGAGCTTTCTGAGATGCTCTTCCCGAGTTATAATCCTCAAATTTGGCTCGAATAAAATTTTCCATTTCTTTCTTAGATTGACTGATGAATTTTTTGTCGACATATATAATACTCACTGACATCCATATTCTTATCACATGTTTGAGAAAATAGGCCAAAGTATTAATTTATACATATTCAAGCCACAAAGATACTGCAATGTTATTGTCAGCATTTTAAACAACCAATTCATTATCTTTATGTATACTCTTTTCTACAATATGCACTGAGGATAAGACACTTACCCTCTTTAGGCCACTGGTTTTTTATCTGTGATAAAAGGGAATTTGGCCAGATGATTTCCATGGTATCTTCCAACTCAAAATTTCAGAGGTTTTAAGTGAAGGGCTGCATAATCTCCTTAAACTCGGCACCCACGTCTTACCCGTGGTTGTGTTTCCGGCACTCAGCCGAGGGTTTGGCATGCAGCAGGGACTTGAGAGCACAGCCCAGCTGTGGGGTGTCTGTTCAAACCCAACTCTGCCACATTCTGGCTGGGTAAACCTAGGCCGTTACCTTAGCCCTTCAGAGCCTCAATCTCCTCCTTTGAAAAGTGGGGCTAATAAATGGGATAATGTTGGCAAAGAGCTGAGCACAGAAGCCAACTCACGGTAAACCATCATGGAATGTGGATGACTGTACGAGCCAGTGAATCTGGGATGCTAGACAAATTGCCTAGATTAAACTGTGCACTATTTCTTCAGTATCATGTTCTCTAAAATACTGAGTGATTAACATAACTGTTCCCACTCTCTAGTTCGTAAGTAGATGTAAATTAGTTCCTGGCATTTGTGCCAAAACACCAAATATTACTAAGATGTATGCTTAGTAATTGTATATACATTTACAGTAGGAGGCATACATTAAATTTATTTATCTTATTTTTTATGTATAAATAGATACATAAACTGATTATTACACATTTAAATGAACAACAGGCCAAACATTTGCTGAAACTTTTTTGTGGGCAAGAATTTTGTTTCTAATAAAAAGAACTGCTCTATTATCATATTGTTACCTAATTATTCCGAACAAAACAGTCTGAACTTTTATTGAGTTAAACCAGAGCTCAGGCGTTACATTATCTTTCAAACCAAGTTTCTGACTATCTCAATAAATAAGAGGAGGTGTGACGACAAATGTAATTAACAAATGTGACTTTTTCTGCCAATTTTTTCCCTTAACTGTTTATGCTGTCGGTTTTGCCCATCTGGTTTTCATTTGAGAATAGAAATCACTAATCCCACAAACCATCCACTGATTTCTAATCCTGGAAAAGACTGGTATTACTTAGCAGCATAATATGTTTTTCTTTCCTCCTGTGGAAATAAATGTGCAGCTTCATAGTGGATTAAAAAGACAATTGAGAAATTTCCTATTATAAACATGTATGGTATCTTAATTTCCTAGTATAATAGCAGACAGACGAACATAATTAATTATATTTTAAATGCAAATTGTTGACAACTGTTCATCTGGTTGAAATTATTTAAGCCACATCAACTCTAAAGAAAGTCCTACTTTCTAATTCCTATTTTTTTATAAAAATAATTCCATAGGCTTTTCAATACCCAGCAATCTCTTAAAAATTTCACATGATATTTAAAGCACCATTGCTGCAACCCCCATAGAGACATCTAGGCAAATATAAGTGATTTATATGCAGATTTCAACCTATTTACCGAGCTTAATAGTGAGAGACAAAATATTATATGCAAAATGCGTTCATTTAAATTTTTGATCAGATCTTTCTGCTGCTTGATGGAATGAGAAAGTTATATCGGTATAGGAGTAAATACATTTCAGAATAGAAGTCTCATACCACGTTTATCTGTAATGAAGGACCTGGACAACAATGTGGCTAGATGAGCCATCAGTTTCACTCGTCTTCTTGATTGACAAGTGTCACGGCAATGTGACTCAATCCTGAGATTTCCATAGTAAGCACTAAAGTGGCTGAAATTATGACAGCTCTCAAACCAGCAACGCTGTGGGACCCACAGAGATCACCTCATCCACAGGATGCCAGCCACATGTGGTATACAAGATAATTTTAGGAATTACACACACATTGGTTGAAGTTACAGTTACGTTTGTGTATCTTAGAATGTGTATTAGAAAAAAACATAACTAGCATATTGAAGCTATGATTTCATAGACGGTATTACTTAGGAAAAGTATCAGTAATTAAGCAAAAAGTGAGTTGATTAAAGAAAAATATTAACAAAATAATAGTGCAGGTGGCATATGGAAATGACAAAAATAGTGATGGCCATATGTAAGAATGACTAAAATTTAGAAAATACTGACCTACTCCAACCCCTAATTGTGTAGGTGAGGAACGTGAGGTCCTGAATCGTTTTAAAGGTTTCCCCAAGATCCTATGGCTTGTCAGAGGCAGTTTGGATTCTACAGTTTACAGCCCCACACTCTATGTATTGCATCTAAGATTGACTATCTTGCCTTTACAACATCTATTTCAGCCTCATGGAGCACACACATCTTTTCCCTGGAAGAATGGGTCAATGAGAAATTCAGATAAATTCTCAAGCTATTTATGTATTTGATGTTGTTCCTTTTTATGGAACAACGGTTGTCCGATGACAACGAGTCCAGTTGTCATTGGACCAGAATAAAAAGTGCTAATGAAAGCTGATCTCACTTTCAGCTACATTTTTTTAATTGAATCAATTTGACACGTAACACTCTGTCAGTTTAAGGTGTACAGCCTGTTACTTTGATATATTTATATCTTGCAATATAATTGCCATTGTCGCCATATTTATCACGTTATGTAATTATGGTACAATATTATTGTCTATATTCATCATACTGTGCATTAGCTCCCTAGGGTTTATTTACCACTCCTTACAAGTTTTGTACCTTAAACATCGTCACTCTTATCCCCGCCTTACCCACCAACCCCTGGTGACCATTATACTCTCTGGTTTTTCTACAGGTTTAACTTCTTTAGATTCCACATATAAATGATATCATTTAGTACTTGTCTTTCTCTGACTTATCTCACTTCTCACGGTGAGCTACATTTAAACGGAGTAATATTGATTAGGTCTGTGTTGTTAGTTATGAGTATAGATGTGGACTATAAGAATGGTAAGTTTATAATCCTCTATACATTTTGTTAAACTAACTTGTGAGCCTTCTTACTAAATTCAGCTATGCTTAAAATTTCACTTTTATCCAACACACCAAGGCCTTTGGACATTTTTGCTTTGTATGTGAAGGATATTCTAAGATACAGATTCTACAGTTTCCTGAAAATGAGGGGGGTGGAAGTGGGAGGAGTCCACATAAATGTCACTGTGCTTCCAAGTGATGTGCTGGAGCCATTTTCTACCAGACCATGAGCATCACTCCCCACCCCCCTCCAGCGTTCAGAGATGTCACATTGGTAGCTTGAAATCATTGACCACAGTGGGAGTATTAACACCACAGTAGTTGGCAAATGCTACAAATCAGTGTTTCCTCGTTGAGAGAGTTGACTGTCAAACATTTACAAGGAAACCACTTTTTTGAGGGTGAGTGGAAGGCAGGCCCTTTTAAAATGAGGCTTGGTGGTCCCTCCTTTCAGCGGTGGTGTGAGAGCAGAGTACGAACTGCAAACTGTGGCGGCCAGAATCCTGGCAGGACAGGCATTTAGAAAGTTTCTTCCCCTCTTTGACTGAGTACTAGTAGAAAGAAGTGCAGCCGAAACTGTAACCAAAGGAGGTATTACGCTTCCAGAAAAATCACAAGGAAAAGTATTGCAAGCAACAGTAGTAGCTGTTGGATCAGGCTCTAAAGGAAAGGGTAGAGAGATTCAACCAGTTAGTGTGAAAGTGGGAGATAAAGTTCTCCCAGAATATGGAGGCATCAAAGTAGTTCTAGACAACAAGGATGATTTCTTATTTGGAGATGGTGACATTCTTGGAAATATGTCGACTGAAATATGTCACTATTGAAATGGCATCACGTGAAGCTGCCCATTCCACTGAAGTTCTGAAATCTTTCATCATGTAAATAATGTTCACATTTCTCTGTGTAAAATAAACTAATGATATCCAAACTAATGACATCCAGTGTCTCTAAAATTTAGTTTCAATGTATTGATATAAACGTTTCCAAATAAACGTATATAAGTGAAAAACAAAAATGAGGCTTGGGTACTTTAAGAAATGATACGCAAATTAACTTTTGCACCTGTTAGGGAGTAACAGAGGCAGCACCACCCCTGCTCTAGGCAGCAGGTGAATGGAGGATGCAGAGAGCCTCTGACCGTGTTTGCTTTGCTTTCGGGGGACTATGGTATAATTTGAGCCCTGAGGACAAAAACACAGGTCCAAATAATCAGAAATGGCTTTTCTCATTATTCTGACCAGAAAGACCCTGCCTAAGGCTCTTTGGAAAGTAAACATGACAGGTAATGTCTTCTTCAGAAAAATATTTCTACATAAAAATCTTCATGGGGCTTCCCTGGTGGCGCAGTGGTTGAGAGTCCGCCTGCCGATGTAGGGGAGCGGGCTCGTGCCCCGGTCTGGGAAGATCCCACATGCCGTGGAGCGGCTGGGCCCGTGAGCCATGGCCGCTGAGCCTGCGCGTCCCGAGCCTGTGCTCCGCAACGGGAGAGGCCACGGCAGTGAGGGGCCCGCGTACTGCAAAAAAAAAAAAAAAAAATCCTCATGAATGGGCTAGATGTGTGCCATCCCATAGAACTTTCCGCAGTGATGGAAATGTCCTGTATCCATGCTGTCCAGCAAGGTAGCCACTACATGCAGCTTATTTAACCCTTGAAACGTGGCTGGTCTGAATTGAGACACGCTGTAAGGGTAAAATACACACTGGATTTCCAAGACTTAGAATGAAAAAAAGAATGTAAAATACCACATTAAAATGTTTATATTGATTACACGTGGAAATGACAATCTTTTGGATAGATTATTAAATATTACATACTATTATTAAAATTAATTTCACCTGTTTCTTTTTACTGTTTTAACGTGGCTACTAGAAAATTTTAAGTTTAAATGTAATATTTAAATTAATGCACACATCATATTTTTATTGGACACCACTGAGCTAGATCATGAAGTTCTGAGTCAGGTGCTGTGGAAGACAGAAGGGTATAGAGAATCAAAAAGGAGGGGCAAGGAAAAACAAAGCTAAATTGTGCACACCTCAGCAGACAGATTTTGTAATGCAACTTCCCCTTCCACAGGGAGTGTTAGAATGTTGGGAAAATGCATCATGAGTTGCCTGTATGTGGCCTAGGAGGAGAGGGAGACACACCCAAATATTTGAAACCATGAGCAGTACGTCTGAGTGTCAAGCATGACCTATATTCCCCTTAACCCTACTTCCTTTGGTGGATGGGATTAGGACATGGTTTGAGAAGTTCTACAGAATTCTGTGAGAAACTAGGCTCAAATTTTCAGTCCTGCTTCCAGTAGATGTGTCCTATTTCCAGCCCCAATCTGAGAGAAAACATTGTCGTGTTTGTTTGAGAATTTACGTCAGATCATCACCAACCTTGAAACCCAGAACCTCTCTTTTAGATGGGGAACCATAAGGCGTAGACTAAGGTGTAAGCACCCTCAGTAAATCAGGAGGGCTGAGGCCATATAGGACTCAGATTTCATTATTTTAATCTCAGGTCTTCCCTTTCTCAAGAAGATTTAAGAAACACAGCACAGTCATTCCAATACACTTGATGTCCAAGACCTATTTTTTGTTCTGTTTTTTAGAAGTAGCTTCTGAATCTGTCATCAAAAGCATCTCATGGAGGGCAAATGCTGCAGCCAGCAGAAAAAAGTTTAATTTCAACATATACAAAAAAGGAAAGATGGGGAAGGGAAATTTTTTTCCTACTGCATAGAAATCCAAACTTTCAAGCCTTCAGCCATAAAGGATGTGCACCTTAGTGAGACAAAAGTCATGTTCTAATCAGGAAACTTTGATCAAGTAGAAGTTAAATAACTTCCCACCTGCAAAACCGTGAAGAAGGAAGCACAACAGGAAGCCCTGAGCGGTAGCGAGGCTGGTACACAAATCCTGACTGTCTCTGCACGCGCCTTCTGGGACTTTAACATTCACCCAGAGAGTGGGAACTATAAAAATAGACGACATGTTTCTGAAGAAGTGAAAGACTTATTGCATAATGGTGGCAAACTCTGTCTGCTAGAACAGAACGACTCTGCATGCAAACAGAAAACTAAAAAATAGCTACCACTCTAGACAAATGTATTTTTGAAATATTCAGCCTCCAGAAAAATGTATGGCTGCATTAGCAGAGTGAAAGCCTCATCATCTGATACTGGGAAAATGGAGTCACCTTCCCTAGTCCACAAATCTGGCCCATAAATCTGGCTAATCCATGGTGACCCCTCCCGAACTGTAAGTCTCAGAATTATTTCTCTCCTCTTTCCTTCCTTTTCTCTGTAAGACTTGTACATCAATAGAAAGGAAATAATTTGTGAACAGAAAATATCGATTTTGGCGGAAGCCCTATAAGGCAGAGATCTACCGTTTCCTTCATTTTCATCGTGGGGAACGAGAGGAACGAGGGAAACATCCAGACGCAGACACAGCTGTCAGGTTGAAGAGGCATCTCCTCTGGTGTCTCCTTTGCTCTCTGCTCTCCCTTTTTCCGCGTCCCCTCCAGAGTTTCATGCCGACTGCATGAGTCTCTGCCCAACCCCTTCTTCCTTGATGGCTACCCATCTGCTGATTCACCGACCCTTACAACAAATATTTATTAAGCAACTAATATGTGCAAAGCCTGGATTAGATGCTTAGAGAGGGGGCTTTGGGGAGGGAGAGAGAGATGCAAAGACAATTAAGATATAATAACTTTCTTAAAGGAATTTAAAATCCAGGGGAGATAAATATGAAGATTGTAATAAAATACCGAGTATATCACGTGCTGTGATTGTGTGGCAGGAAACCTGAAAATGCCCTAGGATAGGGCTTGTCTCAGAGTGCCTGGAAGTCCCATGGGATGCAGGTGGAAGTCTAAATGCCCAATGAATTGAGAGGCCTTTTGGGAAAAAGTAAGGGGGAGAGAGATTAGAGGTGCATAAGATGGCTGCAAATTCAGTGCTTCCAGGTCAGAGTAATGAGACACACTCAGTGTAACAGGGCTGTCAGCTGCATCCCTGAGTCTTACAGGGTGAGGCCCAAGTGGACAGAATCCTTCTATCAATGACATGCCCATGGGGGTATCTATGGCCCACGGTTACATTGTGTCCTCGCTGATAGACCAACTTCATCTCCCTCTGGAGTTATTGTTTGAGCCTATACAGACATGGCACTGACCCACTGTTCTAAGCAGCTGGACACTCCAGCCAGGAGCTGGACCAAAGAAGATGTGTAAGAGGACAATATGAATCTGCCATTGTGATTGTCAGTAGCAATCTGGTGGCCTCAGAAGATAGTTCCTTTGAAAGGCTTCTCTTTGGCAGGCGTCAGCGATTGTGCCTTCATAGCATCACAGATAGCAGAACAGGAAGGGAGAAAATAAGAGACCCTGGAGGGCAAGGCTAATTGCAGATGAACAAAACTCAGGTGCCCCATGGAGCCTGTGTTCTTTACAACCTGAATGTTTATTGGGCATCACCCATGTGCCTAGCATTGGATTAGACCCTAGGGCCACAAGGACCAACCAGTCAGAGACTAGCCCCTGCCCCAAAGGGCTGATGGTCTGCTGGGGGCAAACAAGTATTAACTCATACTTGCATAAATGATTATTTCATTGGGTAAGTGCTCTGAAGGAAAAGCAACAAATTGGGAAAGTATAAAGAAGTTAGGGGCAAGGTCATCTGAGGGGTTATAAACGGTTCCTTGAGGCAAGGAGTAGTTGGGCAAAGGGAGTTGGATGGAGAAGTTCCTACAATTGCAGGCAGGGACAGGACTGGAAAAAAGTTGGTTGTGACTGGTGTTATGGCTCTGTTATTCTGCCAAGTCTGGGTACCCTGGAAAAACAGGGTACAAAACCTATAAAAAGGGACTGTGGGGACCCATGGGCCATTGACTTGCAACAGCTGAGAAGCCTTCTTAGAAAAGGTGGCCTTTTAGTTGAGCTTTGAAATATGAGTAGGGTTTTGACAGGTGGAGGATGGAGGCAAACGGCATTCCAGAAAAAGGAAGAAACAGTAAAAGCAAACACTAAGCATGAAGGAAAGAGATGAGCAATTGTATATCTATACCTATATCATATATATCTACACACACATCCCAATATCATGAGGTAGTTGTTATTTCTGTTTTGCAGATAAGAAATGCAAGGTCTAAAAGATACAAAGGTTGGAAAGACTTGCCCAAGGTCATCAGAGTCTTAGGTGATAGAGCCCACATTTAAACCCCCGTCTAAATCTGCCCCATGTTGCCTTCCTGAAAGCTCATGGCACATAATAAGCCCTCACTAAGTGGCTATCATTATAGATACAAATGTGACAGCAAAAATGATCACGTGATGCGCCGAAGGGCAGTTAGATGAAGAGGGGGGTAATGGGAATTGGGGTGGAATAGCAGGAGGAGTCGAGCTTTGAACGTCTGTTAATGTAGCCCATGTGCAGTAGGTATAAAATGATCAAACAGCAAAGTCTCAGCCAAATCCATTATCCCAGGATCCTGTAAGGCAGAACCTGCTGTTTCAGTGCCTCCTGGGGTTTGTCCAGAGTCAAGAACAAAAAACAAAAAAAAAAAAATAGGAGCAGATTATAGAGACATATTAATGGTAGTTGATGAATCCTCTGTAGTGGAGGCGGAAAGCCTGAATTTTAAGGACAGAGGTCTGAGAAACTGCAGACAGAAGAGTTTGAACACTGCCACCAAACTGGTGCATTTCAGCAAGGGGGTGACAAATCTCATGGCGACACAGGTAGGTTTCCAGAAGTGAACTGCAGACAATGATGAGCGGCAGGGAGCAATGACCATGTACGTAGAGGATGCTGGCTAAGGAGAGGTGGTAGTTAATGCCACAGTCGCATTTTAGAACACCCGAGGTCATGTTAGTAATATGCTTTGTTTCAATGGATGCTTGCCAATCTACGGTTCAGTAATTTCATTTAGAGGTCAGCCACAGTATTTGCTTAGAAATTTCTCAAAAATCCCTTTTGATAGTCACTCTGATTTTATGAACTCTTTCAGGTTTTTAAAGAAGGGATATCTAATCAACCAGTATGGTCTCAGTGCTCTTGTCCTGGTTAAAATGCTTTCGATATTTGCTTCTTAAGTGGGAGAGTTGGGGTGAGGTGAGGACAGGGCAGGGGACCTTCCTGTTTGGATAAGGCAGATAAACATCTTTTACAATAAGGAATTTGATATTTATTCCACAGTAGATAGAGTCATCAAAAGCATTTGAGTTGGGGCTATGACAATCAGCTCTGTATTTTAGGAGGAAAATCCCAATAGCAGTGTGAAGGATGGATTAGGCCTTTCATGCATTTTTTTTTTCATATACTTTATTTTATCAAAACGTAACTGCTCCCCTTTAATCAGTACGAGGGTGATATGTATTACAATGAGTATCTTAGTGCCTTATTCCTATTAGCTAATAAAAGTTAATGTAATTGAACTTCAGTTGAATTGAATAGTTCCTAGAAATGTAACGACAACCCTTCTAAACACTGGCTTTTTTTTTTTTTAACATTTTTATTGGAGTATGATTGCTTTACAATGGTGTGTTAGTTTCTGCTTTATAATAAAGTGAATCAGTTATACATGTACATATATCCCCATATCTCTTCCCTCTTGCGTCTCCCTCCCTCCCACCCTCCCTATCCCACCCTTCTAGCTGGTCACAAAGCACCGAGCTGATCTCCCTGTGCTATGCGACTGCTTCCCACTAGCTATCTATTTTACATTTGGTAGTGTATATATGTCTATATATACACTACCACTCTCTCACTTTGTCCCAGCTTACCCTTCCCCGTCCCCATGTCCTCAAGTCCATTCTGTAGTAGGTCTGCGTCTTTATTCCCATCTTGCCCCTAGGTTCTTCATGACCTTTTTTTTTTTGATTCCATATATATGTGTTAGCATATGTTATTTGTTTTTCTCTTTCCGACTTACTTCACTCTGTATGACAGACTCTAGGTCCATCGACCTCACTACAAATAACTCAATTTCGTTTATTTTATGGCTGAGTAATAAATATTCCATTGTATATATGTGTCACATCTTCTTTATCCATTTTTCTGTCGATGGACACTTAGGTTGCTTCCATGTCCTGCCTATTGTAAATAGATCTGTAATGAACATTGTGGTACATGACACTTTTCGAATTATGGTTTTCTCAGGGTATATGCCCAGTAGTGGGATTGCTGGGTCGTATGGTAGTTCTATTTTTAGTTTTTTAAGGAACCTCTGTACTGTTCTCCATAGTGGCTGTATCAATTTACTTTCCCACCAACAGTGTATGAGGGTTCCCTTTTCTCCACACCCTCTCCAGCACTGAGACAAAAGACCTGTATGCAGAAAATTATAAGACACTGATGAAAGAAATTAAAGATGATACAAATAGATGGAGAGATATACCATGTTCTCAGACTGGAAGAATCAACATTGTGAAAATGTCTATACTACCCAAAGCAATCTACAGATTCAGTGCAATCCCTATCAAACTACCACTGGCATTTTTCACAGAACTAGAACAAAAAATTTCACAATTTGTATGGAAACACAAAAGTCCCCGAATAGCCAAAGCAATCTTGAGAAAGAAAAACGGAGCTGGAGGAATCAGGCTCCCAGACTTCAAACTATACTACAAAGCTATAGTAATCAAGACAGTATGGTACTGGCACATAAACAGAAATATAGATCAATGGAACAGGATTGAAAGCCCAGAGATAAACCCATGCACATATGGCCACCTTATCTTTGATAAAGGAGGCAAGAATATACAATGGAGAAAAGACAACCTTTTCAATAAGTGGTGCTGGGAAAACTGGACAGCTACACGCAAAAGAATGAAATTAAAACACTCCCAACACCATATACAAAAATAAACTCAAAATGGATTAAAGACCTAAATGTAAGGCCAGACACTATCAAACTCTTAGAGGAAAACATAGGCAGAACACTCTATGACATAAATCACAGCAAGATCCTTTTTGACCCACCTCCTAGAGAAATGGAAATAAAACCAAAATAAACAAATGGGACATAATGAAACTTCAAAGCTTTTGCACAGCAAAGGAAACCATAAACAAGACCAAAAGACAACCCTCAGAATGGGAGAAAATATTTGCAAATGAAGCACCTGACAAAGGATTAGTCTCCAAAATTTACAAGCAGCTCATGCAGCTCAATATCAAGAAAACAAACAGCCCAATCCAAAAATGGGCAGAAGACCTATATAGACATTTCTCCAAAGAAGATATACAGATTGCCAACAAACACATGAAAGAATGCTCAACATCATTAATCATTAGAGAAATGCAAGTCAAAACTACAATGCGATATTATCTCACACCGGTCAGAATGGCCATCATCAAAAAACTGACTTTCTTATGAAGGGTATTTTAAGTTCTAGGAGAGGGGGCAGTAGAGCAAACATTTTGGAGAAGTACCACCAAGCATATCAGCCTTTGCCCTTGCCATCCAAGTTTTTTCCACCACTACAGGTCTCTCGGAAGTATTTGCTGCAGTGTGGGATAATGCACTCATTTGAATATTTACATTTGAAAATAACAGAAATAGATTTTTTCTAGAACTTTTTTTCTGCAGTAAATTTCTGGAAAACACAGCTTTTGCTGTGTTTAAATCAAATTGTTATGACTGTGCTTAAATGTGGCTCTCAGCTCTTCCACATTACACAGTTTTCCTCATTTCCTGGGACTGTGGTTACTGAGAATTGACATACTTTGGGCAAGAATCTGTATAACAGATCTGTCAGCAGAGGCTGAAAAATAAATTTCATTTCAGACTGCTCTGTGTTTAGATTGTTTGAATGAGTATTGGTTCTCTTATTTCTTACTTTCTGAAACCTGCTTACCACCTGCACCTTTTTCTTTTCCTTTTTTGGATATTCATTCATTCATTCATTCCCTCATTCATTCGTTTCCTTAACAAATATTGGTTGAGGTGTACTTGTGCTGAGTACTGCTCTGGGGATAGAGATAAGAAAGGTCCAGTTCTCGTCACTGAGAACAGTGTGGTTTACTGGGGGGAGATGATGTGATGGAGGTTGGAAGGGGCTCCAGAAGTTCAGAGGAGCCATGTCTAACACACATTGCAGAGTCAGGGAGCAGTTCTCAGAGGACCTGGCGCTTGAGCCGGGTCTTCTGGATGAGTAGATGCTAATAACATCGGGAAGAAGAAGGAATTCTAGCCAGAGGCAAAGAGGTGTGTTTCCTTTTGTCACTTTCAAACTCTTATTCCTACATCCATTCTCTTTACCTTTTTAAAATTAATCATCCAAAGTGGATAAAGATGGAGAGGAAAACCCTAGAAAGTAGCAAAAGAAAAATATTTTTGAAAATACTTTTATCCAATGTCAAAAATATGCAATTCTGTGTGTTCATAAAGAAGTAAGGAGGCCTCCCTGGTGGTGCAGTGGTTAAGAATCCGCCTGCCAGTGCAGGAGACACGGGTTCGAGCCATGGTCTGGGAAGATCCCACATGCCACGGAGCAACTAAGCCAGTGCGCCACAACTACTGAGCCTGTGCTCTAGAGCCCGCAAGCCACAACTACTGAAGCCTGTGCGCCTAGAGCCCGTGCTCCGCAACGAGAAGCCACCGCAATGAGAAGCCCATGCACGGCAAAGAAGAGTAGCCCCCACTCACCACAACTAGAGAAAGCCTGTGCACAACAACGAAGACCCAATGTAGTCAAAAAAAAAATTAAAAGTTAAAAAAAAAAAAAAGAGACACCAGCTAATGGGCATGGGTAATTATTTTTAAATGCTTAAAAAAAAAAAGACTGTTGTGTTGCTTTTCACCATCAGTTTATACTAAAAGATTCATAGCCCATATTGATTTTTCTTCCCCCAAAGACATCTCAGTTTTCAGCAAGCCTTTCGGCCTGCCTCTTCCCATACACTCTTCTCCTTTCTTTCTCTGCTATCTCTAGCCTGTGGCTACCTTCCAAGGCAGTTTGTTTCCTAAACATGTATACTTTTAAAGAAATTTTAGCGACGATATCTGGTTTGAGATACTTTATTGCTCATTTGTTCTTTGAGGTTGTGTTGAGATGTTCAGGGAGAAACAGGTAACATTAGGTATCTCCGTATATGGATAGACTTGAACCTGCGCATTGAAGATGAACTAACAGGGCCAAAGTTTCAGCTAGAATTAGGGAGAAAAGCAGGGGAATTAGGGGATCTTCTTAGAGTAGCCACAGCAAAAGCACCAAGATACAAAGGTTGTCTTCCATACAGTCTCACTTCCTTATTTGGTGCCGTTCCGTCTCTCTGGGTTGGGCATCCTTGTTCCCCAACCCTAAAGATCTATTTTAGGGAATTAATTTTGTTTCCTGACATGTCAGGTTGGAAATCATTCCTGATAGGGTTGTAGTGAAACAAACAAAGAAACAAACCATAATAACAATAAAAAAAACCAAAACAATAGCCACCAAAAAAAAGTCTCCTAAAGGTGTTTACAGTGTGATTCACTTATTCCCTTAACAAACGGTGGCTGGGAGCCTACGTGTGCCAGACACAGTGTTAATGAATGGAGATGAAACGATGAATATTCAGAATGCAGTATGTTAAATGCTAAGATAGATGTATGCACGAGGTGCTTGAAAGCTCAGAAAAAATCAAGCATAGTGGGCTAAGCTCTGCATGCATGATTTCAGTGCCTTCTCACTACAGTCTCGAGAGGTACATACTTTCATTACGCCCATCATGCACATGAGGAAATGGAGGTTAGGAAGGATACATAATTTACCCAAGGTCGCACGGTGAGTACGTGGAAGAACCTGGACTTGACTGACTCCAACCCCGTGCATCATGTTTTAGCCAGGCTGCTTCCCAGAAGAAGACACGCTCAGACTCAGTTTAGAAAGAAAAGGATTAAAAGCATCCCAGGCAAAGAGAACACGTTCAAGGGTTCAGAGGCAAGAGTCATGGCGTGTGCAAGGAATCCCATGTGGATCATTGTGGCTGGGAGTGATCTAGTTAAAAGAGCACTGGGCCAAGGGCAAACCTGGGGAATCCCAACATTTTTAGGTGAAAGGGGGAGAAACCTGAGAAGGAGTAAACCATAAGAAAAGAATGCCACTGAAGCCAAAGAATAAGAAACCTTCATGCAGGAAGGAGAGATGCAGAAGAATGAACGAAAATGAAGAACGAAAGCCCCAGGGAGTGAAGGGTGGGATTTCGGGCACCTGAATCCCAGGGGATGGGAGAGATGATTTAGAGGCCGTTCCTTAAATACATAAACGAAAATATACTGCATAGGTGGTCACCTATCTCCTCCCCCGTTGACCACTGACAAGGCCTGCTGATGGGTGGACCGATGGATGGAATCACAAAATTTTAGAGAACAACCATGAGATGATTTAATTTGATCATCTAGTTTTCCACAAGAGGAAATGGAGACTCAGAACTCTGCAGTGATTTTTTTTCCTGACATCGCATAGCTAATTAGGGATAGAGCTGTGATTAGAATTCAGATCATCTGACTCTCTATCTCAAAGGGAAATTTTTCAGACATGTATTCTTTGCAAAGGACGTGAATAGACAATCCACAAACGGCCAACAAACATGAAAAAATTTGTTCAGCTTCACTTGTAATCAAAGAATCCTCAACAGTACAGGGAAGCAGGCACACTCACATATTGCTGGTAGAAATCTAGATTGTAATAATTTTGGGGGGAAGCTATTCTGGCAATATGGAAGGGGCCATATAGTGCAGTGATCAAGAATATTGGGCTCAAAATCAGACAGACTTGGGCCCAAACACCAGGTCTGCCAACCACTGTCATGTAGTAACCATTTTCTGGGCACAGGCCTCAGTTTCTTCTGAAAAAAAATGTGGATATTAATAGTACTTATCTCATGAATTTGTTGTGAGGATTAAATGAGAATATGTTGATAGCACACTCCCCAGCATATGGAGTCCAAAAGAATGTATATTCGTGATCCTTATAACAAGGAGTTCTACAAATATATCCCTTGGATCAGCAATTTCATAGCCAGGCATTTATCTTACAAAAATAATCAGAACTGGGCATTAAGATTTATGTACATGGATATTCATCACAACATCATTTATAATAGTGAAAAATTGGAAACACAAATGTCCAACAATAGAGTGGGTAAATTAATGATGGTTCATGTGGTTGACGGAATACCACGAGGCCATTAAGTATCAGACTGCAAAAGAACACTTCATCACTGGAGGGAACATCCATACTAAGTGACAAAAGCAGGTTACACAACAATGTATACGCATAACACCGACTGTGTATAAACCAGACGCACGTATGTGCATTCTATACATATAGAAAGTACTGGATGGCAAATCGGTGAGAAAGGAAGGATCTCCACCCCCATAAATCCATGCTGGTCATACAAGTGCATGTCTGTGTGAGACGCCTGTCCCCCAAATTGAGGAAAATCTAGTTTTAGTGGATTGTGTTGTAAACTCTGTAACAAGACTAAGATAAAAGAAAAAATGAAAATAAGTTCCTTTTGCTGATACTATCAAAATGACATAAATATTTGAATTTAACGAGCCATTCTCAACCTTCCAGATTTGAAAAGGCTTGGAAGGAAATTATATTTTACAGTTGTAAACTGATTTCAGCATGCTGGGATGTCCACATTTAACTTCTATTAATGTTTTTCAATGCCAGCATGAAAACATATACCTTAGACAATCTTCCTCAGTGCTATTTCTTACAGGGAGGTAATTAGACTAAATAAAATAAAGTAGTAAACAAAACAGGCAAACCCTCTCTGGACAAACACTGAAAAAGGATGTTAGAGTTGATTTGTTTACTACTTTCTTCTATCGATAAATCCTAGGAAACCTACAGAGGAATTACAGTACACATGAGAACAGTAAAGAACCCAAAGGAATGAGCGATCTTTTTTCCTACACCTATGATTCCAAGTGGTTCACTGTAATAAACTTTGAAAAGACTATAGTACGCATTCTTAGCTGTAAAGCACTTATCTGCTCCTTCTAGTTGCACGTTATTTGTGGAAGGTTTGGAACATACACACAAAATAGGTTCTACAAATACAAAGACTCCATCATTATTGGTTTTGTGCTTTAATTTATAATGGAATTAAGTTATAAATGTGCTTCTAATAATGTACTCTTGGGCAAGTCACGTAGCCCATCGAATCCTCCATAACCTCATTTGTAAATAGTTATAGGATTGAACAGAATGATTTCTAAGATTCCCTCTAGCTCTGAAATTATACAGCAAGCTATTAACTTATAAATTAAAAAAATTGTCAATCTTTTAGGTCAGAGGTTGGCAAACTACAGCCCATGGGTCCAATCTGGTAGGCTGCCTACTTTTTAAAATAAAGTTTTACTGGAACACAGCCACACCTGTTCATTTACACATTGTCTATGCTTGCTCTTGTGCTACAGCGGCAGAGGTGAGTAGTTGCAGCAGAGACCACAGGGCTCACAAAGCCTAAGATATTTACCACTGGCCCTTTACAGAAAGTTTGCCAATCCCTCTCTTGGGTTCAGTTTACAGATCTTATTATTCTTTATATAAAGTTAGCAAATCTTGACAATCACTTTTAAGGAGGCTTTTATAAATTCAGTTAAAACGCCATCAAACATTTTTAACTACAGGTATACGCTTGATGTATTAGAGTTCCTTTAATGTAACTCAGGTGTCTATCTTAACAACTTTCCAAGTGTTTGTATTATTCTTGTAAATCTAGTAAACCATGTTGAATCTTGTAAATATAACCATATATTCATATTATTTTTATATAACTTATAACCATTACTATAATCCTACAACTATTACATTCCCTTGAATGTTTCAATACTTTGTATAAATGTGGAAAAGTTTCAGTGAGAAGTCAGACGCCTAAATCAATTATAATTTCTATTTAAGATAATAAGACTGACCTATTTAACCAAGAGGTTAAATTCTCTTAAAAATTAACAGATACGAACAGATTCCTTCTTGAAATAAAATATAAATATTAAAGGTTGGATCCTCTTAACATGTTTCTATGCTTAATTCTAAATCATCTCAGAGTTAAAATATGGCAACCCATTAAGGAAATAATTATATCGTCATTATAAATAGTTTGGGGGCCTCCCTTCTCAATGATGGACATTGCAGTAATAGCAGTGGAGATAACGGACTGGACATTTCTTGGCAACAGCGATGGGACTTGCTGAGCTCCATTTATGAGCCATGACAAGGGCACCATACATTACAGTAGGGGTGGTCACAACAGTCTATATTAGTTTGCTACGGCTGCCATAACCAAATACCACAAACTGGGTGACTTGAACAATAGAAATTAATTGTCTCTCAGTTTTAGAGGCTAGAAATCCAAAATCAAGGTGTCAGCAGGCAGGGTTGGCTCCTTCTGAGGGCTGTAACGAAAGGATCTGTTCCAGGACTGTCCTCTGGCTTCTGGTGGTTGCTGGAAATCTTTGTTATTCCTTGGCTTGCGGAAGCATAACCCTGATCTCTGTCTTCAGCTTCGTATGACATTCTCCATGTGTGTATGTATGTCTTTGTGTTCAAATTTTTCCTTTTCTATAAGGACTTCAGTCATATTGCATTAGTGCCCACTCTAATGACCTCATCTTAAGTTAACCAACTATATCTGCGACAACCCTATTTCCAAATAAGGTCACATTCTGAGGTAGTGAGGGTTAGGACATCAACATATGAATTTTGTGGGGGACACAATTCAATCCACAGACAGAGTCCATGTCCATAGGCTTGACAGCAGAGACTGGAAGGCTAAAACTCTCTTTCCTGAATTCTCTTGACATTGGGATGGTGGCTCTAACGTAGGTTCAGTACTCAAGTAAAATTTGGAAGACAAAAATGGGGCAGAGGTCCTGCTTCTGCTGTTTCTTCTGGAAAGCATGGGCATGGAGGCATTTTGTTTTTCTGTGAGAGTTTTCAGCGGACCCCGATGGTTTGGAGCTGTGTCTAATGAAAGATTCTTGACTGTGGTCACTCCCTGAATATGGTAGCCTTCCAGACCATGGCCATAACAGATGAGTCTGAAGGAAGCAATCCACACTGTATTAAGGTGACTGATCCATTTACCAAGTAAGCTGTAGGGCAGTCAGTTTTCAGTGGGAGAGAGAGAGAGCAAGAGAAAATCCTCAAGCTGATCCGAAGCAGGCAGTTCTGCAATTTGGTTCTTACGATCCAGAGTATCTAATGGTGGGTACAGCATCTATGACAGGTCAGAGTGCTCTCTGGAGCCTGTGATGAGCCCCAGTGGGAGGGTCCCAGCATAGGATTTTGATATTTTGAAACTAAAGCCGCATCTTCTTTGCAAAGAACCATTAAGAAACAGCTCTCGGTTTGCTGAATGCTTGACAATGGAAAACCAAGTGACCTTGTGACCTGTCTTCCCATCATGAAGTGGGTGCTGCATGGATCCACTCACCCACAAAGCTGGCGGAAGTGGACGTGGTCTATGGGATACTGAGCCTGTGCAGGTTCAGATGGTCCAAGGAGCTCGAGTGCTTCGCTCACACTCCCACAGCGCCTGTTCTTGTTGCTTGTCTCCTTCAGTCCACACATAAACCCTCATGAGGAGTTCCCTACGAAAAGACTTTTTTAAAGGTAAAGAGAGAAAAAACCTGAACCTGGCTCATGGATGGTTCCGGCTAACATGGATGGTTCCGGCTAACATGGATGGTTCCGGCTAAGGGACTGTACCAGCATTACAGGCTCAGAGGTGGGGAACGGCAATCTTCCCAGTGGTTAGAACTTTAAATGATTCAGCCGGTTGTTCAGTTTGTACAGAAAGAGAGATGATCAAAAGCATGGGTTTGTTTAGGGACTTGGAAATAAAAAGAGGTGACTGGTGACATGGTGGTCTGGGGAATAGGGATGTGTATAGCCCTCCTGGAATAAACCCAGAGTGTGATGCGTCCCACAGGTTTGCTTGCCAAAGGGCAGCACGGCATTTGGGAGGGAGGCATGAACCCAAATGATAAGGCAGATAAGATGCCTTGTTCAGTGCCTGTGAGTCAGCTGCTTCCTCAACCACCCCAGACTGCCCAGAAAGCAGCCAAAAAGCAAGGATGGGGGTCACACCTGGGCTCAGTCATAGGGGTTTCCGTGTATCAAGGCACATCCGGATACCTCCCACCGCTGAGGGCCACCTTACCAACAGCGGACTAACGCTGAGCCCCTGGTGACACATCACACCGCCTGGCAGCAGGTTTCATATAACTGACCTCCTCCATCATGGAGGGGGCGACAATTTGTCCTCACTGGACTATTTCGGTTTGGACTCGCCTTCTCTGCCTGCCATGCTTCTGCCAGCAATGCCATTTATGGACGCAACAAATGCATTATTCATTCTCACAATATTCCACACAACATTACTTCTGACCAAGAAACAAACATTACTGCCAGAAAAAAGCAGGTGGCTGACCTCCATGGGACTCGCTGACCTACCTATGTGCCCATCACTCAGAAGGCTGCCATGCAGAGAGTAACGGCCAGGGGACACAGCTGAGCCACACCTCGTGAGGTGCTTTCCTTCTCGGTGTGACATACGCTCCAAAACAGGTGCTCTTAGGTGGTGCTGATGCTCCCACGGGCGGGTCTCACAGATCTGGAAACCAAGGGGTGGAAAAGAGAACGGCACCTCTCCTTATTAAACCTGGTGCTATGTAAAAGCTTTTATTTGCCTCACTGTGACTTGGAGTTATCGTGGAATTGGAGGTTTGTGGACTCCTCCATCGGGGAACACACGGTTTCACTGGACTGGAAGTTGAGGCTCCCACCTGGTCATCATTGGGCTCCTGACTATGAGGGAAAATGAAGGTCGCTGCTACACAGTGAGAGCCAGTAGATGCTCTGGAGCGCCTCCTAGGACTTCCACAC
Organism: Delphinus delphis; assembly: GCF_949987515.2. NCBI lineage: Eukaryota > Metazoa > Chordata > Mammalia > Artiodactyla > Delphinidae > Delphinus > Delphinus delphis. Next base: position 14,689,656 of record NC_082684.1, on the reverse strand, counting down.
CCAGGGGCAAAGGTTAGAGCAGACGTCAGCAACCCTAGAACTCAGACACCTGGGAAAGGAAGGTTTAGATCATGCCACTGGGCAAAGATGCTGGCCCACTGAGCAAACCTACTGGGAGCAGAGACGCCATGGAGCAGGTAGCAGAGGAAGGAAACTGTGACTGCCAGCTCTGGACTTGTGAACCCTAGCGAAACAGAGGATCCTAGTAGGGATCATAGTTTTTTCTTGCTCTTTATGTATCATTTACAAACATTAACCACTTTCATTTTTTTCCCCTCCCCTTTGTCCCTAATGTTTTATAAAGGGTCTGGGGGGCATGATTAACTTTACAGTTCAGCCCATAGGTTGTGGAACATCAAACCTGAATTGTGACTGGGCTTAAGAGAAAATGAACATTCCCCACATAGATACAGGGAAGGTTGGTCTCCCTTTGTGGGGAGGGCAAGTGCATTTGTATGTTAGGGAGGATCTGTTGTTATTGCTATAATTTGTTTTTTGTTTCTTTGTTTTTTTTTTGCTGTTGTTGTTTTGGGCCCCACTGTGCGGCTTGTGGGATCTTAGTTCCCCGACCTGGGATTGAACCCAGGCCCCCGGCAGGGAGAGCCGAGAGTCCTAACCACTGGGCCTCCAGGTAATTCCCGTTATTGCTATAATTTGGAAGCTGAAGTTTGGGAAGAGCAGTGGACAAGGTTCCGACCTCCTTTTCACGTGCCTTCCTCGACGGCAGACGTGGTGGGAACGCCACAGTTTTCAGACATCCTTGAAGCAAAGTTCTGGATATAATTTAGGTTCTCACGGCACACTGGCACCATCCCAGGTTCACTTCTGGGTTGGGCTGTTCCTGCCAACAAGCACGCTCAAGAAGCCACTGAGGCGAACAAGGTAACACTGGTGCCAATACTAGCCTGCTAGGTGTCTGGACTTTTCTCCTTGTACGCTCCCCTCCTTAGTCAAAATGTCTGTTTTATGTCCTGTCAGAATCCTGTCTATCTGTGGTTAGTCTAATCTAATAAACTAATTTAGCCTAAGTTAATTGGTGACAGTGGAAACAATGTTTTAATACAGATGATAATCATGGTGAGCACAGCACTGCTCACGAACATCATTCACTGAGCGTTGATTGCGTGCCAAGTGCTTTACAAGAATTATGTCGTTTAATCCTTTAAAATTGCCAAACTTAATGAACTAAGTGCTATTATCTCCATTTTACAGATGAGGAAACTGAGGCCTAGAGAGGTTAAAAAAACTTGATTAATATCACATAGCTGACATGTATACACTGAGGTGTATAAAATTGATGACTAATAAGAACCTGCTGTATAAAAAAATAAATTAAAAAAAACCAAAACATCACATAGCTAGTAAGCGTTAGAACCAGGATTTGAATCCCAGTCTGAGTTCAGTGTAGTAGTCTCCTAACTACTACACTACATTGCCTCTTCAAATCCCACGGAATGATCTGAGAATATTAGGTGACCTTGCAGCTGGATGGGAACAAATATTTTGAGATTTCAAGATGGGGGAATCTTCCAGCAACAGATGCATTTATATTTTCCCGAGATCGGGAGATCTAAACTTAAGACATTAAGAACTAATATCTTAACTAATTAAGCACTAAACAAGAACACTTTGTGGTAACATAGTCATTTCTGTAGTAACAAGTAAGCATTTTGGTTTATTTCATCGTATAATGAAAGTGGGAAACATGAATATTTAAAGAAGGAAAAAGGTACATGGGTATATGAGCAAAAATAGAGAAATCTGGAAAAGTAGAGAAAGGTTATTCTTATGATAAAATATTTCATTAAAGAGCCCATATTATGATAAGCCTCTAAAGGATTAAAGTAGTACAGATAAAGCGGTAAATCAAGTTTAACGCAGGATTAAATAAGAGGCTGGTAGCCAGTAATAAGGATAAGATGCTCAAAGCTTAAGGTCACTGATTATTTGGAAAAGAGGAAAGGTGAGCATGCAAAATGGATCCTGTGTTTGATAAGTATTAGGTTCCTAAGAAACAATAACCATAAATGATAAGGTAGAAACCTTGTAATAATGGAAACTAACTGCAATGGCTATGTGGAGATCATTTTCACGTTAGGAAATTATGCAGAAAATCTAGTAAGGTTCTCGACATTCATGTATTCTTAATAAAGTAGGGCATGCAGTAACTCTCTAAAACGGTCAATGAATTCTAAGGAGGGAAGGCTGGGCTAACTCATGGGTATAACCAAACCTCTACCTACCTAGAGAGAACAACCAACCAGTTAGAGAGCTGAAATGGTCAGTTCTATTTGCCATGTCAGGCACGTGTGGATCCGTACCAATATCTTGCAATCAAACTGGTCTAAGCTCATACTGATAAATAACTTCTGTGAAAAGAACTTCAGGGTAATGAATGAAGAATCAGACACTAGGAAAATTACCAAAGAAAAATTAATGTTTGCAAATGCTAATATTTTATTATAAAATATATTGTTGTTTCCACCATTCTAACATTTAAACTACCGAATCGGAAGCACATTCGGCAATTTGCCTTACGCACAAAAAAGTTGTTACTATACATAGTTTTGTACATTCTTTTTTTTCCCCTCCAATTAGTGCTAAACATAAAACTATTATTTTCAGATCCTTGATTTAGCTTTCCGAATGCAAAAATAAAGGTTCTGTTTTGATACTGGGGGAAAAAGATACAAACACACATATTCATATATAAATATAAATAATATGATCATTTGCCCAATTACATTTTCAACCGAAAAAGTATGTGAAAGAAGCTTTCTGAGAGATTAAATATTCTGGCAAAATGAAGAATAAAGAGGTTCCAAGTGAATGCTCCTTTAGAGTGGGAAAAGGTTAGCTGTGAACATGCTTGTGAAATACGCTGAGGAGGATCCTCATTCTGAGATTATGGTCGTTCTTGCCTCCAGCTTCAAGTGTTGCTCAATCAGCAAGGTGCTCAATTCACAGTGATTGCTGCGCATTTGCTTGTTGATCAAGAAAATGCATAATCTCAGCCTAGACACATTTACCATAGAAATGAATATAAGAAATAGGATTTTGATTTAAATTTTCCAGTTGCAGCAGATCGAAAAAAATATATGCAGGAGAAGATTCCATTTGAAAAGCTCTGATTCAAATAAATCCAAAGAGAACGCATCTCTATGTACCTAATGCAGTCTTCGCATTACATAGCAAGCTTTTCTCGCTCAGATCCCTTGTCCATTTGATTAAACTCACGAACACGTGACTGACTCCGCCTCTGTTAAAAATAGTCTCAAGCCAGGGCTTCCCTGGTGGCGCAGTGGTTGAGAGTCCGCCTGCCGATGCAGGGGACACGGGTTCGTGCCCTGGTCCGGGAAGATTCCCCATGCCGCGGAGCGGCTGAGCTTGCGCTAGAGGCCACAACAGTGAGAGGCCCACGTACCGCAAAAAAAAAAAAAAAAAAAAAAAAAAAAGCCTCTCAGGCCAGAGAATGAGTGAGATCGTGTGGCTTTGTCTTTGTGACTGGGTCGTTTAACAGAGCATTCATAACACAGAATACTAGCTAGGGGCGTATACGTTTAAATTTAACACCCCACAACTGAATTCTCCAAACGCAGCTCACTGAGGGATTTAGAAGAATGCAAATTCAAGTCCAGAATCCAGACTACCCTTCCAGGCAGGGACAAATCAGTTTAAAATGGCCCTCGTGAAACATGATACTTATTTGCAGAGTTGTTTTTAAATGGCTGATTTGGAAGCCGCTGTTTTCTGCATATTCTCTTTCCAAGATTAAAGATCCTTCAGGTGAAACACTTGAGAGAAAAGCACGGGACGCTAGGCCGTGTGTGTACGTGTTTCTTGCGTAGCTGGGGAAAAAAGGTGCGATGAGATTCCAAAGCCGAACAGTTCATTCAGCCTAGACCTGGCCCGGACGACCAACTCCGTCCCCACGAGACAGACTGTAAAGTCTCCAGGCCGTTGGCTGGCTCAGGCGGCGGGGGACCGAGTCGGGACCAACGACCTTGCGCCCCGGCCACGGTTGCAGACAGCTCGGGTCCCCCTGGGCTCCGGGCGAGCGCCTGGTCCCCTCTAGGCCGGAGCTGGAGCAGCGGAGGTGGATGGGCGCCTCCCGGCCGCCCACGCTGGGCCCGGAACCCTGGTTTCCCTCCGGCGCCGACGGCGTCGGGCGCGGCAGACGCGCTACCATGGCAACGGCGGCCCGCCTCCCCCCGCTTCCCGGCGCCACCGCGCCAAGCCGGGCGGGATGGGGCGGGGCGGGTGTTGCTAGGACACCGCCGGCGGGCGTCAGCCTCCGCGGCGTGGGCTCTCGGCTTCCACCCTTCACCTACTTCAACCCTGCCGAGAGGGCTGTAGGGGAGGGTCGGAGAGGAGGTCGAGGAGCCACGTGGTGGCCGAGGATGTCAGGGCCTTTCTCCTTTGAGGCCTAACCTTCTGGCCGGCACGACGTCCTCTTTCCCTTTGCCTTGCAAGTAGTCCTGTGCCCTGGGAGGAAAAGTGAATGAAAACACTTGGGCGTTGCCTCTGCCCAAGCTGGCTCTATAAGGATAGTGATGTCCCCGGACTCCACTGAAGACGCTGTATCCGCTGTTCTTCCCCTTCCGAAAGGAACCATTTCTTGAGCTTTACTAGGACAAGGAGCAACGCTAAGCACTTTGCCTACATTAATTCTCTTTCAGTTCTGTGAAGTAGGAGCTAGTTAACTCCATTAGAACACGAACAAAATGTGGCCAAGGTCATAGAGCTGGTTGGGTGGAGGCAGGATTTGAGGTCCTGTCTTAACTTCAAGGTCCCTGCTTTTTCATAATGCTTAAGTGTTCTCCCTCAGCTGCCTCTTGGCTAGCACATTATCCTTTGCTATCCAAACACCACACCACCTGGGACACACTGTCTGGAAATGGTCTGACAGGGAGATTAAAAAATTGAAATCAGGGTTGTCCAAAAAACCTGGGGCATGTGTTTTACATTGATGTATCACTGATAATTTACAGATGTTCCCGTCTGTAATATACTAATGCAATCGCCACTTAGCATCCTCAGATTCTTACTAAGGGAAGAGAGTCTAAACCAAAGAATTTGCCAAAACCCAGATCAACTCCTGGTAGGTATCCCATGCCGGGCTACATACGGTGGGAGATTAAAAGATTTTTCTTTTCCCCTAATTAGTGTCTATCCACAAAGAGTTTATGTGCTACTAGGGAACTGTCTTGTCAAGGATTTCTTTGCAAGTAATTTATTAAGGACATGCTTCCAGGAGAAACTTGTAAGGGAAACAGAATAGGGCAGGAGAAGAAGACAAGGCAGCAATTTAAGGTCAAGTTCCAGCCTCAGCTTGATCCAAAGGCAGCTCTGGAGCACAAGTTACAGTGAGTTGATCCCACTCTGAGGCAAGGGACCTGGATTTTTATACCCCTGCACTAATCAGTCACCGGCTCCAGGCCTTCCTGGAGGGAGTGGGGGACATAACACCCAGCACTTCTGATTCCAGAGTGAGCCTGGGTGAAGTGGATCTGGTCGATTAAGGTAGTTCTCTGAAGGTTGGAGGTGTGAGCCATTAGGAGAGAAGCACCCAGTAGCTGGGGGATGTGTACAGTGAACCAGTCAAAGGTCTCTGAAGGGATGTGGTAGAGCACCAGAAGCATCCACTACAGTCCACTCCTTGCAACACTCAGATTCACATGTTCTCACATGAAGTCTCCATCTTGTCATAGCTTATTCAAGATTCTAATTGGTCACAAATCTAGTGGGACAAACCACAGCCCTTGCTGCTGCAACTGGTCCCAAGATTATAACTAACATCCATCATCTCTCTTCTCTACCATCCATTCTAGACTCCTCTCATCCTCAACTAGCCCTTCTACCGATCTAGGGGTCTGCCTGGTGGAGTGTCCCAAATCTTCATCCTTGAGGGATCTGAGCTCCTTGCTACCAGGTCTTTATCAGGCAGTGGTTGCCACGACTGCCTATTTTCAGTTAAAACTTGGCAAGAGAGACTCCAGTGAATCAGCTGAGTGCCAAACACATTCCTCCCCCATTATGTAACAGCAGCCCTGCATTCTTATGATGATTGGGGTCAGTTACCTCCGCCAGTATGATCATAGCTTTCTTTGCTCACATGGAGTCCAAAACAATAGGACTACAGCAGTAGCTTTAGGTTTAGTGTGAAGTATTCTCCCTCTGGGAACTAGAACCTCTAGAACCAATGCCCTAGAGTTGTGAGGACAGGAAGCATGCATTCCCCAAGCAGGTCACTGAGAGTGGCAGTGAGCCAGGCTACTCCTCTTTCCACCCCTTGGTTCCCAGACCCATATATTCAACTCACTGGAGACAACACAACATAATGGCTTTTGGTTTAAGGCACACGCTGCATCCTGAAGGATGGTGCCCCAACCTCACAGGGTATCATTTCTAAGTTAGTGCCTTCCTCTGCCTTCAGAAGGTGGTTACAATATATTATGCTAGAATGGCGTGGTATGTTGTGGGATCCGTGGATCCCCTAGTCATTTGCCCGTTACCGTACCTCTTTGGGACAAAAAATGTTTTGTGAGATTCTGTGTCCATAAATCAGACATTCTGAGACCTCAAATAGTGGATCTTATCAAAGCACTGCAGTCAGGAAAGGCAAATTCATACAATGAATTTGTACCAATCAGTCAGAACAAAATGCTGCCATTGCTAGGGTAAAAGGGGTCCTACGTAATTAACTTGCCATCAAGGCTCTGGTTGGTCTCTTCAAGGAATGGACCTATAGTGGGGACTCAAAGTCAACCTCTGACAGGTCAGACATTCAGCAGTGGCAACAGCTAGATCAGCTGTAGTGAGAATGAGCCCCAGGCTTTTGGACGGATGCGTAGCCTCCAGTTTTGTTACTGTAACTACAGTAACAAAAATGAGCCTTTAGGACTAGAACTGAGGTAGTTAACAACAAATGCTGGCTGACATCTATTGATGAGTTATCCTGCCCACCAGTTTGCTTAATGCCTCTTCTGCAGTCAGCGCTCCCTGGTGGGCATCAGCGTACAACACAAAGGTCTTCACTCCCATGGGTCCTCTTTCCTCAAACCTCCTTGTCCCCCATCTTCCAGTTGTGTGCCTTCCAGTTCCGTGACCAGCCTGTGGAGTTAGTGTCCATTGCCCATAAGTCTATCTGTATCTTTACCTTGGGCCACCTCCCTCTCCACACAAATTGCATCACCAGGTGCAATGCCCAAAGCTCTGCCTATTACAATGATTTAGCTTCACTAGTCTCTTCAGAGCCACCTCTGGGGGGGGCTATAGTGCAGCTGTCCATTTTCAGTTTGTGCCAGTATACTGAGTCAACCCATCTGTGAACCAAACTTGGGATCTTTCCTCTATCAGCTGGTCATGGGGGATACCCCATGAGGCCATAGGTGTGAGCTGATGAAGATGTCTTGGTTGGTGGATAACATAGAGTCTGGGTCCCTACTTTGTGCAATTTACTCATGTGTTCTGGACCTGCTCAAGCCCAATTCCACCCAATTACCTAGTCCTTATAGTTGTTATTTCCTCTATTTCTCAAAAGCTAGAGATGTTGCACAAGCCAATGCAGCTCCTCTTAGCTGTATGCCATCACAGCTCACCAAGAGTGAAAGTCTTAGTAACTTTAACGATACAAAGATATAGAATGCCACAATTAACGCTTGCTACATAAAAAATATTCTGCTTTCCTCTTTTTTTTAAATAAAGGTGCTTTTGTCCTTTTTTTTTTTTTTTTTTTTTTTGCGATACGCGGGCCTCTCACTGTTGTGGCATCTCCCGTTGCGGAGCACAGGCTCCGGACGCGCAGGCTCAGAGGCCATGGCTCATGGGCCCAGCCGCTCCGCGGCATGTGGGATCTTCCCGGCCCGAGGCACGAACCCGTGTCCCCTGCATCGGCAGGCGGACTCTCAACCACTGCACCACCAGGGAAGCCCGTTGTCCATTTTTTTAAAAAAAGGTTTATTCATTATTTATTTATTTAATTTATTTTTGGCTGTGTTGGGTCTTAGTTGTGGCAGGCGGGCTTCTCTCTAGTTGTGGTGTGCGGGTTTCCTCTTCTCTAGTCGTGGCACGCAGGCTCCAGGGCGTGTGGGCTCTGTAGTTGTGGTGTGCAGGCTCTCTCTTTGAGGCGCGCGAGCTCAGTAGATGTGGGGCGCAGGTTTAGTTGCCCTGTGGCATGTGGCATCTTAGTTCCCTGACCAGGGATCTAACCCACATCCCCTGCGTTGTAAGGTGGATTCCTTACCGCTGGACCACGAGGGAAGTCCCTACTCTGCTCTCTTGATGCTTCATCAAAAACTACTACTTAGAGGTTTGTTTGTATCAATATGTATGTCCTTAAATGTAAGTAAAATTACATCAATTATTATATGCAATTTTCTTTTGTATAAAATAAAGATATGCTGATTTTCTAACAAACACAGGAAAAAAAAAATACAGAATGCCACCTACCACCAGAGATGAGACCTCCCTTTTCATCTTGCTGGTGAATGAGCTGCATCCAGAATCCCGTTCTTAAGGTCAGCTTCCTGGGACGACGTATGGCAGCATCTGTTTTAGGCAGGTTCCCCAGATGCAGACCCTGAGGAAAGGGTTTTTGTGTAAATAATTTATTAAGCAAGTTGCCTCAAGAGAAATTAGAGAGGGAGTAGGAAGAGCAGAATAGGGAACAAAAATTAGCCAGGTAAGGTTGTGATTTCAAGTAAAGTTCCAGACTCAACTTGAACCCCTGAGGAGCTTTTGAGAATAAATTGCCCAGTAGAGTAAGGGAGCTAGGTGTTAATACTTCTGCACCAGTCAGTCATTAGCCACAGGCCAAAATGGGGATTTGTAATTTTCCAGGCTGTTTTGGTTCTGGAAGCATCTGAATGAAGTGGTTCCAGGGGATCCAGGGTAGTGCTCTGAAGAAAGTTATAGATATGAACTCTTTGGAGCAGAGCCTGTAGAAACTGGGGGATGGGCGCACTGAACCAATAATGGGAGCTTACAGGGATTTAGACGGAGAGCCACGATTGCTAAAGGAGCTAAGATTCACATATGGGAAACTGACGTAGCGCTTCCCGTTGCTGACAAGATGGTAAACTAAGCTGAGCTTCTACCTTCTCCCAGAATCTGACTCTGAAGAAACTGGTAGGGAGACACAGAGAGGTTGGGTCCCCATGTGTGTTGCTGGGGGGGCACAGCGCATGGACGTTCAGAGCATCACAGAGATGGGTGCTGTGAAGACTTTTGCTTCCCTCACTGCCCTGAGCAGATTGTTGCCTTATGTGATTAGGCGACATAAGATTATGACTTCCATCTTGCTAGTACACTCTCTCTACTGCATGTCTGGGTTGCATGTCTTGATAAAGCAAGCTGCCATGTTGGAGAGGCCCACGTGGCAAGGAACAGGTGGAGGCCTCCAGCCAACAGCCAGCAAAGATCTGAGGCCTTCAGTACAATAGCCCTCAAGGAACTGAATTCTACCAGCATGAGTTTAGGATTCTTTCTGGGTTGAGCCTTCAGATGAGAACACAGCCCTGGCCAATACCTTGACAGCAGCCTTTGAGAGACCCTGAAGATAGTAGCTGGCTAAACCAATCCCAGATCCCTAACCCATAAGAACTGGGAGATAAGATGCATATGTTATTTCGAGCCACTATGTCTGTGGCAACTGGTTATGCGGCAATAGATAACAAATGCTAGCATTCTGCAGCTGGCCTGGAGGCTTGAGCATATCCTCCTTACAGATGGTTATCTGTGTACAGATTATATCTACCTGCTAGAATGCAGTGCCCAACTCTGGGTCTCCCTGCAGCACCTAGGGTATTGCCCTGCACATAGCAGTCACACAGACAATGATTTCTAGGCAGGAAGTCCAGGCATTTATGATAATAACAAAAATGGATTGAGTCCTTATTATGTGCCAGGCCTTGTTGTAGACACTTTACAAATCTTAATTTATTTAATCCTCATTGATGATCAGATTAGGTAGGCTCTTTTAGGATTTCCATTTTGGAGCAGAAAAATGAGGCTTGCAGAGGACAAATAACTTACCCAGGTCTGACGCTTGTGAGTGGCAGAGCTGGGATTCAAGCCCTAGATAGCCTGGCTCCAGAGCCTGTGCTGCTCTCAGACCTGGGAAGAGATGGGGATCAGTGCCACACAAACATTGTCCTTTTCTGAAGCACCAGAAAGAATTCCAACCTGTCAGCCGCTGCCCATCAACTGTTGGAGGGCAGGAATGTACCTTATCTGATATGAAATCTCACTTTTAATATTCAAAACATGGCTATAGTCGGAGCCTTAAATGTTGGCTGGGGCCTCCCTGGTGGCGCAGTGGTTGAGAGTCCGCCTGCCGATGCAGGGGACACGGGTTCGTGCCCTGGTCCGGGAAGATCCCACATGCCGCGGAGCGGCTGGGCCCATGAGGCATGGCCGCTGAGCCTGCGCGTCCGGAGCCTGTGCTCCACAACTGGAGAGGCCACAACAGTGAGAGGCCCGTGTACTGCAAAAAAAAAGTTGGCTGAATGAGTGAGTGAGTGAATGAATGAATGAATGAGATGCCTTGAATAGGATGCAGAGAGAAAAGAAAAGGGAACACACAGAAGGCTCTATTTCTAGATACTACACCAGCAGACTCAAACGTCTCACCCCCCAACACGTTTCTTTGCAGTTGCTACCAATATTACCTCTTCCGGTGCTTATCTGACAGCATGACTTAGGAAATAGGATGTGTTTTTCTTGATTTGGAATTGAGAGCAGAAAATAATTCATAAGAGGTAAGTGAAGTGGAAGGCGGCTATTGTCCCTAACAAGTGTGTTCATTTCTTACTGGTCTCACTGCGCGTGCACACACAGAAAACCCAGGATTAGATCTAATTCTGCCTTTATAGCAGCTTATTACCTGCAGGGATAAGCGAGGTTATATAATGGGCTGGTTCAAAGAATGTGCTTGTTTGTATATGCAAATATCTGTCTAAATTGCTTAAAATAACAAGTTGTTTAACACCCGCCACTGAGGGAATTTGGTTTGAAATGTTCAAACATCACCCTTTATTAGGCCTGCCTACTCCAAGCACATGAAGTGAAAGATGGTCGCTTAGCCACACAATTTGTCCGAAGAAGGAAAGACGCTCAAGTCTTGTCTCATATTTCATTGTTTTCAGGTACTAGAATCAGAATAATAGTTAACAGTTTTTATGATTAAGTTGCTTTGGTTTCTTGATACAGACAAAAACATATGGGAGAGTTTGACTATACAGTCATCCTTTGCTTAATAAAAGTGGACTCTGGGCTTCCCTGGTGGCGCAGTGGTTGAGAGTCCGCCTGCTGATGCAGGGGACACGGGTTCGTGCCCCGGTCCGGGAAGATCCCACATGCCGCGGAGCGGCTGGGCCCGTGAGCCATAGCTGCTGAGCCTGCGCGTCCGGAGCCTGTGCTCCGCAACGGGAGAGGCCACAACAGTGAGAGGCCCGCGCACCGCATTAAAAAAAAAAAAAAAAAAAAAAAGTGGACTCTGACATTTTAGGCAGTGGGATTTGCTCCCTAATAAGATGTGAATGACTGAGCTTAATTTCCTGGGCCTTTTTTGGCCTTCTTCCTCTCTTTTAGTGCCATCCTGACTGAGCCACACAAACCTGGTCACATCACACCTTGGTTAAAACTTTGTACTGACTCTCCCAGTCCCCTCAAGACAGGGCACACTTCTTGGCCTGATATCCAAGGCCTCCGTCATCCAGTCCTTACTCCTCTGACTGACTTCATCTTTCAGAGGTTTTCCCCACCTTCCGGCCTCCCTATTCCCACCCTTCTGTTTTATTTTTGTTTTCTCAAATTTTTTATGATCTCCAAAGCCCTAGGCCTTTGCATTTGTGGTTCCCTCCATCTTGTTCCCCTTCCTTTCCTACCCGCCCCCGAGCCCGGCCGGCCTCCACAGGTCCCCGCTAAGATGTCACCGCCTGGGAAGCATTCCCTCCGCTGAGGCTCGGTGCCCTCCTCAAGGCTGCTATGGCTCCCGGCACAGCCCCACTGCGTTAGCGTTGTCTGATTCCCCTGCTGGACTCTGAACTCCTAGGCGGGGTGTCTCTACACCCAGCACAGGGGCCTGATTCACGCAAGAAACTAAAAACACTAAAATAAAAATCGGTTGAATGTATTTCTCATTACTCTCCTGTAACCTTTGTTTCTCTACTTTGAGCAGATCTAAATTGTAATTGGTCCAGTTTATACATTTCAATCCAAATGAATGACAGTTTACTTAAAATAAAAACTGTTAGCACAATAGAAAATCTTCCTGAAAACAAAATTAACTTTTGAAATTTTAACCACATGAAATTCATTGCTATAATGTAAAGTGCAAAATTGGAAACCAGTTCTCAAATGTTAGACCCCAGAACTACTTCCAAATCCATCTATTTTCATTTCTTACAGACACCCATCATTCTATGGGAATAAGCCCCCATAGACGACGCTGCCTCTCACCCTCCCTCCGCAACTTTTCTTAGAAAGTGTGACATGCATTTTTTTCTGCTGGCATAATAATGAAAGGAAGGGTAAAGACAGTAAGATGTGCTTCATGTAGTGCTAGTACAGAACAGAAAAACAGCTAAGAAGATCTAAAAAAATGCTTCTAAAAGATAGTGTTTATTAGCAAAATTGATTTTTATTTAGAAGGGAATTCTCTCTGTGCAGGCACACTCTTGCTTTGATACCTCCTCAGCTATTAGCAGCAGCAATAACAGTTTAGTCAAAGAGATGAGACTTGATCATTTGGGCATTCCTAATCGGACCCCAGCGCTCTCTAGAATGGAGGTGACTTTAAAACAAGTACTGGGAGTTGGGACTTTGTTATGATTTTGGAAGTTCTAGTGGACTTTGCTCTAAATACTTTGTAAACCATAAATCACTACTGTAGTTTTGCTCAGAGTCTTAAACTGCCTTTATCAGTTTGAATTTTTAGAGCCAGGGGGCCCAATTTGTACATTATGTTGTTATTCTGGGAAAAACTCCAATGTTTTCTGAACATTTTGTTCAGGAAACTGAAGTAGGCCTGACCCCACTTACCAGGACTGACTTCCCAGGTCTGCTGAAAAGGCATTCAGTGGCTCACCAGGCAAGTCGGGAAACAAGAATAAAATGAAAGAAGAAAGCATAAGATATAGAGGGTGTATTAGCTTCCTGGGGCTGCCATTAGAAATTACCACAAACTTGGCAGCAATAGAAATCTATTCTCTCACAGTTCTGGAGGCCGCGAGTCCAACATTGAGGTGTCAGCAGGATTGGTTCCTTCAGGAGGCTCTGAGGGAGAATGCATTCCATACCTCTTCTTAGCTTCTGGTGGTGTGGGCAATCCTGGGCGTTTGCTGGCTTGTAGACGCATCACTCTGATCTCTGCTCCATCTTTACATGGCCTTCTCTTCTGTGTGTCTGTGTCTGTGTCTCAAATCTCCTTTCTCTTATAAGGACTCCAGCTGCTGGATCTAGGGCCTGCACTTCTGCAGATAAGCAAATACCTTATCCAGGTTGACCTTAAGATCTTTAACGTCTTCAAGGATCCTATTTCCGAATAAGGTCACATTCACAGGTACTGGGTTAGGACTTGGACATATCTTTTGGGGGGATGTAATTCAACCCACTACCAAGGGAGAGTTCACCTGCGTAAAAACCCTTCGTGCTTTGACCCTCCCAAGAGCTCTCTACATTTTGACCTTCTCAACTTTCTCCTCCAGCCACTGAGACAAATCCCTGCCTCTTGTCTGCACTATTTACAATAAAACCAGAATCTGAGATACTATTGTGAGGAGCTCTTGAAGACTGAAAAAGAGAAAAATAACCAAGAAACAAACAAGGAGGAAGACTGGTCCTAGAATCCTAAAAGATGGAACTTTAGAACTAGTGATGTATAACACGGCCCCTCTTTTTTTTTTCTTTTGTAAGGTTAGATTGTTTATTTGAGATTTTTCTTGTTTCTATTTCATTTCTTTCTGCTCTGATCTTTATGATTTCTTTCCATCTGCTAACTTTGGGTTTTGTTTGTTCTTCTTTCTCTAGTTCCTTTAGGTGTAAGGTTAGATTGTTTATTTGAGATTTTTCTTGTTTCTTGAGGTAGGCTTGTATAGCTATAAAGTTCCCTCTTAGAACTGCTTTTGCTGCATCCCATAGGTTTTGGATTGTCGTGTTTTCATTGTCATTTGTCTCTAGGTATTTTTTGATTTCCTCTTTGATTTCTTCAGTGATCTCTTGCTTATTTAGTAGCGTATTGTTTAGCTCCATGTGTTTGTGTTTTTTACGTTTTTTTTCCCTGTAATTGATTTCTAATCTTGTAGCGTTGTGGTCAGAAAAGATGCTTGATATGATTTCAATTTTCTTAAATTTACTGAGTCTTGATTTGTGACCCAAGATGTGATCTATCCTGGAGAATGTTCTGTGTGAACTTGAGAAGAAAGTATAATCTGCTGTCTTTGGATGGAATGTCCTATAAATATCAATTAAATCTATCTGGTCTATTGTGTCATCTAAAGCTTCTGTTTCCTTATTTATTTTCATTTTGGATGATCTGTCCATTGGTGTAAGTGAGGTATTAAAGTGCCCCACTATTATTGTGCCCCACTATTATTTGTAAACCATAAAATCTGTAAACCATATTATGTGTAAACCATAAAATCTGTAAACCATAAATCTGTTTAAATTTAAATCTGTCGATTTCCTCTTTTATAGCTGTTAGCAGTTGCCTTATGTATTGAGGTGCTCCTATGTTGGGTGCATATATATTTATAATTGTTATATCTTCTTCTTGGATTGATCCCTTGATCATTATGCAGTGTCTTTCCTTGTCTCTTGTAACATTCTTTATTTTAAAGTCTATTTTATCTGATATGAGTATAGCTGCTACTCCAGCTTTCTTTTGATTTCCATTTGCATGGAATACCTTTTTCCATTTGCTCACTTTCAGTCTCTATGTGTCCCTAGGTCTGAAGTGGGTCTCTTGTAGACAGCATATATATGGGTCTTGTTTTTGTATCCATTCAGCAAGCCTGTGTCTTTTGGTTGGAGCATTTAATCCATTCGCGTTTAAGGTAATTATTGATATGTATGTCCCTATGACCATTTTCTTAATTGTTTTGGGTTTGTTTTTGTAGGTCCTTTTTTTCTCTTGTGTTTCCCACTTAGAGAAGTTCCTTTAGCATTTGTTGTAGAGCTGGTTTGGTGGTGCTGAATTCTCTTAGCTTTTGCTTGTCTGTAAAGCTTTTGATTTCTCCATCAAATCTGAATGAGATCCTTGCCGGGTAGAGTAATCTTGGTTGTAGGTTCTTCCCTTTCTTCACTTTAAGTATTTCATGCCACTCCCTTCTGGCTTGTAGAATTTCTGCTGAGAAATCAGCTGTTAACCTTATGGGAGTTCCCTTGTATGTTATTTTTCGTTTTTCCCTTGCTGCTTTCAATAATTTTTCTTTGTCTTTAATTTTTGCCAATTTGATTACTCTGTGTCTCGGCGTGTTTCACCTTGGGTTTATCCTGTATGGGACTCTCTGTGCTTCCTGGACTTGGGTGGCTATTTCCTTTCCCATATTAGGGAAGTTTTCGACTATAATCTTTTCAAATATTTTCTCTGGTCCTTTCTCTCTCTCTTCTCCTTCTGGGACCCCTATAATGCGAATGTTGTTGCGTTTAATGTTGTCCCAGAGGTCTCTTAGGCTGTCTTCATTTCTTTTCATTCTTTTTTCTTCATTCTGTTCCGCAGCAGTGAATTCCACCATTCTGTCTTCCAGGTCACTTACCCGTTCTTCTGCCTCAGTTATTCTGCTATTGATTCCTTTCATTTCAGTTATTGTATTGTTCATCTCTGTTTGTTTGTTCTTTAATTCTTCTAGGTCTTTGTTAAACATTTCTTGCATCTTCTCGATCTGTGCCTCCATTCTTTTTCTGAGGTCCTGGATCATCTTCACTATCATTATTCTGAATTCTTTTTCTGGAAGGTTGCCTATCTCCGCTTCATTTAGTTGTTTTTCTGGGGTTTTATCTTGTTCCTTCATGTGGTACATAGCCTCTGCCTTTTCATCTTGTCTATCTTTCTGTGAATGTGGTTTTTGTTCCACAGGCTGCAGGATTGTAGTTCTTCTTGCTTCTCTGGCCCCTATTTTTGACACATAAAATTGCATATATGTTCATAGAAAATGTCTGGAAGGATGGATACCAAAAAGTTGACAGAGGTAATCACTGGGTTCAGTGATTATGGGATCTTAAATTTCTTCTTTATGTGTATTTATATTTTATAATTTTAGGTAATTTTAAAATGTCTCCTTAAACATTTGAACCAATAGTTTATTAAAAGAGAATGAGATCCCAGGATGGTAAAGAATCATTCACTTGGTCTGGTTGTTCAAAGAAGCAATTGCTCTGAAATCAAGTAGAGAAGGTGGAACAGGGGTCAGTTGGCATCTTTCTCTGAATCTCCTTTCATTGGTATGAATTCCACATAGCATATCCTGCTGTTTGGTCACTATCTGGATAATCTTACTGAATTGTAGACATGAAAACTGGAAGAAGCCATACAGATCATCATGAGAAAAAAGAGAACCCTAGAGAGGGTGGCACAATCTCCTAAGGCTCATGGACAGAGGGAGAGCTGAGACCCGGAGGCGGGGCTTCTTCTATTACTGCAGGAGACTGCTATCAAGGTCTTGTACATGGACCACTGGACTAACACAAGTCATAGCATTTATTTCCGGTTCAGCTTCCAATGAATAAGCCACTTGTCTATGCCAACATTTGTGAAGCCTTATCCATCGAACAATCACTGAATACCTGTACCCTGTCCCAACATATTCTGGTCACTGGGTATAAAGATGGAAGTCTTCAGGATCTACTTACTAAATGTCCCCAGGCCTAGCTAGACATTTAAATTTAAAGACCTTTTAATAGAAAGGCCCAACTCTCCATGACTGAGTCCCAAGTTGCTCTCCTGGGCATTTATCGCCCTCACCTCGGTTATTTTAGGGAGTCTCAAGACGGGGACATGAGGGTTAGGGTTTTGCTGGTAGTCTCTCACAGACATGTTCCCCACCCACCCCCAGGACCTCATTTGGGAAGTCAATGGTCCAAAAACCATTTGAGGAGATATGATGGTTAATTTCATGTGTCAATTTGGTTAGGTCAGATATTCGGTCAAATACTATTCTAGATGTTTCTGTGAAGATATTTTTAAATAAGATTAACATTTTAAATAAAGCAGATTACCCTCCATAGTCACTCAGTTGAAGGCCTTAATAGAAAAAGAAAAAGACTGACCTCCTGGAAGGTGAGGGAATTCTGCCGGCAGGCTTGGACTTTGGACTCAAACTACAACTCTTCCCTGGGTCTCCAGCCTGTTGGCCTACCCTGCAGGTTTTGGACTTACCAGTCTTTGTAATCATGTAAGCCAATACCTTCAAATTCTCTGTGTCTGTCTCTCTGTTTTTGCTCTGTCTCTCTCTTTCTCTCAACCTCTCAATCTCTCTCTCTCTTCCCCCTACTCTGTGGATAGATAGATAGATAACCTCCTTTTATCATTATAGATAGATAGATAGATATCTAGATCGTTCCTATTGATTCTGTTCTCTCTAACTCACACAGGAGGAGAACCAACGCTAGCACAAGCCCAGAGAACCCTATCTCCTTGCTACTCTAGTGACTAACTGTGCTGCTACTTCACAGCCACCCCCAGACCCTGCCTCTTTGTCCTGGGACAGAAATGGGAGGATGGATGCCACCCTCCTCGACTCTGTGTCAAGCTTGCTTGAATCAACTAATATGACAAAGGGATGTAATGCCTAATGCAAGAAAGACTTCTAAAACTTCTTAAAACATTTTCTTTTACTAAAATAAAACTATGAAAATAGGAAAATAAATAAAAATAGCATTAATAATAATTTATAGATTTAAAAGTACTCATAAAGACTCTTGCATACTTTTCCATTTTCCATATTTTACTGTCTGGACACTTTTCAGATTTGCCTTCCCTATGGCTTCACAATGATTTGCTTGTAAATCAACACTTTTTTGCAGATAATAGGCATGCTAAAAAGTTTTTTCTTCTATGTTGGATCCTTCATCCACATATTCAGTGTGTTTGGCACTTTTTGGCATGGACTTGTGGGGCTTCTCTCTCATGTCCTATTGTGGTCCCAGGGGTATGGAATAACTTGAATAAAATAGTAGCCTCATTACGTATTACGTGAGAAAGGTGTTATTATCCCTATGGTACGGAAATGGAAACTGAGGTTCAGAGATGTCCGATAACTTCCCTAATATCCTTCAACTTGAATGTCCCAAAGCTGGCCCTGAACCCAAGGCTATGTGGATCTAAGCCCACACTGACTTCTGTGATTTAGATGATTCGGATAATTTTTATTTAATTAGCTCAGCCTAGCTGAGCAGTGACTTGCCGAGTTTGTGCCACCACACGTAAGGTCATTCAACACCTTGTCCGTGTCCATGATAACCTCACGGCCTGGC
Organism: Delphinus delphis; assembly: GCF_949987515.2. Classification (NCBI taxonomy): domain Eukaryota; kingdom Metazoa; phylum Chordata; class Mammalia; order Artiodactyla; family Delphinidae; genus Delphinus; species Delphinus delphis. The sequence goes on along the minus strand of NC_082684.1, from coordinate 14,671,182 downwards.
CTGTGCTGTCTGTTCCTCTTAGATGTGACCCTGTTCTCTGCCTCCTCTCAAACTCAGCCAGCTGGTTGGTCTCCAGCCTTTGTTTACTTCCCCTCAGCTTCCTTGATCTTTCCCAAGGCTTCAGTGCTTCTTCTCTGCCTTCTGCTGTACCTCAGTTTTCTATTCCTCACTCTTAGCTGACTCCCAACAACTATTTTTTTCACCTGATTATTCTTAACAGAAATGAGTTTCACGTATATGAAGCAAAATTTTCATGGTTGCAAAAAAAGGCACCGTATTAGTCAGCACAAGCGACTGAACCCCAATTCAATCAGTTTTAGGGAATGAATTGGCTCAGGTACCTGGGATGTCTGGGGATGCTGCCTCCAGGCATGGCTGTATCAAGTGGCTCAAGCAATGACATGAAGAGTTTGTCTGTTTATCTTTTGACTTGGTTTGACTTCTCTCAGATAGAATCTCTCCAATGTGGCAGCAAGAATGCCTTGGCATATCTAGGTTCCTATCCTACCTCTCTTGATCTCAGGGCAAGAGAAAGAAACTCACCCCTACCCCACCCTCACCCCCAGCTCTCACACAAACCCCCATAATGATTTTGATTTACCCTGTTTGGGTTGCATAGCCATCCCTTTGGCAAAGAGGTGGGGACATGTTTGACAGCCTCAGGGACATGACACAAAATTGGTGTAATGTTACCCATTACCTTTAGAAAGGGAAGTGATGACTATCCACCTTGGTCCACATAACAAACTTTCCCTGAGGAACACTCATGACAGCAGAGAGAACACGAGTTCTCCACTTAACCCCCATGATCACCACAGGCTTATCTGGGAAGATTTACCCCCCATTTCCAGCTGGCTTGGGATGGGAGGAGGCCCAGCATTAGAGCCAGACAGGCCAGGAGAGAAGAGCCAGAGGCCACAGGCCACCGTATCCGGAAGCCCCTCCCTCATCATAAATGTCCCAGTGACCCAGGGACCTGCCTGAATCCCTGGTGAGGAGTGTGGAGAGTGTCCAGTCGCTCCTTCCACTGTTTCCCCTACCCAGGCAATCTCAGGGACAGTTTTCAATACACATATTCCCAATGTCCTTCTTTTTTCTCCCATATCTAAATGATGATGGTGATGGCGCTGCTAATGACAGTGACAGAAAACTAAAGCTCACTGAACACCCAAGTACTGCTCAAGATGCTTAAGAGGCATTAACTCATCTAATCCCCGCAACAACTCTGTTTTACAGGTAAGAAACTGAGGCATAGAGAAATTAAGAAATTTGCCCAAGATCACAGAGCTAGCAAGTGGAGAGCTGGGCTTTGTACTCAAGCAGTCCCTTAACAGATAATGAAAATGAATGTTAACTGAGCACTTGGTATGTCCCAAGTGCTTTAGAAGGATTATCTTTAATTTCTACAGCAGTGCAACAATGCAGTGACTATTATCCTTACTTCACAGAAGAAGAGAGTGAGGTGTAGGAGGAGTAAGTAACTCGCTCAGTCCCCAAAGCCTGCAGGGACCCACCCCGCTAAGTAGTTGGGAGCCGGTGCTGAACAGCAGAAAGATATATCTGAAGCTGCACTTCTGGAAAATGAATCTGGCAGCAGCGTAGAAGAGAGACTGTCTTTTCTCGGCTCAGTAGTACCAGCTGGAAGATCTGACCACAGAGCCAGCAAGGGGCAGAGCTGGGGTTAGAACCACATCTATCTGATTCCAGTGCCTGAGTTCATATCCCCTCGGCCAAGTGGACTGAAGCTGGATGAAGGCTTAGGCTCCACAGCCCTCTTCCCTCATTGTGGGTGTTCTGGTGCCTCATGGCCCTGCTGTGCTTCCTCTTGCTTTGAACCCTTCTATTGGCCCATCTCAGCAGCAGACAGTTCCTCTGAGTCAGATATGCTCAGAAAAGCCCAAATCCGCCACCAGTTGGAGCTGGTTAGGCTGCAGTACTTCCTGTTGAAATGGGTCCTGGGGGCAGAAACTGCAATGTCATTTATACCCAAAGCTCTTTATTCGTGGGGCTTTATAAAACACAGAAGGCCGAGTCCTGTCTCACGGAGCCAACAGACCACAGACGTACATAAAATAACAGAGAAGAATAATAAACTCTCCCCCCTCTCCTTACACTATAACTTCCATTCTGCCTGAACAGCCCCCTCCGCTGCCCCTTTTGTTTCTTTCATTACCTTCCTCTGAGCAGGCTTATTACTGACACAGACACCTAATTAACACATCAGGTTTCCCCTTTTCCAAAAAGTCTCAGAAATTTGCCTGTTCCCTGATGCTGTTCACTCGAAGCCCCCCCTGCTGTCTTTATTTGTTCTGCTTTTCGTCCTGGCTTGTATCATTTGTTCCTCTGTATTGAAAGCTTGTCAGCTCATGGAACCTGGCACGTATTAATTAGGAGGATGGTCCAGCGCACGTCGCAGCTTGATGGAAAGCAAGCCTGAGTGGGGAACTAGGCAGAGAATCAGAAATAAGCGGAAGCAAGCAGGAGTGGGAGACGGCTTAAGACCATGACCCAATTTTCAGGCCCAGGGCGACCAACGGTCGGCCTTTTTTTCCCCTTTTTTAAAATAAATTTATTTTTGGCTGCGTTGGGTCTTCGTGGCTGCGCACGGGCTTTCTCTAGTTGCGGTGAGCGGGGGCTACTCTTCATTGCGGTGCTCAGGCTTCTCACTGTGGTTTCTCTTGTTGTGGCGCACAGGCTCTAGGAACACGGGCTTCAGTAGTTGTGGCACGCGGGCTCAGTAGTTGTGGCGCACGGGCTTCGTTGCTCCGCGGCATGTGGGATCTTCCCGGACCGGGGCACGAACCCATGTCCCCTGCACCGTCAGGCGGACTCTCAACCACTGCGCCACCAGGGAAGCCCTGGCAGGCAGATTCTTAACCGCTGTGCCACCAGAGAAGTCCCAACAGTTAGCCTTTTGTGCCGTGATTCTTTACTTGGGCTAAGCCAGTCTTCAGCTTGTGCCATTAAAGCTCATATTGGGTCTCGCTTCTGTGCCTCCACCCAGTTTGTTTCCCTCGGCCAGGATGCCCTTCCTTCTGTCTTCCACCTCTCTGAATTCCACTGATTTACAAGGCCAAGATGAAGCCCCATCTCCTCCAAGAATCCTTCCATGATTCCTCCAATCCTAATTAACTTGCATTTTCATGACACTCTTACAGTATTTGTATCACAGAATCTAGCCCTTGACTATGTAGTCTTCTTAAAGAGAACTGTCTCAGCCTCTCCTTCCCTCAGTCTGGAGAGAAAGAAAAAAAGGGTTCCTCCAGACACAGGTTGAATAAGAAAGAGGCTTGTCAGGTGTTTTGGGTCAGACGTACCCCCAGAGCAGTCCTGCAGCCACTGCAACGAGGGCAGCAGGAGAAGAGCTCAGCAGGCACCTAAGATTATACAGCAGCTACGAAGGGGAATCACCAGCCATTGTTCAAAAGTATGACCAAGTATACACACCTCCGCTGCTGCCAGCTGCAACGGGGTGCCCACCCGTGAGGGAAGCAGCTCAACTGAAAACCAGCTTCTGCAATTTGAAGTGTCTGCCTTTAGAATTTTGGACTCATCTGAAATACCTATTCCTTGTCCTGTACACAGGTTTTAATACATGTGATGAACTACTGCGTGTCTCTGTGATCCCCTCAAAATTCTTTTTCCATTTCTGGATGCCTTACCCTTGGCTTCTATGTTTGCATCCCATGGCCAGCACCAGTGACTCTCTTCAGAAGACTGGAATTTAGATTCTCCTGGGGGGCCGTTGGTCGATGACTGGCTGGTACCCAACATGAAAGCTCAGCTCTCTGCCCAGAGTGGGGATCAAGTCTGAGGTGTAACTTACACTCCACGGCCCTCCCAGGGTCAGGCTGAGGCTCGGACTTGCCTGCAATGGCTCCCTGGCTTGGCTTCTTTGTGTTCTCTGTCCTGCCTGTCTGGCCTCCTACTCCCACCCCATCCCCTCTGATTTTCCCCAGGGAGCAACTCCTTTAAAAATTCCTTGTCTGTTTCTGGGAGAACCTGACCTAAGATAATACATATGGTGTGTTTTTCCTTTGGTCACTGGCAGTCATACGCCTCACCCCACCCTGCCAGGTCCACGTCTTTGAGTGATGATTGTCATTCTCTTTGAAGTAGCCCTGCAGGACCCAACTCCGAGTAAGGTTCACCACAGAGTCCATATTTCACCTTACATCATTGCAAACGTGCCCTCCAACCCAGTAAAAATCCACCCAGTCACTCCTAAGTGATGTGATAGCAGATACGCAGTCAGAAACCTATTTTTACTTATTCCATTTAGAAGATAAAATGTATCTTATTTTTTCTTCTTGGACTTTCCCCATTCAAAATAATTTCTATGGAATACATTTAAGGACATCAATGTACTAAAATGTTTTGTCTGTGAAAGAGAGGAACCATTAGGACCAAAAGGAGTCAAGGAGCTTGTATATATAATTAAGACAATGACGGTTACTTTCGATCCTGGGTAAAGGTTTCGTTTCATATTTATATCCCAAAGTTTGCAAAGATAACCAATTAACTGTCATCTTTCATCCTCCTAGAAAACAGTAATACCTTCGCCCTCTGTGGCTTTGGACGCTGTCAATGGAGTCACTGATAGATTTCATTCACTTTTCTAGATCCAGTGGTCCTGATACTGTGACTCAGCACATTGTGTTTCAGCACCCCTGGCCCTGCCCTAAACTCTTCTGATAAGCTACCAATGAAGCAAAGGAAACATTTACCTTTCTGTTCTTGGTCACAATCACTAAACTCTTCCTAACTTCATTAAAATCTATCGCTAAAACCCCACCAGCATGCTGTCACCTTTGTTGCAGGTGTGCATGTTCACTTCCTACCTCTCCAAGCCCAAGGCCAAGCCTTGTAGTTCTGTCTTCCCCTGTTTTGCTCGGCACGGGTCCAGAGTCACACCTGCCAAACGTATCAGTCTCATGGGAAATGAAAGTCTATCAAGCCAGGCAAATAGGGTCTGTACAAGATTCAACCTATTCATGGGTCCAGGCGACTTTGCAAGTTAGAGCCTCAACTTGGCAGCGGCAATGTACTTTTCTACAGTGTAATTTCTCACACTCCTTTAGCTATCTGCTGTAAGGTGCACTTGGTTTTCTTTCTAGCTCTATCGTTCTACAACTTGATCCATTTTCCTGCCTCCCTGAGATATTTACGTCCTCCTGAACTCAAGGATTTCAGTACTTCAGATTTCTAAGGAAGGCAGTTTATTAGGAAACCTGTGTTTACTCAAGTATGTGGCAAGTCCCACTTGGCCAGCAAGCTAAATGTGATTCCTTGAAATTTTCTTCCAAGCATGGACTCCAGGGAGCTAAATGTAACATTTAGTCATCAACAGGATAATTTAGGTTCATTCTTTCTACTTGACTTCTAAGAAGGGATTGGAGTTCACGCTGGTAGTCTCTAGAAAATGCAGCTCCCTTCCCACCCTGTAGCGGTATGTTATTATTGAAAGAGCCACCTATTTCCTGCGCTGGCTTCCTCTACGCTTTGGGACTTAGACACAGTGTCTTTTCAGACGTGCTGACTCTTTATGGCTTCGGCAATGTAATAGTGGATAAATGCCGTTGCCGTTTACCATTTGGGATTCAACTCCACGTCTGGATCTTGTTATGCAGGCATTTTCAGAGCATTACAGCTCAGCTGTGAAAGCACTCTGGCTTAAAGCGAAAATGCAGTAGAACCTTGCTAATCTAACAGCTTAATCACACTTACCACCCCTTCACAGCAAGGACTTAATAGTAAGACTCAAAGTGAGGCTTCATGTCTTCAGAATGCACAGGAACACATTCTTCTGATGACTGTGTTATCATAAATAATCTCCAACTTTGCTTATTGAAGCAAATGAGACATTACTTTACCGCTGTGCTATCCTTTTAATGCAGCCTTCAAGGATAGCTTCAAAATGCTGGAGAACTTGACTGAGATATTCTGCCTAATGCCTTGAATTCTATCCTTCAGTACCAAGACTCTGTGAAAATGTATTGTGATCCTGGGCCATTTCGTGTCTTCAGGTGCCAGAAGACAATCTTTAGAGGAATGTTCTAAACAAGGAATGTTTGGATTTAGATATGGAAATTCACACATATATAATTCTAATTATTTGGCCAGAGTAGCTTAGTACATTTTCTCTCCCTTTGGGGGTGAGGGAAGCTTTCATATTCATATTGAAGTTGTTTCCAGTTATCTAAACGATTTCCATGGCGTATACTAGATAAATTTGTTTTCTATTTACCTTCTTGCCATTCATAAAACAGAGAGTGTGTTTCCAAAAGAAGAGAGACTGAAAAAGTGACCTATTGTTATTTTTGAAATCTAACTGATCTCACCTAAAATTCTACTGTCTCTAACCAGGAGATTACAGTTGAAAGTTTCTCTGTGTGTGTGTGTGTGTGTGTGTGTGTGTGTGTCCAAAATCGTTATACTCTTCTATATGAGGAAGTTTTTTACAGATTCCAGAAGACAGCCTTCAGTAACAAAGCTTAATGGAGATACAAGAGGGAAAAGTTGACGGCTCATGTTCACAAGTTCCCACGAAGACGACTACCAATCTATCCAACAAATATGTTTCTACTGAGTATAGTGCCTGAATCTGAGTGCAACACGAATACCCTGTACAGATGGATATGGCCGTTTTTTTTTTTTTTTTTTTTTTTTTTTTTGATATGGCCGTTTTAAGGGACTTAAAATGTGTTGATGGTTGGGGTTATAATCCAGTGTCGTGCAGGCTTCCCGTACATGGGGCTTTAGAATGCCCAGTCTCTGGTTATTTCAGAACAGGGTCTAGGTATGTGACTTGCTTTGTGGAGATCCCTTATTTTTTGGCAACAGGTTGCTCAAGACTTCCAAAGTAATTGGTATTCTCTCTTGTTACTTCATCTATTCTAGAGATGACATTTGTCAAAGATGGAAAAGACACCTCAGAGTTTTGCCCTGACTCAAGTTGTCCCAAGTGATGTCAATTCAACATCACTCCTTATAAATAAATTACTACAGACCCAATCATCAGAACCAAAGTTTCTCTTCAAGAAAAGGGTATTTTTCCATATATGCAAATTGAGCCAGATATTTCTCTTGTCAGAAACTCAGCATCATTGTATGTGGCAGGAGAAACATCAGTAGTAATCCAGTATTCCAAAGAATTCTTAGCTGATACCTTCATCTTTGAGGGAAGGAATTCCTAGGAAATGAGTGGAGAGTAACCGCTGAGGTCTGCATCTCAACTTTTCTGGGTTTCATGATCAGTATGATCTTTCCAAGTGAATTCTTGGGAGTCTACAGAAAAATCTTTGCAAATTTAAAAATAATCCTTTACAAACATATGTGAAATTATGTCCCTGCCTTGCTCAAAACACTCCCCTGAGGGCTTCCCTGGTGGCACAGTGGTTGAGAGTCCGCCTGCCGATGCAGGGGACACGGGTTCGTGCCCCGGTCCGGGAAGATCCCACATGCCGCGGAGCGGCTGGGCCCGTGAGCCATGGCCGCTGAGCCTGCGCGTCCGGAGCCTGTGCTCTGCAACGGGAGAGGCCGCGGCTGTGAGAGGCCTGCGTACCGCAAAAAAAAAAAACAAAAACAAAAACAAAAACAAAAAACACTCCCCTGACTTCCCATGACATTCGGAAGAAAATTCAGTCTTCACCATGCCTCCAGGTTTCCTCATGGCTGGCCTCTGCTTGAATCTCTGGCATCCTTGCCCTCCCTCATGGGTTCTGTTCACCATGGCCTCCTTGATATTCCAGCCTCCAGCCTCGAGCCTGTGCACCCACTGTCCCCCTGCCAGAAGTGCTCTTCCCCCAGATGACTCACCCTACACCTGTGACTCGTTCCCTCATTTGGTCTCTGCTCAGATGTCTCCCCTCCTCAGAGAGGACCTCCCTGAACCCCCGTTATGGGCTGAATTGTGTCCTCCCAGAATTCATATTGAAGCCCTAGCCCTCAGCATCTCAGAATGTGACTATATTCATCAATAAGGCCTTTAAAGAGGTGATTAAGTTAAAAAGGGTTTGTAAGGGTAGCCCTAATTCGATATGACTGGTGTCCTAATAAGAATAAGAGATTAGCACAGACAAAGACACACAGAGATGACCAAGTGAACACACAGTGAGAAGATGGCCATCTGTAAGCCAAGGAGAGAGGCCTCAGAAGAAACCAAAACTGCTGGCACCTTGACCTTGGACTTCTAACCTCTAGAACTGTGAGAAAACACATTTCTGTTGTTTAAGCCGCTCTATCTGTGATATTGTGTTACGGCCACCAAGGTAATACACTCCCCCAATCTAAGGGCCCTTCCCTGACTACTCTCCCCCATTCTGTGGTTTACATCTCTTCCTAGCCCTTGAGAGTACGAACTTATTTATTTATTTCATTTCATTTTTTTCTTTTCCATTATGGTTTATCACAAGGTATTGAATATAGTTCCCTGTGCTATACAGTAGGACCTTGTTGTTGATACTTTTTAAAATTGAGATTTAATTGACAGATAACATTATATCAGTTTCAGGTGTACAATGTAATGATTTGATATATATATATATATATGTATATATATATATATATATATATATATACTGTGAAATGGCCACCACAACAAGTCTAGTTAACATTCACCATTGCACATAGTTACAATTTTTTTCTTGTGCTGAGAACTTTTAAGGTCTATTTACTTTCTTAGCAACTTTCAGATGTACAATACAGTATTACTAACTACAGTCACCGTGCAGTATGTTACATCCCCAGGACTTAATTATTTTTATAACTGGAAGTTTGTACCTTTTGACCACCTTCACACGTGGTAGGTGTTCAGTAAATATTTGCTTAATGAATTAATAAATATATTAAATAATGCACAGTAGTCTAGCTCTACAATAACTCTACTAGGAGCTCTGAGCCGTGTATGAATACAGATATTAAGGTCTTATGTTTAAATCAAATGAAGCAACTTATTCCCTAAATGTATAGAAACTTGGATTGAAATGATTATAATCCTGGCAGGCACCTCGGAAATGACACTGAAATGAAACTAAGAACTAGAAAGTTACTAAGTGGTAGCTGTGAATATGATATCAAAGTCAAGAACATAAACGGTTTTTCTTTCTGCTTTCTGGTCATTATACTATATTTGGAATAGTTAGGAAAAAACACACAACAAAGAAGCTAATGTTCTAAAAGGCAGAGATACTTGAAAGTCTTTGAACACCTCACCAGAAATAATTTAACCCAATAAGATTAAAATTCCAGAGCAAAGGTAGCAAAAATACAGAAAGGGAAGAAAGACAGTTGTAAGACCTCCCATTCCCACACACGTTTACCACCACGCTAATAATTAGTAGACGTGGGGTTCCCATAGCAAATAATTTCCATTTCCACCACCTGTAAGAAATAGCATTCCATCAATGTTCTCAGAAACATAGCTGGTCTCCATCACTCATGATCTGATTGGTCTAGGAACAGATAAACAATAGAGAAAAAATAATGATCCACAAGGATGAATCTTTACCATCATATAATCAATCAGCAAACATGTATTGACTACCTGCTACTATTTGAAATTCTATCCATGGTGTCATAGGAAAATCCAACATTATATTCAAAAGCTTCACGTGATTTATGTAGTCAAGCAAACCTACATTAAATGGATATTAAGTCCCTTGCTGGAATGTAAGCCAAGGCCATGACACCGATTCACCTCTGTATTTCAAGATCCTTACACCTAGCTAGGGCTGCAATAATATTTGTTGAATGAATAAATGAATATCAAAATAGAAGTAAAACTACGGCAGTGGCTCAGTTTCTTGAGTGACCCATGAGTCATGAATTCAAAACTGTTAGAATCTTTAAAAGGACTTTGGTCAGCAAGCTTTGTAGGGAAAAAGCAGGCTACTGGACATCCAATCCAAAGACAAAGATTCCCTACACTCAACCTCGTGGTCAAATATCATCCAGTGTCTACCACTGACTGCTTTGCTGGCAGCGGCAACGAATGTCTGTTATTTTGGTCTGTCCTGCATGGACTCCCTCCTTCTTTGAATACCGACATCTCAATCTGCCTTTCTCAGCCTTGATTCACACAGTTTAGGTGGAGCGAAACCCTCTCCCCACCCAGCGAAGATGGGCAATTGGCTCAGGTCAGGCCAAGCCAAGGTTGCCTTCCACTTGACCACAGTGATGGGTTTAGGGATATTAGGTGACTCAAGACAGGTCCACAAGACTCAAGGCCAGATTCATGCTGGGACTTCAGAGGGAAAAGCCTTGTCTTTTTACCAAACTCTAGACTTTATTTATTTATCTTCGTTTCTGTGCGCCACTTTCTCAAGTTGCGGCGAGAGGGGGCTACTCTTCATTGTGGTGTGCGGGCTTCTCAATGCTGTGGCTTCTCTTGCTGCGGAGCGTGGGCTCTAGGCACGCGGGCTTCAGTAGCTGTGGCGCACAGGCTTAGTTGCTCTGCGGCATGTGAGATCTTCCCGGACCAGGACTCGAACCCGTGTCCCCTGCACTGGCAGGCGGATTCTTAACCACTGCGCCACCAGGGAAGTCCCAAATTCTAGACTTTTAGATGTAGGTCTGATGCTAGTCAGTTTAACCATGTTAGCAGAGAGGTAGGCAACTCTAGAGGTGGAGAAAATGTGTGTGTGTGTGTGTGTGTGTGTGTGTGTGTGTGTGTGTGTACACGCACGCGCGCGCTCATGCCTGGGTGTTCACATGCTTGGGCATGGTGGGGGGAGAGGAGAAAGAGAGAGAGAGCGCGTGAGAGAGCACGCAAGCCACCATTTAGTCACTTGGATACAGCTGTGCCTGAAACTGGATACACACCACCGATAAATTCCCATAGTGCTTCAGCAAATTTGAGTTGGTTTCCCGGGCTCGCTAGCAAAATAACTTGAATAATACAACAACACAGAGCAAGCCTCAAACTAGTCTGCTTCTCAGTGGAACATCCCACGGTGAAAGCAGTTGTCAAGAAAAAGGAATACAGTAGACTGTTTAGTCCCAGGCCTTGAAAGTTTGTTGTTCTCTCCATCTGGACTCGAGGCTTCTGTCGCAACCATGTTTCTCCAGATCATCATTCAGGCCAAGAGGCATCCTAGCTTGATCCCTATCTTCATATTTACTGGAGTGGGAGGTACTGGAGCAGCGCTGTATGTCTCGCACCTGGTGTTGTTCAATCCAGATGTCAGTTGGAACAGAAAGGATAACCCAGAACCCTGGAACAAACTGGGTCCCAATGATCAGTACAAGTTCTATTCAGTGAATGTAGATTACAGCAAACTGAAGAGAGAAGGTCCAGACTTCTAAATGAAATGTTTCACTATAAAACTGCTTAGAATGAAGTTCTTCCAGAAGCCACCTGCACAATTTTCCACTTAACCAGGAAATATTTCCCCTCTAAATGCACGAAATCATGTTGGTGTATTGTGCTGGGGTTTACACTGATTAATAAATAGTCTGAAACTTGAAAAAAGACAAAAGAAAAAGGACTACAAATTTATGGACAAGCATGGAACTGGGAAAGTTACCTCCCCCCTCTGTGCCCAAGTTTCTGCATCTGTGAAATGGGGATGATAATGAAACCTCCCTCGTGGCATTATTGTGATTAAATAAGTCAATAAGAAAAGTGTTATATGAAAGTATCCCAAATGTTGGTACGATTATTAGTTATTATTAGTTATTGCTACTATTATTGTTATTTCCGTTGTAAAAATGATTATATCAATGCTAGAGTTCTATTGCCCTATGTGAAGGCTCTACTCTGGAGTCATATTTGAATTGTTACCAAGTTGAATTAACTACCCATAGGGTCTATTATTGGATACATTGGGCATTTATTCAATCATTCAGAAAGGAAATCCCAGCCAAAAACAAAAAAGAAAGAAAGAATTACAAAGGAACTTCCCTGGCAGTCCAGTGGTTAAGATGCACTTCCAGTGTAGGCGGAGGGAGTTCAATTCCTGGTCGGGGAACTAAGATCCCACATGCTGCTGGGCTCCCCAAAAAAGGAAATCCACATCCAAGTCTGGGATCTGGCCTGACTCCTGAATCCACAGGGAGCACCCGTGGACAAATAGGAGACCCCTGGAGGACAGGGTCCTTATCACTACAAGAGCCTGTGGCTCCATCTGCGCCTGTGGAATCAGGCAAACTTCCCTTCTCTGTGGAATCCAGGAGGGAAACAAGTATTTTTAAGGGAACGGAGGGAAAAGGATAATGGTAGCTTTAGCTTGAATCTGAGGCTGCTGTAAGAGAGAATAACAGTGTTGGTAATTTCTCCTTCCTGTTTAAGCACTTTGGTGAAGTGCCTTCCCCTAAATTAAACTGGGAAGTAAGAAAAGACTAGTTCACATGCCAGCATACAGACCCACAGGCCCACTTGGCTACAGATTTCTAGCACACGGGAGTTGTCTTAGAGGAGAACTGGGGAACTGGGCCAGACTGCAATAGCAGAACTTCCCTCCACTGCGGGAAAAAAAGAAAAAAGAAAATGAACTTCAGTCATCTCAGTCAAAAATGTACTGAGGTTGGGCTTCCCTGGTGACGCAGTGTTTGAGAGTCCGCCTGCCGATGCAGGGGACACGGGTTCGTGCCCCGGTGCGGGAAGATTCCACATGCCGTGAAGTGGCTGGGCCCGTGAGCCATGGCCGCTGAGCCTGCGCGTCCGGAGCCTGTGCTCTGCAACGGGAGAGGCCACGACAGTGACAGGCCCGCGTACCGCAAAAAATAAATTAAAAAAAAAATGTACTGAGGTTTTCTTCCCAAATCCTTTATCTTTCTTCTCAGTCTCTTTTTCCTCCTTCTCCTCCGCCTCCTCTTTTTAAGAAAAACTGTGGTAACATATACATATATGTTATACATATATGTATACATATATGTTAAAAACTGTGGTAACATATACCATATCCATAATGTTAAAGTGTGCCGTTCAGTGGCACTGAGTACTTTCACATTGTGCAACCGTCCGCATCATGCATCTCCAGAACTTTCTCATCATCCCACCCTGAAACTCTGTCGACATTAAACACCAGCTCTCCATTTCCCCTCCCCCTAGCCTCTGGTATCCACTATTCTACTTTCTGTTTCTATGAATTTGACTGCTCTAGGTCTCTGATATGAGTGGAATCACACTGTATCTGTAGTTTTGTAACTGGATTATTTCACCTAGCTTAATGTTTTCAATGTTCATGTTGTGGCATGAGCCTGAATTTCCTTCTTTTTTTAAGACTGGATAATGTTCCATTGTATGTACCACATTTTGTTTATCTATTTATCTGTTTACGGACACTTACGTTGCTTGCACCTTTTGACTCTTGTGAATAATGCTCCTATGAACATGGGTGTACAAATATACATGTTCCAGTACCTGATTTCAATTCCTTTGGCTATATGCCCAGAAGTGGAATTGCTAGATCATGGGGTAAATCTACGTTTAATTATTTGAGGAACCATCATACTGTTTTCCTTAGCAGTTATACTGTTTTCTATTCCCACTAGCTATGCACCATGGTTCAATTTCTCCACTTCTTCACCAGTATTTGTTATTTTCTGTTTTTCTTTTTTAAAAAAATAATGGCCGTATTAATGGGTGTGAAGTGGTATCTCATTATGGTTTTGATTTGAATTTCCCTAGTGATCAGTGATGTTGAGCATCTTTTCATGTGTTTAGTGACTTTTTGTATATCTTCTTTGATGGAATGTCTATATATTCAAGTCCTTTGCTCATTTTTTAATTGAGTTATTTGGTATTGTTGAGTTGTAAGAGTTCTTTATATATTTTGAATATGAATCCCTTATTAGATATACGATTCACAAATATTTTATCCTGTTTCCTGGGTTGGCTTTTCACTCTGTTGATAATGTCCTTTCATGCACAGAAGTTTTAAATTTTGACGTAGACCAATTTATCTGTTTTTTCTTTTGTTACCTATGCTTTAGGTGTCATATCCACAAAATCATCACCAAATCCAACGTCATGAACTTTTTTCTTTATGTTTTCTTTGAAGAGTTTTATACCTTTGACTCATGTTTAGGTTTCTGATCCATTTTGAGTTAATTTTTGTATATGGTGTAAGGTCCAACTTCATTTTTTGGCATGTGAATATCCAGTTTTCCTGTCACCATTTGTGGAAAAAAAAAACAACCCACAATGTTTAGTTTTGAAAACACTCCTAACTGTGAGGTGTAAAATCTTTTCTCAGTTCTTTTAGTGTTTGCTTTGTGTATGTGAAGCTCTGTGAATAGGTGTATACTCATGTAGAACTGTTATGTTTTTTAATGAATGATCCTTTATCATTGTGAATTGTTCCTCTTTTTCTCTGGTTATATTCTTTATCCTGAAGTTCACCTTGTCTGATATTAATATAGACACTCAGCTTTCTTATTATTAATGTTTGTATAGTATATCTTTTTCCATTCCTTTATATTTAAATTAGATCTCTTGTAGGCAATGTTCCATTGGGTTTTACTCTCTTATCCAGTTTGACTTTTAATTAAAGTATTTTTATTTAATGTAGTTTGTAATATGGTTGGAGGTAAGTCCAACCTTACTATTTTATTTTCTACTTGGTTATTTGTATTTTTTTCCTCTTTTCATGCTATCTTTTAGATTATTTTTAGATTCTATTTTCTCTCTATTGGCTTATTATCAGTATCTACTTGCCTTATTTTTTTGATGGAGTATAGAGTTCACAATAAGCACCTTTAACATCACGGTCTACTCTCAAATCGTAATATACCACTAATATGTACCCTAAGAACCACACAATAGCTGTACTTCCATTTCTCCCTTGGGGTCATTTAAACAATTGTTGTCATTCATTTTACTTCTACATATATAATAACCCCCACAATACATTGCTATTATTTTTTTCCTTAAATGGTCAATTCTTTTTAAAAGAAAATTTTAAATTAGGGAGACACTTATTTTGTATTTATACACACATTCACCACTTCAGTGTTCTTCCCTTCCTGTAGAGCCAAGCTTCCAACTGGTATCATTTTTCCTTCAGCCTGAAACGTTTCCTTTAACATTTCTTATGGTGTAGGTCTCCCGGATAAAAAGCCTTGTTTTGCTTCCATTTTGAAGATTATTTTTTCTAGATATAGAATTCTACTTTAACCTTTTTTTTTCCCCTTCTATCTCTATAAGAACACATTTTCCTTGTCTTCTAGCTTGCATTGTTCCTGACAAGAAGTCTGTGAGCATTCTCGTCTTTGCTCCGTATATGTAATATGTCTCTCTTTCTGGCTCCTTTTAGTAACTCTTTTATCACTGGTTTTCAGTAACTTGTGATGTGTTTTTATTTGTATATTTTCTGCTTGGGATTCATTGAGCCTCTTGAATCTATACATTTATAGTTTTCCTTAAACTTGGGAAAATTTTGGCCATTATTTCTTCAAATAGCATTTCTGTCCCCCCTTTTCTGGTACTCCCATTTTATATATGTTAGACCACTTAATCTTGTTCCACAGGTCACTAAAGCTCTTTTCATTTTTTTCAGACTCTTTTTCTTCTCTGTGTTTCAGCCTAGATAGTTTCCTTTGTGATTTCTTCAAGTTCACTGATCTTTTTTTTTCTATAGTGTCCAATCTCTTGTAAAACTTGTCCAGTGAATTCTTCACTTCATTTGGTTCCATTGAAATTCCATTCATTTCTTTTTTTATAGTTTGTATTTCTTTCCTCAGTATGATCATGTTTTCCTTTGATTTCTTAAACATATTAATATGAGCTATTTTAAAGTTTTTGTTTGATGATTCCATTATTGCTATCATTTCTGGGTCTGTTTCTTATGATTAATTTTTCTCCTGATTATGAATCATACCATCTTGCTTCTTTGAATGTTTAGTAACTTTTGACTGTGATTTAAAATTTTTTTAATTAATTAATTAATTTATTTATTTTTGGCTGCGTTGGGTCTTCACTACAGCACACAGGCTTTCTCTAGTTGCAGCGAGCAGGGGCTACTCTTTGTTGCAGTCCACGGGCTCCTCATTGCAGTGGCTTCTCTTGTTGGGGAGCATGGGCTCTAGGCACAGGCTTCAGTAGTTGTGGCTCGAGGGGTCTAGAGTGCAGGCTCAGTAGTTGTGGCTCAGGGGCTTCGTTGCTTCGCGGCATGTGGGATCTTCCTGGACCAGGGCTTGAACCCGTGTCCCCTGCATTGGCAGGTAGATTCTTAACCACTGCACCACCAGGGAAGCCCCTTGATGTGATTTTAAATTTCACATTGTTTTGTGTCTGGCTTTTGTTGTCTTTCTTTAGAGTATTGATGTTCATTTTGACAAGCATTAATTTACTTATGGACTAGCTTAATTTTTTTTATTTTCAAGCTTTGTTAGGTCGAATCTAGAACATCCATTGTTTTAGGGCTAATTTATCTCTACTACTATGGCCTAACTGTTCTGAGGTCTCTAGTAAATGCCTCAGTGGTTGTAATAAGCAAAATAATGGCCTCCCCAAATGTCCACATCCTAATTCCTGGAACCTGGGAATAATTAAGTTAAATGACAAAGGGGAAATAGGGTTTAAGAATTAAGTTTTGCTAATCAGCTGACTTTAAATTAGGGAGATTATCCTGGGTTATCTAGGTGGGCTCAAGGGTCTTTAAAAGCTGAAGAGGGAGGCAGAAGAGAGAACCAGAGAGACAGAGTGTGAGAAGGACGCAGTTCAATGTTGTTGACTTTGAAGACAGAGGAAAGAGGCCATGAGTCAAAAAACAGTGGGTGGTTCCTAGGAGGGAAAAAATGCAAAGAAACCGATTCTTCCCCAGATCCTCCAGAAAGGAATGCATTATACCCGCATTTGGGTCTTACCCCAGTGAGATCCGTGTCAGACTTCTGGTCTACAGAACTGTAAGTTAATACATTTGTGTTGTTTTAAACCACTACACTGAGAGTAATTTGTTACAGCAGCCGCAGAAAACCAAGGCAGTGGTCAGTGAGATTTCTCCACGCTGACTGGGTGGAACTCAACTGTCTTCCAGATAACTGTGAATGCTGAGAACGTTTCTGTTTATGGCTCCCTCGTGCTTCTTTCACCTTGTTTTGTTTCCCTTCCCTCAGGGATTATAGTCCTGCTGTCCAACATCTGAAAATAATTGTATCATATATTTTATCCAGTTGTCTAGTTGTTTATGGCAGGAAGGGAACAAATAGTACTGGTTATTCCAACATGGCTAGAGGCAGAATATAATGTGTGCAACTTTGCATATTGAGAAACAAAATTATATAGCATGACTTTTTTTTTTAACATCTTTATTGGAGTATAATTGCTTTACAATGGTAT
Source organism: Delphinus delphis (assembly GCF_949987515.2). Classification (NCBI taxonomy): domain Eukaryota; kingdom Metazoa; phylum Chordata; class Mammalia; order Artiodactyla; family Delphinidae; genus Delphinus; species Delphinus delphis. The sequence goes on along the minus strand of NC_082684.1, from coordinate 14,653,901 downwards.
GTTAGTTCCTGCTTTATAACAAAGTGAATCAGCTATACATATACATATGTTCCCATATCTCTTCCCTCTTGCGTCTCCCTCCCTCCCACCCTCCCTATTCCACCCCTCTAGTGTATATATGTCCATGTCACTCTCTTACTTCATCCCAGCTTACCCTTCCCCCTTCCCGTGTCCTCAAGTCCATTCTCTAGCTCTGCGTCTTTATTCCTGTCCTGACCCTAGGTTCTTCAGAACCTTTTTTTGTTTTTGGATTCCATATATATGTGTTAGCATACAGTATTTGTTTTTCTCTTTCTGACTTACTTCACTCTATATGACAGATTCTAGGTCCAGCCAGCTGACTACAGATAACTCAGCATCGTTTCATTTTATGGCTGAGTAATATTCCATTGTATATATGTGCTATATCTTCTTTATCCATTCATCTGTCGATGGACACTTAGGTTGCTTCCATAACATGACTTTTTTAAAAAAAACCTCCTTAAGTGTAGAACTGAAGACCCAGCTCAGTCTTATGGTCAAATTAAAGCACGGCCTTCTTTTGGTCTTGGCAGCCACTGCTGATGACAAGATGAACTTTGTATGTCTTCACATGGTCTTCCCTTTGTGTGTGCCTGTAATCTAACCTCTTCTTTAAGAACACGAGTTATATTGGATTGGTGTCCACCTTAGTAACCTCATTTTAACTTTTAGTCACCTCTTTAAAGACCCTATCTCCAAATATAGTCACATTTTGAGGTCCTGGGGGTTGGGGCTTCCACATATGAATTTGGGAGGAGGTGGCCACGTCCAACACGTAACAGTGCTTTCCCATGCTTAAAGTTACTGTTTCCAAAAAGACTGGAAATCTTTTCTTCCTCTGTTTCTATGGCCCATTGACTGTTCTTTATTAGTTAATGGCAGCGGGAATATTTAATGAGGTCAACTTGATTTGCTGGACAGGGTACCAGAATATGGTCAAGATACAATTCCTTCCCTCAAGGGGCTCTCTGCTTGTGGTGGAATTATACTTTGGAAATATTAAAATATTAACTGATTTTTTTTTTTTTGTCCTTAGTACTTTCTTCTACCGACTGACCCACAAACAAATTTGTATACACCCTGGACTCTCACATAAGCTTCTTTATCCTCACATACCTATAAGCAGCATGAAAATGCTGAGTCTTGGACCAATGGAGGGAAGCCCTACAGTCAAGAATGAGTGAAAAATCCCCAGTTAACTGACAATGAAATTCCAAACAGAAACGAGAATGCCTGCATCCAATGATGATATTGAAGACCAGATGCCCATCCCCACAACCTAAAACTTAGATGCAACTCCAAAAGAAATTAGGAAAACCCCCAATGAACTAGAATTCCTTTTCTGCTAAGTCAGAAGCATGGAAACTCAAGAAAGGAATTGAATAAAGAAAGTCACATTTCTTGTACCTGAAATCAATACCTATGATATTGTCTATTTGGGAAAGGAAGACATTTCCATAAGAAGAGAAGCATTGACACTGGCTAGTAGATACAGAGAGTAAACAAGCTGTGTAGCAGACACTTTCTATAGCAGCTCAAGGCCTTTGAAGCCTGTGGAGGTGGAGAGGATATCACGAATGGCCAGTGACCTTCTTGAATATTAACTGACCATTCTGGTTAAGGCAGGGGTCCCCAATCCCCGGGCTGTGGACCCATAGTGGTCCTCGGCCTGTTAGGAATCAGGCCGCACAGCAGGAAATGAGTGGCAGCTGCTGCTCCCCATTGCTCCCCATCTATCACATTACTGCCTGAACCATCCACTCCCCATCTGTGGAAAAACTGTTTTCCACAAAACCGGTCCCTGGTGCCAAAAAGGTTGGGGACCACTGGGTTAAGGTGAGGCACTGTGCCTAACAAGCTGGGTACTATAATAAGCAAACCCCAAATTTATTTATTTTTCATTAATTTTTATTGGAGTATAGTTGCTTTAAAATGTTGTGTTAGTTTCTTCTGTGCAGCAAAGTGAATCAGTTATACCTATACATATATCCACTCTTTTTTACATTTCCTTCCCATTTAGGTCACCACAGAGCACTGAGTAGAGTTCCCTGTGCTATACAGTATGTTCTCCTTAGTTATCTATTTTATACATAGTAGTGTATATATGTCAATCCCAATCTCCCAATTCATCCCACCTCCCCTTCCCCCCTTTGTAACTGTAAGTTTTTTCTCTACATCTGTGACTCTATTTCTGCTTTGCAAATAAGTTCATCTGTACCATTTTTCTAGATTCCACATATAAGCGATGTTATATGATATTTGTTTTTCTCTTTCTGACTTACTTCACCCTGTATGACAATCTCTAGGTCCATCCACATCTCTGCAAATAGCACTATTTTGTCCCTTTTTATAGCTGAGTAATATTCCACTGTATATATTACCACATCTTCTTTATCCATTCCTCTGTCAATGGACATTTAGGCTGCTTCCATGTCCTGGCTATTGTAAATAGGTGCATGCATCCTTTGGAATTCTAAGCAAACCTCAAATTTAAAAGTTTAACCACAATAGTTTACTCCTTGCATGTGTAACAGTTTGACAGTGGTGATCCTGGTTGCTTCCTCCACACAGTCATTCAGGGACCCAGGATGCTAGGTCTCCCCAGTGCAAGGCGGAACATTGTAACAACAATACAGAGAATTCCTAATGAAAGGAATCATCACAGTTCCCATTCATCGAGTGCTTCCTGAGGGCCAGGCACTGTGCTGAGACTCACCATTCCGTCCTCACAACAACACTCTGTGAAGAAGCCAGGGCTTGGAAAGGCTCACGCCCAATTTTGCCCAACCACAAGCCAGATTCTTAATCATTCCACTCTACATCAGCTTCTTGATTTATGCTGATATTGCATTCCTGAGGAGTGACAGTTAATTCAAAAACATGTAGAGCAAAAATGAATTTTCTCACCAGAAATGAAGGGAAAGAAATGCAAGAGAAATGCTCTAGTAGACTGCAAAAGATTCCAGTCATGTAAATGTTTTTGCTATATTGCATTAATATGAACAGTAAATAAGCAGTTTATGGGGAAAGTTGAATATATTAAAATTTATTCATGGAATAACAAGAAAAAAATAGCCACTGACTAATGAAGAACTGGCCAATATAGCCTGCAAATGTGAGTATGCAAGTCTCCATTTTCTACATTATGAGAATTTTAATGTGTGAAGTCTCTCATCACATTACTGGCGTTCCCAGCCAAACAATGCTGTTACTCTTGGTGGCCCTGCTTACATTTTTTCTTAGCGTTTTCATCAGAGAGAAGCATACAGCCAAAGCCTATGACAATACTAATTAATAATAATAATAGTCAAGAGCAAACACTCACTGAGCACTATGTGCAGACACTATTCTAAACACATGCATTGATTCATTTAGCCTTCATGTTCACCCACTAGGATAGGTTCTTTTATTATCTCCATTTTACAGATGAGAACACTGAGGCACTGGGAGATTAACTTCCTATGATGGTTGCTTTTATGTGTCAACTTGGCTGGGCCATGGTGCCCAGATATTTGGTCAAACATTATTCTGGATGTTTCTATGAGAGTGTTTTTGGATGAGATTTACATTTAAAGCAGTGGACTTTGAGCCAAGCAGATTGCCCTCAATAATGCTGGGCGGGCCTCATCCAATCAGCTGAAGGCCTGAAAAGAACGAAAAGCTAACCTCTCTCTAAGCAAGAAGAAATTCTACCAGCAGACTGCCTGTGGACTCCATCTGCAGCACTGGCCCTTCCTGGTTCACTAACAGACTGCCTTTGGATTTGAAGTGCAACTCTTTCCTGTGTCTCCAGCCTGTTGGCCTCCCCCATCAGATTCTGGACTTGCCAACCCTCCACAATCACATAAGTCAATTGCTTAAAATAAATCTCTTTCTACATATGTATCACATCCTACTGGTTCTGTTTCTCTGGAGAACCCCAACTAATACACTTGCCTAAAGTTATATACCCAGTAAATGGCAGAACTGGCTTTCAATCCTGCAGTCTGGTGCCGAAATCCATAGTCTTGATGGGAACTGTCCTGTTAGCCCTTGTCAGTGCACCTGGTAACCTCTATTCTTATGTTAGTTGCTTTTTCCCCACTTCTTCAAATTAAATGACCATATTGGTTAAGATAATGCAAATTGCCTAAGAAGCTAGCTGCCATAATAAACAAACTCCAAATTTCAGAGGCCAACCACAATATACATTTGCTTCTTACATCTACCTGTAGCCATTTGACAGGGGCCATCCTGGTTGCTAGGTGACCTTCCTTCACACACTCATTCAAGGGACCCAGCGGCTTGAGGCTCTGCCATCTTCAGCAGGTAGGGTCCAAGGTCACCCTGGGGCTTGACTCCACTCCAGCTAGCCAGAAGGGGAAAGGAACATGGTAGATCATGCATGAGAATTTTTATAATCACTATCGCTAAGGAATTTTTTGTTAAAACAATTTGGCAAGCAGTTTAAATTGTGTTATTCTGAAATTATTTTATGTGCATGTGTGTTGCTCATTCATTGTTCTTTTTCTTTTTTTTTTTTTTTTTTTGCGGTACGCGGGCCTCTCACTGTTGTGGCCTCTCCCGTTGCGGAGCATAGGCTCCGGACGCGCAGGCTTAGTGGCCATGGCTCACGGGCCCAGCCACTCCGCGGCATGTGGGATCTTCCCGGACCGGGACATGAACCCATGTCCCCTGCATCGGCAGGCGGACCCTCAACCACTGTGCCACCAGGGAAGCCCCATTTTCTTTTTTTCTTTTTTTTTTTTATTGTTCATTTTAAAGAATGTAATTCTTTAAGATGACATTTAAAAGCACATTTTAAAGTTGCTCATTTTATTTCAAACTCCTTAAGTTAACAGGGTGTAAAATGAGAGGTAGGCGCATTTCTTAATGAATCAACCAAATTGACTAGAAGGGTTGTTTATATAGAGGATATTATGAGAGAAGGTTGGAGGTAAAGTTGGGACAAGATTATGGAGGGCCTTGAATGCCAGGCTAGGCGGCTTGGACCTTTTCCTTTGAGAGATCTCAAATTCTTGCTCTTTCTCCTCTGAACTAACAGCCCTTATTCTCTACACTAACTAATCATAGGTGAGGTTCACCACCACACTTGAGTGTGATAATATTTACCTCATCATTTGTTTGTTTCTCATTGCCTCTCCTCCCTCCACACCCATTGCCTGGATAAACTGTATGCATCTCAAGGGCAGGACCGTGACTTACACTCTTATTAATGCTGCACAAGCCTAGCAGAGCATCTCATATGTGAAGTTAAGGACTACATTCTGTTGAAATTCAAGAGATGTCCCTGCACCTTCAAATATCCCACAAATTGGTGAATGTAACTATGCATCTAATTTTCTCCCAAAATGCAATATATTCTAACTGAAAAATATGAATGATGTCTTGAGGCTTCTGATGACTTTATAAACTACCACGTTCCGGTTGGGGCTCTCACCAAAATGACTTACCCAATTATGCTCCCTGGCTCGGGGATTGCATCCTTTAACTGTTTTCACATCATAAAGCCAAGCTGCCGTCACATTTGGCATTCTCTTCTTTGAAATGTCTATTGTTAGGTGGGGAATCTCTATTTCTCAGGCCTCTTTATTTTCCTTTCACTTCTATCACTAAGACTAGCAGTCAGCTGATATTTTTTTAGCACTTTTTTGGGGGAGCAAAGCATTTAAAAAAAAATTACATCAAAAATTTATTGCATAAGGAATGACCAGTAGAGAACAAAATCCTATTTGTGCTGGTAGTCAGCTAGGATCACTCACTAGCTGAGAAACTCACTCCCACCCACGAGCCTGGGACTCAAATTCATGGCTCAGCAAAATTATACGTGACCGTACCTCATGGATCTGGGATTTACAAATAATCAAAACCACGTGTGCTGACTCTAGAGATGGTAAGTATCTAGGATATAATAGCAAATGTGACAATAGCATTGATACCACTAGTTACCAAGCTATGTGACTGTGTGTGTGTCAAACTGGATATGTGTCTGTATGAATACATTTGCATACAAACGTGAGTGTGGGCATGTGTGTATTTTCAAGTTCTTCATTGCTACATAACAAGCTACCTCAAACAGTGGCTTGAAACAATAACCATCATTTCTTCACCCACTCAGTTCTGGGACTGACTGAGCTCAGCTGGGTGATTCTCACTTGGGGTGGCTCCACAGCTGCAATTAGCCTGTGAGTGGAGCTGAAATCATCTCAAAGACCTCTTCACACACATATCTGGGGCTTGGACTGGGAAAACCCAAAAGATCTGGGAGTTAGGGCTGGAAGATAGGCAGCTCCTTGGGCATCTCTATTTCTATTTGGTTTCTCCACGTGGTCATTCTAGTATGGTGGCCTCAGTGTAGCTGGACTTTTACATGGCAGCTCAGCACTCCAAAAGCATGGGTTCAAGGAGAGAGAGACAGAGACAGAAACAGAGAGAAACTGTAGCAAGATGGGTGCTATGCTCTTACAGAATCCCATGCACATAATCATGTACGTCTTATTGCCTTTGCCACCTTCCATTGATTAGGAGCTTGTCACAAGCTCCGCCCACACTTGTGGGGAGGGGAGTGACACAAAGGTATGAATACCAGGAGGGAGGGATCATGGGGTCCCCCTAAAGGCTGTCTGCCACATGTAATGAAATTAAGCAGTGTGTTCCAAATCACATAGCTAGTAAGCCCCACACATAGGATTTGACCCCCGGTGGTCTGATTCCAGAGTCCCCATTCTCAATTATCATACTAGAGGGACATGTGGTGTGAGTGCATATTTTCAGCTGTCATAATCCTCTTTTTAAATGAATACATTCTCCTGTGCATCCTCAGTTAGTCAGAAACTAAGCTGACAGAATCATGCTTCTGAGTCTGCAAAGTTGAAGACCAGCCCCCAGGACAGGACATGGTAACTTCATGCAGGTAATGCCACACCCATCAATGAGGCTTCCTTGCTGATACCTTCAGGTCATAACTATATACCTAATATATTTGTATAAACAGAGGAAGATAGCTTGTCAGAAGACCATACATTTCCTTGGAACATCTTCAGGCCAGATGGCACGTGGGCAGGAACAAACAGCTAATGTTGCAATGGAAGCAACTGGGGGAAAGTCCTGTAGATGCTGGGCCTTCAGCCTTGGGAAGGACTCCAGCAGCAGCTGATTCTCTACCATACAACGGGCTGAAAAAAACACATCTCTGTAAAAATAAAGAAAAGCCTAACTGAGTGCAGCTGCCATCCTCCCAATAATTAGATTCGGAGGATTATGCTGAGATGAATGGAAGATATCATATGGTCACTGCTAGAAATATTTGCCATCTTTGTCTAACTGCACTACCAGATACTAGAGTTCTTAGCAGACCCACATATGTTTGTTTTTAATTAAAATGTGCTGAATGAACCGTTAGCTACACTGAAATAATGAAGAAAAGCAACACAAGACAAATCGGCTAATTGACAACTCCAAACATTCTATTTTATACCCTTCAGTTATGTTAATGGAGAGTTCTAATATGTTCTAGTTGAAATAATAATTACACAGCACAGTTACATAATAACCTAACAGGTAGATAAAAATGTTATAAATAACTACAGCAGCAAAACCCACAAATGGGTCAAAGGATCACAAATTCATTTACTCAAGTCTTTCTTCCAACAAGTACATATTGAGTGCATACTGCTTATTATGTGTCAGGCTCTCATAGGTTAACGCTTATGATGAAATATTCCTGGTGTTTTCAAATACACATTTTTGTTTAAGACAGCACGTTCTGTGAGTATCAAGGTGCTACTCAGGGTACCTCTCCAACCACATGATGAAACAAAACAGCAAGCAACTCTTGAAAAGGAGAGACCATAATTTTAAGACATTTCAAAAGCTAGTTTATATGAAGGCAGAGAATCTGGCCAAGATCTTGACAAATTACATTTTATTCAGTGCACAAGAAACTAGCACAGCTGCCTGAAGGAAAATGTGTCCTGGGATAGTGTACACAGAGCAAGGCCAAAGGGCAGCCATATTCCAAGTAGATCGTAAACAGGGGATTGATCGGAAGCCTTTCCAAAGATCATGGCAGAATTTCAGCTGTGCGATAACCAGAATTCTGGCCAAAATTGGGAGTGATGGAAACCGTCACATATCTTTGGATATTTTGTGGAGATTAATCCCTTGGCTGGGTCGTCTCTGATGAACGAAGGAGAATAATTCAGAGTCAGTCACAGAACACTCTTGCTCTTAACTGGAGGGGCAGGATATCAATGAGGTAAATTAACTCCAGGGCATTTAGAGTTTATTTACAACTAAACTGCAAAGCCGCCATCTCATCCATATTCAATCAGAGAAAATTGTGGCTCATCCAAGACAAGATATGAGCCAAATTTGGGGCGAGGCGAAGGGTGACATCATCTGAAAGGGCTGGAAATGAAGTGCAAATTTGAATATCATCTGTATATAAGTGATAATTAAAGCTGTGAGGCGCGATGTGCGCCAACAGAGAAAGTTAATACAAATGAGGAAAACAGTGTCCCAAGCTACGTGGTACTTCTGAAATGGAGACTTTTTAAAAAATAAGGTAGTGGGGACAAGATTTTCTTTCCTCTTGAATGATCTCAAGACAAATGCAGGTCACTCGTGAGAAAGACGCTCATCTACTTGCAGAGAGTCACTCAATCACTTGATAAAGTAGAGGAGTTTTCCTGTAAGATTTACATTCCAAGGAAATAAGTTACTTCATTTAGTTTAAGGAAGACCACTCTCTCCCCCCAAATAGATCATTTTGGTAAATAATAACAATGAGAATCACCAATTCAAGCTGACATTTGCTTGTCCTTTTCAAGTTCAGTATTATATTTGGGCAGGAAACACAAGTTGCTTTATCTGGGTGTTAGGTGATTTCATTCATGCAATGAAGAAATAGTTTCTCTTTTCCTAGCTCTGTCTGAACACTGTAACAGTAGCATAACTAAAGGAAATGAAACATGAGTCAAATGGAATGGAGACTAGTTCATAAGGAATTATTCATTACGAAAATGGCAGCTTTTGCCCTAATCATCCCTCTAGAGATCTATGACTTAGGGCTCTCTTGTTTTCTCTCTCTCTCTTCTTTTTCTTTCTTTTTTTTTTTTTGGACTACCAGCTCTCCAGGTCATCGTATCTTCCAAACAATCTGTTCCTCAGTAGTATGGGCTGAGTGTGGAGTGACCCTCACCCTGAGTAACGGGTGTTATGGGCTGAATTTCATCCTCCCACAATTCCTATGTTAAAGTCCTAACTCCCAGTACCTCAGAACAGGACTGTACCTGAAGACAGGGTCTTTAAAGAGGTAATTAACTAAAATGAGGTCATCAGGGTGGGCTGTAATCCAATATATGACTGGTTTCCTTATAAGAAGAGGAAATTTGGACACAGACACACACATAGGGATGACCATGTGAAGACACAGGGAGAAGGTGGCCATCTACAAGCCAAGGAGAGAGGCCTCAGAGGAAACCAACCCTGCCGACACCCTGACTTCAGACTTCTAGTCTCCAGAGTTGTGAGAAAATACATTTCTGTTGTTTAAGCCTCCCCAGACCGTGGTACTTTGTTATGGCAGCCTGAGCTGACCAGTACAATGGGACAAAAGAAGTAGGGCCAAGGATACGATGTATTTTCCATGGAAGAGCCTTACCCTGAACCTTTTCTCTCATTCTAATAGACCTACCTCATAGACTTGTTTGTTCTGTCATCATGAGCAACAACAAAAACAAAATTTATTTTACTTCTCTGAGGTTGAGTCCCCTCATTTCAAAACTGGGAGGGAAAGTCTCAAATTATTGCTCTGGAAGTAGATTTTCTTTTTTTTTTTTCTTTATACATTTATTTATTTATTTTTGGCTGCATTGGGGCTTTGTTGCTGTGTGCAGGTATTCTCTAGTTGCAGTGAGCGGGGGCTACCCTTCGTTGCAGTGCGTGGGTTTCTCATTGTGGTGGCTTCTCTTGTTGCAGAGCATGGGTTCTAGGCATGCGGGCTTCAGTAGTTGTGGCGTGTAGGCTCAGTAGTTGTGGCTCACAGGCTCAGTTGCTCCACGGCATGTGGGATCTTCCCGGACCAGGGCTCGAACCCATGTCCCCTGCATTGGCAGGTGGATTCTTAACCACTGTGCCACCAGGGAAGTCTCCTAGATTTTCAACAAATTAACACGAACTTGTCTCTTTCCCCTCTTCCATTCCCTATACAGTCATAAAATACTATGGCTTCCCAAATATTTTTTTCGTCAAAATATCCTATTAAGGTTTGAATTTAGTCTGGTTTAATCACTCACTATGTGACTTTGGATAAGTACTGAAACTTACTGATCCTCATAACCTGCTTCACAAAGTTATGAAAATAAAAATTCAAGTGACAATTATTTAAGGCTTCTTAGCAGAGTTCCTGGTACATGGTATGAGTTCCGTGAAGGTTGCTTTCCTCCTTCTAAAAGCATGAGCCCAGCTTCCCTGGTGGCGCAGTGGTTGAGGGTCCACCTGCCGATGCAGGGGACACAGGTTCGTGCTGCGGTCCGGGAAGATCCCACATGCCGTGGAGTGGCTGGGCCCGTGAGCCATGGCCGCTGAGCCTGCGCGTCTAGAGCCTGTGCTCCGCAACGGGAGAGGCCACAACAGTAAGAGGCCCGTGTACCGCAAAAAAAAAGCATGAGCCTGTTATCTACCAGCAGAGAAACGTTTATTGCATTTCATTGATATTATACTTGTTTTATTTATTTATGCCCCTCTTCACTCTAAAAGGAATTTATCACTTCAGGAAAATATCTCCAGGATAAATTAGCCTTCATAAGGGAAAAATAGTATGGGGTGGTAGACAAGGCCATGGACCACATTTTTATAATGAACTCAGAAGGAAGTTCAGAGGGCTGATCCTTAAAGCATCCTGTAGTTGCATGACCTCAAAATGCAGTGGGAAGGAGTAATGCTTTGCTAGGAAGGTAGAGGTGAAATGAAGTCTTGCTTTGCAGCTCCTTTATGGTTGGACTTCACCCCAAAATAAATGTAAAGTATCTTTAGGAATGGATGAGTTGGTCTTCCCTTTTGCTTTTTTAACCTCTTTAAAATTTAAATATATAAAAACTACAAAGACTATAACAACCAAACTCCCATATTATACTACCTAGAATTAGAAACCATTCACATCTCACCATATTTGCTTCCAATATTTTTAATTTTTTTTTAATCGGGATAGAGTTGCTTTACAATGTTGTGTTAGTTTGTGCTGTACAGCAAAGTGAATCAGCTACATGTATATATATATCCCCTCCTTTTTGGATTTCCTTCCCATTTAGGTCCCCACAGAGCACGGAATACAGTTCCCTGTGCTATACAGCAGGTTCTCATTAGCTATCTATTTTATACATATTAGTGTACATATGGCAATCCCTATCTCCCAGTTCATCCCACCCCCTTTTCCCCCCTTGGTGTCCATACATTTGCTCTCTATGTCCACTTCCAATATTTTTTAAAGAAGTCATGTTTAACCAACTGATATGGCTAAAGTCACGTTTAACCAACTGATATGGAGGCAACCTCCAGTGCCTTTGAATTGATCCTTCCAGAACACTGAAATGTTTATACATATACAAAAGTTATTTGTGTAGGTCTGTGTGTGTGTTTCATGCCCGTAGTGGTGAGTGGTAGCATGGTACATACTATTTTGCTAATCAACAAAGATTTTGCAACTATTTTTCAACTCCACATTGTTTTCTGAGTTGCAGCTGCAGTGTTAGATGTGTATCTCACCCATTCCTCATGGGGGCTGTTTTATGGGATGTATTGTGTGCCCCCAAAACTCGTATGTTAAAGTCCTAACCCTCAGTGCCTCAGAATGTGACTATTTGGACATAGGGTCTTTAAAGAGGTAATTAGGTTAAAATGGGGCCATTAGGGTGGGCCCTGATCTAATATGATTAGCCCTTATGGAAGAGGAGATTAGGACACAGACACACAGAAAGAAGACCATGTGAGAACACAGTGAATACAGCCATTTGTAAGCCAAGAAGAGAGGTCTCAGAAGAAACCAACCCTGCTGACACCTGGGTCTCAGACTTCTAGGCTCCAGAGTTGTGAGAAAATAGATTTCTGCTTTCTGCTTAAGCCACCTGATCTGTGGTACTTTGTCATGGCAGCCCGAGCAAACTAATACAGGCAGCGAAGTATTGCACAGAATACACAGCCTACAGTGTTTTTAGCCATTCCCCCGCTGGTGGACATTTAGATGGAAAAGCATAAGTATGCATCCTTGAACATGGCTCCTTGTGCAGGAGTATCTCTAGAGTAATACCTAGAAAGGAAATTGCTGGGTTATACAGGAGGCACATTTGCAAACTTTCAAGATGCTGTCAAATTGCTCTCTGAAGCATGTGTCAATTTACACTCGCACTGACAGTGAATGAGAGGACCAGTTAATTCCCTCACATCTTAGCCAACATTTAGTATCCTCAGACTTAAAAATTTTGTGCCAATGTGATTGGCAAAAAAAGTGTTTTCTTAATTGCACTTCCCTAATTATATATGAAGTTGACTATCTTTTCATACATGCATTGCCCATTCTTATTTCTTCTTCTATAAATTCTCAGCTCATATCCTTTGCATGTTTTCACTTTGGGTTCTATGTCTTTTTCTACCTGACTTGTGGGAATTATATACATTTTAGATAATAATCCTCTGTCTGCTAGCTGTTTTATAAATCCTTCTCCCAGGCTACCACTTGTCTTTTAATCTTGTTCATGGTGTTATTATTTATTTATTTATATTTTGCGGTACGCGGGCCTCTCACTGTTGCGGCCTCTCCCGTTGCGGAGCACAGGCTCCGGACGCGCAGGCTCAGCGGCCATGGCTCACGGGCCTAGCTGCTCCGTGGCATGTGGGATCTTCCCGGACCGGGGCACGAACCCGTGTCCCCTGCATCGGCAGGCGGACAGTCAACCACTGCACCACCAGGGAAGCCCCCCATGGTGTTATTTTGGCAAAAGTTTTCTAATTAGGTGTAATCAGGTGTACCTATTTATACTTTGTCTTTTCTGTGTCATCTAAAAAAAACAAACAAACCTTTCCTCTCCAAAATTCATAATTTATTTTCTCACAATTCTGGTTTTTTCTTATGTTTTCTTCTAATAGTTCTAGAGCATTTTCACCATGTTTAGATCTTCAGTACATCTTTATTTCTGTGATTGGGATAGGTAGGACTTTCTAATTATTTCCCCTTTGAGAGTCAACTGTCCCAACACCATCTACTGAAACAGCAGATACTTACTCTAAAAAAAAAAATCTCAGTAAAGCACCCACAGACCGTCTCATTTTAAGTAGCGTAATTTTCTGATAACTCCTCCAAAATGTATTAGGAGGAAAACGTGCCCCTAGGTAAGTAAATAAGCTGACCTAAATGGGTATTTGGATATGAGCCAAGCAAATGCTAGAAGTTGTCTGCCAAAAATGGTTTTGATGTTGGAAGGGTTGATGTCAAGCCCTTCTTCCTGACAGTCACTGGATAGTGGGACCAGGTGTCTCTCCGAGGCCATTCCGAGTGTGCAATGATTAAACCATCAGTGGCATTTAGAAGGCTTGTCCTTCCATTGTCCCTGGCAAGGGGATGTGCCTCCTGCCCACCAGAACAGTGACCCCTGCATGGAAATCTCTGGAAGGACATGCTGAAGCCAGCTACAGTATTGTCTCTGGAGATGGGGGATGCGTGTTTGTGGGGAGGCTGATTTTTTGACTGAATTCCCGCCTTTTTCTTTTGGACCATATGCATGTATTACCCACTCAAAATAAGAATTTCTTTTTAAAGCTAAAAAAGAAAAAAAGGCAATATGTCACTAAGACACTAAGTAAAACCAAGAGAAAACATCCCTGTGCTATTCTGTCTAAAAAAAAGAAACATAGATTGATGAGAATTTTGGAGAGAAGTAATTCAAATAGAAATTACACTTCACCTTAATTATTTGAATAATTTAGACCATTGGTTTTCAGATATTTCTTAGCCACAAAAACCTTTGTTCAAACTAGACCTTTCTCGGGACTTCCTTGGTGGTCCAGTGGTTAAGAGTCTGCCTTCCAGTGCAGGGGATGCGGGTTCGATCCCTGGTTGGGGAACTAAGATCCCACATGCCGCGGGGCAACTAAGCCTGTGTGCCACAACTAGAGAGCCCGTGTGCCACAACTACAGAGCCCACGCACCACAGCTAGAGAGAAGCTCGCGTGCCACAACGAAGACCCAACGCAGCCAAAAACAAACAAAAACAAAAAAAAGCCAACTAGACCTTTCTCAGAAGACCAATATATAAAATTGATGAAAATAAAGCAGTCTTGTTTAAAATGAGGATCCCCACTGAGGGTCTTTGAGGGGGCTCTGTGGGCCGCCCCCCCCCCAGGGCTCTTTAGAGAGCCCACGCACCACAGCTAGAGAGAAGCTCGCGTGCCACAACGAAGACCCAACGCAGCCAAAAACAAACAAAAACAAAAAAAAGCCAACTAGACCTTTCTCAGAAGACCAATATATAAAATTGATGAAAATAAAGCAGTCTTGTTTAAAATGAGGATCCCCACTGAGGGTCTTTGAGGGGGCTCTGTGGGCCCCCCCCACCAGGGCTCTTTAGAGTACACTGAAAAGCCTCCTTTAAAGTCAAGGCATTTGAGAATTAGAGATAAGTTATATAATTCTCTTTTTCACTTTCTTCGTGTAGTAATTCTATTTCGTCTCTAAAATTCACAGTGTTATGTGTTCGTAATTCTGTAAACATTTCTTGAGTACATCTACTGTTTTCCAGGCCCTGGGATAGGCACCCAGGAAGAGGAGGTGGCATGGAGATGGTGAGGCCTGAGAAAAAATTTGAAGTGTGAGGAGGAGACAGCTGAAAGCCAGGGAGGGCATGCCAGCCCCAGGAGACTGCAGGGGAAAGCAGCAAGGAAGCAGGCTGGCAGATTAGAGGCGTGGCGGGGCGGCACAGCGTGGGGAGATGCACAGGGCATTTGTTGGTGGTGGCAGGTGCTGAAACTGGAGAGGCAGGGAGGACTGAGTTACTATGTGCCTGGCGGACCTTTCTAAGTTTGGACTTGGAAGGCCACGAGGAAGCGATTGAAGGGTTTTAAGCAGGAGATTGACACAGTCATATTTGTGCTTTGGAAGGATCACTCTGGCCCAAGTGAGCATTGAAAGGGCACGTGATTAAGGCAGGGAGACTGGGTAGGAGATCGTTGCAGATATCCAGTGAAGAGATGCTGTTGGACTGACCTGAAGCCGAGTTACAGAGATGAAACAGAAGGGGGCTGACTAAGAAAAGATGAGTTGGATGTTGTACAGAGGAGGAAAACAGAAGTGCCTAGAGGATTCCTGGAGTTTGTGTTTGTATAACCGAAATGGGTTGGACAACCAGTGCCATTCAACACAGCAAGAGAGATGGGAGAAAGGATGATGAGTTCCAATGGGGGCGGGTCTTGTTTGAAGTACCTGTGAGATATCAAAGTGGAGATGCCCAGTAGGCAACCAGATATCCAGTCCTGAAGTTCAGAGGAGACATCTGGGATGGAGGGGACAACTTGGGAGCCACCCTGAGCACGACGATAATGGTAGGTCAAGAAGGTGGTTAAAATCCTTGCGAGACTGGAAAGAGTACAGAGAGTAGAGTCCCAAGAAGGCAAGGGAAGAGGACCCTAGGAAGTAGACTGAGATGGCTCAGCACAGAGGAAGAGAATCAGGGAGAGTGGGGTTCAAAGAAACAAGGGAGAAAGTTTTGAGATAAGGAGGATTTATGAGGAGGTTCAAATGCTGTGTTGAGAAGAAGAAATGAAAGAATTGTGATGATGAGAGAAGCGTGAGCTGCCTTGAGGTGAACGTGCTCTATGATTCTGGGGAGCCACACACAGAACGACCGGGTGGAGGATTAGCGACTCTAACCACACAGTAGGAACACCTGGGGACTTTTTTTTAAATAATAAATCCTGGGTCATAGATTTCATTGGTCTGAGGTGGAGCCTGGGCCAGAATACATTTTTAAAGCTCCGCAAGAGAGCCTAGTGTGTGGCCACAGTTGGGAACCACTGTTCCAGTTACGCCCTATTTGAGCCACGGAGGATTGAAACGGGCTCCTCTGGGAGAGGTCAGGTGACCTGCACGTTGATCTGTGTTGTTGGGATGCACAGGAAATGGAGTCCAGCCAATTACAATGCATCTGTGTGGACCCATGTCTTTTTGGTAGGGACAGGTCCTGAAATTGGGGGAATACCATAGATGAATCCTCCATTGCTGGTGAAGGGAATTTTGCTGGCTTTCCCAGAATGTAAGAGATCTGTCCCCAAATCAGGCCCAGTTTATACCCACCAAACGTCTTTCTGGTTAATAATTAAGCTTTACCTGGTAATTTAAAGATTACACGTATTTTTCAAAATTTGAAAGGAATGCGTATATAAGGATAAAAAGATACTACAGCAGTAACATTCTTTCCCCTCAGATCATCTCTATCCACAGCTACAGCCCAAAGCCAACCACTGGGCCATTTCTGTCTATGTGTCTGGTGGCTACCCCATAACTGTAAATAACATGCTTACCTCTCTCTTTCCTAATTTATCAACACTCTACCTTACCTATCAATAACAGAAGATGAGAGTTTACTTACTCTGCTTTTACTGCCCCTTCTCCCTTCCAAAGTTTGGTAGTCTCAGTATTATTTTTAATTCTTCTTTGGGTTACTTTCATAAAAGTATACTTTAGTGTATTTAAAATTCTATTTCTCATTCCATGAACTTGACACAGTATTTCTTAACTCCACACAGTGTGAGATGAAGATATCAGCTCCCCCGCTTTCCTCTTTCAACTTCTGTCAGTTTGATCTATGCATTTCCATTGTTCTGATTGACAGCATTACATTCTGTTCTGTAACCATAAGTCCTCTCTGCTTGGTCTGCCGGTTAATTCTGAGTTGAAAACCAAAAAACTGCATTTGAATTATTTTGAGTAGGGCTTCCCTGGTGGCGCAGTGGTTAAGAATCCGCCTGCAGGGGACACGGGTTCAAGCCCTGGTTTGGGAAGATCCCACGTGCCATGGAGCAACTAAGCCCATGTGCCACAACTACTGAGCCTGCACTCTAGAGCCCGCGAGCCACAGCTACTGAGCCCACGTTGCACAACTACTGAAGCCCGCGTGCCTAGAGCCCATGCTCCACAACAAGAGAAGCCACCGCAATGAGAAGCCCACGCAGCGCAACGAAGAGTAGCCCCCGCTCGCCGCAACTAGAGAAAGCCCGCGTGCAGCAACAAAGACCCAATGCAGCCAAAAATAAATTAAAAAACAAAATTATTTTGAGTAGGTAGATGCTGTTCCCTGGAGAGCCAAGGACTGTGTCAGCACCACATTTCTTCTTTTTGGGTCCAATGCCACAACTCTTGGGTGACTTAGGGAGAGTGTTCCCAGTTGCTTGTTCTGATTCTCTTTTATTACACTCCATCAATGACTCAAAATCATGGTTCATTTTAGTTTGCCTCTTTTTGGATCATGCTTTTCTTGTATCTCTTTTCCTAGACTTCTCTTTTTTCTTGTTGAGAAAAGAAACATATTCTGTCTTCGTCATGTCACAAACATTTCTGGCATCTTACTCATCCCATCTCTGGAAGAAGAATAATTGAATGCCTTCAATTTTTCTTCTTACAGAGAGATTTCTTGGAGCCCAATTACTTCCTGCTTCAACTTGAACCTGGGAAAAGGGGTGTTAGAGATAAAGAACACAAATATTTTGATCACTGCAAAAGGATGGTCTCATTGTAAACAAATCAATTTGCTGTGTATTCATTAGTCTTGTCTGAATTTAGTTAGTGTGACCTTGTCACGGAGATGCCAATTATCTATGGACACATAAAGAAAATTCAGGTTCTGGGTCTCAGAGATTAAGTATCTGAAGGTAGTCACTCAGCCACCCCAAGAGTCACACCACAATCAGCCAAAATCCTTCAGTGCACTTGTAGTGGATGCTGTGATGTGTTGCCAAGACGTCCAAAGGACTAAGGCACTCCGCCCCTTGCCTCAATTCAAGACATCTCTGAAGGGCCGTCCCACGTTCAGAGTTCCCCATGGGATGGGCTGAGGCCTCTTTTGCAACTGCTTTGAACTTCAACTTCTTTTACTGTCCAATCCTTCCTTCACTCTCCTACAGGTGTTGTTCCCACAAGTGCTCCCCAATAAATATCTGTCTCAAAGTCTGTTTTCTGAGGAACTGAACCTACAATCCTACTTTTCTCTCATACATAAACAAACAATAATATAATAAACAACAAATATAAACAAACAAACAAGAAGGTTAATTTCTTATGGGGATATTGGGTTATTGTGGGAGGGGGTTGTTTTCTAGGCAGGAGATGGGATGAGGGGTGGGATTCAGTTTCAGGAGAGCCAGGAGGGGCTGGGATCCAGGACATCAAGGGATGGGAACAGGAACTAAGCTTCATCAGAGACAGGAAGGGAGGACAGTCAGGTGCTGAAGATGTTTAAAGGGATTGGAATGGGGGAGCAAGTTGAGGACGTGGTAATGATGGTTGTGACTCTGAATTTGCTTGAGGAGAAGAGCACTCTATCTCTAACTTCAGTTCTTCCTCCTATTATACCTGTACCTAGAGACCCTGACCGGAGGCGGAGTGGGGGTGGGGATATGGGATGGGCGTGGACCTGAACTCCTCCCCCATGATGGTGCCCTGTCTAGATACTGCCAATGCCCTCCCTCAGGAGTCTGGTCCCTCTCTCTGCCGTGCCCTCCATCTCTCCAGACATAGGCCAGGGCCCTCTTTGGATGAAAGAGATCCCCCATTAGATCCCATCAGGGTCCTCTTTGGATGGAAAAGATATACGCACATCCCAGTACCAGGCCATGGATGGGATTTTCAGTATCACTTCCTGCCTGGACCATTGCCTCACCTCCCCCCACCTCCCCATTAAATTGTTCAAATTGTACTTGAACTTGACCTGCTTCTCAGCTTCCCACCAATGATGAGGGTGAACAAAATCTTCTCCTCCCCACAAAGACTGATCTGGTAAAAACGAAATTCTGAGGGAATCCATATTTTTTTCATTCAAAATGAGAACTTGAATCCCAAGGGAAAACGTGCAGCCTTGGAGCTTAGATCACCAGCTTTGAGAGGGGAGGGGCCTCTCAGCTCAGAGAACACGCACCACAGTCTCTGTCCCGCCTCTTGCCAGCTGGGTGACTTGGGCCAATAACTTACTGTCTCTGACCCTCAGTTTCCACATCTGTAAAACTGTCATAAGAACAGCAGGTACCGCGCGGAGCTTGGAAAGATTTTATGGAAAATTAAATGAGACAACCACGCAGATCTGCTGGCACACTGCCTAGCACATGGTAAGCACAAAGTAAATATTACCTATGATTGTGATTATGATTACTGAATTTTAAATATCAGTAGATTGGCACTGATTTTTAGTTGCTAAAATGCTACTACCCGGGCCTTTGCGAGAAGTAGCTGTACAGAGTCAGCTTTCTGTTTTGTTCTGATATGTTGTCTAATCCCTTGTTTCTCCTTCCCCTTCGAGGTTCCAGCTGTGGAGGTCCCAGTATGCCTTAAATCCGAGGAGGTGTCACGTGTAAATCAAAATCAAGTCTGTTTCTCTTTGGTAAATACTTACACTGCCCCACGCAAATGCCTGCCTACTCCATGTGGCAGATTCATCTTTCCAAACCGTCAACTCGGAGATTGGTCTATCAGCCCACACACATCCGTGGCGTGGATGTCACATCTTGGGTGGTACTCGAAGGCCTGACCAGGTGGAGAACTTGTCCTTTGGGGACAAGTTTTCATTCTCCCTCTACCTGCTCTTTCTTTCCTACACGTGGATTTCTTTCTGTCATCTTATTTTCTCTTTGTCATCTTTGTTTTCTTTTTCTACACAAGTGTGTGTGTGTGTGTGTGTGTGTGTGCGCGCGCGTGTGCATGTGTGTGTGTTTACATATTAAATAAGTAACATATGCTTAATTTAGAAAACACAGAAAAGCAAAGAGATGGGGCAAAGTGTAATCCCACCACCTTGGGTGTGTATCCTTCCAGAACACCCAGACATGCATACAATTTTTGTTTCCATGAAAATAAAATCATATAGGCTAGACCAATTGTTCTCCATCAGGGAGATTTTTGTCCTCCTCTCAGAGGACATTTGGCAACGTCTGGAGACATTTCCGTTGTCAAAACTGAGGCAAGTGGTGCTACTGGCATCTAGGGTAGAGGCCAAGGATGCCGCTACACATCCTACAACGCACAGGACAGCCCCACAGCAACTGACTGTCTAGCCCCAAAGGTCAAGAGGGCCAAGGTTAAGGGACACTGGTCTGGACCAGGGTTTGGCAGATTAAAGCCCCTGCTGGTTAGCTGCCTGATTTTATAAATAAACTTTTATTGGAACACAAGACGTCCATCCATTTACATGTTTTCTCTGGAGGCTTTTGCCTTAAACAGCAGCTGCGTAGTTGTTACAGGGACTGTGTGGACTGCAAAGCCTAAAATAGATGTGAACCACACATGAAATTTTAAGTTTTTCTGGTATCCAGAGTTTTTTAAAGTACAAAGACAACTCAATAGCAAAAGAAACAACCCGACTAAAAAATGGACCAAGGATCTGAATAGACAGTTTTCCAAAGAAGACATAAAAATGACCAACAGGGACATGAAAATGTGCTCAACGTTAACCACCAGGGAAATGCAAATCAAAACCACAATGAGGTATCACCTCACACCTGTTAGGATAACTATAATGAAAAAGAAAACGTAAGTGTTGGTGAGGGTATGGAGAAAAGGGAAACTTGTGCCCTGTTAGTGGGCATGAAATTGATGCAGCCACTATGGAAAACAGTACGGAGGTTCCTCAAAAAGTTAAAAATAGAACTACCATATGATCCAGCAATCCCTCTTCTAAACTTATATAATAGGAAATGAAACCATTGGTACTTCAAGGAGATATCTGTGCTCTCACATTCATTGCAGCATTATTCACGATAGCTAAAATATGGAAGCAATCCAAATGTCCATTGACAGATGAATGGATAAAGAAATTGTAGTATATATAGGTAATGGACTATTATCCAGCCTTAAAAAAATGAGACCTTGCCATTTACAACAACATGGATGAACCTGGAAGACATTTTGCTAAGTGAAATAATCCAGACCCCAAAAGAAAAATACTGCACAAACTTATTTATATGCAGAATCTAAAAGAAGTCGAATACATAGATGCAGGGAGTACAACGGTAGTTACCAAGGGTGGGGAGATGGGGGAAATGGGGAGATGTCGGTGAGCGGGTACAAAGTTGCAGTTGTGTAGGATGAATGAAGTTAGAGATCTAATGTACAGTATGATGACTATAGTTAATAATGCTGTACTGTGTACTGGAAATTTGTCAAGAGAATAGATTTGTATTTTCATCACACAAAGAAATTATGTGAGGAGATGGATACGTTAATTAGCTTGACTGTAGTAATCGTTTCACTCTGTTTATGTGTCAAAACATTATGTTGTATACCTTAAACATATACAATTGTTCTTTTTAAAAATAAAAGTAAATAAATATTTAAAATGTACGAAGAGGCAGGTGAAATAAATTTGAATAGCATGTCCAAAATATTATCATTTCAACATTGCAGTCAATGTAAAAATTGTTAATGAGATATTCTATATCCTTTTTTTCCATACTAAGCCTTTACTTACAGCACATCTCAATTCAGACTAGTCACATTTCAAGTGCTTATGTGGCTCTCGGCGACTGTACCAGACAACACAGGACTGCACTATTACAAGCTACAGCGTTTACTTAATATAAAGGTCCTTTCTTGTCCACGCTACATTTTTATATCACTTTTAAATGGCTCAATTTATTTAAAAGATCCCCATCTTTTGGATATTTATATTGCTTCCTAGTTTCATAATTATAAACCATGCTGCCATCAACATTCTTACATTAAAACGTTATACCCCATCTTTAATTATTTCCTTAGGATAAATTCCCACATGTGGGTCAAAGAGCACACATCTGTGCTCAAATTTTTAAGCCTTTTAAAATATATTGTTTAATAATAATACCTCTCCTGACAAGGTTGTTATGAGGATTAAGCGAGCTAGTACATGTAAACCAATTTCATTAATTAAAGTAAGGTTAGTAAGACTTCAAATAGTAGTGCCTCGCACATAAAAGCCTTCTATAAATGTCCTCTATTATTATGACCAGTACTACGTCTGAATGCGTCTCCAGCACTGTTATACTAATTTATACCCCAGTTAACAATGTCCACGAACGCCTGATTGCAGTGCTCTCTCTCCAATACCATTATATTTATAGCTCTTACAAGTTTCATATGCTTCTTATTATAGTTGGTTTAATCTGACTGTAGTTCATTAGTTTTCTTAGACTTAATTTTTCTTGGATAGGCCTGTCACAACCTCAGTCTATATCCATGTATCTACCGATACTATATAAAATAGTTCAACTATATAGATACACATATATCTAGTTGGACAATTTTTCATTGAACTGTGTAGGACAATAAATGACCATTTGTATCAGTCAGTTTTCATTTGGTTATGTTGTTGTAACAAACAACCCTAACATTTCAGGGGCTTACAACAACAAATATGTATTTCTCACTCTCATTCCATGTGAGAACTTGGGCTGAAAGAGCAGTGCCTATTGGGGTTATGCCTGTCTAATGGCAGACAGAGAGGAATAAATGATCAAGAGTAAGAGTGAAGTCTGCTATAACCTCTACCCTTACCTGTCACTCAATCTCTCCTGCTCGCATTTCATTTTGCCCATGACAAAGCAAGTCATGGCACCAAGCCCAATATCAAGGGGGTGGAGAAGTATGCTCCAACCATAAGAGACACTGCAAGTCACATGGCAATGGGCGGGGATTGAAAGGGTGAGCAAATGATTGAGGACTAATACGATCCACCCCACCAGTCAAATCAATCCAGTTAAGTTAAACTGGTTATGTGGCTCCACCCACCTGAAGTCAGGAATCCATTAGGACTCATTGAAGTCCCACAGGAGTGCTGTGGCCCCTGCCCCCTAAGGGGACAGATAACAGACGCTGAGCTTCTGAACTGCTTCCAAGGTGCTCTAAGGACAAACTGATCCAGAGGGGCTAAGCTTAAAGCAAATATGGCTACATCTCCACTCCCTGCATGAAGGTACAATCAATGAAAAGAGCTTTGTACCTAAAGAAATCATTTCATCATCAAACAACTAGGAAATGAGAAATCCCTGGATGCCCTTGCAGCCATCAAACAAACTAAAGGTACCTCGATTCTCTAGGAAAGACAGTCTGGCAGTCTCCTCAGAACAGGGGAGAGTGGTATTCGTATCCTGGCTGCATCACCTGTATGATCAATGGTTCTATCATCATCATCATCACCATCATCACTGCCACAATCACCACCTTTTAAGGTCCAGTCAGCTGCCACACTCCTGAAGCCAGCCAATAGCACCCCAGTTGGCCAAAGGGGCATCTCCATCCCAGATAACTGACCCCTGTCCTAAAGAAATGAGCCACAGGCTCTGGTTGCCTGATTAATTGGAAAATCACTAAGCTATTTGAAACTGCATAAAAATGTATCTGTAAAATCCTAACACTAGATGGTTTCGGAAATAATAAGTGTGCAGTAAAATCACAAGCCTGTTCCACTGCAAACGCAAAAGGCGGCGTTCCAGAAATATGAGAAATGAAAAGGAGAAATGCCTGTTTCCTATGGTAAGTCACTTCATATCTGAATCATTTATTTATATAACAAGTCTTTCTGGACTGATTAAGGGAACTGCCAATTACACTCACCATCCTTTCTTCAGGTTACAGAGAAGCACGACGTTTCTTCTTGCTTTACATGAGAGTGCCTGGGCTGGAGATGTGTGTCCTGGCAACCAAACTCTTCCCCATGTTTGTCAGCCTCTGGAAGGATTCAGTGCTCAGAGGGAAGCACTTCTCATCCCGAACCAATGGCAGAGGAGAGAAAAACAACAGGGTCCTTTCCATCCCACAGTGCTACTGAGCTTGCCTGAGCCTTTGAAAATGGCCAGAAAAGAAAGTACAGTATTTTCTTCTTTATGCATTTTTAAGCTCTAAGTCTTTCAAGGCCCAGTTCAAATCCCACCTCTGCTGTGAAGCCTTTCCAAATTCCCCCCAGTGAGCATGATTTTCCATCTTCTGAACCCCAACTTATATTTCCTGACTTTACCCCCTCTTCGGCACTGTCTTCGCTCCTGGTAATGGTGGTTAACTTCTCAAGTAGACTGTTGCAGGTAGTGATTTTACAGATTCATTCCAATCTCCTTCTGGGTTTCAGAGCAATGAGTTCAGGGGTGAGCCTGTGATCCCAGCAGGACCATCCAGCACTTGTTCTGCGTAATTAAAAATATATGTTGGAAGACAGAAGCTCCTGTCTTGTGCTGGGTCATGAGCTATAAGGAGATTTTAAGCCTGGAATTTCTGAAGGCCATCTTCCCTGGACTTCTGCAGAAAGCCCAGACTGAGAGATGGAGAGCCCTAATGACATCGTTTGAACCCCTAGATCCAGCTATGCCTGCAATTCTTACCCCAGACTTCCCAATTACGTGAGCAAATATACTCGTTTTGCTGCTTCAGTGGATTTGAGTTGACTCTTATCATCTGCAAGCTAAGTGACTAATCTGTTCACTCAGAACTCAAGAAAAAGGATGCTTAAAGATTCTCTGGACCACAAAGCCTCCAGAATCTTTCCGTCTTGCTGCTCTGCTCTTGTCCTTACGCGGCTGAAGCTGACTGCCCCCACCTCTGGGTTCCAGCTGGAAATGGGTAGAGCACACGGAGGAGTGCACAGCCAGTGTCTGAAGGCCCGGCTCGGGAGCTGGCACAACTGCCTCCCTCAGAGCCCTATGGTCAGTACTTAATGTCACAGCTACACCTGCAGGGGCCTCTGGGACGTGTAGTCCATCCAGGCAGCTGTGTGTCCAGCCATGACTCTATTCCTGAAGGAAAGAACAGATGTGGATGCACAACTCTCCGTCTAAAGCACACCAGCTGCTTGCAGATTAAAACAGTTGAAATGCCAAGTCTCCTTGAAGTGCATTCAAGGTTGGGAGTGAGGTGGGGAAAAGCCACATCCTAAGTAAAAAGTGCTGGTGAGCGGAGCTCCACGTGGTCCACCGCGGAGGTGTGTTACCAGGGCAACTGCGCTAAGCGGGAACCACATTTCCTAGCGTGCCGCTCCCCATGTGGCTCCGCGCCGGGCTTGGCCACGAGAGAAGTGAGCATGAGGTCCAGAAGGTGGCGGTGAAGCAGCAGCCGTTACACTCTGAAGGTCGGTGCAGGGCACCCCGCATTGCCGCAGCTCGCGGGCCGCAGCTCTTCTGCTGCTCACCTGTTGCAGGGGGCAGCGGCCTGCAGCCTCTCAGCCAATGCCCAACCTCCTCTTTCAGATTTTCCAAGTCCTCGGCCAAGTACAAGCGTTGCTGCACAGCACAGGACGCCAGCAGCTTCCGTGGGTCACCCTGCATGGAGCTTGGACACTGTGGGAGACAAACATGGGCTCCAGCCGGCCTCGCAGGTCCCAGCCTTTCTTTACCTTAACCTTGAGGTTTCTCAGCCTCAGCACTGATGCTGTTTTAAGCCAGATGATTCTTTGTTGTGTGGGGCTGTCCTGTGCATTGTGGGGTGTTCAGCAGCATCCCTGGCCTCTGCCCGCTAGATGCTGGTAGCGACACTCATGGCAGTTGTGGGAACCCAAACTGTCTCTAGGCTTTGCTGAATGTCTCCTGGGGGGCAGATCACCCCGGGTTGAGACCACTGTCGTCATATCCATGTTTCCTTCCCAATTTCCGGCCTTGTGACCTACAGCAACTTCAGGCCCACTTTCACACGCAGAGGCGTATGACTCAGAGACTCCTTGAGACCTCGCCGCCAGCTCCCACGGTCACAGTCTAACCCCACAGTCAGTCCCTTATCTTGTGTTCCTCAGGGCTGTTCCGCTCAGGGCTGCATTATGACGTTCATGTGCCCCTTCCTCTATAAAAAAATAAAAGATGATATGCAAAGGCTATTTTGGTATAAAAACAAATACTATGTAGGCTGGATTTATTATTAGATATTCATTTTTATACTCATTTTAACTAAAATTAGAGCTTTTGTGGGCCCCTGCAAGGAAGGGGGAGCCCTAAGCATTGTGTCTTTGATAGAGGAGTTGGCCCTGGGCCTGCTTCTTCCCCTGGAGCCTAACAGGTGCTCTCACTTCCCACAATTATCTTCTTTGTAATCAGAACAAAAACACATGCAGCAGTGATTTGCTTCTTTCAAGACCAGCCTGACTTTAGGGGAGGAACTCCAAGTACTTGAGGCTGCAGTCAATGGGAGCAGAGCAAAATTGGGCGAGGGCCCTCCATGAGTCTGCCTCTTAGCCCACTAACTGGACCAATAGAAGTGACGGATGCGATTTAGGGAATTCGGGGCAAAAGATGAGTGTGAAATAGAACTCCCTTTTAAAAGCACATCAAGGAAAACACGTGTGTCTCAAGGTGAAATTGTAGACATGTGTTTGCTATGTATTTTCCATTAGATTGTTAATAATCGGATATAAATCATCTAGTGCAATCAGATGGACCAATCCTGGGGTCCCTTTCCCCCACCAGTGACGGCTGTTTCTGATTAGCACAGAGCCCCCTGCCCTGACGAACAATGGTCTCCTCTCGGGCCGTGGAGGACAGGAAATTAAGCCATCAGGCATCTTGCCCATTATTCTCACGCTATCCTCAAGCTGTAAATCCATCAAATATGAAAGGCAGAAATATAAATTGGGGCCAAATTGGAGGAAGTTGGAGATGCAGTTTTATTCCACACGTCTCTCAGAAAGTTTGTCCACAAATGTTCAGTATTCACTCTGGAATTAAAATACCCGCTTTACAGCAGATGTTTTATAGACGGGCACCACTGTAGATGGTAAGAAGTTTGTATCAGAGCACCAAATATTTCCTTTAGCAAGAACTCTGCTTTTATCTATGGAAATATCAGGAAATCATTTTGAGTCGAACAACCAAAATAAAGGCAGTGGAGTTTGAGATAAATGTTAGGAAAATTGCGTAAAACATTATATCAAAACCCTTGGCACTGTCAAAAAGATTTCTGAATCCAATAAGTAGCTGAAGAAGAGAATTCAATTCCATTTTTCACTTTGTCTGCCAATTTTATAGCACTTCATTTAAAATGGAATCTCTAAAGAATCAATTCAAATTAGTTTTACAGTTTTCCCCCAAAGAATCTGCTTTAAAATAAATTGAATTGGAGCATGTGACATAATATGTGAGCATAAAATTCATGTTAACTAGTCTGACGGAAAAAAGTTCTCATAATAAGGAAACAAATAATCACACATGACTGAGCTAAAAATAGTCTTTAGATTGTCAGTTTCAAAATTGAACAAAAATAGGGAGAGTTGTTATAATAATGATATGGCACATTTCCTCCTAATGAAATGGCCTTGAATTCTGTAATAAATTACAGAAAGAGAATCCTCTGGGCAAAAAGAAAAATACCAGACATGAGTTGCTGTCATAAATAGAGTGACAGCAATGCAAATACCTTCCAGCTGGGACTGAGCAGCCTCTGCTGGAGGCTTCATTACTGAAGCCAGAGCTGAGCTGGGGTGAACAATATACTGAAGATGATCCTTCATCATCTGTGGCCCCCAGTTTATAAAACAGCTTCTGCTGCTGTATTTGCTTTGTTTTGATCAGGTATATTGAGTATAAATATTTATTTGAAATCTCTTTATAAAGTTTATTAGGAGTCTTAGGCTCCTTGAGAATAGGGACAATAGCTTATGTGACTTGGTAACCACCCGTACCTATCACAGCATCTGACACGTGGTAGGAATCCCATATGTGTCTGAGGGAGGAACATAAGAATGAATAAATCAATGAATCAATTTAGCATTAAAATCACATTAAACTTAGTTATTACACCTTAAAAAAATTTTACAGTTAAGTTAGGAAATGTACTGTTAGGTTAATTAAGGAGGGGACAGTTGGGTTGTGGTGATTTTTTTTTTCCTCTGTTGAAACCAAGAAACAAATACTTAGGTTTGTCACTGAATAAGGCTTGATGGAGATTCTTTTTTTTAATTTAATTTTTTAATGTATTTTATTAAAGGATAGTTGATTTACAGTGTTGTGTTAGTTTCTGGTATACAGCAAAGTGATTCAGTTATACATATATATAATAGTTTACATCTGCTAATCCCAAACTCCCACTCCATCCCCCCCTCACCCTTCCTTGGCAACCACAAGTCTGTTCTCTACGTCTGTGAGTCTCTTTCTGTTTTGTAGATAATTTCATATTTTAGACTCCACATATGTGATATCATATGGTATTTGTTCTTTTTCTGACTTACTTCACTTAGTATGATAATCTCTACGTCCATCCATGTTGCTGCAAATGGCATTATTCCATTCTTTTTTATGGCTGAGTAGTATTCCATTGTATATATGTACCACATCTTCTTTATCCATTCATCTGTTGATGGGCACTTGGGTTGTTTCCATGTCTTGGCTATTGTGAATAGTGCTGCTATGAACATTGGGGTGCATGTATCTTTTTGAGATGTAGTTTGGTCTGGATATATGCCCAGGAGTGAAATTGCTGGATCATATGGCAACTCTATTTTTAGTTTTTTGAGGAATCTCCATACTGTTTTCCATAGTGGCTGCACCAGTTTACATTCCCACCAATAGTGTAGGAGGGTTCCCTTTCCTCCACACCCTCTCCAGCATTTGTTATTTGTAGACTTTTTTTTTTTTGCGGTACGCAGGCCGCTCACTGTTGTGGCCTCTCCCGCTGCAGAGCACAGGCTCCGGACGCGCAGGCTCAGCGGCCATGGCTCACAGGCCCAGCCGCTCCGCGGCATGTGGGATCTTCCCGGACCAGGGCATGAACCCGTGTCCCCTGCATCGGCAGGCAGACTCTCAACCACTGCACCACCAGGGAAGCGCCCCTGTAGACTTCTAAATGATGGCTATTCTGACCAGTGTGAGGTGGTACCTTGTAGATTTGATTTGCATTTTTCTAATAATTAGCGATGTTGAGCATCTTTTCATGTGCCTATTGACCATTTGTATGTCTTCTTTGGAGAAATGTCTATTTAGATATTGATGGAGATTCTTTAAGGCCCTGCCTGAAAGTAACCATATAGGAGAAGTTTAACTTAGTGGGACCCAATATCTTGGAATTTAACTATGTCTTGAAGTATGGGCCAGTCCCTCTTTCCACAATACCCATTTGAGCTTCCTTGCTTTTCCACCTTACCTATCCTTCCATTCTTCAATCCATCCATGCATCAGTCTATAGCCATCTATCTGATCATCTGTCCATCAAATACTTAGGGATACAGTGATGAACAATAATAAGAGCTAACATTTACTGAGTACTTACTCTATGTCAAACACTGTTATTAACACTTTATGCTAATTAACTCATTTAATCATCCATCATCCGCTTCTATGAAGGATGTACCATCATATTCCACACTTAACATTCAAAGCAACTCAGGTGCAGCGAGATGAAACACCCTGTCCAAGATCACGTCACTAGGAAGTAGGGGAGACGAGATGTGAACCCAGAGGGTCTGGCTCTAGAGCTACCACTTTGCTGCACTAATCAGGCAGAAATGCTCTTGACCTTCACAAGCTTTATGTTCTAGTGGGAGAAACAGAATTTAAACACATAATTATGTAATTTTAACCATTAACAACTGCTTCGAAGAAAAAGTACAGGCGTTACAAGAGTATATAAAAGGGACATGTAGCCCAGTCTGAGGAATTCAGGAAGGCCTTGCTGCTGAGGAAGTTGACCCTTGGGTTGAGCCATGAAGGGTGGGTAGGTGGTGAGGCATAAGCAGGAAAGAGTGTTCAAGGCAGAACAGCATGTGCAGGGGAAAGAGGTGTCTGTGCTGGGGACCCATGGGGCCTTTGGTGTCTACTGATGTCAATATGATCAAAGGTCAATTCTAACATGAGCCTCTTCTGATGCTCTCCATCCCACTGACTTGCAACCTAAGTAACCCAGTTATAGAAGGCAGACATCTCTAGTTAAGGAGACAGCCTTGTCACCTTCTCCCTCACCCAGTGCCCAGCATATCCACTCTTGCCATCCAGTGCCACCAAATTTAACCCACTGTCCCCATGGATCTATCAGATCCACTTGTTTCTTTCTGATCCCACCCCACCTCCTGAATACAAGCCACTTTCATTTATTACTTGGATGTCTGCAGCATTCTCCTGTATCCAACACTCTTCCAGAAAGCACTCCAGAACCCCTCACATCCGTTGTCCACCTGCAGCCAGACTGATAATTTCCAAAGGCAAATCTGGTCATTCCTCCTCTGCCCTCACTAGAAACCTCCGATGGTCTCCCATTGCTCTCGAGAAAAAGACAAAATTCCCTGCCCTGGTTTAGAGGGCCCTGCATGGCCTGGCTGTCCCCACTGACAATGTCAGTGTCATCCTAGCCCCATGCCGTGTCTCACAGCTCCTCAGCCACCATGGTTGCCTCCCCCTTGGTCTCTGCTTCCTGCCACGCCCCTCCCACCGGGAGGCTTGGCAGTGCCCTTCCCTCTTCCTGGAATGCCCTTCCCCTCCACTGTGTTTAGTTAGCTCTTAATCATCCTTTAGATTCCCATTTAATCCTCAGCAAGCCCACCCTATGTCCCTGCTTGGGTACCCATTAATATCTGACCCTTCCCCATTAACATCTCCATCTGAACCAGATTACTCTCTGTTATGGCTGAATCGTGTCCCCCAAAATTCATATGTTGAAGCTCTAACTCCCAGTACTCAGAATGTGACTGTTTGGAGATAGGGCCTTTAAAGAGGTGATTAAGTTAAAATGAGGCTGTTACGGTAGACCCTAATCCAATCTGACTGCTGTCCTTGTAAGAAGAGGAGATTTGGACACAGACATGCACGCACACAGAGGAAAGACCATGTGAGGACATGATGAGAAGTCTGCCATCTGCAAGCCAAGGACAGAGGCCTCAGATGAAACTAAATCTGCTAAAACCTTGATCTTGGACTTCTAGTCTCCGGAATTGTGAGGCAATAAATCCCTGCTTTTTAAGCCACCCGGTTTGCAGTATTTTGTTATGGCAGCCTGAGCAGACTAACCCTTTCTTTCATAGAAACTGTCATAGTTAAAGTTAGTTGTCAAAATTAGTTGCAACTTAACTTTCATTTCATTATTTGATTGCTATCTCTCTGATAAGAATGCAAGCTCTGTAAGGACAGGAACTGGGTCTGGTTTTGCCCACCATGGTATCGCCAGAGCCTGGCACAGTGCCTGGCATATAGTAGGTGCTCAGTAAATACTTGGGGCATGAATGAATGAACAGACAAGTAAAAACATATGAGTGAGTGGATGAACACACATGGAGAAGAAACAGTTATTACACAGTGGTTTTACCTTTGGAAAGATTCACTTTGGGCCTGGGCTGTGTCTGGAAGCAAGGGCACCTTGTCCTGGCTAATATGAGTATTAACATGAATTTATGTAATTTCACTAGATACAGCAAATTCCTGGAATTTCAAGTTTTTACTCCCTCAGAGCAACACTGTTCAGTGAAATTTAATCTCATGGATTTTATTTTTAAAGAGGCAAATAACTCTAGGGTAAAAAAAAAGATAATTCTAAGAGACATAAATCCAGCATCCTTGCAATTGGAAGAAAATATCTTGTTTGTATCAAACCATGATACAAACGGCATGCTTGATTTCCGCTTGGAAAATGTCCTTGATGGTTTCCACGGGACAATGACACAGTGAGAGCACCGTGGAATCACCACACAGGAGGGAGGGTGGGACACATGTGAGAATTTCTGCTGCAGTTTTAAGAGGAGTCTTCTTTTCTGAGAAACTCATTATTCACTTAATTATTCATTCTGTTTATTTACTGTAGAGTTATTACACATAAATATGGTGCAAATCCCTGGAATCCTCAAACACCAGATGCCAGTTTCCCTCTGCAGTCCCAAAAGACATAGCCAAGCCATCACTGTGAGAATTAAAACAACAACAACTAAAACCCAATTAAAATTGTGCCAGCATGTTCATTTCCAAAATAAAAACCCTGGGAATGAATAAGCTTTTAGTCACTCCCCTGACTGCTTCTGCAAAAGAACAAACACAAAAAACTTTAAACTAAAACTGGCATATAATTAGTATTTAAATCACAGTTACAATGAACCTCGTATCTGCACAGAAAGGGCATTGACTAAGTCAACGTCGTATTATTTCTCCCATTTTCAAAAATCACGTGATTGAAGAAAACGGCATTTTGCTTTTCAGAATTTCTATGTGTCTGGCCAAAGCCCAACGATGGTGGAGGAAGAAGCCAAGATGGCGACATGAAGTTTGGGGTCTTGGAATCCACAGGTTACACAACCTCTTCCTCCTCATGATGTGAGGGGGCCTCACACCCAGGTGCATCTCACCCACCTGAGTATAAGACTGGGCACAGGAGGGGATGAACACGCAGCCCATGTTCTTGGAACAAAGGCCAACAGAGCACAGAGGAGGCCTGTCTCCTTCAAGAAATTGTTGGGAGTGCAGAGAGAACCACACGACTGAGGGCAGTGCAGGGCTGACCGCTGGGCTGGAGGACGTGTGTGGGTGTGGGGAAGAAGGAGAGGTCGGGGGTGTGTGTGTGTACGTGTTTACAAGTCACCAATCCTCAGGTGATACTGGCTCCACGAAGAACCAGGTGGACTTTCTGATGAGCGTGTGACTGTGGTCACCTCCATTGGAGAGTCGCAGAGTGATAGGAGATCTGTCTGGCCTGCTACGCCCATACCAAATCACAGTCTGCCCAGGGGGTCACTGTGAGACCCGAGGTAACCTTGGAGGTGCAGGCAAATGAGTGCGTTAGTGGAAATACGTGAAGCTCTTCTGGATAGGCCAGAGGCCTGCAGTGCCTCCCCTAACCCGGAGCTCAGACCTGAAAGGCCAGGGGTCTCCATTCTCAGCGTTGTGGTTATAAGGGCGGGCTCAGAAGACAGGCTGTGCAGGTTCAAATCCCAGGTCTGCCACTGACCTTCACTCCTCTGTGCTTATTCCCCATCTTGACAATAAGGATAATGCCTCTGTCTTAGAGTTGCCACAAGAATTATCTGTGATAGTGCGTGTGAAGTGCTGACAGCAGTGTCAGCCAATGGCAGGCACATACTAAACACTGGTTTCTACCATCGATGCTGGTAAATTCCAGTCCGTGTGGCAATTTATCACAGGGCTGAGCTTTGTGGTAACACTGTTGTTTTCTACTTTGTATTTCCAAGGCAGCTGATAAACTGTTTGTTTCACTCCTGAGCAACAAGCACTCCTATTCCTGGCACCTCAGATTAAAATAAATTCATTGCCTCCTGTCTCACAATGCCCATGGCCATTTTTGTTACCTGTTGCAAATATTTTCTAGTCACGTAGCCTAATCTGGGGCCTTTTTGCTGAGAAGGCAAAAACATTTTCTAATCTTTTTGGCAACCACAGTGTAAAGTATCAGGTCCATAAAAACACAAAAGGTCTTCATTACTAATATATGGAATAGGAACTCTGTATAATATTTCATTATTGCTTTCTTATTAACATAACATTAATAATCTGTAGCTGCTTTCACAATTCCTGGGCATGAAAGCCTGGTATATTAAGTTATGGCTAAGATTAGATATATTAAAGTTACCTCCATGATACCATGAAAGAAACATGATAGAGCTGAGAAAATCAATTTAAATTAAAATAAAATCATTCTGTCTTATGCTTCAGTTTTCAAGGCAGCTGCTCTTAGATCAGCTCTGACGTGACCTCACTATCTGAGGTCTGAAGTTAAGTGGGTGCACCCAGGCCTTTCCTTCCGGGTGTTCCAAGTCGACTTGCTCAGTGTCTTCACTTGGGTGGGGCAGGGATGCAAGGGGAGATGAGGAAGCAGGGGCAGAGGGAGTGGAAGGTTAAGTGTGTGGCTTATGAGTTTACAGTCACACCACTAGTCAAGTTAGGTACCAGGGACGGTAAGATGGCAGCAGGTTCATAAGACATAAAAACATCGAACTGGAAGATCGCTTAGAGACAGCTAATCAATCATTTCCCAAAGTATAATCCATGGAACATTAGTTCTTTAAGACGGCTCTCTCTATATCCTCACATGCACATAAACACACACACACACACACACACACACACACATACACAAACACAGAATTACATGGTCCATCAAATAAGTCTGAGAATCTCTGCATTGTACCCATTCCTTGGAGTGCCATAACGGACTTCCGCATTTTAAAGTTTCTGTGAACTCCTACAGTAAGAAAACACCCATTTGTCATCTTTGACCAAGTATTTCCCCAGCTTCCCTGGGCACGGCACCCTTTGTTCATATAACACTTATTTACGTCTAACAGGCAATGAGCAATCTTATCTAAGTCAACCTCCTCCTTGAAATTGATGAGGAAGAGGAAACTGAGGCCCAAGGAAAGTGTTTGACTTGCCAAGGAGCATAATTCAAACACTGAGTGGAGAGGGGAATTCACACCTTCGGATTCTTAGCTCTGCCTCTCAGAGAAACTTCCCTCTCATTCATCAACGTATGCAAACCTGTCATGCGCAGGCACGGTGCCAGACACTAAAGACGCAAAGATAAAAAATGGTCCTGGGGGCTTCCCTGGTGGCGCAGTGGTTGAGAATCTGCCTGCCAATGCAGGGGACACGGGTTCAAGCCCTGGTCTGGGAGGATCCCACATGCTGCGGAGCAACTAGGCCCGTGAGCCACAACTACTGAGCCTGCGTGTCTGGAGCCTCTTCTCCGCAACGAGAGGCCGCGATGGTGAGAGGCCCGCGCACCGCGATGAAGAGTGGCCCCCACTTGCCACAACTAGAGAAAGCCCTCGCACAGAAACGAAGACCCAACACAGCAAAAATAAATTAATTAATTAATAGACTCCTACCCCCAACATCTTCTTAAAAAAAAGAAAAGGTCCTGGCTTCAGGAAGCTCACAGTCCAAAGCTGGAGGCGGAACTGGAAGTGTACCGACCACACTACCATGTGAGGAGAGCTCAGAAGTGACTGCTGTGGGAGTGGGTCCAGAAGAAAGTATGACTCATCTCCTAAGGGGTTAGGAGTTAGTTGTCACACAGGACGTGAGGTTGGCACGGGGCCTTGAAGGGTGAGCAGGAGTTTGCCTCAGAATGTTTTTATCTCCCTTAATCCCTTTCTAAGGAGTCCCCATAGTAGCTCCCTTGTGTGGGATGATGTTCGCATAAATCACCACAGGATTCTGTCACCTGACTGGACCAGGATCAGGGCCCCAGGGCAGCCAAAAGGAGTGTCTAGGGAGTGCTGTCCAACAGAACCCTGTGCAATGATGGAAATGTTCTCTTTGGCGTGGTTCAACGTGGCGGCCACCAATCATAGGTAGTTATCGAACACTTGAAATATGGCTACTGGATATGGCTATCCAGTGAGGAACTGAATTTTTTAAAAAATTTTTTGCAGTACGCGGGCCTCTCACTGTTGTGGCCTCTCCTGTTGCAGAGCACAGGCTCCGGACGCGCAGGCCCAGCGGCCATGGCTCACGGGCCCAGCCGCTCTGCGGCATGTGGGATCTTCCCGGACCAGGGCACGAACCTGTGTCCCCTGCATCGGCAGGCGGACTCTCAACCACTGCACCACCAGAGAAGCCCTGAATTTTTAACTTTATTTAATTTTGATTAGTTAAAATTAAATTTAAGTAGTCACATGTGCTGGTGACTTTAGATAGCACAGCTTTAGACTGATTAACAGATTCACTTTGTGATTCCAATTTAAAATACAAGTTGGGGGACTTCCCTGGTGGTCCAGTGGTTAAGAATCTGCCTTCCAATGCAGGGAACACGGGTTCGAGCCCTGGTCAGGGAACTAAGATACCACATGCTGCGGGGCAACTAAGCCCGCATGCCACAACTAGAGAGCCTGAGCACCGCAAATACTGAGCCCGCACACTCCAGAGCCTGCACGCCACAACTGGAGAGAAGCCTGTGTGCCTCAACAAAGAGCCCGCACACCGCAACGAAAGATCCCACATGCAGCAACTAAGACCCAACACAGCCAAAATTAATAAATAAATATTTTTTTTTAAAATACAAGTTGGTTTAGACTTACGATTTTGAGTTGAAATTCGAGTTTACAAATACTATTGAAACATTCAAGAGACTTAAGACATCAGATTATAGAGTCTACTTAATTATACTTAAAATTTATTTAAATACATGGGAAGATGTATTTGTTCACTGGAGAACTGAAGGGCTTAAAAGAGAATTGATTCAAGGATTTGAAAACATTAAAAATAAGTCCTCTGACCAGTGGAATTAGCTAGAAATCAATAACGAAAACTAGAAATGCCACATCCTTTGAAAATTTAACAACGGATTTCTGTACAGCCCATGTGTCAAAGAAGAAAGTACAACAGAAATTAGAAAATATTTTGAACAAAATATTAATGAAGACAAGACATACCAAAACTTGTGAGATGCAGCTAAAGCAGGGCTTAGATGACACTTACAGTCTTAAATATAAGTATTAGAAAAGAAAAAAGGCTGAAAATCAGTACAGTATTTGTCTTTCTCTGTAAGATTTATTTCACTTAGCATAGTGCCCTCAAGATCCATCTATATCGTCACAAGTGGCAGCTTTTCTTCTTTTTTTATGGCTGAATAATATTCCATTGTATGGGTACAGATACAGATATATTTCATATTTTCTTTATCCACTCATCCATCGATGGACACTTAGGTTGTTTCCATGTTTGGCTATATTAACATATTTACAGGCCTTCTGAGACTGGCCACAGGGAGAATCTAGGAACCATACCTGTGGGTTTTCTCAGTGCTGTAGGAATTATGAAGTTCAAAAGACATGCAAAGTGCTTTCATTTCGATAGGTCCAAGGCCAAGGGATTTCCTCCTTTGAAACGTATATTGCAAGCAGTATTATAGGAAAGCTATATATATTTCGTTTGTTTGTTTTTTTGAGGTTCTCCAAATGCAATTCAAAAGCAGATATATGAGGTCTCTTCTTTGTCAGAAACCAACCCATATAACAGGTTGTGAGCGTACTTCCCTATGGCAAAAGCCTGACTCCACTGGGACACTGTTGAGAGTTCAGAGTCCTATAAAGTTGCCATTAAGTGGTGGTTTTCCATTTTTTGCTTATGTTTCCTATAACATTATTTTGAAAGGCTATATATAACCCCTTTATATATTTTTAATTGACATCTAGACTTGTATTACACATTTAAAGTGGCAAGGGATATAATTTCCATCATACAGTAATACCTGAAAATTTTAAAATAAACTTTTATTTTAGAACAGTTTTAGGGGCTTCCCTGGTGGCGCAGTGGTTGAGAGTCCGCCTGCCGATGCAGGGGACACGGGTTCGTGCCCGGTCCGGGAAGATCCCACATGCTGTGGAGCGGCTGGGCCCGTGAGCCATGGCCGCTGAGCCTGCACGTCCGGAGCCTGTGCTCTGCAACGGGAGAGGCCACAACAGTGAGAGGCCCAAGTACCACAAAAAAACCCACCAAAACCCAAAATAGAACAGTTTTAGATTTACAAAAAAAAAATCGTGAAGATAGTACAGATTTCCCCTACACCTCACACCCAGTTTCACCTATTATTAACATTTTACATTAGTATCATATATTTCTTATAATTAATGAAACAATTTTGACATTACTATTAACCAAAGCCCATGCTTTATTCAGTTGTCCAGGGTTTTTATCTAACGTATTTTTCCTTTTCCAGGATCCCATCCCAGCTATGACATTACATTTAGCTGTCATGTCTCCTTAGGCTCCTCTTGGCTGTGACATTTCTCAGGCATTCCTTGTTTTTGACCTTGACAGTTTTGAGAAGTGCTGGTCAGGTATTTTGTAGAATGTCTCTGAATTAGGATTTGTCTGTTGTTTTTCTCATGATGGGACTGAGATTGTGGGGTTTGAGGAGGAAAGCCAGAGAGGTTAAGGGTCATTTTCATCACATACATAAGGGTACATAGTATCAACAAGATTTATCACTGTTGATACTGACCTTGATCACCTGGCTCAAGTAGTGTTTGTCAGGTTTCACCACTGTTACTCTATGTCTCCCTTCCATACAGTACTCGTTGGAGGAAGGTCACTCTATGCAGTCCACACTTACGGAATGGAGAGTTATGCTACACCTCTTTGAAGGCAGAGTACCTACGTAAATCATTTGGAATTCTTCTGCAAAGGAGATGTGTCTCGACTCTGCCATTTATTTATTCAATCGTTTATTTGAATCAGTGTGGACTCATGGATATTTATTTTATACTTTGAGTTACAATCCAATACCACTTTACTTTGTTACTCAAACTGTTCCAGCTTTGGCCACTTGGAGCTCTTTCTATTGGTTCTTGTGTCCCTTTGATACACCCCTACCAATGTAAGTTGTTTTTTTTTTAATTTTGTTTTGTTTTGCTTTTTGAGCACTTCCTCACTTTCTGGCTCATCTTGCATATTTTACCACACTAAAAAAAAAAAAAAATTCCCTGTGCTTTACCTATTCAACCCTCCTCCACCACAAAAAACCCTTGATAATCACTGGTCTTTTAGTCATCACTATAGTTTTGCCTTTTCCAGAACGTCATATTGGTACCATACAGAATGTAGCCTTTTCACACTGGCTTCTTTCACTTAGAAATATGCATTTAAGATTCACCCATGTGTTTTTGTGGGTCAACAGCTCATTTCTTTTAATCACTGGATAATAATTCCATTGTACGGTTGTATCACATTTTGTTTATACAGTCATCTCCTGAAGGACATCTTGGCTGCTTCCAGCTTTGGGTGATGATGAATAAAGCTGCTATTAATAATCTTGGGCAAATTTTTTTGTGGAGAGAAGTTTTCAAATCAGTTGAGTAAATATGTAGGTTCATGACTGCTGGCTCGTTTGGTAAGACTATGCTTAGCTTTGTAAGAAACTGTCACACTGTCTTCGGAAGTGGCTGTGCCATTTTGCATTCCCACCAGCAGTGAGTGAGTAGAAATTACTGAACTGAAAGTTAAACTGAGGGAGGAAGAGAGGGGGAGGAGGAGAACAGAGAATGAGAGACGTCAGGTCACATCGGCGGCATAACATACGTGTAACTGGATTCTGAGAGGACATTCTCTTCAAGGATGTCAGAAAAGAAGTGTTTGAAGAGATAATGGCCAAGAGGTTTTCATATTTGATAAAATACATGAAGTATGTTGGAATTTTGGTTTCTATTTGTAGTGGGGGGGTGGAATCTGTTGACACAAGGACATCAGTTAAAAAGCAGGTCAGATAGAACCCTGGATGGCTCAGTGTATGTAATTCTATCTATGGATGTGATAGGAATAGCAGAAACAAAGGCAGGAAGGGCGGGAGGGAGGGAGGAAAGGAAGGAAGAAAGTAAGGAAGGAAGGAGGGAGGAAGGGAGGGTAGGGAAAAAGGGGGAGAAAAGAAAGACAATGGGTTTCCCTGGTGGCGCAGTGGTTGAGAGTCCACCTGCGGATGCAGGGGACGCGGGTTCATGCCCTGTTCTGGGAAGATCCCACATGCCGCAGAGCAGCTGGGCCCGTGAGCCATGGCCACTGAGACTGCGCGTCCAGAGCCTGTGCTCGGCAATGGGAGAGGCCACAACAGTGAGAGGCCCGCGTACCGCAAAAAAAAAAAAAAAAAAAAGAAAGACAATGAATAAACCTCATCCCACAAGCAGTCCAATATAAGTAGCAGTAGAGAATGCTTGGTAGAGAAGTTGACTCAGCACTATTTCTGCCATGTTTAACCTTAGAAACATCATTTAAAGTCAAGGTTGGCTTCCTTCTTTAAACCAAAGAAGATGACCAACCTGGCTTCTACTTTACAGTGACTATTATTATAATACTTGCGATGTACTTCCAGACCCTTGGTCAATTTTTTTGTAAAAATTTAGTATTATTGAAATTGTTCTTCCTAATGAATATACTACAGCAAACCTAACTGCTTTGTTCTCCTTTGAAGTTTTTTCCCCCGCCAAGGATCAGTAAAACATAAAATAAGGAGTATATTTGGATTTCAGTTTATGTTTTCATATAAATTAATCTGCATTTTCTGTGAAGTTAGAGTGATGCTCTTTTTGATTCACACTTCTGAGCATTTTACCGATTTAGCAATCGAAGAGAAATTTAGATTGAACACTCCATATTTTATTATGTTAAATTGTTTTCAGCCACTTTTGAATCCACGTGGCCAAGCCAATTTAAATTTGTTTTGTAAGAAAGGTCACTCTGTGAGCTGCTATCCCTAATGCCATTACATTTCCATTTGTGTGGGTTTTAACTGTCTAATTCCACAGTTCTAAACAGATTTCTCAAAAGTTACAAGAAAAAGGAAAGCAACCGTTTTTATTAACCCTAAATTACAATTCTGTAAGTGAAGCGTGAACCCCAAGTACCGTGACTGTTGAAAACTACGTTTATACACATGAGTGTTGCCCAATGAGGATGCACATCTATTTCAAAAATGCTTCCATTGTTCAGAGCATTTCTAGAAATCCCCTTTGAAAACCACCTTTAGAGCTGGCAGCACATTTTAAAAGATATTGTCTCTGGTGGCAAATCTTTGTCTCTTGAAAGTGGATTTGATTAATAACCCAATGTAATTTGGATTAAGCTTGGTGATGTGTAAGATGGGAATTAGTATTTAATACCTACCATGTGATAGAAGCTTGACCTGGGATGGCCAATGAATCTGGATAAACTCATTCTGGATCAAAACCAAAGTGAGACCAAAGAATACGGACCAGTGTCATAGATGATTTTCCCACTGGAGGTGATGTAGCAGAATAGCAGTTATTTATGCTTAATCAGGCTGGCAGGTTTGGCTCTCCACCCTGACACTCCACCCATCGCCACCACCTGGCCCGAGCCGCGTTACTTAGGCTCTCTGAGGTGGTTTCCTCATTTATAAGAGAGGATGCTAATGTCTGTCTCATCAATTTTCAAGAATAAAATAAAATAATACAAAATACCCAGCAAAATTAGCCCCCCCTTTCCCCCCCTGAAGGTGACAATGGGGAAGGAAAAATATTCATTAGGACACTGATATACCTAAAATAGATAACTAATGAGAACCTACTGTATAGCACAGGGAACTCTACTCAATCCTCTGTGGTGACCTAAATGGGAAGGAAATCCAGAAAAGAGGGGATATATGTATACGTATAGCCTGATTCACTTTGCTGTACAGCAGAAACTAACACAACATTGTAAAGCAACTACACTCCAATAAAAATTAAAAAACAAATCCACTAGGATGAAGGTGGCCCAGTGTTTTTTAAATGGAATTTTATCTTATGGTGTATTTTCCTATTACCTCATCAGATATGAATTCCAAGGTTATTTGTTAATTTTCTATTTGGGGCAAAGATCTAGTTGTTATTTTGGTGTTTTTAGGCTAAGGGACTTGTATGTGTGTGTGTGAG
The DNA here is from genome assembly GCF_949987515.2 of Delphinus delphis. NCBI lineage: Eukaryota > Metazoa > Chordata > Mammalia > Artiodactyla > Delphinidae > Delphinus > Delphinus delphis. The sequence goes on along the minus strand of NC_082684.1, from coordinate 14,612,334 downwards.
TTGCCTGGTTGTGGGATGGTATGGTAGAGGTAGTTGTGAAAGATGAAGCTGAACAGACAAGTGGAGACAAGACTGTAGAGGGCTTTGAATGGCACGTTAAGGGTTAGACATGACCCAAATGAAAAGATGGCTATTAAAGCTTCTGAGCAGAGAAGAAAAAAAAAACAAAAACAATTCTATTTGTGCTTTGAGAAGATAACTGACATGCTGGACTAAATTTCATGATAGTGGGGTCTAGTTCTTGACTTGTCACCACACCCTTTACTCATCTTTATAGCAATGAATAGAAGAACATATGCCCCAATGGACGGATGGGAGTGGGAATAAGAACATGGGCCGAGAGATCATGATGCATGGAAGGAAATGTCATGAAAGTTTTTGCAGATGCAGACTCAAAGGATGCAGTGACTGACTGGATATCACAGTGAAGGAAGATGGGGGAGATTTGAAAGAAACTCCTAGGTGTCTGGTTCAGATGAGAGCTTGGGGTGGGGGATGGGATGGATGCCATTAACAGAAATAGAAAACACAGAATGAGAAGCCAATTTTGGAAATCAGAGAAAACAATGAGTCTGATTTTAGTTCAGTGAGCTTGGGTTGAGGTGAAAACGTCCAACCGGCAAATGAAAACACAGGTCTGGGTGCAGCAGAGATCAAGACGAAAGATAAAGTTTGGTTGGTGGAGTCACACCCGTAATGATAGCTGAAGTCTTGGGAGAGAATGAAATCATCCTTGGAGAATGTGTTGATCAAGAAGAGTGGCCAAGGACTCCCCTGGTGGCACAGTGGTTAAGAATCTGCCTTCCAATGTAGGGGGCATGGGTTCAAGCCCTCGTCCAGGAAGATCCCACATGCTGCGGAGCAACTAAGCCCATGTGCCACAACTACTGAAGCCCGCATGCCACAACTACTGAAGCTTGCGCACCTAGAGCCCGTGCTCTGCAACAAGAGAAGCCACCGCAACGAGAAGCCTGCACATCGCAATGAAGAGTAGCCCTCGCTCGCCGCTCCTAGAGAAAGCCCACACGCAGCAACGAAGACCCAACGCAACCAAAAATAAATAAATAAATTTAGTAAAAAAAAAAAAAAAAAAAAGAGCGGCCAATTAGAGTACCCTGGAGAATACTAACACTTACAAGATAGTTGAAGATACAGGAAAAGAGAGTAGAATGGGAAGAATGGGCACAGAAATACCACGAGAGAGCAGTGCTAAGGAGGCTAAAGAGGGAAGGACCCAAGAGAAAGGACAAGTGTGATGGGGTCCGAGAGGGGCTCGTGCGTTTGGCCACTGGAAATCACTGGTGATCTCTGAGAGACAGCTGTTGCCACAGGGGAAGACTGGAGCTGGTCATAGTGAAAGATCCGCTGGAGGCAGAGGTATCAGCGAGAGAGATCTGGCGACAGCATCCTCTTCCATCTTGGCTGCTTCTTCTTAGTCTATTTAGAAGACTCTTTTCTCTGCTGCCCCAGTAAATGTTGATGTTACCTAGTATCTGTCCTTGGCTCTATGCTTGTAACAGTTAGGGTTCTCTTGGTTTCAGATAACAGAAAGCAACTCCAGCTGGCTTGAGCAGAAAGATTTATTGGAAGGATACAGAGTTACCTCATAGGACCCAAAGGGTTATGACTGGGCCTTGTGTATAAGCTTTAATCAGAAATCCAGTATCATGGGTTTCTCTAGTTCCTCTCTTGTTCCCCTCTTCGTGTCTGTTTCATTTTCTGCTCTCACTGCAAACCAGCTGCCTTGGTTTTCCAGGCCACATGGTGGCAAACACGTCTGCCCCTCGCCCCTGAGTCATAACCACTCATTCGGCCGGAGGAGCGCTGTTCCGCCTCCCTCACTCTCACTCCTGAGGTCTTCCACGGGGAGAGACCGAGCTGATCAGCTTGCATAAACGCCCATCCTTGGGCCATGCAACTGAAGGGAGACCAACAGGGTCACACTGCAGACAGCATCATGTGGTTTGGGGACGAGGGTGGGGCAGGGGCCTGGAAGTGAGAAGCTGGGGCAAAGCTTACAAGACAAGGATTTGGATGGAGTGTAGAGGGAGTGGTAAGGAGGGAAGGTGACATGAGCAGCTTCTCATGGCCCCTTCTTTTGGTCTGTGCTCTGCCCTGAGAGCCTGGGCCCTCCTAAGCATCAAATCCTCGAGGCGCTCTCCCTCCTAGAGAAGGTCCAGGTCATATTGCTTTCTTCTAAAAAAAGAACAGGGGATGGCCGCCCAGCTCTTATCAACTTCCCCTCCTGTGACCAGCCCTGAGCACACCTGGCTGAGTGTCTAGGGACCAAGCCTAGACCAAGATGAATCAGAGTTGACTGATCCAGGGGCCAACTGAAGCCTCTTTCTAGGGTCTTTGCACTTGCACAGATGACGGGCCAATTCCTTTTTAGAATGGTGTGAGGCTGCAGTGACCAGGGGACACGGGCAGAGTCCGGAGGTGCTTGTGTTACTCGTTCTCATTTTCCTGGAAACCCAGCTGCACCACTGCCCTTCCTATGTTGGATTATATAAGCTAGCCCAGTATTTTCTAGTAAATTCCTTTTCTGTCTAAGCTAGTCTGGGTAGGTTTCTGTCATTGAGACCTCACTGAGACCGAAGAGAGCCTGGACTAATCCCGGATCAAGGCAGTTGCCCAATAGCTCTTCCCACCCTGGCCTCCTGCCTGCCACTCAACGGGAGGACATGACCTCTCCCTCTCTCTTGTCATGATTACAGGAAGAAATAAGGTCCAACTAGTGATTGCAATACAAGGTTTTGGTATTCTGGCAATTACTGAAATACAAGCATTTTGTTGGTAGATTACTCTAATTTTTATATTTTAAAAATCTAAAAGCAGTACCACTTATGTACTGAGATGAGGACCAATGACTCAACTATTCAATTTATGATGAAAATACTTGCTGAATAAAACTCTACCCGAAGTCAGAAAGGGCTTTTCATCAGCCAGAACAATCTGTCCTAAAATGCACGTGATGCTCAAGGATACCATGGATCCACTTTGTTCTTGAAATAATATTTCATGTGTACTTCTTAATGATTTTCAAAGTTTTCTTCATTTTAGATAGTGCTTAGTATGCTAATTTTGGAATAAGACTTTATTTTTTAACAACCTTTTAATTTTGGAATAGTTTTAGGTTTATAGAAAGATTGTGAAGATAGAATAGAGAGTTCCCATGTACTCACTCACTTTCCCCTATGATGAATATTTTCTATGAGTATGGTACATTTGTCACAATTAATGAACCAATATTGATATAGCATTATGAACTAAAGTGCATACCTTACTAGTGTTTCCCTAACGTCCTTTCTTCTATTCCAGGATCCCCTCCAGAACACCAAATTACATTTAGCTGTTATGTCTCTGTAGGCTCCTCTGATTTATGACAGTTTATTAAGTTTATCTGCTAATACTTTGTGTCAGAAGGATGCTTATTTAATGTTTCTCTTTGACAAATGTACGTATTTCCTTGGCCTTTAATACTTTTAAAATTTGAATTATATTAGATGTTTTCACAGTGTTGTTAATGTTTAGCATTCTGAACATTTACAGACAAAATATTAGTACTGATATGAGTATTTATTTAAAATAAGTGCTGAATGTCCAGGGTCACAGTTTTTGTTCTAGGACAGCAGTCCCCGGATCCCAGGTATGGATGGGCAGAAAACAGAGGATGGGAACACAGATGGCTAAGGCTCTTGTGGCAGGGCAGAGCCGCCCAGAACCAGGGAGGGTACAGCACAGGGCAGCCAGGCAGCCCAGGGCTTGTTGTTCTGCTGCAGGAACCGCAGGCCCAGGCCATTCTAATGGGTTCTGCAGGTAAGTCTTTTGCCTCCGATATCCTTACTGCACCCTGTCCTTCCTCTGTATGCAGCTGGAGAAGACTTATACTAATGTCAGCTCAATCTGGTTTTTCCATCTTGCACAACCAGCGCCCTAGGGCCATTTTTGCGATGATGATTTTTGATGACTACTAAGGACACATTGTCTTAGAGAAGTCTTAACTTTGTTTTCCAAAAGCCTTGCTCATTGCTTGGAACACAGTCAACACTCAGTTGCATGTACATGCTATTATTTGTTCAACCAAAGCTGAATGCAGGAAGGAAACTGGTACCACTGGCAGTTCCTGACACTAGGAACTGCTGAGGATCAGGGAGGCTGTGGGTAGGGTGGCAAGGACCAGTAACTGAGTGGAGCATCCTGGCTGGCAGCATTGGTGGGGGGGGAGTCGGGGGTTGAGAGTAAAGAGGAGGGGGGTTGGGGGCCATCCCAGTGGCAGTGCAAGCAACTGTGAGCATCTGAGAACCATGATGAAGAGTTTAACGGAAGGTATGCAGCATGACATCATTGGTAGAGTGGGATTCGACATCTAAATATATCACAATCTATTTCGGTCTCCCCACAGGTTGCCCAAAGCAGCACACAATAGTTAGGCTTACTTTTGTCCGTAGTTCATGGCATATTCGAAGTCTTTAAAGCTGACGTGACCATCTGAGTCTTGATCTACTTCCCTGGAAAATGAAACAGAAAGTTATTCACAGGTTAGTTTCGTCTCACCTTATGCATCAAGAGCACATCAGAACCTTCATTTCTTTTCATGTCTACGTGAGAGGCACGTATTTTATCTACTTGAATGCTGAGGTTGATGTTTATCTTTCGTTTTTTTTCCTTGATAATACCTAAGGTGTGAAGGAAAGGAAAAGTTATTTATTAAAACCTACAGAAATAATACATTCAATAAATTTAAAGGAATGTCATCAAGTGCACAGGTTATATTAAAAAAGGCAGGAGTGATGATTTTTCTAGTCATCCTGCAAATTCTTTCTGTGATATGTCAATAAATATACATGCATTTGTCAACCAAAAACACAATGCAGGAGGCTGCAAAGAAGAAAAGAGTTTATTTAGGGTCTGAAGAATTGCAGTTTGGGAGATACAAATTTGGGTAACCCCGAAAGAGTGTTCAAAGGAAGAGACGAAAAGCCACGGGGTTGTTAAAAGCTGCTTGGTGAAATTTGTGACTGACTCTGACTCAAGTTAGAAAAGATTTGCCCTTGAGGAGTCACACGTTGTTTTAAGGTAAGGGTCCAGTAAATATTTTGCGTTTCTGGAAGGTGTTCTGGATGACGTCACCAGGACAAAAGATTTTGATGTGCAGAAGTCACACTTCCTTAATGGTCTCCTGGCTCCATTTTAGAGAACTCTCTTAGCAACACCAACTCCATTTTGATTTTCCTTTCACACATTACACAACAGAAATGTGGAATAAAGAATTAAGAGATAAGAAAAACATTTGGGGAGTAAATAATAACGATGGGAACAGTGACTGACACCCTGCCTCGCACTGTCTTTATATCACCTGTCTCATCAAATCTGTGCACAGATGCCAGGACGGGTCCATTCTACAGACATGGAGCCTAAACGGGTTCAGTGGTTTCTGAAGGATCATGGTGCTGGTTAAGTAACCAGATTTGAAATTCAAATCATGATTGTTAAATTCCCAAACCAGGGCTCTATACTCTATTCCACATGTCTCCCTATGTAAATAGGATGGTCCAGAGAGAAGCGGTTGTGTTGCAATTCCCATGCAGCTAACTCAAGCTCCGGAAGTTTTCACTGGCTTCATTCATGGCCTCGGAAGCTTGGTTAATTCCTCACAAACACCTGATAAGCTTTTCTGACTCCTATGGAGAGAGGTGAAGATGTGAGCCTCTGGCTGGTCAGCGGAGGGTGTGGGCGGCCTCAGCTGGGTTGTCCGTGTGTGTCGCTACAGACACTGAGACAGGGGCATTGCTCCTTGAACAGGGAGCAGAGGAATGGCACCCATTCCACCTGGTTAAGATAACACATGGCAGACGGACAAAATCATGGCATAAGCAATACGTTCAGCTGCTACCAGTGGAAGCAGTGTTCAAGAGTGTGTTTGAAAGCTAACTGATGAGTTGTGGTCCCAATTCCTCTTTGGGGGGCACTCTAAAACAATGCATTACGTGCCTTATTTGCCTTATTGGGTTGGTGCAAATTATATTTTGTTGAAACGGCAAATGGTATTAACCATGACATAGGGCTTTTTCAAGCAAGGACTGGCCCGAGTAACAAAGCCACTAATCACTGTAATAGTTTTAAAGCAGGCTTTTAAAATATTGAATTCTAAAATAAACTTTCTGAATATTTCATGCCAAAGTCTCTGAAGTCTATAATGGTACTGGATAGAGTGATAATAATTTTTCATTCTTTTGAAGTAGAGAAAATCCCTACTTCTCTGCCCCAGGGCAAAACCATGTTGCAGTATGTTAGTATAAAATGATTGCAGACTGTAGGGGCCATTATTCTTGTTACTTCTTTCGGTAAAATATACATGATGATTTCATGCTATACAGGACCAAAAGCAGAATGTCGGATCTCTTCTAAGGGATTAGAAATAATCAGTATCACATGTTACTGATTACAGAGTATAAATCATCCCTCCTATTAAATTAGATAATTGAAGATTCTTAATATTGCCTATGTATTTTTTCTCAAGGAATTGGATTAGATAAATGGCCTTTTTTCTTCCCACTCTGAACTGATATGATTGAACTATAAATCTCATAGGGTGAGTTAAGTGGATAACCTAGAAAAGTAATATTTAGAGTAAACTGTTTCTGATATATATATGTATGTGTGTGTGTGTGTGTGTGTGTGTGTGTGTGTGTGTGTGTGTGTTCATTCACTTATTGAGATGCTGAATGCTTGTAGAAAAGGAAATCCTTTTGCCTGATTTTCTCAGTAAATAACTTTATTGTAATTCCATTAACTTATTTTTCTTGCTGCCTTTGCCAAAGCTTCCCATCATAAAATGGGCACAGTATAACCAAGAGGTATTAAAATGGAAAAGTTTATTCATAAGGCTTGGAGTGGCGTTTTTATAATGAATGGAGGAACATCATGTTTATATTTAGAATGAGACATGGTAAAATACTGTCTTCAAATTTTCTTCCTCATCACATATATATATGGTCGTCTCAAGGAGAATGAAAAGGAAATTCACATTTCAGAGCTATAATTTTAAAAGCTAAAATACTGTTTTTCATTGCAGACGGAATTATTCCCAAGAAGGAAAGTTTCACAGCACCCACACTCAAGTCACCATGTGATGGACGAGCAGATGTGGCAGGTGGGTAGAATTAGTGGTATGCTGAGGAGATGAAGAAAACGTCATTAGGTAAAACGTTTCATTGTTTCTGTTTACAGTGTTTAACCCTAAAAGGAGTATACTCTCCTTATGAAACTAGAGTGGGCTGTCTTGGTGTCACCAACATACATTCAGCACTGAGATATTCCACCACCGTCACTCCAACTAGAAATAAACTCTGGGAAGGCAAGAACTTTCTCTTGTTTGCTGCTGTGTCCCCACCTCTTAGCCCATAGCGGGTAATGAATGTTTGCAGAGTGAATGAATTTGTGGAGTAAATGAATCTGGGGAAACAGTGGACAACACTTTGGAATATCTACTGCCTCCCAGGAGGTTTGGGGGGAGTAAAGAAAGTATATCATCACTGTTTTTGTAGAGTCTGAAATACTAGCCAGAGAAATAATAACACACCGAAGAAGGCACCTAGGAGCCATCACTCAGGGACCAATAAGGAACGGTCAATTGTGGTCTCCATGCCCCACCACATTTTGTAAATACAGACCAGGTAGAGAGAGACCAAGTAAGACATGGACTCTGAAAGATGAGGTTGCTCAGTAGAGCAATGGATGGAAGGAACCCCTTGAGTGTCAGGCTGAACAATTTAGAGATAAAGAGCTGGAAACTGGAAACCAAGGCAGAGCACTGGACACATCCGCGTCTAACCTGCCCTGTAGCTGAAGTCCAAGCACTTGAAGCCACTTAACTAACTTCTCTTTTACTGGACATGTGGCTATAGACATAGATATAGATACATGCATATATACACACATACATACAGGCTTATATTTCACAACTGTCTTTTTAAAGGAATGAACAAAGTTTATACAGATGGATGAGAGGAAAATAAATTGCTATGAACAACAATAACTGCTTTCTAGACATGTAAATCCTGTTAAATTAAAGGCTTTTTGGTTTGCTTGGTTTTGAGATGCAAAGGGAGAGCTGGAATTGATGTGGGGAGTACAGACTCAAGAGAGCTGAACTGCTCTGTGTAACTTAGTATGAACAATATAGGACCATCTGGGAGGAAGGAGATGATGAGCAAGATAAGACAGGATGCAGGGAGAAGGGCTACTGAGGGGTAGGGAGGAGGCTGGGATGCTATACGATGGGAATTGGCCCAAGAAAAAGGCCCCAGTGATCAAAGGGTCCTTTAATTAACTGCTACGTTTACTGTGTGCACCGAAGTTGTTCGTGTTGCATGTTATAACCTCTCCTTTATCTTCACCAAGGGCTTGACAGGCACACAGTCTAAGGGGGGATGGTGTGTTTGGGGAGTGTGTGCTGAGTTCGGCACTGGAGATGAGTTCTGTCTGAGCAGGTGCAGTAGGGAGCAACAAAAGGGGGGTATGGTAAGATGACCATCAACTGAATTAACTCAGAGAGACGAGAACTCAGAGCCACAGGCCTTCCAGAAATTTGCAAAAACCTAGGAAGTGCTTTAAAATTCCATAGGATATTTAATGGGAGTCCCAGGCAATACTATCTGGACTTCGAAGGGCAGAAGACCCAGGGTGACAATGGGATACATTGAGAATTTCAGGCAGGACTAGACTCTGTCCATTCAGCTGAATCCCAATAGTTTTCATATCTGTTAAAATACAAACATTTTTGACTCATCAGATAAGTGGTTATAATTACTTTTATCACCATGAGCTTTAGCATTTGTCTCTTTACATCCTGATTTGTTAAGCAAGATTCTGCTCTTTCCTTTTTTTTTTTTTAAACATCGTTATTGGAGTATAATTGCTTTAAAATGGTGTGTTAGTTTCTGCTTTATAACAAAGTGAATCAGTTATACATATACGTATGTCCCCATATCTCTTCCCTCTTGCGTCTCCCTCCCTCCCACCCTCCCTATTTCACCCCTCTAGGTGGTCACAAAGCACCGAGCTGATCTTCCTGTGCTATGCGGCTGCTTCCCACTAGCTATCTGCCTTACGTTTGGTAGTGTATATATGTCCATGCTACTCTCTCACTTTGTCACAGCTTACCCTTCCCCCTCCCTATATCCTCAAGTCCATTCTCGAGTAGGTCTGTGTCTTTATTCCTGTCTTGTCCCTAGGTTCTTCATGGCCATTTTTTTTCTTTTTAGATTCCATATATATGTGTTAGCATACGGTATTTGTTTTTCTCTTTCTGACTTACTTCACTCTGTATGACAGAATCTAGGTCCATCCACCTCACTATAAATAACTCAATTTCATTTCTTTTTATGGCTGAGTAAAATTCCATTGTATACATGTGCCATCCCTTCTTTACCCATTCATCTGTTGATGGACACTTAGGTTGCTTCCATGTCCTGGCTACTGGAAATAGAGCTTCAATGAACATTTTGGTACATGACTCTTTTTGAATTATGGTTTTCTCAGGGTATATGCCCACTAGTGGGATTGTGGGGTCGTATGGTAGTTCTAATTTTAATTTTTTAAGGAACCTCCGTACTGTTCTCCATAGTGGCTGTATCAATTTACATTCCCACCAACTGTGCAAGAGGGTTCCCTTTTCTCCACACCGTCTCCAGCATTTATTGTTTGTAGATTTTTTGATGATGGCCATTCTGACCGGTGTGAGATGATGTCGCATTGTAGTTTTGATTTGCATTTCTCTAATGATTAGTGATGTTGAGCATTCTTTCATGTGTTTGTTGGCAACCTGTACATCTTCTTTGGAGAAATGTCTATTTAGGTCTTCTGCCTATTTTTGGATTGGGTTGTTTTTTTGATATTGAGCTGCATGAGCTGCTTGTAAATTTTGGAGATTAATCTTTTGTCAGTTGCTTCATTTGCAAATATTTTCTCCCATTCTGAGAGTTGTCTTTTCGTCTTGTTTATGGTTTCCTTTGCTGTGCAAAAGCTTTGAAGTTTCATTAGGTCCCATTTGTTTATTTTTGTTTTTATTTCCATTTCCCTAGGAGGTGGGTCAAAAAGGATCTTGCTGTGATTTATGTCATAGAGTGTTCTGCCTATGTTTTCCTCTAAGAGTTTGATAGTGTCTGGCCTTACATTTAGGTCTTTAATCCATTTTGAGTTTATTTTTGTGTATGGTGTTGGGAGTGTTCTAATTTCATTCTTTTACGTGTACCTGTCCAGTTTTCCCAGCACCACTTATTGAAGAGGCTGTCTTTTCTCCATTGTATATTTTTGCCTCCTTTATCAAAGATCACAAGCACTGAAATTGAAACTGTGATTAAAAATCTTCCAACAAACAAGAGCCCAGGACCAGATGGCTTCACAGGCGAATTCTATCAAACATTTAGAGAAGGACTAACACCTATCCTTCTCAAACTTTTCCAAAATATAACAGAGGGAGGACCACTCCCAAACTCATTCTACAAGGCCACGGTCACCCTGATACCAAAATCAGACAAAGGTGTTACAAAGAAAGAAAACTACACGCCAATATCACCGATGAACACAGATGCAAAAATCCTCAACAAAATACTAGCAAACAGAATCCAACAGAACATTAAAAGGATCATACACTATGATCAAGTGGGGTTTATCCCAGGAATGCAAGGATTCTTCAATATACACAAATCAATCAATGTGATACATCACATTAACAAACTGAAGGAGAAAAACCATATGATCATCTCAATAGATGCAGAGAAAGCTTTCGACAAAATTCAACACCAATTTTTGATAAAAACCCTCCAGAAAGTAGGCATAGAGGGAACTTTGCTCAACATCATAAAGGCCATATATGACAAACCCACAGCCAACATCGTCCTCAATGGTGAAGAACTGAAACAATTTCCACTAAGATCAGGAACAAAACAAGGTTGCCCACTCTCACCACTCTTATTCAACATAGTTTTGGAAGTTTTAGCCATAGCAATCAGAGAAGCAAAGGAAATAAAAGGAATCCAAATCGGAAAAGAAGTAAAGCTGTCACTGTTTGCAGATGACATGATTCTATACATAGAGAATCCTAAAGATGCTACCAGAAAACTACTAGAGCTTATCAACGAATTTGGTAAAGTAGCAGGATAGAAAATTAATGCACAGAAATCTCTTGCATTCCTATAAACTAATGATGAAAAATCTGAAAGTGAAATTAAGAACACTCCCATTTACCATTGCAACAAAAAGAATAAAATATCTAGGAATAAACCTAAGGAGACAAAAGACCTGTATGCAGAAAATTATAAGACACTGATGAAAGAAATTAAAGATGATACAAATAGATGGAGAGATATACTATGTTCTTGGATTGGAAGAATCAACATTGTGAAAATGACTATAGTACCCAAAGCAATCTACAGATTCAATGCAATCCGTATCAAACTACCACTGGCATTTTTCACAGTACTAGGCCAAAAAAATTCACAGTTTGTATGGAAACACACAAGACTCCGAAAAGCCAAAGCAATCTTGAGAACGAAAAACGGAGCTGGAGGAATCAGGCTCCCTGACTTCAGACTACACTACAAAGCTACAGTAATCAAGACAATATGGTACTGGCACAAAAACAGAAATATAGATCAATGGAACAGGATAGAAAGCCCAGAGATACTCTTTCCTTTTGTGATGCAGTGTGGACTTAGCCCAGACTAGATATGTTCCTGTGAACTAGAGGCTAAGTGGCCCCCACCTTGAAGGAGCCAGGGTTTCACGCTGTGAATTTTTTTATTAAGCTCAGCACCAGTGCTGCTCTAATATTACATTCTAAAGAAAAACATAGGTTGTTTTTAAATTTTAAAAATACATAAATAGCAAATGTTTCTCACAAGTAGTAAATTTACATCATACCAATTTCTTATAATGTTTTGAAAATAATTTTTGTTGTAAATAATTCAAGATGGGCTTCCCTGGTGTCACAGTCGCTAAGAATCCTCCTGCCAATGCAGGGGAAACGGGTTCAAGCCCTGGTCTGGGAAGATCCCACGTGCTGCAGAGTAACTAAGCCTGTGCACCACAACTACTGAGCCTGCACTGTGGACCCCGTGAGCCACAACTACTGAAGCCTGAGTGCCTAGAGCCCGTGCTCTGCAACAAGAGAAGCCACCACAAGGAGTAGCCCGTGCACCGCAACAAAGAGTAGCTCCCACTCACTGCACACTAGAGAAAGCCCGTGTGCAGCAACGAAGACCCAAAGCAGCCAAACATAAATAAATAAAATTTTTAAAAATAAAATAATCATTCAAGAGTGCCCCATGGCCAGGTCTCCAAAGCCAGATTTCAAATTGGAGTGCGTGCTTTTGCTCAAGTTACTTTTAAAAAAAAAAAGAAGAAGGAAGGAAGGAAGGAAAGAAAGGAACGAAGAGAAAGGAATTGAAACAATGGAATATTCTCTATTAAAATGATGTAAAGACTATAGAAGTGACATTTTTAAGTAGAAACAAGAATACAAACTATATATAACTGCAATCTTATAAACACGTATATTCATTTGGGCAGAAGTTGAAGATTATAGGCTAAACACAAACTTGTCTTATGGGTTATTTTGGCTTAAAATAGTCTTTAATATTCATCTCTTTTTCAATTGAAGGAAGGAATTTTTTTTCTTTTTGGTCTGAATTTTCTAAACAAGTGACCTTATTTATGTATAAATCCTCAACAGCTAGAGCAGGATTTCTGTGTCGGTGCTGCTGACATTTTGGGCTGGATCATTCTTTGCTGTGGGAGCTGTCCTGCACACTGTAGGATGTTTAGCAGCATCCTTGGTCTCTACCCACTAGATGCCAGTAGGACTCTCCCCCAGCCCTCCCAGGCTATAACGGTCAAAAATGTCTCCCCGGGCTTCCCTGGTGGAGCAGTGGTTTTGAATCTGCCTGCCGATTCAGGGGACACGGGTTCGTGCCCCAGTCTGGGAAGATCCCACATGCTGCGGAGCGGCTGGGCCCGTGAGCCATGGCCGCTGAGCCTGCGCGTCCGGAGCCTGTGCTCCGCAACGGGAGAAAAATAAAATGTCTCCCCTTATTGCCAAGTGTCTTCTGGGGGGACAAAACCATCCCTGATTGAAAACCACTGAGCTAGAGGAGCCAAAGTCGGAGGCAATTCTCTGGAACATTCCAGCTAAATCTATACTTACTAGAAAATTGCTTTAAAGACTTTTTCTTCTAAACAAGTGATTTCAGGGCAGAGGAGGCATATGTTTCTTGGACAGATTAAGCAGATAATTGCCTCAACACTCTGCCTCGCCGACACTAAGGTTTTGAATGGAGCCCAGAGAAGAACGCAAGCTTTGCCTTCTTCTGGTGATAACAGAGCCAGTGGCGGGCATATCTGTGTTCGCAGCACATACACTGACAGTCGGCAATTATTTTGAGTCACTGTGATAGTTACACGGGGTGTTGAAAGTTGACGCTGCATTTGATTCACCTGAAACATGAATGAGAAATTTAATGTGGAGGCAAAGATGTAAATGAGAAAAGTTTTCTGAGTGGAATTTTTGGGGCAGGGAAAAGGGAGAGAGGCCTTCTTTCTGATTCTTTATGGAATAATTTAAAGGAAAGTCAGAACTACCATTATATTAAGGACAAAGCCATCATACTGACTGAACAGTGAGAGTAAAAATTACCCTCCAAGCAAGGAGCCCCTGCTGGGCATGAGAGGACCCGCCAATTGAAGATGCGATGCTGACAGCTCCTCCCGCAAGCAGCCTTCTCTTCTGAGGACCCTGCCGGTTCTCCTCACTGGCGTGCTTGCCTCTTTGTTGATGAGAGTCCTGCAGGGCTCGACAGCAATTCAGTCGGTGATGTGTTTATTAATTTTACCTTTTTAGAGACGTGTTGTTATAAAGCAGAAACGAACACACCATTGTAAAGAAATTATACTCCAATAAAGATGTTAAAAAGAAAGAAAGAAAGAAAGAAAGAAAAGCCATTCAGACACCCAGGAAAGACAGAAGAGCCACGTAGATGGTTTCCGGTCCTTTGCAGGTTCCTACATGGCTCTGGCAGATGCCTTCCCTTTAGTGTGTGTTGCACCCCCTTCGTGCCCCGCCTCACACTCGCCACCCATCTTTTGCTCCAGCCTTTGCTGGGGGTGCCTCGCGTTACCAGGTACCTCCCCCTGTTCACCTGGGATTGCCTGGAATCACCTGGGCGGGGCCTAACCCTTACAGCCCTGAAGTATGAAAAAAGGAGTTAACGCCCCATAGGTGACCCTTGACCAATGAGGGGACAGGCGTCAACGGATAACCACTTTCCCTCGGTCCCTCTGAGGTTCTCTCGGCTCATGGGAGGTTCTGGTGGGACTGAGTCGCTCACAGATGTAACAACCGCGGTAAGAGGTCCTTGCGCCAGTTTGCTTTCATTACCTGTTCTGCTCTTGCACACCAAGGTTGTGCCCCAAGCAAGCAACCTGCAATGCAAGCCCTCATCCGAAGCTCTGCTTTCAGAGAGATCCCAGGCTGACACAGTGAAAAGTTTATTTTGAGAGATGAAGTTCTCACGGGGCATTTAAATTGCCGTCATCAACAGCATATGTCACATCAGATTCTCATTCAAGTAAAAGGGGACTCACTATTGAAACAGATCAGTTTCTTCTATGTGCAAAATGATTTTTAGAGCAAATTAAATATTCCCTTTAAGAAGAGCTCTGAAGGTTGAAGTTCCAGGCAGTTGAAATGCCAAAGTCAACCAGAAAAAGAGAGCAGCATTCTCTTCGTTGTATCATATGCATGTCTTACTTACTATCTAGCCTGCCAACAATAAATGGTATTATTAGACTTTAGGTGAGGACAATATATTCCTCAGTATAAGAGACTTCTTCTGCCACTTGGATGCAGAGGTACAGCTATGGACTGGCTGTGGCCAGGTGGTGGAATTGGCCATTGAGGATGAACTGTGGAGGATAAAAGGATGGCCAGGAACAAAGAATGACACAAGCCAGGCAAAACTTTGGCCTCATTAGGATCAGGCTCAGCCTACTAGATGAAAGACACAGTGGATGCTGTCAGCTACTTCCCCAGCATCTATGCCCCCATCCCCTGTGCTACTCAGCAGCTGTGTGATTTGGGTGGATGGGTTCCCACTCCAAACTCCAGAAGCGGGATCCCTCTGGCCTAATAAGCCAACCAATTTAATCCCACTCTCCTTAGTGTGGTGACTGGTTTAAGGATTCGCTGGTTGATTAGTACGTGGCATTCCTCCCCTGACCACTGCCGATGGGCAAAGAGTTGGGTCAACCATAATGAAGCCTGGAAATTTTGTTTGCGAGCTGAGAAAGGAGAAGCTCTTTCAGCTGGGATGCAGAGGTGACACGATATTACAATGGTCCTTTTCCTACCACAAGAGTACGAAGTCCACAACAGTTCTATGAGCCATTGATCCAAAAATTTTTGCACCTGCTTTTCATTGTCAATTATCAGCCTGCAAATGGAGCTATACACAGTGAAGGGAAGAATCAGAAAAATTAGAGTGAACTGGAGCCTAATCAACCAGGCCTGAAGCATGCCCAATTTCAAAACTCTTAGTCACCTGATCCAATAAATTCCCTGGGTTGTTAAAGGAAGTATGAAATGGATTTCCTGGTACTTGCAAATAAAAGTGTCCTGACATGCCAGGTATCCCATCTGAAATCTTTTCTAAACCTTATAATATCTGGAACTTGGTATACATAGAGTAGACACTCATAAATTCAATATTTTTGAAATAATTATTCCATTTTGAAAGAAACCCTAAGATAACTCAGATTTTTCTCTTTAGGTGCCATCTCAAGATTCTGGATTATTCTCCGCAGTTCTGCCTTCTAAAGAAGTTACTTCCTTGCTGTAATCCAACAAAAATCTTTGTTTACAGTGGCTTAACTGTGATTATGTGCTGAAAGAAGGTATTGATGGGACCGATATGGTTTTTCCCTAAAGAGTGACAGGATAGATTCTCCAGTCCAAGAAAAAGAAAGAAGAAAGGAAAATGGATGTGAAATGCAGTCACAGCTGGCAAAAGTGATTAACCATAAATAATGACTCACTTTTTCCTATTTACTAGGTTTTTAAAACAAGGAGTCTTATGTAAAGCTAGAGATATTTTAAAAGGAGAAAAGAATGTACTTTCAGTATGCCTGATTATTGACTACTTGTGTGCATGTGGATAAATGCAATCAACATACAGCCCAAAGTCTCATTTCTGGCAAAGAGTTTCATATTCCTTCTCTATCAAGTGTTTTAGCAGAACTGCTAATAAATAGTGAGATGATCTTTTTTTCTCAGTTTGAATCTCTGGAAGAGAAATTGTGATGGAAGAAAATAGCATGGATCAGACAGCTTTAAGGATAAAGAACAAAAACAAAAGTGAGCCTCTTTGGACTAAGCATAAAAAATCTGGTTCCTGTACTTTTGGGTCACTAGGTCCTCCGTTCTCTCTCCAGGCCATATCTGTGTAAGAGGCTTACTCTGAATGCAGCAGGGAGGCAGTGTGATCCACCAGAAAAGGCCTAGGAGTGACCTTTCATCTTAGTGAGGCTAGGTGACCCTGGGCAAGTGTCTCAGCAGCTGTGAATCTCAAGCTTCTCACTGGTCAAGCTGCTCGACTATGGTTGCTAAGATTTGATACAGCCGTACATTTTGATGAATCTATGCTGGATCTTAATCTACAACTAGTGTCTTTGTACCGAAAGTCCAAAAAGGCAAGCCGACCCCCGTTAGCCATTTTTAGCCTTTAAAAAGTAGTTTGAGGGCTTCCCTGGTGGCGCAGTGGTTGAGAGTCCGCCTGCCGATGCAGGGGACACGGGTTCGTGCCCCAGTCTGGGAAGAGCCCACATGCCGCTGAGCCTGCGCGTCCGGAGCCTGTGCTCCGCAACGGGAGAGGCCACGACAGTGAGAGGCCCGCGTACCGGAAAAAAAAAAAAAAAAAAAAAAAAGTAGTTTGAGTCTTTAACCCACAGACAGTTGTAAGGAACCATAAACATATATACATGTAAATGGGAAAAAAATGATCCTGCCTTCAATAGTATGAAATATGAATGGAGATAAAGCCATTTCTATTTCAAATATATAATCACCTCAGCTGAGATATCTAGTATCATCTTGAACTTGATTATGAGATAACAGAAATGGGACAGAGATGGCAATCATTTAATCTCTTAAGAACAGCTATTTTGAAGAGCTTTTCACTCTATGCTCAATAGATTTCTAGCAGGTTATGATCTGGCTAGAAAGAAAGCATAATGATGAGGAAAATTATGTTTTCAATAACACAGGCTTTTACACTACAAGTTCTTCCACAAAGGAGGCAATAAAATGAACTCTGACCACTTTAACTGATGGCATAATGGCTCCATGAACAGATGGGGCCTCTCTGAAAGCAACAAGTTCATATCCTTGATTGGAGGTCTAGGAATGAGCTGAACTTTCAAGTGTAATGTAGGAAAGATTACATACTTCCAGACAAGAAAGCTGAGTGTTAGGGGGTTCAGATGCTTGGAGAGACGGACTAAAAGAATAAAGCTTAATAAGCTTCATTTTGCTAATGCAACAAATAGAGTTGAAGTTGAAATCTGAACTATAAACATTGAGCCATGTATAAATGCCCTGCTAATCATGCTGTTAGCCACTGTCAGATAGGAAGCGTGCTTTTTTAAAAAGCACACTTCCTCGGAGTCAGAAACACCAATTGTCAGATAATGCTTATTTTCCCTAGTAGTATTAGGTTTTCGAGAAGAATATACTTTTAATAATATATGGTGGGGGACTGTGGAATTTTTTGTTTGCTTATTTCAAATTGGTGGGGATAAACAGGTTGGTAGGAAAAGGAGCTGGGATCACTGCCTATCCATTTATCCATTTGGGAACGGCTGGAGTCTGTTTCCATGGCAGAGCCTGCTATGTGTTCAACAAAACTTATTTCCTTCTCTTCCTGAGAACGTAGCTAAACCACATTTTCCAGCCTCCCTTGCAATTAGACGGGACTGGGAGTTCTGGCAACAGAAGGATAATAATATAATAATATAGAAACAAAGAATATCCATTGCTCCATCTAATTAAAAGCATTCACATTTCAAAGGAGTGTACAGGACCTGACAGTCACCCCAGGGACTCTGGCACAGCCAGATCCTGAAAGATATTCTCATACTGTGTTAGCAGAGACTCATAGTAATCCAAGGGATTAACTCTATATAGCTTGGTAGAGGAACAATATTTTAAAATTCTATCAAGTCAGGGTGTTTTTTTTTTTTTTTTCATTAAATGAGAGTACAGGAATTTATAAAAATTAAGATTTTTAACTGCTTACACTGTAGTTTTAAATAATCCACTAGGGAAAATAAGATTTTATATCTCAGGCCAGTTCTCAATGATATGCATCACTGAGCCAATAGAAAATCTGGCCTTACTTCATAATTGCAATAAATTATTTATGTTTTTGTTTACAGCATACTCTCAGCATTTAAAACCTCTGGGTCTGTGGACAATAATAAGCAATATAAAAAATGAATAACACTTCATAATGAAACAATTCCCTCAGATGATCAGAAGTAGCCTATTAATAAAGCCCACCTATAATCACAAAGTCACACCAAGTGGAATAACCACAAGGGCTTTTTTAGAATTGCAGTCGAAATCGAACTCCAGTGGAAGGAGATGAAAGTTCAGAGGGCATATGGCAAGTGTTTAGAAAATCATGAAATGCAAAGAGAATGAACATGGCCAAATTAATCAAATCCTAGGCTAAGACCAAGGGACTCCAAGTGCAACTGCAGAGGGGATATTTTAGGACTAGAACCTGGAAGGGCTTCTTCACACAACACCTAGAAAACAGGACTCCTTTTCTATCCCTGAACTAATAATTCCCAAGGTTGGTATGGGGATGGGGGAAGAAGAGGGGATGTACCCCGCTTAATGAGGTCTCACAAAGTACACGACACCCCCCTGTTCCGATCCTCACGGGCCTCTCCCCTCCCGTTCAGCACTGAGAATCACTCTCCAGCGGGGTGACCACAGTGCCAGAAGCTGGCATGACATTTGCCTTCTGAGCGGGTGGGAGGGCTGGAGAGAGTCTCCGGAGGTCTCAGGCTGAGAACAGAAGCTGGCTCAAGGAGGGTTTCAGTACTGCGTAAATCACCAAGGGACATTAGGAGTGTGTTGGGGGGTAGGGGTGGGGCCCTTCTTAGCCTTGGGAAGAAAATGGACTCTCCCATAAACGGCCACAGCAATACTGATTTCAGGGGTTCAAATTACTGGTCCCAACCAGCGTGACGTTTTCTATCCATTATCTAGTCTCTCCTGCCCACAGGCAGGGCCACATCACTGATTACGGAGTATTTCAGCCGCTAAAAAAGATCCCGATCATCATTAAAGATACAAAGTGTTGATCTATGCTGGCTAAGTGAGGTAAAATGTTTGTGCCCTTCTAGTTAGAACTCAACGAGGCTATTTCAGGATATTTATTAAACCAATTAAGTATTTACATTATGCTCAAGCAAAGAGGCACAGTCATAGAGTACATAAATATGAGAAGATGAAAACAAGAAAATTCACGTTGGGAAAACTGTTTTTCCGGTTTCCTCGAATTGGGTGCAGAGGACGCACTGACTGTTTGGGAACGAGTTTGCGTTGAGCAGGCATCAGTGGTGACCTCGTGATCACCTGCACACATCTTTTTGCTGTGGTTGAACTAAGGTAACCAGGAAAAGTTCATCACCTCCCCAGATGTCTTCCTTGTGGGGTGTACAGTCTACATCTTGGAAAGTGGTGATTAAGGGCTGGAAAGACAATTTAGGAAATCTTCAAAGCCTAAACGAAATGGGTCTATTCCTACAGTTTTCCCCCTCAATTAAAATTCTTAGTGCCATGATGATGATGAACCCAAACTACAAATACTTTCTTTAGCCTACGGCGCACATGTGGTAAAGGAGTCCATGTTTTCTCAAATACAGTGATAGTCCGTGAATGCTGGACCACCTGTGTGATATTATTACTAGTTTTCTTCCTCACTTGACTGTAAACTTGCAGTAGGCAGAGACCACATACAAGTTCACTGTGCTGTTCTGAGACTTGATGCAGTGCCTGACACCCACACTGGCATTCAAGAAACATGTGCTGTATATATGAACATGTGAATAGGAAAGTTTGGAAATGGGAGAAAAGAAATGTCACTTACCATCCCATGATCTTAAACCAGTTGCTATGATCATTGTGGCACTTTTCTTTCTGATTAGGGTAAGAACTTCTGTATTCTGCTCTTTTAAATGTGCTATAAACATTTCCCCCATTGTTATAGTCTTTATTATTTCCATTTTTAATGGCTGTATATGATTTTATCAAATGGAATTATAATAATTTACTTATTTGTTGGATTTGTTTTTTTTTCGGTATGCGGGCCTCTCACTGTTGTGGCCTCTCCTGCCGCGGAGCACAGGCTCCGGATGCGCAGGCTCAGCAGCCATGGCTCACGGGTCCAGCCGCTCCGCGGCATGTGGGATTCTTCTGTATCGGGGCACGAACCCGTGTCTCCTGCATCGGCAGGCGGACTCTCAACCACTGCGCCACCAGGGAGGCCCCTATTTGTTGGACTTTTGAGATGCCCCAGTCTTTTTGCTTTTATAGCTGTGTCAATGAACACATTCACTAAAAATGCTTTTTCTGAGAAACAGATTCTTGAGTTCATTTACTTATTCATCAGACACACACTAAAAGCCACTATGGACCAAGTGCATTAGGTTCTGAAGATGTAGGGGTGAGCAGAAAAGAAATAGAGCCCCTTGCAGCTTTTAGTTCAGCCAGCGAGAGAATTAAATAATTCTACAAGAAAGTAGAAGCACCAGTGTGCTAAGTGCCCTGCAGGAGAAACAGAAGGTGGTGAAGTACAGGGCAGGGACGAATTGCCCGGCAGAGGGGACAGCATGCACAAGGGCCTCACGGCAAGAGACAGCAAGTACATTCAAGGAACTGGAAGAAGCAATGTGGCCAGAGTACAGAGCGGGGATGAGCATGGAGCCCAATGAGGCTGAGGATGAATGGAATGAAACTGCTCAGGACCTGGTGGGCCACTTAAGGATTCTGGTTATAATCCAAAGAGCTATGGGAAGCTGCCAAAGTGCTTCAAGGAGAGGGCTAATGTGCTTAAATGTACATTTTGAAAGTTCATCCTTGCTGAGGTAGGCAGAATGATGGCCCTCCAAAGATGTCCATGTTCTAATCCCTGGAGCGTATGGTTGTGTTCCATGGGAAAAGGGGGATAGAGTTGTAGATGGAATTAAGGCCGCTGACCTTAAAACGGAAGAGTATCCTAGATGATCCAGGTGGGCCCAATGTAATCTCAATGATCTTTAAAGGAGGAAGAGGGAAGTAAGTAGAAGACTCAGGAATGAGTCAGAGAGAGATTGGAAGATGCTAAGCTGCTGGCTTTGAAAACGGAGGAAGGTGCCCTGAGCCAAGGAATGCAGGTGGCCTCCAGAAGCTGGAAAAGGAGAGGAAGTGGATTTTCCCCTAGAGCCTCTAGCTGTAATGCAGCCCAGCTGACATCTTGATTTTGGCCCAGGGAGGCCCGTTTTGGATCCCTAACCTCTAGTATGGAAAGCTAACAAATGTGTGTTAAGTCACTAAGTCTGGGGTAATTCGTTACAGCAGCCGTAGGAAATTAATACAAGGGGACAGATCGTGGGTTCTGTTTTGGATAGTTGAGTTTCACATGTCCTCAACACAAAGAATAGGGACATTTGGAAGTATTCATCTATTTAGCTACTTTTCTAATAAGTTACATGATCTGTAAAGAAATTTGACTTTTCACGACCCCAGTTTTATCATATATAAAAACAAGTTTTATTTAAGGTCGGTTCTACTTCTAAATCTCTGAGTTTATAAGCTTGAAAAGAAACAAATATGCTTTTCCCTTAGATTCCTGTCAGTACTTGGCAGTCATTCGGGAAAAAGTGATATTAAAAATAGTGGATCTAAACTAAAGGGGGAAAAGATTCCATTAAAAAACGCACCCCATATATAAAATTATCTTTAAATACCTTAATAAGAAATGTGTTGAATTTACATAAAGAAAACTACAAAATTCCATGGAGACCTACAAAAGGATATTTTAAAATGTCCATATGTGTGTTCCTGGATGGGAAGACTGAACGTTGTAAACATGCCAAATTCTTCCCAATTAATTTATAAGTTGAACGCAATTTTCATCGGAACCCCACAGGGAGGTTTTTGGAACTCCGCAAAAATGATTCTACCATCCATCTGGAAAATAAACAGGCAGGAAGAGCTGAGAACAATTTGAAAACAAGAAATACCAGGTTTTAGAACATATTATAAGAACTGGGGGAAAAAGTGTGTCCTTGGTGTAAGAATAAGGGAAGAGAGTAGATCACAGCCTGGAAAGGTCCCCTAGGATGTAAAAGAACTCAATACAGAATATAATAATCAAGACATTATATATAGGGCATCCCTGGTGGTGCAATGGTTGAGAGTCCGCCTGCCGATGCAGGGGACATGGGTTCGTGCCCCGGTCCGGGAAGATCCCACATGCCGCGGAGCGGCTGGGCTCGTGAGCCATGGCCGCTGAGCCTGCGCGTCCGGAGCCTGTGCTCCACAACAGGAGAGGCCGCAACAGTGAGAGGCCTGCATACCGCAAAAAAAAAAAAAAAAAAAAAAAAAAAGACATTATATATAAATACGGGTTATCTAGCAAATGATATGGGGAAAACTGGCTTGCAATTTGGAAACAAAAATGTTTAGATCATCACCCCATGCTAAATACCCAACTAAATTCCAAAGCACTAAACAATCTTAAAACTCAAAGCAACCAAGAAAATGGAAGTGGATATTAACCTGGCCTCTAGATGAGGAAAACTTTCTCAGTATAAAAGCAGTGGGAAAAAATTGCAAAGGAAAAGATCACAGGTTTGAATATATGAAAACTTAAAACTTTGCAGATCAAAAAATCATCATAAAATAAAAGGAAAACAGCACACTGGGAATAATAGTTGTGATAAAAATAGAAACAGGTCAATATTCTCATCATAGAAAAGAGGTAAATGACATGGATAGATAATTCACAGAAGAGGGAACAGGAAGAGCTAATCAAATGTGAAAATGTTCAATATTACTAGCAAGCAGGGAAACAGAACCAAACATGAGATATACTGTTTTCCACCTATTAGATTATCAAAGATTTGAAAAATAAATAACATTCAGTCATCAGTGAGAGCACAGAGGGGCAGATGCTGCAAGAGGCAGTCACATTTGTTAATTAGGCAATTTGGTAAGAAGAATCAGGAGCCCTAAAAATGAAAAAATAAGTTCATACTACCCAGTATGGTCTTCCCACATCTAGGAACCTCTCCTAAGGAAAAAACTTAAAAGTGTGAACAGATACGTTGATTGTAGGGTTATTTATAAAGTGAAAACGGCAAAATGATTGAAAAGCATGGGATCTAAAATTCACTTAACAAAAACATGGAGAGAAACAAGAAAGACTAAATACCAAAATATTAACAACAGTTACCTTTGATTTGCTAGGGATGTGGTTGGTTTTTATTCTCTTTTTCTTACCTTTCTCTATTTCCAAAATATTGTACAAGGAGCATTTGTTACTTTTGTAGCCAGATCTCTTCCCCGCCACACACATGCACAAGCGCCACCCCCCCGCCCCCCCACCCCACAACCACCTCTTCACTATTTTGCCAGCTTCCCCCTGTATGCAACTGAGAGCTAAGGGAAAATTCATGTTTGATAAAATCATGCTGCGAGTGATGGCCAACAAAGGAAAAACATTTAGCACTTCGAGGGCTTATTTGAGTTTATAAGAAAGGAATGAAAGGAAAGATGTTATGGACAGAACCGTTAAACAAGTGTGTTCGAAGGAGGGTCCCGGGTGCCGCCGTCTGGGCGCACATTCCTCCGCGGCAGTTTTCTTTCTGTGACTGCATGGTCTGACTATTCGGCACACTTGACACTCTTTAGCAATAAATACATCCCGCGTATGGAAGTTTTACTGAAAACAGCTACCAGCGGGGAGAGAAAACAAACAGAACCCTTTTCTTAGTTTGAATCAAACCGCAGGGATAAAACGAGTCTGAACTTCGCGCTTGGTATTCTCATCTCTGGAGGACCGTACAGAACAAACACCCTGAGGTGGGAACGCTTCATGTCTTCTTTTCTTCCCTGTCGCTTCTCTGCACCCCTACCCCTGCCCCCCGCCCCGCCCAGTGAAGTGGGCTGCTGCGATGAGGGCTTCAGATCTGCCGCCTGTCAGCCCCACGGGCTCTGGGACCCTGGGATGGAGGCGGGGTCTAACCTGCCCATCATGCTTCCAAATTCCCACCCCCTCCCCAGAATAAGAGCATGCAGGCATTTTTTCCTTTTAGAGACTTTAGAAATCACCCAACCCATTCTTTTTTTTTTTTTTTCCCCAACCCACTCTTGCCATTTTATGGATGAGGAAATTGAGGCTCAGAAGCATAAAGCAACTTTGCTAAAGTTACCTATCCAGCTAGCAACAAAATTAGGCCAGAAAACCAGGTCTCTTGATTCATAGCACAGTCCCATGCCCAGCTAATAATAATTCTGTGCTTTCTGAGATCATAAAGACCTTTGTCAGAAATCCACGTGGATCCTATTTTACACAGAAAGAAAAGCCAAGTTGTAGAATACAAACAGCTCAAAGCTACATACACACTGCATGTAGTACTAGAAGCAAGACTCTGGGACTCATTTCCAACTCCTAGACTGTTCTCACTGTATGTGGGAATATGGGATAAACTCTGGGATTAGGATGACTCTGTTGTACAATCAGCCAAGCTTTTCACAGCCATGCAGAGTTACGGGCTGAATAAGACCTGGACCTGGAATGCCCTAGACCATGACATCACATTGAGTGTCCTCCCCAGAGCGCCACAGAACAGCACAGAGAACATTCCACTAATTCAGGGCTGGGAAAAGAAAGCACAAAAACATTTCAAAATGTTAGTGCTTCAGAATTATGCAGTGAGTGTACATTTGAAAATTTTCCATTAAAGTTCTTAATTAGGTTTTTCTCCCACAGATGCTGGGTTGTACTTAAGAGCCCTTAGCAAACTTTGAGTTTAAGAGAAGCACTGGCATCAAGATTAGAGGAATTTCATTATAAAATACTTTTTAATTAATGCTACATAGAGAGCTGTAAACTTGAGTTTTGGGCAATGGTGAGGAGATAAACTATTAGAGGACAGTGAGTGCTCCTGGAGCATCATGAAATTAGAGTTTTGACTGATTTGATAGAGCATCTAACTGGAAAAATAAAAATCAAGGGGAAAGTTGAATGAACAGGTTAGAGACAGAGCTGAGACCAGAGAGAATGTGAAGTCTACAGGAGGCTGAGCGACAAGATGAATGAATGCTAAAGCCTCTCAAAATTCAGGGCAAAAGATGAAAAATTTGTGAAGCAAAATGGAAGGTAACCAAAAAGAAATACATTCTTTTTTTTTTTTTTTTTTTTTTGCGGTAAGCGGGCCTCTCACTGTTGCGGCCTCTCCCGTTGTGGAGCACAGGCTCCGGACGCGCAGGCTCAGCGGCCATGGCTCACGGGCCCAGCCGCTCCGCGGCACATGGGATCTTCCCAGACCAGGGCACAAACCCGTGTCCCCTGCATCGGCAGGCGGACTCTCAACCACTGCGCCACCAGGGAAGCCCACAAGGAAACTTTAGATGGTGATAAATATCTTCATTATCTTGACTGTGGTGATAATTCAAGAGTATATACATCTCAAAAACTATTACACTGTATACTTTAAATATGTGCGGTTTATTGCATGTCAATTATATTGCAGTACAGATGTTGAAAAATGCTTTAGGTAGAAAATCATCTATACCATCATCTTTTACAATGGCAAAAACCCAGTAGGAAATCCAAGTGTCCTACAAAAGGAATATAGCTCAGTAAAGTACAGCTCATCAATGTACCATAAAGCTTTTCTGTTATTAAATAATATATGTGATGCCATGTAGATATAAACTAATATTTTCTCATAGTAGAATATGAAATGATATACACATTACTACAACTATACAAAACCCTGTGATTACATATGGCTGAAGACTAAAAGAGGCCATAGAGAAACCTAACAGCTGTTATTGCAGAGTAATACATTATACGTATAAATGTAGAGTTGTTGAAATAAGTTTCTTTCTTTTTTAAAAAAGAATAGTATGTTTGTATTTTAGAGTTTTGTTAACATCTTTCTAAAGCTCCCTCTAAAGTATTCAGGAAGTTCTGTGCTAAGGAGACAGAGAAACTAAGTGAAATTTCAATGCTGATTCTCCAACAAAATAATTATTTGCCTCTTTCCTCGCTCTTTACAGGCACTCTGCTCCATTCCCACTGGTCCCACTACTGCCATGATCTTTCCATCGCCAGGACACTGCTTTCCTCAAGTCCTTGCCATTCCTCCCCCAGCTATCATCACGATTCTGCACATTAAACCTCAGTTTCTATGCTGCCATCAAGACAGACTACATCACCAATTTCCCTCATAAAAACAGAAGACTCCCACTCTGCCCACGTACTATGGTTAGCTCCTTAACATAAGTCTCTCATGAGCTACTGCAACCTGTACTTCCAGCCTTATTTCCAAAATTAGTTCCTTATTCCCAGACTCTTATTTGTTAGTCCTTAATTCCTAGGTACCACCCTAGGCTCTGGGGGTATAAAAATGAACAGTATTTGTGTGGTGGTTAATTTTTTGTGTCACCTTGGGTAGGCTATGGCGCCTACTTGTTTGGTCAAACACCAGTCTAGATGTTGCTGGGAAGGTTAATTTTTTAGATGTGATTAACCTTTAAATCAGTAGACTTTTGAGTCTGGCAGATAACCCTCCACATGGGTGGGCCTCATCCAATCCGTTCAAGGTCTTACAAGCAAAGAGTGATGCTTCCCAAAGAAGAAGTGATTCTGTCTCCAGAATGCAGTATAGAAGCCTTGGCTGAGGGACTTCCCTGGCGCTCCAGTGGTTAAGACTCTGAGCTTCCACTGCAGCGGGTGTGGGGTCTATCCCTGGTCAAGGAACTGCGATCCCACATGCCGTGTGGTGTGGCCCCCAAAATAAATAAATAAATAAAATTAAAAAGAAAAAGAAAAGAAACCTCGGCTGAGTCTGCCGTCTGCAGCCTTACCTGTGGACTTCAGACTTGCCGGCTCACAACTGTGTAAGCCAAATTCCTTAAAATAAATCTCTCTCCAGATATGTCCTATTGTTTCTGTTTCTCTGGAGAACTCTAATACCATATGGCTCCTACACTTATGGAACTCGTAGGCTAACCCAGGAAATAGAAATATACACAAATAATTCAATCAAACTTGGAGAGTACCAGAGTAGCCCTTCTGCCATAAACAATGAAAGATATATATAGATATTTTTTTTAAAATTTGTTTTTTGATGTGGACCATTTTTTAAGTCTTTAATGAATTTGTTACAATATTGCTTCTGTTTTATGTTTTGGCTTTTTGGCCAAGAGGCATGTGGGATCTTAGCTCCTCGACCAGGGATCAAACCTGCACTCCCTGCAATGGAAGGCAAAGTCTTAACCGCTGGACTGCCAGGGAAATCCCGAAAGATATATTTTTTAAAGTGGCTTTCAGAGATTGGACAGCAGAGAGCAGGGCTTATGATTCCTGAGAAGAAAAACAAGTGAAGAGAGCCCTATAATTATCCTGGCTTTCTGCCTAGAGGCACCATCCGAACTGAGGTAAAGGGAAGGGAAACTCAAGCAGGGGATGGCGGTCTTACTGAGCTGAGGAGACAGAGGTCAGAGTCTGGGGCACAGAGCACCTAACATATTTGACACCAGGAGCCTATCATTTCTTAAACACCTCTCTTCTCTGTATGACAAAATTATTTTCAGCAATAATCATGTAATAATCAGCAATAATCATTACGTTCTTGAGTTATTCTCTGGTTTTAAAACAAACCATTAACGATGCAAAAAGGAGAATAAACATCATTTTACAAAATTATATTGAAATCTGTAAAATAGTTGAGGTGTAAACTAAACCTTACACTTAACAAACATAAATATGATGCCCCACATTTCCCACTTGGTTTCACTATTTTACATTGTAAACACAAAGTAAAACTCTTAAGTGGTCACATACAATGACAGACTTCAATAACTCACATTATTTCTTTATCTTCACAACAACTGTGCTATCACTGTTTATACCAAATCTATTCTTTAAACATGGGAGTTTCTTATACTACAGGAGATGGAAACACAAACTATATTTGAAGCCAGTCCAAATGATTCTGAACTGCTACTGCTAGAAATGTACTCTCAAAATAAGCACATTTAGCTGTTTAATAAAAGAAATACATAATAAGGTGCAATTTAAAGTTTATACATGTATTATTAAAACTCAAAAGTAACCTCAGCAATTGTTTAGAATGTAGGCCAACAAAAGTCCCGTTTCCCACCCCATCCCAAGTATTTTATCACCTGATTAGTCAGAGTTGTAGAGACATGATGATAAATACAAGACAGACTTTTAGTCATTTTTATAATTATTTTAAAATTCTCTTCCAACTACATACCTCCAAATTCCCAGCACCTGCGTTGGACTGCTCCCTCACCCTAACCTTTGCGGTACCTGGGTTGGGAGTGGCTGAGGGTCTGGAATTTGCAGTGTGGAGTGCCATGGGGAAGGAGCCATGCAGAGAAAGAGCTCCAGAAATCTGCATGGGATTCCCTGGGGACACGCAGGGGTGAGAATCAAAAACCTGGGGAAGGAACTGCCAGGGATGAGCCAGCTGAACAACCGCTGACCTCACACAGGGCTTGTACCTGTTGAGGTTCCCACTAGTGAGACTGGAGAGACAGCACTGCACACCTTGGCTATTGAGTAGACACCGGGAAGGCCAAACCTCCGGAGTGGGGCTAAATTAGCTGTAAAGGGTACTCTAAAACTACACAGCTCACCCTTGAACAACACGGGTTTGAACTGCATGGGTCCGCTTATACATGGATTGTTTTCAATAAATATAATACCTGTATTTTCATTTCACAGATCTTTAATCAAGTGTGGGGAAAAGTTTGTGTTTGCTTAGAGATCACAATATGTGGCATCAAAAGAACTAGGGTGTGAGACCTGATTCCATCCAAACAGTTTTAGCTTCCTGACCTTGGGTGAGTCATCTTTCAATTCCTTTGTTTTTCGAGGCAGAGATAGCAGTACATGGATTTTTGACTACAAGGGGATCGGTGCCCTTAACCTCTGCATTGTTCAAGAGTCAACTGTACAAACAAAGCTTATAAACAAGCCTTAAAAATCAAGCCTATTTCCAAGTAAATTTAAAACCTGGCAGAACTAATCTCAATACCCAAAAGAAGACATCAAAATCTCAACTCTCAACATTGTAACATTCATAATTGTGGTAGGCAGAAGTTCTAGGAATGGCTCCCAAGATTCCATACCCGAGTCCTCAGAACCTGTGAATGTTACGAGAGATCATTTCCACGATTGTTAAATAAACCAGGTAAAATAATCCAGGCGGGCGTAATCCAATCCCATGAGCCCTTAAAAGCAGAAAACTTTCTCCAGTTGGAAGCGAAAGAGATCAGAGAGACTCAAAGAGTTAAGAAGGATGTGACACACCACTGCTGCTTTGAAGACGGAGAGGACCACATGAGAAGGAACGCAGGCATCTTCTAAGAGCGCAGAGTAGACTGGCTGACAGCCGGCAAGAAAACGAGGGCCTCTGACCCACAGCCACAAGGAAGCTTCCAAAAACCCAGATGGGCTTGAAAGCAGATTCTTCCCATGAACTTCCACATAAGAGCTCAGCCCAGAGTTTGCATGCCACAATCAAGGAGCTGGTGCGCCGCAACTAAGGAGCCAGTGAGCCACAACTAAGGAGCCTGCCAGCCACAACTAAGACCTGGTGCAACCAAATAAATTAAAAAAAAAAAAAAAACTCAGCCCAGCCAATACCTTGACCCTAGGCATAGAACTCAAGTGAGCACATCTGACTTATAACCTGCAGAACTGTGAGATGAAAACAGAGGCTGCTGTAAGCTGTTAAGTTTCTGATAATCTGTCACAGAGCAATAGAAGATTAATAAAATAAAGTCTAGGATCCAATAAAAACATTATTATACATGCTAAGAAGTAAGAAAATGTGACCCATAAACAGGAGAAAAAGCAGTCAAAAGAAAGAGAATCAAAAACAACAAAGATGACAGAATTGGTAGACAAGGACTTTTAATTATAAGTATGCTCCAGGATTAAAGAAAAGATAAACTAATGAAGAGAGAAATGGAAAATATAAAAGAGAACCAAGTGGAACTTCTAGAGACTAAAAGTATAATATCTGAAGCAAATAATTCATGGGATGAGATCAACATCATATTAGACATTACAGAAAAAAATTGTGAATTTAAAGAAATGGAAATAGAAACTTCCCAAATTGAATCTGAGAAAAAAAAGGCTGAGAGTGAAATGGAAAGAACATCAGTGACTTGTGCGGTAATACAAAGTGGTCTAAGTTACATGTAATTGGAGTACCAGAATATCAGGGAAGAAGAAGAGACATTTGAAGGAATGATGGCCAAACACTGTCCAAATTTGGTCAACATTAGAATACCCCTGATCCAAACTCAACAAACTCTAAGCAGGATAAATAAAGAACACTATAAAAAGGAACATCATAATCAAATTGCTGAAAACAAACAAAACAAAATCTTAAAAGCTGCCAGAGAAAACGACACATATGTTCAGAGAAAAAAATATATAAAAATTACCACTGACTTGTCATCAGAAATAATGGAAACCAGTTAGAATGACAACTTTAAAGTGCTGAAAGAAAATATCCTTCAAAAATGAAAGTAAAATAGAACGTTTTCAGACAAACAGAAACTGAGAAAATTTGTCACCAGTAGACTAGAAATTTTAAGGAAGTTCTTTAGGCTTATAAAAAAATTATAAAGAATGGAAAATTGGATCTATGCAAAGGAAAGAAGAGTCCTGGAAATAAAGGTAAGAAAGGAAGGGGAAAAAAAGGACAAATAGAAGAAACAGAAAATAAATATGAAGATGGCAGGCTTAAACCCCATCCTATGGATAATTACATTAACTGTAAATAGGATAAACACTCTAATTAAAAGGAAGAGATTATCAGAATGAATAAAAAAGCAACTCAACTGTATGCCATCCTTAGGAAATCCACTTTAATCATAAAGACATAGATAAATTAATAGTAAAAGAATAAAAAAAGATAACAAAAGAGGAATGGCTATACCAATATCACTTCAGAACAAAGAATACTATCAGAGAAAAAGAGGTGTTTCATAATAATAAGAGTCAATCAATTAATCAAGAAGACATAATCCTAAATGTATATATACCTAATAAAAGAGCTTAAAAACACATGAAGCAAAAAACTGAGAGAACTCAAAGAAGAAACAGACAAATCTATTATTATAGCTGGTTATTTTAATACTCCTCTGGTAGTAAATATCAACATCTAAAAGATATTCATTCCACTCCATCTCTAATGGAACATTCACCAAGACAGATGCTGAGCCATAAAAAAACTTACAATAAATTTAAAGGAGTTGAAGGGAACAGAATTAAATAAAAAGTCAGTAACCAAAAAATCTGGAAAATATCTAAATATTTGGAAATTAAGCAACATATTTCTTAATAACCCATGGTTCACAGAAGAAAACACAAAGAGAATTAGAAACTATTTTGAACTGGATGATAATGAAAACACAAAATTTGTGGAATGCAGTTAACGCAGTGCTTAGATGGAAACATAAAGTTTTAAATGTTTACGTTGGAAAAGAAAAAAAGACTAAAATCAACGATGGAAACATCTACTTGAAGAAGCCATAAAAAGATCAAGTAAACCAAAATAAGTAGAAGGGAATAATAATATAACAGCAGCAAAAATCAATGAACTAGAAAATGGAAGAATAATACAGAAAATAAATGACACCAAAGACGGTTCTTTAAAAAGATCAGTAAAATTAATAAACCTCTAGCTAGACTGATGAAAGGAAAAAAACCCCACAAATTACCTATATCTGGATTGAAGGTGAGGCAGATTTTACAGCCATTAAAAATATTGTTAAGAGAATACCATGCAAAATTTGTGCTAATAATTTTGAACTTAGATGAAATGGACACATTTCTTTTACATTTAACATTTCTTTTAAAAAAGAGAACGAGAGAGAAGAAAACACAATCAGAAGCAAATATGGCAAAATGTCAAAATCTGTTAAATTTGGTTGGTAGGTACCTGGGTGTTTGTTACGATATCTTCTGCATGCTTGAAATGCTTCATAACTAAAATTATAAATTAACTGAGGAAAAATTATTTCTCAGAATCATTCAATCAACAAATATGTATTGATCACCTACTATGTGGTAGGCATTGGAGCAGCGTCCTGGGAATACAGTAGCCAATCAGACAGACAGGTCTCTGCCCTAATGGAGTGCAGTTTGGTAGGGGGGAGATGAACAAGGAAGTAAAAAAGATCTACAAAGATTGCGGTAAGTGCTATGAAAGAAATGAACCCGTGATGACATATTTACAAGGGGAAAGGGTTGAAGGGAAGCAGTCACATACGAGAGCTTGGGGAAGTGAATTCCAATGACAGAGAACTGTAAAGGTGGGAGTACCACAGCTGGAAAGAGCTAGAAAGACTAGAACAACTGAGAAGAAGAAAGCGGTTTGAGATGAGGTTGAAGAGGTTAGATTTTAAGTGCAATAGGATGTCACTGGAGGTTTTAAGCAGAGGAGCTGGTTTTAAGGCACTTGGGTCATCATATAGAAAATGGGTTGTCAGAAAGAAGGACTGGAAGCCGGAAGCTATTGCAAACTTCAGGGGAGAAATGAGGATGGTGTGAGGTAGGATGGTGCAGTGCAGATGGAGAGAGGTGGGATCATTTGAGATTTGCCATCTATGACGACCTCAGTGTTTAAAGACGTGAGCTTGTCTTTTTTTTTTTCTACGAATACACATCCAGGCAGAAATAGCCACCGCATTCCCCACTCTTAGTCGTCATCATTACTGCAATGATGGGTACACGCAGCAGCCTCAAGTTTCTTTCTTCAGTGGGCACTCCATTACCATCAACCCCTGGGGGTGATCTGATTAATCACGATGCCACTGCATGACATGGATTACTACCACTTCCCACTGGCAAGCTGCTCGGCACTGCATTCAGGGCCGGACACAACCAAACCACTGCCAGACCAGCTGGGGCCACTGCTAGTACATCAGCTGGGATCCAAGTCAGGAAATCCAGTCCAGAAATACGACAGTTATTTTAAAAGGGAGATTTTAACCTAAGAAATAGTTAGACAGGTATTGGAGGACTACAAGGCAAAAGGGAAACACAGCAGTTATTAAAAAGAAAAAAAAAAGTTGTAACTATGAGTATATGAAGCCTCTACCATCGTCAGGGCTGAAGAAACAGAGGGAAGAGGCTGAGGTAGACCTAGAAGGCTGGTGGAGCGTCCTGGGAAGCTGGAGCCCACCCTCTGGGAGCTGTGGTTGATGTCTCTGAGGGGTCCAGGGTGAGAAACAGTGGGAAACTGGAACCAACAGCAGGAAACTAGAACCAACAGCAGGTGCTGGAATGAAGTGACCCTTCTGGGAACCGAGAGGAGACAGGGAGGAAAGAGCCACTGCTGCTCCCTTCTCCAGCCGTCAGGCATCCTCTGCACGTTGGGAAGATGGAACCTGCTGAGAGGCAGCTGGTAAAGGAGAAATGCGGCTTTCAGAGTCTTAGTCCCAGCCTCACCATGCAGAGTAGAGAAGGGTGGGTTTGGGGCTGAGAGACAAGAGCCTAATAACCAACACACGCTGCTTTTTCCATGATCATGTTTCATGAAACAATTTTATTCATTCTTGACATGCGGCTTCATATCAATGTTTTCATCATCACCAGAGCCACTTTTACAGACATTAACTCTATTTTCCAGGGCATGTCACTTTCACATCTGTTAAAGCTGTCTGGAATACAGGACTTTGTAAATTCCATGCTTGGTACTGACACTAGAAATTTTTACCTAAAGCCACTTGGTAGCTATTTGCGTAACATTATAAAATGTATGTTTTGGGTTTCTTTTTCATTCAATCTGAGATGTATATTTGTGATCTCTAATATGTAACCACTTACTGGATTGCTTTTAAAGTATCTTTAAAGGCTTGTTTACAATGACAGCCAATATTTGCAGTTATGAGTTTATAACATCAGGCAGAAGAACTGGATCTGTGTGACATTTCCTTCCTCCTTTATTTGCCAATTTCATCAGGTAACCTCTGTAAGCATCAAAAACCCACACTGACTGAGGCTGCTTCAGGCTCAACACTCTTTTCTTGTTCAAAATAAAGTAACTGAGAACATGTCTGATAGTTTGAAAGACTTCGTAAGAGAACTAATTCTTTTCAGAGGGTATGTTTTGAAGAAAAGCCTCATTTTCTATTAAGTCCCCTAAGGCAGTGCTGCTTAAATTCTCTTTGGTAAAGGACCACTTGAAAAATTTTTCCAGTCTGTTGCAAACTGCTACTTTGTAAAACTTAATACAAATTGCTAGAAAAATGAAATAAAAAGACTTAGAAGTTAAAAGCTGCAATTCTGTATTACTAGTTCAACCAACAGGAAATTATATTGCAATAAATATTACCAAAGTATGCATAAGGAAAAAAGTATGAAAATTGTACATGTTGTTTGTTCACTGAAAGTATGTATGTAGGCAACTAATATGCAGTATAGGCTCACTATTACACTTGCAACTTTTTTTTTCATTTTGAGGGAAAAAAAATGAATCCCCATATTAAATGTCTATAGGCACACTTTGAATGAACACAGTGTATATAAATGTTTAAAAATTTTAATGTGACAAACTGACTTGCTTCTTGATTGATAATTTATCTAATCTAGGTGCTTTCGCCAACAAGGCTACTTGTAGTTGATAAGGTACATCTAATCTATTTCTATGTTTTATGTTAATAATAATAAGAGGAAAGAAACCAGTCTCGCAGAATGGAATAGAAGAGGTTTTAGAGCAATTTCAGCAAGCTCGTTTTGTTCATTTTAAAATTTTATCTAAAATGGAAAAAGTGCTACTACGTTTTCAGAGTCCTTTAAATCCTTCAAAAGAAGTCAGTTCCAGTAATGTATCTTGTAAGTTATGGTTAAATTTATCTTTTGATGAAAGAAATGGATTCTGGATCCATGAATTTTTTAGGCGTAGATCTTCTTTTGATGGAAAATAAAATTCAAAATGCCTTATCAAATTTTAAGGTGTTTTGTGATAGCTTTTCACAGATATGCAGTATAAAGATCATCACCTGCATCATTGATAATTGTTAATTTATGCAACGTGTGTCGTAATAAGCTGTAGAAATTCTGTTCTTCCAAGCTCCTTTCCTTTTTTTATCAGCCACTGAAAAACATGTTGCATTTCTTCCTTGCATGGAAATATTGAGATCATTAAAAATGCTGAAGGTGTTAGATACATACGCAGTCCTGCTTGTCCAATTCATATCTTCAACAAGCCGGGACCAAACTGTCTTCTGATTTTACAGAAACGTTTAGAGTTGTTCTATAAATTGAACATTCTCAAACACTTGTCCTCTTGATTATCATCACACCTCAGCATGTAGTAATAGCTGTTCATGATCTGCCTACACAGTATCATGCAACACAAGAGAATAATCCAGAATTGAACACACCAGCCTTTATCTAATTCATGATTTTTAGGACGGCACTAAGCCCACAGTTTAGTTCCACCAACATTTCTTTTCATAGCAGGACTTCCTCATGAGAGAGACAGCCCACTGATTTACATTCTGGTGCAGCCCCTAAATCAGGGCGATGTCTTCAGGATGTTTTCTGCACCATCGGAACACGCTCCTACACAAAATGTAAACTCCAGTCCATGTTTGTTGACAACGAATCCTTCATCTACACAGTTCAGACTTAGTTGTTTGTCAGCGACGAAACTGAAAAAAGAAATTCTTCCTTCGTATCACCAACATGTTCAAATTGCACATAAATAGGAATATGAGTGAAATTATCACACTACAATGAAAAAACATGTTGCTGGCTTCAGCTGCTCTATGCATTAGTCCTCCACACCATCAGCCGGTTCCAGAACAGGCTGAGCTGCGGGGGGAAGTATACTTGAGCTACCTTCTGTGCGCGGATTCACCCAACATTTCTGAGCAAATACCTTTGATACAATCCTTCACCAATGTCTCACCAACTGTATACGGATTTCAGTCTTGGCGAGCTGAACCATTACTTACTAAGAAGCCTGTAGAACCCTCATGTTTATAAGTGAAATACTGAACATCTGTTTGAATCAGCTTTTTAATCCTCTATTCTTCCTTTCAAAAAATTCTCGTGGCTTTGAACTTAATTTTTTTTTTTGGATGCCATTAAAGAATACTTTTTTTGTGTGTCATTGTGGATTCTACTACCCTATATGTTTATTTTTTTATTTTTTATTTTTTTGCGGTACGCGGGCCTCTCACAGCCGCGGCCTCTCCCGTTGCGGAGCACAGGCTCCGGACGCGCAGGCTCAGCGGCCATGGCTCAAGGACCCAGCTGCTCCGCGGCATGTGGGATCCTCCCGGACCGGGGCACGAACCCATGTCCCTTGCATCGGCAGGCAGATTCTCAACCACTGTGCCACCAGGGAAGCCCTACCCTATGTGTTTTGATGGTTCCATTGCTTCATAGCCAGTATGTCTCTACAAATCACTAAACATTATGCTTTTAGGATGTCAACATCAATGACAGCTATAAACTGAACTCAGTATGTGAGGGATCACAGTTTTGAGGAAAACAAATATGTACTCTTGGGCCTTTGTTTCTTCAGAATCACTTCCACCTTCACCATTTGGTTTATACTCTTGCCACATTCAGAAAAGACACGTGTTTCCTTGCCAACAAGCTAACAAAAAACTCCAGTGAGGCTTGCTTTACCTTCTGCAACTTGAGGGTGAAAATAATCAACATAAATTTTATTTCCTTAATTAACTAATAATGTTAAATAATAAAATGAAAATTTTTGATTAAAAATGAAAACTTGTAAATATAAGTTATAAAAAGAAATGCTTTCATCTTCACAGGTTTTTATACACTTTGAGAATACAGCTGATAAACCAATCATAAAGTATCACACACTGTAATATGGTCCTATTGCACGGGATTATTTATTACACAACTTGCGCCACATATGACTCACCATTTGAGCTTGCCAGAACTAAAGCTGTCTATACCCTGTTCAATGAGATGAGTCTGCCATTGTGAATGTGGCATCATGACAATTTCAAACTGCTGTAAAAGCTTTTAATGCTTACTCTCAATGTCTATACCTAACTCATCATGGACCAGCACTGATCTGCTGACCACACTTTGAATAGCACTGTAAGAAGGTATTATGAATAGAGAACCAATATTATTTGCTGATGAATTGCATTAGGGATGTGGGATAAGGGGAGGCAAGTAAACGGAAGGTAGGATTCAAGGAAGACCCTTGGGCAATTTTTAGCTTGAGTCAATGGACGGATAGTGATGCCACTTACTGAAATAGGAGGGAGAAATATGTTTGCTTATGTGAAGTCTGGGATGCCATGAGTCACCCAAGTAGAGACGGTAAGTATGGATGAGCCTGGATCTTAGGGCAAGATCTGGTCCGAAGGTGTAACTTTGGAAAGCACCAGCATTTAGGTGTTGTAACTCTGCATAAGATCACGTAGGGGAAAAACGTGGATAGAGAAGAAAACCAGGAACAAGGCCCGAGCTCTCCAACATGCAGAGGTAGGTAGAGGAGGGGAGTGAGTCAAGGATGGAAAGGCTCTGGGTAGACGGTTCTGATGTGCATCACCGATTAGTCTTTTCAAAGTTCCCCAGTGAGCACAGGCAAGGAGCAGATCTTCACCTTTGATTTGCAGAACTCTTGACACAGAGCACTGCCTATAGAAGCACTTAATAAATAAGCACTGGATGAATGAATGAAAGACATGATAGCCATGAATATTAGTGTATCTTCTATTCTGGTACTGAAATTCTGTGGCACTTTAATTTTATAAAATGCCTAATGATTAACTGTATGACTAACTTACTCCTTCAAATGAACAGCAGCCCCTTCAACGAACAGAGCTCTTAACTGTTTTTGTACCATGAACCCTTGTGGCAGTTTGATAAAGACTCTAATTTTAAATGCATAAAATGAAACCAATTATACTGAAATAGATATGAGTATTAAAAAAACAAATTAGCAATAAGGTATTATAGGTGCTTCTTTATTAACACATTAAATAACAAGATCTAGTGGCAAGACAAATAACTAGTGGTGGGTAAAGGAAAGGGAGGATTCAAGGGAAGGAGGACTCACTGGATTCCAAAGCAGTGAAGAGGGTGAACATATTCAAGACAGCCACAACATTTATACTATGATACAAAAATATCTGTGTCTTCTGTTAGTGACAAAGTCACAGATACTGTTAAAATGACTGTGCTTTTCTGGCAACATTTCCAGTTTAAAAAGATGCTGAATATCTTTAAAAAGATGCTGAATAAAGTTTACGTTCATGGACTCCAGATGAAGGATCCCTGAATTAAAAGGTCCCTTTCACTTGTAACCTCACCACTACATCCAGGTTAAGTTCTATTTTAAAATACATCTTTTTTTTTTTTTACAGGAAGAATCATATAGTATACCAAATGTACAACCTTTATGGAAAGCAATTTACAATACATATTACATTTAAAATAAGCATGCCTTGGGCTTCCCTGGTGGTGCAGTGGCTGAGAATCTGCCTGCTAATGCAGGGGACATGGGTTCGAGCCCTGGTCTGGGAGGATCCCACATGCCGCGGAGCAACTAGGCCCGTGCGCCACAACTACTGAGCCTGCGCGTCTGGAGCCTGTGCTCCCCAACAAGAGAGGCCGCGATAGTGATAGGCCCGCGCACTGCGATGAAGAGTGGCCCCCGCTTGCCACAACTAGAGAAAGCCCTTGCACAGAAACGAAGACCCAACACAGCAAAAATAAATAAATTAATAAACTCCTACCCCCAACATCTTCAAAAAACAAAAAAGAAAACCACAGCTTTTCTCCTTAAAAAAAAAAAATAATAATAAGCATGCCCATTGGCTCAGCAATTCCACTTCTAATAATTCACCTTGAAGAGATAGCCCCACATGCGAGCAAATAAATATGTATGTGGACGTTCACAGCTGACATGTTCATAGCATCTGTTCATTCAACAAGTAGCTACTGTCAGCCTCCTGTGGGGCAGGCAGTCTTCCAGATGCTGAGGATTCCACAGAAAACCAAACAGACACATTTCCTGCCCTCCTTATCTTCCAGGGGTAGAGAATGACAATAAAGAAAACAAAAAAGTAACCCCTATTGTAAAGTACCTTAGATGGTGATAAGTACTACAGAGAAGAGGGCTAGAGAAGGCTGGGAAATGTTCTTTATAAATACCCTGGGCAAGGAAGACCTCACTGAGAAGGAGACTACTGAACACTTGAAAGTGTTAGGAAGAAGGTTGGTGTATATCTGGGGGAAGAGCACTGCTGACAGAAGGCAGAGCATGTGCAAAGGCCCCGAGACAGGAGCATACCTGGCACGTTTGAAGAAAAGTGAGAAGGCGAGTATAGCTGGGGAAGCATGAGCAAAGCGGGAGAGCTATAGGTGAGTATGGGCGGGGGAGACAATGGTGGAGGGGGTGGCGGTGGTGGGGGTGATCATTTAAGGCCTTGTCCACCAGTATAAGGACCTTGGCTTTTATGCAAGTGAGACAAGAATCCACAGAAGCATGGCCTGACCTGCCGCACATTTGAAAAGGATCCCTCAGGTTGAGAACAGACTGTCGGGTAAAGGCAGAAGCATGGAGCTGACTTGGGAGGCTGAGCCGGTGCTGATATAATGGATGTGGAGAAAGAGAAAGGAGCCTGAGATGATTCCAAGGGTTTTGGCATAAGCAACGCAAAGGATGGAGTTCCGTGAATTATGATGGAAAACTTTGGGCTTCCCTGGTGGCGCAGTGGTTGGGAGTCCGCCTGCCGATGCAGGGGACGCGGGTTCGTGCCCCGGTCCGGGAGGGTCCCACATGCCGCAGAGCGGCTGGGCCTGTGGGCCATGGCCGCTGGGCCTGCGTGTCCGTAGCCTGTGCTTCGCAGTGGGAGAGGCCACAACAGTGAGAGGCCTGCATACCGCAAAAAAAAAAAAGAAAGATGGAAAACTTTAAGAGAAGCAGGTATGGGGGAGAAGATCAGGAGTTTGGCTTTGAACGTGGAGATGGCTATCACACATCCTTGTAGAGAGTTGGATGCAGAAAAATAGAAAAGCTAGAAGCAATTTAAACGTCACTAATAGGGACTGATTAAGTAAACTATTATATATTGATAAATAGCTGTTACAAAGAATGTGATATAATCATACTATTATGAAAATTTGTGATGTATTATATGAAAAAGCAAGTTGAAGAATGGTATGCAGTATTTTAATATTATATTTATGTATAATCTATGTGTGTAGGTATGTGCATATATATGTTAGTTTATATGTTCAGAAAAAATGTGGATGAATATACACCAAACAGCTAATAATATTTATCCAGGGAATAGGATTGGCAGAGGGGAAAAAGGAAGAAACTCATTTTACTTTAGTTTCTATACTGTTGGAACTTTTCAAATGAAGAACATGTATTATATATATAATATAAAAGCTAACAAAGATTGAGAAGTTTTAAAGTGTTTTAAATGATGCTTGGTTAATGTGTACACAAACACTCGCAAACCCAGGCACATTTCATTAGTTATTATTACTTTTTTAGATTTTATTGAAGTATAGTTGATTTACAATGTTGTGTTAATTTCCTCTGTACAGCAAAGTGACTCAGTTATATATTCTTTTCCATTATGGTTTATCATAGGATATTAAATATAGTTCCCCGTGCTATGCAGTAGGACCTTGTTGTTTATCCATTCTATATATAATCGTTTGCCTCAGCTAATCTCAAACTCCCGTTCCTTCCCTCCTCTACTCCCACACCCCCCTCCCTTGGCAACCACAAGTCTGTTCTCTATATCTGTGAGTCTGTTTTTATTTCGTAGATATGTTGATCTGTGTCAAATTTTAGATTCCAAGTGATATCATATGGTATTTGTCTTTCTCTTTCTGACTTACTTTGCTTAGTATGATAATCTCTAGGTCTATCCCTGTTGCTGCAAATGGCACTATTTCATTCTTTTTGATGGCTGGGTAATATTCCATTGTGCATGTACGTATACACACCACATCTTCTTTATCCATTCATCTGTCGATGGACATTAGATATTCTTTGAAATGAGGTAGAAACTTTGTGATTGCAGCTCTCGGCTGAAGTGGCGAGCAGTCCGAGATACAGGGTGGATGGTGGTGGGAAGTAAAAGAGTGAAAGAGGGTATGTGGAAAGGGGAATGGAGGACATAAAGTAAGGGATAGGCATACTTCAGAGATCTAACACTTTGGCTGGGACAGTACTCAATCTCTAGACATGTTTTTGTTTGGCGAGCACAGTGTTTTTCAATTTGTTAAACATGGATGCCTTTAGGCAACTTAGGAGCTCTCCAGGTTGCCAAAGCCCCACCACTGCCTGTAATCTCCCACCCAGCCTAAGTCATACATTTATGTTACCACTGCAGGCAATGGCTTTTCCACTCCTAGGCTAACATGCATTGGGCTCTTATTCTGGGCTGGGACTGTATTCAATTCTGCCTTGTGTTCTCTTGGGCCCCTAGGTAATGCCAGAAGATTAATAGCATTAATAATGTTTCCCACGAAATCTGCACGTCTCATCTATCTCCCTTTTAGCCATGTTCATTTTCTTAGACATGTCGATAAAAATTAAAGTGGCCATAGTATTACTGTTTCAGTTCATACTTACGTTGTAAAAACGTGAACTGTACAAATCAGCAGGCAATGGAACCCTGACTTCTGATTTAATTTTGACAATTCCTTCTTTCCCTGGACTGGTAAGAGTTTCCCTCTGCTTAAGTATAGAGTAGCACAAAGATACCACAACCCAAATCACTATTAAAATGACTGCAACAGGGAAAGATGGAATATAATAATATGACGCACACGCAAAGTAGGTCCTGCTGGCAAACACATTCTGAAGGTGGGGAAAAGAAACCTTGGCAGGTAAAGGCCAAATAAAGTAAAAATAAACTCAGCGTCTCTTTTTGCCAAGCATCTTTCTGCACATTAAACAATATCCATTCTAAGATGACTTTAAGTGGCTATTAACATAATTATTTGTGGAATGAATGATGAATGAATAAACAAATAAATGCTCTACATGTGGCATCTCTTTATCTCAATGAAAAGAGAGCCCTAAATAGTTCTCTGTGGAATTCTTTTTTCAAAGTGTGTTCCAAGATCTAATTATGGCCCCTAGGCTGATGTTTGGCCCTGGAGTTTTGGGTTTGGAATGTGGAGCTAAGAGAAACTTTACGACGTTTCTCTTAGCTGGAAGGGAAAAGGCCATAATGTTTAATCACATGTCTCTAGGGAAAAAAAAACAATTTTGAAAATGTTCTATTTCTAATAATCATGGAACATACATTGCCTTTTAAGATTTGTTTCTCAGAACAGCAGAACTCATTTAGTCTAGGAGAACACAGTGTGGCTTAATTATTTTTTTTTCTTTTCTAGATTCTCTGCCAAGAACTACAGAGCAAAATGAAATGACAGTGCAGGAGACAGCTGCTAAGTTATCTCTTTGTTGTATTTCTAATAAGATAGCGACATCATTTCGGTTGCTAACGTATAGCTGTGTTAGTTCTGAAATAAGCTATTATGATTTTTTCCCCCTCAGTGGACTCCAGTTCCAATAAGTAATACATCATTCATGACTGGAAATGTGTATCCCTCCAAAAAAAAGTTTGCTCCTTCTTGCTTAAACTTTTAAAGACTTGAGTTCCCTGCTTGAATTTGAAACCACTGCCTGATTTGCATACATAATCTGAGATTGATTGAATACCCACAGGTCAGTGCTGAGAGTTTAATGAATCAGAAGAGAAGCAGCTGAGGGCAGAGCTCTGAAAAAGACAACAATGAAGGGAAGGAGACTCAGAAAGCTGCCCGTTAAAGCAGGAAGAACATGGATGTCAAGGGCAAAGAGCATGTTTAGAAGGCCAGCTCACTTGTGTCAAATACTGTGCAGAAGCACTAAAGTACCCATTGGCTTTAGCCAGTAGAGGTGACTGTTGGACCTGATCGGAGAGGTTTCAGTGGAGTTACTGGGGCAGAAATGAGACCACCGTGGACTGGAGGGGATTTGGAAATGAGAGGCAGAGGAGTGACTGCAGCTTAAAGGCAGAGTGTTAGACAGAGGAGATCACTGATGCAGTTAGGTCCCCAGTAAGCAGGAAGGGGCAGAATCCAAAGTCATGGTGGAAGGATCTGCCAGAGGCTGGGGGGCGGGGAAGCAGCCCCTTCACCTCTGTGACAGGAGGAAGGCGCCATGGCGGCAGGTGGGGCTTAGGGGTGGACAAAGTTAGCCATTATCTTCCATCTTTATCCTCACCATCATTGTCAGCAGTGTCCAGTAAAACTGCAGAGGGGGCAGGAAGTAAAAGACACTGTGGCTTTGGTGACTTCTTTTTTCTTAGAGAAATGGGAAGCGAGGCCATTTGATGAGAGTGACAGAGAAGAGGGGGGGCAGGAGCCTGAGAAGGGTGGTGACGTTTTGAAAATGTTTTGGGGGAACCAGGAAAAAGCTGGTGGTCCAGAGGTCCAACTGGGATGTGTATACTGCTTATACTGTTCACAAGGCAGGCCCTCACCAAGCCGAGCGTGAAGCAGGCAGATGGAGACTCGGGCTGCCGGGTACGAACGATGGAAGGACAAGGGGGCTAGGAAGTTGAGGGCCTTGCTGAGAGCGTGATGGACCAGAGGACCCAGACCAGGCAGGGAGGCTCACAGTCTGAGAAAAACATAGAGAAGAGAAGGGACTGGAGGTTTTGATGAAGATGAAGATCAGGTGCAATGGGACCAGCACTAAACCCAGGCCAGAGGGGACCCTGCCCTGAACTGTAGAGGGCTCTGCTCTGGCCCTTCTCTGGCTGCACCCCTCTCCACAAAAGGAGTCTGCAAGACGAACAAGATGTGCCCACCCCTACATCCTCCATCCTCCACCTTTCAGACCCCATTCCAGGTACCTGGGACCCTAGGATTCCCTACCCAAGCAGCCCTAAGCACGCTTTCAGTGCCTGTGCAGGCCTCTTCCTGAGGGTCCACCCAAAGGGTGGCTGTTTGTAGGTCATGTGGATTAAGGTGGGATGTGAGGGCTGAGTGTCCACACAAGCGCATGTGAGGCTCCTGACCACCTGGAGCAGAGCCAGGGACAGAGGCCAGCTCTCCCCCATGCCATGAGTGCCCCACGTGGATCTCCCAGGAACCGATGAGTTCCAAAACACAGCTTTGCCTTCGAGTCATTATTAAAGTATATTTGTCAAGGTAGGAAGATAAAACATATTTTGCCTAATAGTTTACCTTGATTTATAATTTTCATATCTATAGACATATAGCATGTGGGCTTCTGTTTGTACCTTGCCCCAGGCCCTGCAAACGTTAGGGGTGTGCCCAAATGAGAGATTCAGCTGAGT
Source organism: Delphinus delphis (assembly GCF_949987515.2). Classification (NCBI taxonomy): domain Eukaryota; kingdom Metazoa; phylum Chordata; class Mammalia; order Artiodactyla; family Delphinidae; genus Delphinus; species Delphinus delphis. The sequence continues at coordinate 14,567,612 of NC_082684.1, read as the reverse complement.
AAGAGGTTGGAGTAGGGATTATTAGACTTCTGAGTCAACATGGCAGGGTAAATGCTTGCTGAAAATTCTCAGTCTGCTGCAACATATAGAAATAACAAATGAAATTTTTTAACCAAAAAATCACATAAGCCTTGTATTATTTATTTATTCTCTACTTTCATATCCCTCCAATCCATTCCCTGCCTTGCTCTGGGCCCCTCTGGGCCCTATTACCTGGGCTTCCTTGCTGGTACCTTCCATCTGGGTTTGGCCAACAGAAGTTACCAGCAAGAGGTAGGAGAAGAGAGGGAGAGAGGATGGGGTATTTCTTTCCTGCTCCCTCCCTGCCTCAGGTCTTCCTTCTGGTAGTGGCGACGTCCCTCCAAACCCAGCTTCTACCCTCCTCCATAGCTCCAGCTGTCCCTGGCCTCCAATAATAACATTCTCTCCCTTGTCCCTTCAGACTGGGAGTGGTGACAGCTTCCTAGTCCCTGGCACCTCAAATGACCTTGTTGGATTCTTTACTCCTGTGCATACTTCTGAAAATAGTTTCTTCATTAAAATCTCTTGAATTTAAGTATCTGAGTGATGCTCTATTTTCTGCTGGGACTTTTACCGATTGAAACCATTTTCAAAAACAAGGCAGGAAAGTTTCTGAATAGAAAAGGATCATAAGCCCGCGGTGCTAAGTGATGACTAAGACTCTGCGGCCATTGTGAGGATGGGGTGGGGGCAGGTGCCAGAAAGACTAGAGGGGTCTGAGGCTTCTACATCTGCAAAGGGGAAGGGGCTGAATATGCCTCACAGGTATCAGGGGTGCGGTGGGGTGAGAAGAGTTCCATTTATTTTCGGTTAGGATCAAGACCCCACATTACCTGTGACTAGAAATGAAGATAAGATGCATGTATCTCACTAGCAACTGAGTCTGAATCACACGTGGGCACAGAAATTTTTACGTCCCTGTAGTAGGATTCCCAAGCCATGCTTAATTTATGACTTGTTTCAGAGCTAAGAAATCCATGGGTCTGCGATTGAGGAAATCTCAAAACCACCCTTCAGAGAGAACCCTTGTAGAGCAGATCCACAGGGGAGGTAAGCTCTCAAGAAAAGAAAAGAAAACTACAAAATATGCAAGGATATGCAGCATGATTAAATGCACTCTGACAAAAGAGACAATTCACATCTGAGGAAGTAGCTATAATAGAACACTCTGAAAAAGACTTTTAAAATCCTCAAAGCCATCATAATGGAGGGACTAACAGCTATCAAACAAGACTGTGAAATCAGAAGGGTGTGAAAGAAAAAGAGGTAGAAATGAAAAGAAACCAACAGAAGATCTTGTAATGAAAAAATATAAGTAGCAAGTTTCATACAGCTTAAGAGAGATTTAATGAACTGGAAGGCAAAACTAAGAAAATCTCCCAGGATGCAGTAGAGAGAGAGAAAAAAAGATAGGGGGAAAAAACTGAAAGGAAAATTAAAGAGACAGATGTAAGGGGGAAAAATTAAGGAGAAGATGTAAGGGAAAGCTCTGACATTAAAGAATTTCAAAAGGAGAGGAAAAATGGAGGAGAAAAAAAATTTAATGCTGTAAATATCAGATTAAGGGAGAAAAACAATATGAGAACTTCACATGTGTAGGAAAAAAAAATTCACAGAAGCCCAACATCTACTGACAAATGAAAACACTGAGCAGATTTGGAATATAAAGGATTTTTTTCCTTCCACCAAAACCCTATAGCAATATCATACTAAATAGTGATATGAAGACTTAGAAGCATTTGCATAAAACGCCAGAAATACAACATGGATGCCCACTACCAACCCTACCACTCAATACTGTATCAGAGGTCCTGACTCACAGAAAAGAGTTATTTGAATGTGAGACTTTAGAAATGGTGCACTTCCTGGTAATGGTCCAGACATTACCAGGACCAAACAAGGGTCCTGCTAAGTGAGCAGTCAGTTGAAGTAATGGAGATGAAGGTCACTGGAACTGAGAGGGCGAAGGAACTGAAAATCTAAAGTACTGGGTAGCACCCAGGATGATGTCAGGGCTTTGAGTTTGCAAAGAGGCTGTATGTGATGCAGGTGATCTGGAGCTTGATGGATGACAGTGCCATGGACACAGAAAGCAAATCAATCAGATTCGGGATGATCAAAAAGGGAGGGTCCACCGTAGGGTGGGAAATGTTGGTCTCCAAAGAGCATTGTGCTTCTGAAGTAGTGTTCCCTCAAAAGACCAACTGGGCAAAGCTCTTGAAGAAGAGCTGAATGTCAGCTAAGGCAAGAAGGAAGATGCAATGTTCTACCACTCAGTTAAGGATGCAGGAAAGTTCACTTACAGTGAAAGAAAGATTCCAAGGATGTCCTTGGAAAGCCTGAGTGAGGGGAAGAGTGGAGGCCAAGTCAGAACAAATGAAGATACAAGTAGAATAGGCATGAGACACCCAGAGAGAGTGGAGGGGCTTCTGTTTATAACAGAGATGGTGGGGCTGGGAGCCGGATGGGATTAGGTGGCATGGAAGACAAAGCTCTCTCCATTAGTCTGCCCCAGCCTGGATGTTGACAGGAGAATCCACTATACATGTTAAGAAATGGAACAGATGGCCTCTTGGGGGTTACACTGGGAAGAAATAAAAAAATAAACTCTGACCTCCTGGTCAGATCCACTAAGTATTAACTGCAGATTTCTCATTTGACAGTGCCCTTGTACTGTACTGTAGTCCACACTTACATGTACACAACACAGGGATATTCTCATTTACTAATATTAGAAATCTAGAGAAATTAGGATATGTCATCAAAGAATGTATCTGGGACAAACACCAGTCTTAAATACGATAAATATTTAGTAGAGGGCTGTAAACTTGGAATCTATAAGTATTTAATGGCTTAATCTTATACTGAAGCTACTTGAGATATTTTATTTTACAATTTCAACAAAGAAACTGTTTCATACTTTGCATAATTAACCTCAGAGAAATAGATTTTGGAGATCAACGTCTCTGTTGATCACTTAGCTTAGCTGTGCCCCAAAAGCAACTGTCTCCATTACATCTGTCATATCAGTTCCCCTGATGCAGACATGGCATGTACAAGTCTTAGGAAGCATCCCTTTCAATAAGGAACAAGTATCAAAACAAGCAAGGATTGGCATCTGTTAGCCTATGAATCTGGACTGTTAATTATCTAAGACAAACACGGTGTATTCAAGAAAATAGTACCCATTCATCCACTTTTTTTCCAAAGTAGAAACGCACTACATTGAATTTTCGGTTCTCTGCGTTTTAAATAGACAACTCAATAGAGCAATAAATGTGTTCATAATGAATAGATTTTTCTACATGGGGAACTCAATGTCAGGAGCGTAGCTGAAGATTTAACCCGGTGCACATAAAATTAAACAACAGAACACACAGGAATAATTTGA